>NC_060138.1:156667940-157320857 GCF_021461385.2 Schistocerca piceifrons | reverse complement strand
TGTTCCACTCGCGAATAGTGAGTGGGAAGAATGATTGTCGGTAAGCCTCTGTGTTGGCTCTAATTTCTCGAATTTTCTCCTCGTGGTCAAAACGCGAGATGTATGTGGGAGGAGGGGTGGGGTGGGGGGAAGTAACATTTCGTCTGACTCCTCCTGAAATGTGCTATCCCGAAATTTCAGTAGTAAATCTCTCCGTGATGCACAACGTCTCTCTTGTAACGTCTGCCAGTGGAGTTTGTTTAGCATCTCCGTAACGCTCTCTCGCCAGCTAAATGATCTCGTGACAAAACGCGCCGCTTTTCGTTGGATCTTCTCTATCTCCTCTATTAGTCCTAACTGATAGGGATCCCAAATAGATGAACAATACTCATGAATCGGGCAAACAAGCGCCTTACAAGCCACTTCTTTTGTCGATGAGTTATATTTCCTTAAGATTCTTCCGATGAATCTGAGTCTAGCGTCAGCTTTTCCCACTATCTGTTTTATATGGTCCTTCCACTTAAGGTCGCTCTGGATATTTACGCCTAGATATTTTACGGCAGACACTGTCTCCAGCTGTTTGTCATAAACAGTGTAGCTGTACAGTACTGGATTTTTTTCCCTATGTATGCGCAATATGTTACATTTATTTACGTTCAGGGTCGAACGCCAGAATCTGCACCATTCTTCAATTCTCTGCAAGTCGTACTGGAAATTCTTACTATCTTCTGGCGTTGCTACTTTGGTATAGACAACTGCATCATCTGCAATTAGCCTTAAAGTGTATCCGACGCTATCTGCTAGATCATTTATATACATTGTAAACAGCAACGGTCCTATCACACTTACATGTGGTACTCCGGATATTAGGTTTACATCTGTCGATTAGTCCGCCCCGGTAGCTGAGTGGTCAGCGTGACAGACTGTCAATCCCAAGGGCCCGGGTTCGATTCCTGACTGGGTCGGAGATTTTCTCCGCTCAGGGACTGGGTGTTGTGTTGTCCTAATCATCATCATTTCATCCCCATCGACGCGCAGGTCGCCGAAGTGGCGTCAAATCGAAAGACCTGCACCAGGCGAACGGTCTACCCGACGGGAGGCCCTAGCCACACGACATTTCCATTTTTTTATCTGTCGATTTAGTTCCGTTAAGAGCGACGTGTTGAGTTCTATCCACAAGAAAGTCTAGAATCCAGTCGGAGGCTGCTCCGATAGTCAGTAAGCTCGTACTCTTTTCTTAAAGGGCGATGCGGGATGCTGTCAAACGCCTTGCCGAAACCAAGGAACACGGCATCAACCTGAGCGTCGTGAAATTCACGGAGGAACAGACCGAGCTGGGTTTCGTAGGATCTCTGTTAGCGGAATCAATGTTGATCTTTGTAGATATGTTAGTTTTTCAAGAAAGTCATAATTCTTGAGCCTAAAACATGTTAAATAATTCTACAACAGAATGACGTCAACGATATAGGTTTTGAATTGTGTGGATCTGTCTTACGGCCTTCCTTAAAAACGAGAATGGCTTGTGCTTTTTTCCAGTCGTTAGGTATCTTACGTTGCTCAAGCTATCTATAATAAATTATTGCTAGAAGGGGAGCAAGTTCTTTCACATAATCTTTATAGAATTTTACATGTACGTCACCTGGTCCTGAAGCCTCTCCACTACTAAGCGATTGTAGCTGCTTTTCAATTCCGCGATCGGTTATCTCAATATATGATATTTCGGAGTTCGTGCGACGATTGGAAGGGGGGACAGTGTTACGATCTTCCGCGGTGAAAAAATCTTCGGAAGATCGAATTCAGTATTTCGGCCTTCTCTCTGTTATCTTCCGTTTCGATGCCGGTGTTCCCGCTAAGAGACAACAGATGATTTTGACCCACTTACTGGTTTTACATACGACCAAAATCTCCCAGTGCTTTTACTCATATCGGTTAGCAACGTCTTACTTTTAAAATCAATGAACGCTTCTCGTATTGATCTTCTTACGCTTATTTTCGCTTCATTCAGCTTTTGTTCGTCAGCTAGGTTTTTCTTGAATCTGAGATGAAGTGCTCTTTGTTTACGTAGTGTTTTTTAACACGGCTATTAAACCATGGTGGATCTTTCCCATCCCTTAAAACCTTACTTGGAACTTGCTTGTCCAGCGCATATTGAACGATGCTTTTGAATTTTTCCATTTGTTCTTCACATCTTCGTCCTTATCGCCGAATATTTGATGCTGGCTGCTGAGACATTTTGAAGTTTGTATCCTGTCATCCTTCCTAAGCAAATATATGTTGCTACCTTTCGTAACGTTCCTTGTAGGACCCGTCGTCATAGATGCTGTAACAGCCTTACGATCACTGATACCGTCCTCTACATTAACTGATTCGGTAAGTTCAGGTCTGTTTGTTGCCAGGAGGTCTAAGACGTTACCCTCACGAGTTGGTTCTCTAACTATCTGCTCAAGGTAATTTTCGGACAAGACATCCAGAACAACTCCACGCGATTCCCTGTCTCTGGCACCAGTTTTGATAGCATGATACTCCCAGTCCATACCTGGCAACTTGAAATCACCCTCTATTATAACGACGTGAGCAAGAAAATTACTAGCGATATTTTGCACGTTCTGTCAACCACATTATATGTATATACCGTATATTTTGCACGTTCTGTCAACCACATTATATGTATAGAATGTGGTTGACAGAACGTGCAAAATATCACTAGTAATTTTCTTGCTCATATATATATATATATATATATATATATATATATATATATATATATATATATATATATATATATATATATATATAATGCTAAAGTGGCCTAAGTAAAAAAAAATTAGTTTTTGAATTATACCACTCAGTTTACTCACAATGCAAGGAAATTTGAAATTTGTTGCGGAAAAATGGTAAACGATGAGCTCCAAGTACATTCTTCCTCTCAAGCCAGAGTGAAATACGTTCTCGGTAACAGTGATGTAAATCTAGCAGCAAGCCCACGTGGTTTTGTTGTTTTGCATTGTTTATTTAAGTTCTAAAATCAAAAAGGCGTTGTAACAGTGGTAGTAAGTATTAGCACTGTTTTCTTTCTTTAGATTTGTAATATCCAGATGTTATTAAAGCAGAAATTGTGTTGCACTCCATGTTTAAGTCTACGTTAAAACATACACCAATCGAGCAGTGATGTGCCATATTAGATATATAAACCATAAAACTCACCCCTCTCAACAATGCTTCGTGACATGTGACCCAGGCAAAAAGGAACGACGTGATAATCTCCCGTACATCCCTTTGGTGCACCACGCTTTTGTCAACCATCTGACTACTGCAAGTTCGGCTTAGGGATCTGGACATGTTGACTCCTTGGCAGAGGAAGATGATGTGGACGGTGAAGTCAAGTAATGAAACATGCTCCATCACAAAGCCTCTTGAAACAGGAGTAACACAAGAATCACGCTTTAAGAAATTTCAACACTTAGAAACAACCATTTATTTACAATCCGTAGATGTACGCACTTGTGAACTATTAGACAGCTTCAGTACGTAGCGTTATAGCAGATACCAGTAATAATGTAATTATTTTATCTTAACTTGTGCGAGAAAAGTGCATAGCGGAAGCAATAAGAGCAGAGTCGCATATATTGTATCACAATATGTTCATGATTTATAAATAAACTGCAATTATGGGACCGTATTCCAACTCTGGTATTCAACTTCACCAAAACATTTATAAGAAGACTTGTACAACTGATTTATACCACTTTATCTTACACAATGGGTAAAGTTCTGAGAAGAAAAGTGATACTCCAACTTTCAGGGACTATAACAAGGAACTTAAGGTACAAATGACTAAAATGTATGCAGTAAACGTCATTATAACATTTCATTTGTACATTTCATCAAATGAATCACGAATTACTATAAAGCACGAATTTGCACATTAAGAGACATCGGAAATATAATACATTACATAGAGAATGTAGGAGAGCAAACGAAACGAAACAAAAATACTATAGATATTAATTTTATTGTATGAGGACCAAAAAAAGGAAGCATCATTGAGGAATTACCCGAATGCGACGGAATTTGGTAGATGTGACGTTCATTTACAAACAGACAAATGATTGCAATTAAAAAAAGAATGATTTATTCAAGAGACAGAGTTTCACAAACTGAATACGGCAAGAACACGTTGGTCCGCCTCTGGCCCTTATGCTACCAGTTACTCGGCTTGACACTGATTGAAAGAGTTGTTGGACGTCTTCCAGAGGGAAATCGGGAGATCCGGAAATCTTGTTGGCGAAGATAGGATTTGACAAGCAGTAGAAACTCTTGGCGTGTGCGGGCGGGGATTATCTTGCTAAAGTGTAAGCATGCTGCGGCTGACAACCGAAGGTGTCCTGCTATGAAAAGGAATGGCACTCCAGACCATAACTCATGGTTGTCGGCCTGTATGCTGGGCGACAGTCAGGTTGATGTCCCACCACTGTTTGGAGTGTCTCAAAACACTCTTCGGCCTGGAATATCACTTATTGGACTAGTGAGTCCCACTTCGAACTGAGTCCAAATCATCATTCATGGCGCTCTTACATAACAGTTATATGTCGACGATATTTTAAACCCCACTTTATCACCTGCCATGACAAGCCATCCCGAGCTCACATTTCAGCAATATAATGCCCACCTGTCTTCGTGCTTGCCAAATCACTCCTTGGCCAGCAAGGTCGCCATATGGGTCACCAGTTGTGAATGTATGGTGCATTATGGCCAGAACTCTCCAACCAGCTCAAGGTTTTGGTGATATAACGTGCCAGTTGGACATAATTTGGCATAATATCCCTCAGGAAGGCATCCAATAACTCCTTCAATCAGTTCTAAGATCAATAAATACTTGCATAAAAGACAGAGATGGACCAATACTTTACTAACTTGCCCACTATGTAAAGCTCTTTCCCTTCAATAAATCATGAAATATTTCTGAAATTATAATCATTTGTTTGTCTCACATGTACATCACATCTACGGATTTCCGTCCCTCTCGGATAATTCCTTCGTCAGACGTCGTTTTTATTGTCTTCTGAATGTGTAATTGTGTGTATACAATGTAAGTTCGAACATAAATTGTAGCTTGGGGCTACTACCAAATTAAAATATAATTTGTGACGGAGGTGAATTCACGTACTCATGTGGAAGTAATTCTTTCTGATAAACTGGACTTAACTTTCAGTCTCCACAAAGACGTGTTGTCATTATCTTGAGTTCTTCTCATTTCTGTAATGATGTACGGTTTATGAGAGTCCATTTCAAAAGATTAAGGGACTCGAAAAATCAGCAATTTAAATAATTTAATTTAACTTCTTTCTCACTGTCTGTCATCACGGGTTCACCTACACTCATGAGCAAACAAATGACCATCATAATTGGTCAGATAGTAAAAATGTAGTTTGTAACTAATTTAAGTGTAAGCATGAAAAATGTAAAACTATGGAATCTGATTTTCAAAAATTAGGAGTGTGGCTTGCAGAAACATTATACATTTAAACTCAGAATATCCAACTTGAGTATATGCCATAGCCTTTGCTGAGCAGTATATGTAATTGTGTGCAGTGAAGCAAGTGTGTCTAACTTTTTTTTGCAATGTAATAATTGATTTATGAAAAAAACTTTATGTCAGGAATATTTTTGTGTAACTTTCACTCGGTAATATACTATAGTGTCTGAACTTGATGCAAGTAAGCATTACAGAGAGAGAGAGAGAGAGAGAGAGAGAGAGAGGTGGAATTTTATGTAATATTAGTTGGAAATGACATGTGTCATTTCTTAGCAGATGACTGGCCATGTAATGAAACACCCAAGCACACTGACATTAGCTCTCTCTCTCTCTCTGTCTCTCTCTCTCTCTCTCTCAGGCTAGCTGGAGGTCCCTGCTCATGGCCATAGAGCCAGTAGCTGCACTGAAGTCCTCAATACGTTTCTCAGGCGTATGTGTGTTACTAACGATGATGCTTTTATATTTATGCTGTTTCGAATATGACGCAAAAAGTCAGATCGAAATTTTTGAACATACTGTAATATCCATGCTGGTGTAGGTGTGTGTGTGTGTGTGTGTGTGTGTGTGAGACAGAGAGAGAGAGAGAGAGAGAGAGAGAGAGAGAGAGAGAGTGAGAGATAGAGAGAGCGCCAATTAACGCAATTCCGTTGAAGAATCTTACATCACTTATTTTCTGGAAATACTGTAGTACTGTTCATTACTTTTTTAGAATATCACAACAGTTTTGTACGTGTGTGTGTGTGTGTGTGTGTGTGTGTGTGTGTGTGTGTGAGATGGCGCAGTTTACGCAGTTCAGGTGAAAATGTTTTGGAAATACTGTATCACCGACATCACTTTCTACAGCTTATACAATTAAAGTGAAGATGACATATTTTTTTGAAATTGACATCATTTTAGGCCATTATAGTGGAGGCTACGAATTTTTTCGATGAGGACATTTTATGCAATTCAATTGAAGCTTAAGTAGTCTGACAGCTACATTGTGATTGTCTGTCTCATTTTAATGTGATTGGCTGAAGAGAAGAGGGGGAGGGAAGAGAGGAGGGACAAGGTTAGGAGGTTAGACAGTACGAAGCACAACCGGGCTAGTTCTGCCATTTTCTGTGTTTCAATTTCCCACGACAACCACCTTGAATTTTTTAAATTTCCCACCACCGCCATTAGACATTTTTCAGTTTCTCGCCTCTGCCATATTGCATTTTTTTAAAATTTCCCTCCACCGCTACCGTCCACTTTAAAATTTCTTGCCGCCGCCATCTTAGATATTTAGCGATTGCCACTGCTTTAACTGCGGTTCATAGATTTGGTAGGCATACCACTGTCACCTGGCAGTATGGCATCGAAGGCAAGTGTGCCTTCTCTTCAACGCCCAGTGTAAAATGCCTTAGAAATTCCATTTACTTAGCGTCATGCTGTCCTTCTTCACTGTGTATGATGACATATTTCCCATAAATCTGTGGTTTTGCATTCTGCTAAATGGTGTGATCTCGTTTTATCTTAACTGTTAACAAAGTTGATTTCTGTGGAGTCGATGTCTGCTTAAACAATTCACTATAAATATCTCACTGTTAGGTAGAAGTATAGAAATTACAAAGCTACGTTTTGCTAGAAGTAAAATAACATCAAAACTTCGTAAAAATATTGTTTTATTAGTGGATTAACGTCAATGTGGGACAAAGCTGCTTACTGAGTGCATTCCATATTATAAGGCTAATTTTAGGAAGACAACCATTATCACGTCGACGTAATATCCAAAACTGAAACAGGGTGTATACGGGGACAAGGAAAACAAATCGCAGGTTTTTCCCGGATTTCCCGGACAAAAGTAAACCTTCTCCCGGCTGAAAATACCGATCTTCTTTGTTTAAGTGACAGTAACCTTTACCTCGGAACCGTAAAACTTATCAATCTTTGAATGGTTTAGGTTTTACAGACCGGCGTAGAAGTTCCGGGCACTTTAGAAAACGAACACACACCGAAAAAAGAAGGAAAACCACACACACACACACACACACACACACACAGGCGCTTTTGGGACAAGCTTCTATGTGCAGCTACATGTACGCTGCCTATTTTCGTATTACGAAAGTATACATTCGAGTTCCACCAATCACAGCAATTTAGTGAAATCGAGATTGCGATGCTTTTGTAAGCCAGTCGCAGCTCGTAACACGTGATCTCGCCAGCCGCAACATCAATCACTGTTATGAAGCGTTAACACACAAATAGGAAAAATCAATGGTTTTAATTAACGTACATAGTGTAGCTACAAGAAAAATTAAGTTTTCGCTTATAGTATTTGTCTTTTTTGCGTGTGTCACACTTTAAGATACATCACCCAAATGTGCCAGTAAAATTTTAAATAATGACGTAATTGTCTGGTCTTCAAAGTGCTAAGCTTTAAGCGAGAGTGAAACACTCTGTAATTTAAGAAATTCAAAGGACATTCTCGTACGTAACATAATTCACGCTTTTCAAAACACCATTCGCAATGTTTTCCCGCGACCTGTTAGAATTTGTTTCACCAATTATCAGACAACACCAGAAAACAGGCGTTACTGCCCATGCGCAACTACGATGACGTAGTAAGCCCGTATGTTCGTATGTACACAGCATTTACAGATCTTGCATAGCAATCAAGAGATCTTATATTACGTCATAAACGAAACAGGACATCACAAGATACTCCGAAAACATCGGAGTTTGGCAAATAATACTAAAATACATAATTCGGCTTAAAGTGTGTCCAGATTCACAAAGATGTAGGCCCCAAACTGATATAAAGTTTTCGGGACGGAAATTTTCTTGGGGTAGCGGTACTGTATAATCTCATGTTTGGTTCTTTATTATGGCGTAATTCCATAAGTGCCGGAGGATGAAAACGTGCATTTGAAATTTGGCAAATAGTTGAAACTAGCCAATGGTGCAGAATAAAACACTTCGTTTCAAATAAATTTACTGCCACTGCGAAAAAGCCTAATAAAGGCAAGTTTCTTTAGCAGATCGAAAAAAATAACTTCATTGTTCTGCAAGGTGATTAACGCTTGATGTCAAAAACGTGAACATAAAATAAAATCAGAGAACTGAAACTACTAACATATTTTAGCCTTCCGTAATTATGTGAATTATTTTAATTCACTTGATAGCTCCCGGCCACAGAATTATATATATATATATTTTTTTTCATTTAACATGAGAGCTGTAAATAAAGAGTAAATAGCAGAATCACTTAAAGTGGAGACTATTCCCCTCCACACTTCAACTTAGACTGCTCTGCGCGCCAGAAAAATTTTACCGGGTAGCATCTGACTGCTTGTTGGTACTGCTGATACAGCTAACAGTCACACTACTAGTAGGCTGAAGCGGTAGAAGGTACTGCTCATACGCCACTCAACAGCGCACTCGCAAGAGCCCGCTAGCGACTCTTCAAACGAACCTGATGTGAATAGTTGAGACGTCATGGTAATCGGAAGCAGTTTGTTGTTATGAATAATTGCATAATTTTCGTCCTATAGCCTGTAACGCGTTTCGCTGTTGGCAGACGTTTGAGTGTGCACTGTTATCCGTTGTTGTAAATGGCACATATTCTTTGCAACTTAAGTTTTCTTTTTTTGTCTCGTTTGTGTTTTATGGCGGCAGTATTGTTCTGCATTGGCGGGATATAGTAAAATTCTTTGTCAGAGTATCAGTTCTTACCAGTCAAAACTACAAAAATTTAACTAAAAACTAGAGCAATGAAAAATTCCCGGAATTCTAAAAAATTCCCGGAATTCTAAAAAATTCCCGGGTTTTTCCCGGTTTTCTCCCGGATATCCCAGTTGTGCCGGGACGTATACACCCTGTGAAAAGAATTTATTAGCTTATTATCTCAGTTAAATAGTAGAGTACATTAGTTAAGCACCTCATGGTGTTTCCATAAACAATCTGCGACGACTGCTGATGAAAGCTGTTTCATTAATTTCGATGGCGTGCAGGTAAGTACTTATTCCTTCCAAGAACCTGATACAGATTCTTCCTGCTAATTGCTAACGCTCGAAACTACTTCAGATTATGTTGAAACGGTAATCTTCATATCGCCAAGTAGTTGACAGTTTGGGACAAGTCTGATAAATTACTTATAGTTGTTGCGTAACGTAGATGGACTTCAGTTTCAAGGCTTCTTACTAATGCTTGTTTGGACGTCCATGTACCAGTGGCTGCTATGTAACTGCTGTTCATTTTTTCGCATTAAGTGTAGCTTTATTTAGCAAACAGCTCAGGAAATTTGGGCGAACAAGTAAATCAGATCGTTTTAGTACAGAAAGGAAAGCTATAACAGGGAGCTAAACAACATCAGTCTATGTCTCGGAAGGTTTCAAATAATACTACTGTGTCTTCACTTCTTGTCTGCAAGGCTGAGAGTTGCATATGTATATAAATTCAAAGAAGTAGGAAAGCCACATGAGAGAAACTGCTCTTCTAACAACACAATAAAATGTAAAGACACCACAGAAAGCCACAAACAAAGTGCAGTCTTGCGATACACGTCACTTTAACCCAAACACATTACATTTACCCAAGACTGGTAAAACTTCGCCAACTCGGTGTTGCACGAAAAAAATATAAAAATTGCTTGTAAAAGGATTGAACCACAAGTTAAAGAAACAAACAGATGAAGAATACACTTATAACTTTATAGTATGATTATATTATGATACATCACTGTGAAAATGAAACAAGCGAGGTGAATACAGTGCGAACATTAATAAACCTGACAAACTCCAGGGTAGAATTCCTAACTGGAAATGGAAGAAAAAAGGTCCTATGAACATGTATCCGGAAATGCAAGATGCGCGTGCAACGACAACAAATTGTCCTGGAACACTGTACAGAGCTGCATCGCATCCACGTGACAACAGATGTTCTAAATAGCCTCCATAGGGTGCAATGGACGCTTTCGCACGATGCTTTGTGGATTGCCTCAGTCCTTCGCACGTTTCGACCTCTCTCACTATAGCGTCACAAGCATCGTGAACACGCTGTTGAAACGTCTGCACATCAGGAACCGATTCTTCACACACAACGCTTTCCAAATGACCCCTAGAGGTCAAAATCCAGGGGTTTAAGGCCAGTGATCTAACAGGCTCTCCGCTTCCTGTGCAACATCCGGGGAAGCTGTTGTTGATGTGTCCGCGAACTGTAATGCGAAAGTGGTGTAGTACTCCAAACCTGTATATGCACATTTCGCCACCTCCCCGCAGTTCGTCTCCCTGAAAGGAGTCCAAAAAGGGCTTCAGATGTTGTGTGATGTGGTTGGTGTCTTGAGGGTATTTGTTTCGGTATAGCCATGCTGCCTCTCGATCGTATCCACCTGCTTGGCCATTCACACTGACCATATCGTCTTGTTCCTGACGTGCTTATCGGACCGTTATGCTGCTTATAGTACACTGCGTCAACCACGCAGCCTGCAGCACACGAGGAACACACGGCACTTGGCTTCAGGAACTGTCATTCGTCGGCGTCATCTACTGTCGTAAGAAATTCAGTTCTGGAGACATGTTCACAGGACCTTTTTCCCTCCATTTCCAGTCAGGAATTCGCCTCTACAGTTCGTCGGTTTTGTTAATGTTCTCCCTGTATAGGCGTATCGTGAGAGTGGGTAGTGAAGGAAATGAAAAAAATAATATCGTAGATGAAAGAAAATGGTGGAAATTAATATAAACTCCATAACACTGAAAAGAAAACTGCGAATACTGAGATCTAGTGGAGTCATCTGTAGCGCTGAGATGGCTGAGACTCAGCTGTACGGCCGAGATGGACGAGATGTGTTCCTGGTGAACGCAGCTGGCCAGTACTTTTCGGCCGCCTGTCACGATATTCAAGAGGCAAGTGCGGTCTATAATAGGTATGCTGCTAGAATTTCACACGAAAACGCAAAGTGCTGTTCAGGAGCAGGCACGCAGTATCGCGACATTAAGTCACGGAAACCAACGCAAACTGCTACTCTAGAGCAAGTACGCAGTACAGCGACTTTAAGACTAAGGACGCAATGCATACAGTTTCTCACACGTGACTCGTCTAAACGCTCAGTTTTAATGTTCGAGGGTGGTCAGACTGTGAATGATGTTATAAATTGTTGAGTCTGAGGATAAATGGAAGCCTTCTTGGAAGTATTACGTAGAAGATATTGTGTAGAAACTGAATTTTATGAATTTTACTATCTTCACTATAAAATTAATCTTCACTCTCTGTGTCAAACGCGAAACCATATTTATTTCCATTACCTTCACTCTGTTACGTGGTATCATACTGTATTTTGGGGCCACTGTGTGCAATCACAAAGCAGATTGCCAGTTCAAAAAAGGACAGTCATACTGATCTGCTGCGACAGTTCGTGAACTTTTTGTTCCTGGACTGTAAATATATTCCGTTATAAGATTTGTTGTTAATAATATTGTCCCATTGAGAAGTAACTGAAACATTCATACAGTGATCATCAGGCGGAAATACGAACTACTCTTGGATAATACTTCCTGCAGGTTTATACAGAAAGGTTTCCCTATACAGCGTGTATTATTTTCAATAGACTTCCAGCAGAATTCAAAAAAGTAATGCTATACGCCAAGTAGTTAAATCCAAGTTGAAAACTTTCCTTGTGGCGCACTCATTCTATACAAGAGTTGCTCATAGTAGTTGAGAAGTTTTCTCCGTAGAGTTTCATTTACTGGTATACTCTGTCATCGCGGCCTGTTAACCTTGTAATTGAAGTTCATACTGACTGTGAAAGAGTACATTGTATAATAGACTTTTTTGTGTTTTTTAATTCTGTAATTCTTTCGTTTGCAGATTTTCTAATCATAATTCTGTAATATAACGACGCATTTCGTAACAGAGTTACTATAGATCCCTTGAACCTGACAGATAAATAAATAAACAAGTTTTCTGCGTGGTACTTGGAAAGAAGGTAATGTTAAGACGTTTCGACTGATATGCATCGATCGATCTTATCACGTGCCGTAAAGTTCCTGATATTTCACAACCATTTGCGAAAGATTCATTAAGCGCACCAGTGACAATGGGAGCTTTTGCCCTAAGGAATATTTTAACCTGTAGTAATAAAATGGATGTTATGATAGTAGTTCAATTTTCTATTTATAGGAGTTTGTTAGGTGTCTTGGTCGTGACTCATAGTTTCGCCACAGGAAAAAGTCACAAAATTTCGTACAAATGTCTGTCAGCATTTTCATCTGAAGGAACTCTGGGGATATAATTTAAGAGCATTAGCCAGGGAACAGAATATTTTCGCGATCACTACTCTGGGAGCTGTCCAGTGTCCTGATTGGACAACACAGTCATTTTACTGGGTGTTTGATTCTCAGCTTGTTTTGAAGTAAAGATCATTGTACCGAAATAGAGTGAAAAAGAATTTATAGGTGAAGCGCTTTTTTTCTCGCAGGGCTGACTCCTATAGCACGAAAAGAGACGACTGATGAGAATCTTTTGCTCCCATGGTGTAATTTCTTTCCTTTTAATGCTACGTGGCCAGTGTTGCGCTCAGTAGATCCCTGTAAGGAGTTCGTTAGATCTAAGCATCCACGACCCAAACATTTCATTCATTTCCTACTCCAGCATATCTAAAATAAGTGTTTTGCTGCCAATCTGTTGGAAGGCAAATCACACCAATGTCCAACAATATCCTATAAGGAGCGGAAACAGACAGAAATGAAGTCACTCTAAGTGGACACTGAGCTGTTTGGGACTGTGTTGCCGTACGAGTGACAGCACGCTTTCCTATCACATGTTTTACATTGAAATTTACCTATATTCAGGACCCCATGGTAATACTATGAGACGATACAATGACCATAGTAAACTTCAGATACAGATAATCATTATTAATGCGTGTACATGAAAAGAGTTTGCAAAAGATCGCGAATGCTGATGCCAAATAGTCGATAAGGCTTTTAGTGCCATTGAAAGAAATATCAGACACATAAAGACGACGGGAAACGGAGAATGAATGTTCAGTAACCTCTAAGATAGTTACCCCACATTGCAGAACGGTTTTCGCTTGATTATTGACTGCGCCTAGTGAAAATTAATTAAATATTTTTTCCCCTTTGAGAGTTTTCACTGTAAATTTCGGCCTATTCTACGTCAGCGGTTGCGACTGTAATTCTGAATGTCAGGAGCACAAACTTTTACCGTCGATTTCCAACTTTCATACGAGTACTTTCCTCGAACGTTGGAAAGGGATAGCCCTTGTTTTCTCTACTTCTTTCCCGACCTCATGTTTTACTGTGGTAGAATGTATTCCGATTTCTCTAACTTCTCTTAAGTTTCCAGTGGTTCTAGTTTAGAGGGAGTGAAATGGAGAAATAGGTTTGGAATCATATTTTTTCATATATTTTAGTATATATTTTACAGTTTATCTTTTCTGTATTTCTTTTTCTGTACGGGCATGACATGTTCGTCTCTCATTATGTACCATTTTCTGAATGGTTCGAATGGCTCTGAGCACTATGGGACTTAACATCTGAGGTCATCAGTCCCCTAGAACTTAGAACTACTTAAACCTAACTAACCTAAGGACATCACACACATCCATGCCCGAGGCAGGATTCGAACCTGCGCGCTGCAGTCCGGAACCGCGGGACTGCTACGGTCGCAGGTTCGAATACTGCCTCGGGCATGGGTGTGTGTGATGTCCTTAGATTAGTTAGGTTTAAGTAGTTCTAAGATCTAGGGGACTTATGACCTAAGATGTTGAGTCCCATAGTGCTCAGAGCCATTTTTCGAACCTGCGACCGTAACGGTCGCGCGGCCATTTTCTGATTTCAGCAGTAATTTATAATAGATCAGAAGAGCTCGAGACCTGAATTTTTGATTTACGAAAGGTTTAAATTCTTGTCCCTTTCGGATTTCGACAAATAATAATATAAATGTTGTACAACGTTGGTTGTTTTCAGGAGGTTTATATAAAGTTTCCAAATTTAATTAGGTGGATGACTCCTTCCCATGTTATCCAAATAACAATCAGTTTCATATCGTAAATAAACTTAAATTCAGTGTATACACAATTCAGAATATGGAACCACCAGCCGTATAATAAAATGCCGACAGTGAAAATTTTCTGCAGACCGGACCTCGAACCCTGATTTTCCGCTTAATGGCTATCCGTGCACGACTCCGGGGCAGACCAAAAATTCCATATGTCGTCAGCCATGCATGTACAACCTGTACTCGTACATTCACTGTGTATATTTCCGTACAGGCCTAATGGTAAGGCAACCGCTAGCGATGAGCGGGAAATCCAGGTTCGTGTCTCTTTCCGACACAAATTTTCATGGTTGTCAGTCAATTCTACAGCTGATGGTTGCCCATATTCGCAACTACGAATGCATTTTAAGTGTTTCATAAAGGATGTACTCACTGCAGCGCCCGTTGCTTCGGGCATGCACGCAGGTCCAAAGTCCAAAGGATCATTTCATCGTAATTCAGAATAATACAGGCTCTGCAGTATGGTATTAATAAATTTGTTCCCTTTTTGTTATCTATCATACTGATCGTGGTCACTCTCTGATCCAATGATTTTTTGTTATTCTCTTCAGTTAGCGTAAACATTTCATGAAAAATTTAATCTTTAGCTACACTAATTCCCTGTGTTTTGTACTTTTTTTACTATCGTAGTTGTTTGTAACATTTCGAGGCACACTTCCATTCCTCGCTGTAAGTGTAGATAATTTTTTCATTTATTGTTACACTATTTACTGCTGTCCGTTTCCCACACTTCGTTCCTTTTCACTTGCAGGGTTACCAAATGTGTAACTTTATATCATTTATTACATCAGCAGTAGAAATCTCGTGATCACTTCATCCACGGCTACAGGGTCGAGGATGCTGATATGAATGTGTGTTGCGATACTTATCGACAAATACTGGGTTGTCGAGGTCGCCAAGTTGCCACTTGTAATCTAAGCCCTGCGTCACGCTATCAAGTATTTCGATTTCCTGAATTTCGCCATCCCTGGATCAAAAGTGCAAAACTGGGCCCCTGGCACTTAGCGGACCGGTATATAAGGCCGTGTGGTCGCACTACGGGGCATCTCCTCTCCAGACAACAACAGTCGAACATGATGAGGCAGGCCGTTCTGGTGCTGGCGCTCGCTGCCTGCGTGTTGGGTGAGTGGCGTCGCTGCTGTACGATGTCAGGGCACGCAGCCATTCATACAGCTTCTGCTGCTCTGCCTGTGTCGCGAGCTAACGTAGGGAAATCATGAAACAACCGAAACAGTGTTTTTGCAGTATAGGACCTAAGGTTTCTTCTACTTCCACAGTTTCTATTTTCCGCTTGAAGAACGTTTATACTTATTTGTGTTTATTCATGAGAGATGGGCGGTGCCCACAGGTCACTGAGAGTGGTTTTAATTCTGTTTCAGCTGCTGAGCTGCCAGTCCGCCGTATTCCACACAGCGGACCCCACAGGAAGTTCGGCCTGAAGCACGGTCGCATTACCGGTGGCTCAGATGCCTCCCTAGGTAAGTCGCTCCTTCATGCTGTGATGCGTACTCCATAAATAAGAGCGAGCGATGTGGCGCACTTGCTGGCACACTGGACTCACATCTACGTCCAGTTATTAAGACTTATTCTTTCCGCAATTTCTCTGAATCCTTTATGGAAAATGCTCCTTTGAAAACGAACATCGGATTTGCTTCCCCATACTTGATAAATTCCGAGCCTGTGCTTCGTCTCTAACCATCTTAATGTGAGTGAGACCTTAACCTCCAGTCTTCTTTCCTTCCTTCTGATAATGGTACCTGTCAGTCTTCTTATGTGCTAAATCATCAGCCATCACCTCCAACACATGTTATATACTTTAGTCCGTGGACAGTCACTCGTAATAAGCTGCTGTTTTTTTTTTTTTTCGTCTGTCTTCTGAGTTGTCTGATCTGTCCCCTTAGGATTTGCACCAACCTCCTCGTCTAAGTGTAGCACTTACACATAATGTCCTAGTTTACATGTTGGATATATTCAAATCCCCGTTTCTCCCAATAGTTTTGGCCGTAGAAGATATTTCGTAATGTCTTAACACACGTCTTGTCACCGTGTCCCTTCTTCTACTCATTGTTTTTCACATGTGTCGCTCCTCATCAGTTCAGTGGAGAACCTTCTCATTTCCCTTTCAGCCCAGGCCAATCGGTTGAATGCAGTCTGCACTGTAAGTTGGGTTGACGTACAGATTTGGTACGGTGCATGAAGGAGCTACCATGTTTGGACGTTCCTCTGATCACATCGTGAAAGAAGTTGCCCGATCTGTTGATGTATCAGTGCGGACTGTCCTGAGTGTCTACAAGGAATGTGCATTACTATCAGTCACGTAACATGGCGTAACAACAGTGTCACGTAAAATATTCTAACCCACACAGAGCAGAGACAAGGTCGCGACTTGTCAGTAACAATCTGTTTCATACCCAACAGGAATAAATTGCACCTGTCACTAAATGTAGGCTCATCTCAACCAGATTCGAAAAAGAGGAGACTACACGAAATGCATATTCTGAGTCGGCAACTCCACGAATGGTGGCACATAAGATTGTACATCTTGAGTGGGCAGTAGCTGACTGGAACCGTGTAGTGTGATTCGACGAGATGTGATTTCTCGCGTTTTCAAATGATGCAAAGCATCGAGTGCAGCAACAGCCCATTGAGGAATGACAGGGGCCGTGTGTCGAGAATATAGTTTAGCCCGAGGTGGTCCTGTGCAGCTTTTGGGATGTATTTCGTATCTTGTCTTCGGCCACTTACCTAGGTTACAGCGAACGTAAACGGAGATGTTTGTTTCGACACACTTGGTAACAAGGGGTTGCCTTTTCTCGTACATCTTCCTGTTGAGTATCTTGTGTACACTCGATACTCTTGAAAAGACGGCAATCGTATTCACAGGGGTGCACACATACGTTCCTGGCGAACACTCGGGGTTTAAATCAGATCTCGAATGAATCTGTTCATCATTTAATCGCTTCAGATACATGTGGCAAATGTGAAGAAACTTCGGAACTACTTTCCTAGCCTAACCGAGGTAATTATCAAGGCTAGAGGCCGTGCTACATGATATAACGTGAAGACTCCTGATGGTGATAAAGTTTTTGCCCATTATTCTTATATTAAATTGCTAGACACTGGTCTCCTGTATGACTCAGTTTTCATTATACAAACCTACATGAAAACCACTCAGTGCATCAATGTTGACTGTTGCTGGCACCAAACGATTAGCTCTACAATATTACTTTCTATCGTGAGAAAATACCTCCACCTGTGCTTTACCGGAGAGAAAGCTTTTCTGGATATTGCTGTTACATCTTAAGTACCAAGCCTGGTTTGATGCAGCTTTCCATGCTACTGTATCCTGTGCAAGCCTTTGGACCTCCGAATAACTACTGCAACCTACATCCTTCTGAATATGCTTACTGCATTCATCTCTTAGTTTCCCTCAACAATTTTTATCCTCCTTCCCCCCCATCAACACACAAACACACACACACTCATACTTCCCTCGAATACTAAATTGATGATTCCTTGTTGATATCTCAAAATGTCACCTATTGAACGATCCCTTCATTTAGTGAGATTGTGCCACTTGTCTTCCAGTTCCATTCAGTACTTCCATACTCATCTAATCTTCAACATTCTGCTATAGCGCCACATTTCAAAAGCCTGTATTCTCTTCTCGTCTAGACCGTTTATCGTCCATGTTTCACTTTCATTTATGCCTGCATTTCAAATACCTTCTGGAAAGACGTCTTAACACGCAGATCTACATTCGATAGAAACAAACTTCTTTTGTTTAGAAATGCCTACCTTGCTATTGCCAGTCTACATTTCATATCCTCTCTACTTCGGCCATCTTCAGTTATTTTGCTGCCCAAATAACAAATCCCATCTACTGCCTTTAGTGTCTCGTTTCCTTACGTAATTCTCTCAGCGTCACCTGACTTAATTCGAATACATTCCATCAACTTAGTCTTGTTTCTGTTGGTGTTCATATTATATCCTCCTTTCAAGTCACTGTCCTTTCCGATCAACTGCTCTTGCAAGTCCTTTGCTGTCTCTGACAGAATGACGATGTCATAGAAAGACCTCAAAGCTTTTATTTCTTCTCCATGAACTTTAATTCCTCGTAGAAATTTTTCTTTTGTTCCTATCGCAGCTTGCTCATTGTATAGATTGATTAACACCGAGATTAGACTACAGCACTGTCTCACTCCCTTCTCAATCACTGCTTCCAGTTCATGCCCTTCAACTCTTACAACTGCCATCTGGGTTATTTACAAGTTATAAGTAGCCTTTTGCTCACAGTATTTTACCCCTGGTACCTTCAGAATATCAAATAAACTATTACAGTCAATATATCGGAAAGCTTTCTTCACGTCTACAAATTCTATAAACGTATGTGTGCCTCTCCATAACCTATCTTCTACGAGAAGTAGTAGGTTAACCACTGCCTGCCGTGTTCCTACATTTTTAAACAACTTTAGTCTTTTGTAACGAAGTACTGATTACCATGACATTCATAATACAAAATATAACCGAATACAGTCAATCTTCTATCTCTCATAGCAGCTGCGCCCGTAGAGAAACAGTATATCATGCTTATCAGTACATACATGTACTAATCAGTACATGTATGACCGAAAAAGCGGATACCATCTTCATACAGTTAAGGTTGACCGGCCAATGATCTTCTTGAGTGCGGGTGCACCCACGTTACTCAAACTCTTAAGGGAATCGGTAGATTGAGTATGGTGGACAGTAAGTTGGAAGTGTGGGTCTCACGGGGAAAGTGCCAGAGATAAGTCCCTGAAATCGCAGTATCTTCTGTGTCCTCGGTGGCTCAGTCGGACAAAGGATCTGCCATGTAAGCAGGAGGTCCTGAATTCGAGTTGTAAGCAGCTAATGGTCTGGCTTTCATTGTAATGTAATTCTTCGAGAGCTGCAAGATTTTCATACCACGCTTTTATTGCCGATATTGTTGACGTTGCTTCCTGGTTCTGGTAGACGCGCTGAGCCGGCGTTCTGTGTGTGCAGGCCAGTTCCCGTACCAGGTGTCCCTGCAGTGGGTGCAGCTGGGGCTGGCGTCCCACACGTGTGGCGGCTCCATCGTGAGCGCCAGCGCCGTCGTCACCGCAGGCCACTGCGCCGACCCCGCCTTCATCGGGCACTACGAGGTGAGCACGAGGCTGCCTGACGTTTATCAAAACGGAAGGCAGCAAGTAATGACGAAAATATCATTAATGTAGTTAAGTAACTGCAGCCAATCCCAATATATTGTACTGCGGCGAAGAAGGATGTCAGTACATACCCTGAGGTGAAAACAGTCATAGGATAGCTCCTAATACCGTGTCGGGCCTCCTTTTGGCAGGCGTAGTGCCGCAACTGGACGTGGCATGAGCTCAACAAGTCGCTGGAAGTCCCTGCAGAAACACTGATCAAGTATAGCAATCCATAGTGGCGAAAGTGTTGCGGTGCACGACTTTGTGCACGAACTGACCTCTCGGTTATGTCCCACAGATATTCGAAGGGATTAATGTCGGGCAATATGGGTTGCCGAATTATTCGCGCCAGTTGTCCAAAGTGTTCTTCAAAGCAATCACGAACATCTGCGGCCGAGTGACACGGCGTATCTTTGTTTGGGAAGATGAAATCCATGAACGGCTCCAAGCGATCTCCAAGTAACCGAACATAATCATTTCCCATCAGTGATCGGCTGAGTTGGGTTAGAGAACGCAGTCAATTCCATGTAAACACAGACCATTATGGAGCCACCAGCAGTTTGTCCAGTGCGTTATTAACAACTTGGGTCCGTGGCTCGGTGGTTCTGTGCCACACTCGAAATCTACCACTACCAGCTGAATTCGGAACTCATCTGCTCTGGCTATGGTTTTCCGTCGGTCTAGCCTGATCCACCCAGGAGAGGCGCTGTGGGCGATGTCATGCTGTTAGCAAAGGCACTTGATTGATGCGTATCTTGCCACAGACAGTAAATGGCAAGTTTTGCTGCTCTGTCTGCTGCGCGGCACGTTACTTTTTTACCGCCCTGACAGTGTCCAGCAATGTTCATTTGTCTAGCTAAAAGCTGTAGTAGAAAATACTAGACCACTACTGTCTACTGCAGGTCGCAACATACATAGAATTGTCCGGTAAAAGGGATGTGGCTAGCTACTGAAATAAAAGTTTTAACTTGGCAATGTAAATTTTCAGGTGTATTTTTTACGATAAAAATCACAGTTAATACTGCCAAGTCCGTACTAAGCGGCAACACACCGCACAGTTCACACGCACACCACAATCACACACGTAGCCAGTTTATGGTATTTACACCCGTTACCGTAGTTAATAGAGTTCACCGGATCGTTTAATTATGAAAATGCTCGCTCAAATGTTGTGCACTCTGCTTTACACGTAATGCCTGTTCCAGTCTTAGATCGCACAATACGGCACGCGGCTTTAACTAACGGTAAAAGCAATAATTTGATATTCCATCCGAAATTCCACACCGCTTCTACTATACCGTTCACTTAAATACACTTTGTGCTACTTCACGAACTCGTAATTAGCATTTTTCCGCGATTTTACAGTACTTTCGACGGAGCTGCTTTCAATGAGATGTTACTAGTTTGAACCCTCAGCCCCCCGACTGACTTAGATCACACCAAAGGCTTTGTTCCCAGCATAGATTGGCACGAGCCTGCATTTTTCTAATTAGCTGATATCACAAACAGCAAATCAGGTTGCGGTATTATCCCGCGCTAACCCGCGCTTCACTTCAATGACCAATCACAGTAAAACATTTCTTTCTATGGCAATTGTTAAATAAATAAATTTAGAAAAGTATCAAATATAAAATTAATCCTTCTGAAATTTCCGATTAATCTGTGTTCTACTCACGATTTGTTAGTACCATAAACTGACTGCACATTTAATTACAGTAAATCCCCTGTATAGTTTAACTGGTACTTCGTGAATAAACAAAACAATTTTCATTTACTTCTGTTCTTCTTCACTCATACAACACTCACACTGCTAATTACTACACATATAAAACAACTATAATTATGCAAATACATTAAATATTAATCAAACATAACTTTACAATATTGTTTTGACTACGACTGCTAGCACTGCCCGTCAACTGCTGACCTCTGCCGCCTACTAGTACAACTACGTGCAGCTCTGTAACTCAGGTCCATGTCAGCTGGTGACATCTGTCGATGACTCATGCCTATAACGATATCGTCCTAACAAGTGACAGGAGCGATGCGAAGGCGCTACGCCTCGTGTCCTAACGGATACGTTCGTCGTGCGTCCCACATTGATTTCTGCGGCTACTTCATGCCGTGTTGCTTGTCTTCTACCACTACAACTCTCCGCTGTTCTCGGTCGTTACTGAAGTTTCGTCGGCCGCTCCGTTGTCCCTGGTGAGAGGTAAAGTTAGAAATTTGGTATTCTGGGCACACTCTTGACCCTGTGTATCTTGGAATATTGAATTTCCCAAGTGGAACATCCCATGTGTCTAACTCCAGCTACGATTACACGTTCAAAGTCTTTTAATTCTCGTCGTGCGGCCGTAATCACGTCGGAAATCTTTTCACATGGATCACATGAGTTCAAATCAGATGTTGTAGGCGATAGCACCTCCGTCTACATATGTGCATATAGGTATCCCCTGACTTCTGTCACCTCATTGACAACTGTTGGAATAATTTTCGTTTGGGCTATTGGGAATGAATAAGCTAGCCTTAGGTTTTTCGTTAGAGAACAGATTTTACGGCCTCATATTAAGCAACACAGTATATCCAAATTATATTTTGTATTGTGTGTATGATTCATATGAGTGAGAGCACTTACAGTGCGGTTAAGTAATTGTTGCGTCGAACCATTGCATATAGTTCCTGAGAGGGTAGATATGTGTTAGATAGTATAACATAACTCTAGTCCCCTAGTACGTTCGAATGCCCTGACAGCTAACACTGTGCGAAGAAACAGAAATAACTCTCTCTGACTGCGTTGTCTCCTGTCGTGTGTTTCAGGCCGTGGCTGGTATCAACTCCCTGAACTCCAACGGCCAGAGGGTGCGCGTATCCCAGCAGGTAGTGCACCCAGACTACGCGGACGTTGAGTAAGTGTCACACACAAATTCTATATTAAGTGTGGTCTAAACTTGTGTGGAATGGATACGTTACAGCCCGTTATTCTTGGCGGTACTGTTCTTGAAAATGTGACTAAGAGTTATAGTAAAGAGTTGGTTCTGATTACTCAGTGGTATCCATGTGTGGAGTTTGCAAACGGTTTTCATTCTTCCGTAGAGTTTTATTCTCCAGTGCCGCCGGCGAGTACCCAATCATTTAGTCTTATAACAATCGTTAATAACGAATGTCGAGATTATCGCTCTGTCTTTCAGGTTACAGGACTATTCTTGTGGTACACTGTATGACCATTAGTTACTTACCAATATGATATATGTACTGCATATATGCCTGCAATAATGGTTTTTGAACTGACGATGGGTGTTTAATTTAATTTGTCGTTTGTTCTACAGTAATGTCGCCATCAACGACATCGCCGTCTTCCTGCTGCAGTCCAGCTTTTCTCTGAGCGGCAACGTACAGGCCATCTCGCTGCCCACCGCTGGATCCGTCCCCAGTGGTAAGTCAATCACCTCTTCCGGCATGATGGCTATTTATAAAAAAAATGTGTGGACGCTCGAAATTCGTGATTATTTTACTCGTTTTCTCGTTACTTCATCTCATGAATTAGTAACCATCAACAGGAATCAGAATTTTTCGTCCTCTTCTGCTAAAGCTGATTAAAGTATACGGAAACCCGTCATTCGATCACGTGGCGCACTACAGGAGGGTTTACGGCTATTGTTTTTTACAGCTGGTTCGACGGCGACTCTGTCCGGCTGGGGCAGCGTCAGCACGGGTATCATACCCAACTACCCCGACATCCTGCAGTGGGTCGACGTCAGCATCATCAGCAACACCGAGTGCGCGCAGCTGCTGGGCAACAGCCCGCTCAACGATGAGAACATCTGCACCGGCCCCGTCAACGACGGCATCTCCGCCTGCTCGGTACGTAGCAGACCACTGCAAGTCACATGAACAGTTGTGAGCTAAGCGTATTAACCCTTTCGCGTTACATTTGCATTATACGTGCCTGGCCGGCCGCGGTGGTCTAGCGGTTCTAGGCGCGCAGTCCGGAACCGCGCGATTGCTACGGTCGCAGGTTCGAATCTTGCCTCGGGCATGGATGTGTGTGATGTCCTTAGGTTAGTTAGGTTTAAGTAGTTCTAAGTTCTAGGGGACTGATGACCACAGATGTTAAGTCCCATAGTGCTCAGAGCCATTTGAACCATTTTTATACGTGCCTGTAATCTATTTTTACAACATCGGTGGAAACATCTGATACGTCACTTGCGTAGGATAATTTATGCCGTGTCACGTTATATCTGTTTGTATCATGTGTACTTTGTAGATTAGAAAATCAAATATTAGTTACTTGGTCGAGCATGCCGTTTTCTGTTCCGTGTGCCCGAGAATGTACGTTTTTTGGTAATTCATGCTCTTCGAATAATATATGTTTGTGTAATCAAATCGTATGTGATCGATCGACTCATATGCAAAAAAGGACCACGAGCAGGTAAAGCTGTAGTGCTTTCCGACGTAACAAACAAGAGCGGTTAACGACGGTGTTGGCAGCAATGATGGAATGCGGTCAACAGGAGTCGCCATTGTGTATGTTTACCTGCTCGTGCACTGAACCGTCAGTTCTTTATGCGTGATGAGAGTAAGTGAATGCCCTTAGTGATATGGCCCTCCTGCCTGCCAGGCCTACAAATATACCCATAAACTCAAAATGGTTAATATTTCTTATTCACTTGGTGGTGGCACAGTATTAATCTACCTTAGCAGGCGCCATAATAAGAACATGGGTTTGTTCACTATTTCGTCTGCATACGCTAGAGTTTCAACAAGGGACTTCTTTGTGGTAATTCTGGGTAAAACGAATGATCAGTTTGAGAGGAGCCTTACAAACCGCCTGAAATGATGAAGTTTCACTCTCTCCGCAACAAATGAACGTTCGGAGATCTATAAATGTGGAACAACTAATAATAAAGAAGTTAGGACTCATTGTAGAGCGTAGTGTGTGTCGTAGAACGAGAGTGGGTGTGCTGACCACGTGGCTTGGTTTTCTGCAGGGAGACTCCGGCGGACCGCTGGCCCAGGACGGAGCCCTCATCGGAGTCGTGTCTTGGGGCATCGTGCCCTGCGGCTCTGCTGGAGCGCCTTCCGTCTTCACCAGGGTGTCTGCTTTCTTGGACTTTGTCAACCAGTACGCCTGAATACGTCGTGCTGCAATTGTCAACTGATCTCAGACTAGGGTAATAAAAATACTCTAAAAATTTATCTGCGTTCTTCGTTATTGTGTGCCGTTTAATCCACAATTCTCCTAAGTTGTTGGTTGAAACCGGGAAACACATCCGGTTTCAGAATAAGCTTGCATACTTCAGTTTTACTGAAACTGCAAACTCGCATTATAATATTCTCTGCTGGCGTTTTCTTCCCGTTTCCATTCCTTTCAATTCACGCTGCAAAACAAGTTTGCCATGACTCATCTAAAACACATTTCTTATATGCACTAATGGCGGGGAACGCAGCCAGCAACAAAAACCTTTACAAAAGCTTTATTGCACTGCCACGAGAGGTTTCTGAAAGGTATAACCATTTTCGGACGCTACATATGTTTTCTGCTGTGACAGCACAACAAACGTTCTTATGCAGGGCAGGAGCCAATGACGGGCTGCTGACGAACGTAATACTGTAGTAACACAAGGTTAGCCAGCCAGAAACGGTCACGGTAATAAGATAAAGCTTTCTTAAAACCTGCCTGTTCTCCATTAACAACACTTAACTAAATAGCAGCCACGGAATGCAACAAGGTGTAGCGTGGATATAATAAGACTGATATTTATGTTGTACTTGGCCCTGAAAGAGAAGCAACGAAATTGAATTTACGAATCTGAAGCGAAAGTTTTAATCTGTTTTACAAGGGCGTGCTGAAAAGTAATAAATGCGAATATTTTATGTGAAAACTCTTTTAAAGAAAACAAATGTTATTAACATTCTGCATCATCATTCTTAATGTCTACCTATTTATTTCAAAGCATAGACAAATTCCTCCCAACTAGAAACCGGTTTCTCGATGCCGCCACTGTCGAATGTCTGTCTTTGTTGGTAGAGCCACTACTGCACCTTCTGTTGCATCGAATCGTCGCTATTAAACTGAATTCATCGGAGGTGATCTTTAAGTTTTGAAAAGAGAAGAAAATCGGATGGGGTCAAGCCGAGATTGTATGGGAGATGATCGATGTCAGTGAACCCAAGGCGACGGGTTGTTGTACATGTAGCGCTCGTGTGTGGTCTGACATTGTCATGTTAGAGGAGGGAGGGACTCGTGTGTAGATGAACTCTTCAAATTCCATAATCGATTCCGAAACTCGTTTACAGCACTCGGTTTCTCACACACCAACATAGCTAAGTTAAATATGAGTATGTCCATAGGACACGCTACAATTCGAATACCTCTAGTGACAAAGACTGCAAATACGTATGCAGACATGAAGAATATATATATGTAGAATATTAATGACACTTGTTCTATTGAAAAAGCTTTAGGAGGTTTCACATAAATTTGGTGGGACTTTTGTTCAGCATGTTCTCGTAAATTATTGTCATGATAATCAACTGACACATCAATTATTAGTACGCTATTTAAAACAATAACAACACCATGAAGGCATACAGTATACAGAATTCACCTTATCATATAAGTGCACTCTGCAAGGAAACATGATTTTTTTTGTTTGCATTTCACGAAAACACCGTTCGAAAGCAGAGAAACCAAAGAAATGCACATAACTTCGTTTCCGTACCGAAATGAAACGTAATTTAAGTAAAATGTTTTCAAACAAGTTAGGGAAAGAGGCAGTCGACGTTAATTTCTTGTTTTTTCGTTTTTCATGCCGCAAACGGGTACGTGGGCTTTCCAACAGTGGCGTTTCTGACCCAGTTGTAGACGCCGACCGAGCTGAGGTTTCCCTACCACTGTGTCCCCCACTGCTGACGTACGCCAGTCGTTCATCAGCAGTGGATGTGTTCCGTGTACTGAAGGGTGTTGGTGGTGGCAGTACCCAAGCTACTTAAGTTCTTTACACTGTGAGTAATGAAAATTATTACAACAAGTGGTTGCTTAGAAAACATGATGAGTATACGAACTGGAGTGCATGAATACCGAACGAAGCAAGTGCCGAGACCGTCTAAAAATGGCAAACGGCAGACTCGTGGCTCAACAGAAACACTCTTGTACATCTGAATAAGCAGATGTGCAGATTAGGAACAGAATGCGTAACTGCAGGGAAATAGTCGACGAAGAAAGGGCAGAAAGCCCAGAACCCTGCCACTAGTTCATAGATTCAACTGAACGAAGACAGCCGCGCTGGGTTACCTTGCGGCCTGCGGTCCTTGCTATTATTCGCTCGGCTACCCTCATCGGAGGTTCGTGTCCTTTCTTGGGCATGGGTTGTGTTGCCCTTAGCGTGAGTTAGTTTAAGTTAGGTTAAGTAGTGTGTGAGCCAAGGGACCGATGACCTCAGTAGCTTGGTCCCATAGGAACTTACCATAAATTTCCAATTTGAGCGAAGACATTTGAGGGAAATTAACTGAAGGTAGTAGTTTTATTGAAAATTGATAATGTTACTGTTGTCGAAAAAGGAATACTAGTGTTCGGTTGCGTAAATCATATGTCCAGGAAATCCAATGGTTAAATGGAAGTGTACTTATGGACGGGACAGGTTTCACTTCGGCCAAAATCTGCAGAAGCAAATACAAGAACTGCGAGTAACGGAGGAATACAGGCATACGGGAGAAGTCCGGCTGTGTCTCCGCATGTGTGCTGGAGTGGCACAACTGCCACTTAATGGTGTTGATGAAGGGTGCATGTGAATAATGTCCGGCTGGAGTGGCCGAGTGGTTCTAGGCGCTACAGTCTGGAGTTTCGCGACCGCTACGTTCGCAGGTTCGAATCCTGCCTGGGGTATGAATGTGTATGATGTCCTTAGGTTAGTTAGGTTTAAGTAGTTCTAAGTTCTGGGCTCTGATGACCTCACATGTTAAGTCCCATAGTGCTCAGAGCCATCTCAACCATTTTTTGTGAATAATGGAGGAAATGTCCAGCGGAGGAAATTCACAGACTTAATAGTCAATTAAGGGATGGAAAATTCTAGTTTACCAATTTAACTTGAACCGATTTTATGTAGTGGCTTAGGAACACGCACGCGGTCGAAGGATGGCATGGGAATTAAACTCTTCAACAAATCGAGAGCAACTGAATGCGTACTTTCTGCTAAATAAGCTGAAGGAGGATTGCTATATTTGAAATAAAAAAAAAGATTCCACAGGCTTGTCTCTTCAAAAGACAAGAAAAAGAGACATAAGTCAAAATGTTCATTCATTTGCTGAATATTTTACAAAATTGACAGATTTTCTGCTCCTTGGAAGTGAGAGGTTTCTGATTTCGTGACTTTGTCTAGTAACAGTAAATGTCATATTTTATCTCGACCTACACAGGGATTCATTAGCTATTACAGAACAGCAAAAGTTCAGGAATTTATTCAGGCCCCTCTGCTGCAGTGTCTCCCTGAGTCGATAACTCTGACCAAATGCACTCAGGTTTTGCTGGGCCAATTGGTAGATCTTCCATCATAATCCCTACATAGGAAGTCCGACACACTGCCAACCATTTAAGCCAGGATCTGATAGCTGATATTAGTTGAGAGAGTGTAGAAGAAGTGATAGGTTCTCTTCGGTGGTGCGGCGAGTATGATCGACAATTTGCAACATGTGGCATGCCTCAATGCACTGTGGGCGCTGTCAGTGCATTCCAGTAGGAGTCTGGAACTGGCATCGCTGTTCCGAGGGCAGCAGGCAGCATGAGCTGCCACTGCAGAAGTTGGAGACGGCAGCAGGACAGGCGAACCGCAGACGGTGCGTCTGTGGTATCCACGAGACGGGCGACAGCAGACGAACTCACTTGGTAGTCCTTGGCGGACTGCTCAACTCTGTTCAGCCTCGTATATAGCCAACGGGTATGAGGGCTGCAATACATTTTAACAGGTGCCGTCGTGGGTGAACGGCAGCTGTGACAGCGGGCAGTCGCGCCATACAGCCACCAGCAACAGCTTTTGTGGCTGCGTGGCAGTCCACAGGTGCACACAGTACTTCGCACCGTTCAACGTTGGCCAGCAGAAACCGAGACTCGCTGGTTCCAGGTCGCTGTTCAAGTGTTTGTGGGTTCTTCAGTAGAACGTGGCACATCATGCTGGAAGACTATACTCCATCGACCATACGCCACTACAGTTGTAAAGTAAGTAAATAAACATTGAGGGGAAGGACAGAGATTACCCAGGCATGGTTGATATTCCTCGTGAGACTAGAGGTGGTAACATGGGCAATCAAACTGTGTTAGCGCCACATACATGGACGTAAGTGACACCATATTCAGGAAGGAGGAAAGAGTAATAAGAGTGATTTCGGCGTCATGTGTATTGAGTCAAATGACTTCACGCTAGTTCAGAAACTATAGGTGGTGGGAGTGACATACGTTCTGCTGACAAGTGGTCTCTGGACTCCTGCAACGAGGAGGCGTGTGGTAAAGGGGGAATTGTCCCTTTAGAGGGATAAGCGAGATGGTTTATTAATCATAGAAAGTATATTTAAGAGCTTGCGTGCTGAGTATCAAAAATTAGAACCTAAAATTGAAAAGAGTATTAACGACTTATTAAAGCTGAGTTATTTATGATGAGTCGCTAGTCTCGATTAATACATGGTCCAGTCGCATTAATGTGACCACAGCCTAAGTTATGTATCAATGTAATATTACTACTCACAGATGAAAGACAGTAGCTCCAGCAATGGAGGATATCAAGCTTCTGGGTGGATGTGGAAAATGGTACAATCTTTGTCGTAATACGGCAGTGAAGAGATTTATCTGACGTCCAAATGGGCATGATCATTCGCTTTTGGGCCAAGAGAATAAGCATTTCCGAAACGGCTAAATTTGTAAACTGTTCATTCTCCACCGTGGTTGAAGTATGCCTTGCATGGCAAAATGGCTCTATCCATACCAGCACCACGGCAACTGAGATGCCTCGTGGGTTATATATGATGGCTGTGGAGTTGAATAACGCCAATAGACTAGCAACTGTTCAGCAACTCACCAACCGGGTGATCAAGAGTTTAACAACAGTGTCTCCTCAACGACCATTGTGCGAATGTTTTTGTATATGGGCGTCCACAGCAGAGGCCTGGCTCATGGACCCATGCTGACTACTGTTCATCTGTTATCAAGGCTGTAATTTCCACGCCAATACCGCAAATGAACATTCACTGAGTAGCCTGTTCACAGGAATAACGTCCCATGCTCCATCGGACAGAAGCTGTTGTCATGTACAGCGTGAAACGTCTGAAAGCCAAGTGTAGACTGGAAGGGGACGTATTATGGTCTGAGGAATCTTTTTGTGGCATTCTCTGGGTTATCTCGTCCTTCTGGAAGGCACAACGGATCAACACAGTATGCGTCTCTCCTTAGGGAACATGTCCGCTCCTATATTCAGTTTGTTTTTCCTTGGCACTAAGACATCTACAGTACAGCAATGAAGTGTGTCAGATGGCTTGCAATGTTCACGTGTGGTTTGAAGAAGATAAGGATGAATTTACAGTATTCCCCCAGCTACCAAACTCCCCGGATTTAAATACAATCGAAAATTTGTGGGATCATCTGGAACAGACTGTTCACGCATAAAAGGGAAAATTTGATTCGTTGCAATATACAGGGTGAGTCACCAACTTTACCGCTGGATATATTTCGTAAACCACATCAAATACTGACGAACCGATTCCACAGACCGAACGTGAGGAGAGGGGGTAGTGTAATTGTTTAATACAAACCATACAAAAATGTGCGTAAGTATGTTTTTTAACACAAACCTACGTTTTTTTTAAAATGAAACCACGTTATTTTTGTTAGAACATATAAACAAATACGTAATCAGTGCCGTTTGTTGCATTGTAAAATGTTAATTACATCCGGAGATATTGTAACCTAAAGTTGACGCTTGAAACCTCCGACGTTCAGTTGCGTGTTGTAACAAACACGGGCCACGGTCGGCGAGCAGCATCTGCAGGGACATGTTTACGATGACGACCGTGTTTACGAGTGTGGCTATAATGCACTGTTGTGGTTTGGTCTAGCTGTCGCAGTGTCCGCATGTAGCGCTTGCTGCTATTGTTATTCTGCATTCGTCTCCGCACGCAGACCAACTGTAGTACACCGTGTTACCAGACGCCTGTGATAGTGTAGTGTTGTAGGAACTGTGACCATGGTTTATTCGAACTCTGAAAAGGTGGAGATGCTACTCATCTATGGCGAGTGTCGACGAAATGCAGCTGAAGCCTGCCGGATGTATGCAGAACGGTACCCGGACAGAGAGCATCTAACGTGCCGCACATTGCAAAACATCTACCGCCAACTGTATGCAACAGGTATGGTCGTAGCACGCAAACGGGTCCGTAACAGGCCCGTCACAGGAGAAGCGGGTGCAGTTGGTGTGTTAGCTGCTGTTGCCATGAACCCACACATGAGTACACGGGACATTGCGAGAGCCGGTGGACTGAGTCAAACTAGAGTCATGCGCATACTGCATCGTCACCGCTTTCACCTGTTTCATGTGTCGCTACATCAGCAATTACATGGTGATGACTTTAATCATCGAGTGCAATTCTGTCAATGGGCCTTAACAGAGAAAGCGTTGCAGTTCTACCTGTTTACCGATGAAGCGAGTTTCACAACCACGGGGCAGAGAATCTACGGAACCTGCATTACTGGTCCGTGGACAATCCTCGCCGGCTCATACAGGTAGAGCGACAGCGACCGTCGACTTTAAATGTATGGTGCGGAATCATTGGCGACCACCTCATTGGTCCTCACTTATTTGCAGGGGCCCAAACAGCTGCAACATACATCGCGTTTCTACAGAATGATCTGCCAACGTTGCTCGAAAATGTCCCACTGGAAACGCGTCGACGTATGTGGTATCAGCATGATGGTGCACCTGCACATTCCGCAATTAACACTAGGCTGACCCTTGACAGGATGTTCGACGGGCGTTTCATAGGACGTGGAGGACGCATAAATTGGGCAGCCCATTCTCCTGATCTTACACCTCTGGACTTCTTTCTGTGGCGTACGTTAAAGGAGAATGTGTACCGTGATGTGCCTACAACCCCAGAGGATATGAAACAACGTATTGTGGCAGCCTGCGGCGACATTGCACCAGATGTACTGCGGCGTTACGACATTCATTACGCCAGAGACTGCAATTTTGTGCAGCAAATGATGGCCACCACATTGAACATCTATTGGCCTGACATGTCGGGACACACTCCATTCCACTCCGGAATTGAAAACGGAAAACACGTGTATACGTGTACCTCACCCCTCATGGTAATGTACATGTGCGTCAATGAAAAAGACCAATAAAAAGGTGGTAGCATGTGGACGTAATGTGCTGTTCCAGTCTCTTCTGTGCCTAAGGTCCATCACCGTTCCCTTTGGATGCCTACGTAATTCGGTGCTCTCCGATACACACGATCGAACAGCGGAGGAGTGGTACTCAAGCGTCAACTTTAGGTTACAATATCTCCGGATGTAATTAACATTTTACAATGCAACAAACGGCACTGATTACGTATTTGTTTAAATGTTCAGATGTGCTAACAAAACTAACGGGGTTCCATTTAAAAAAACGTAGGTTTGTGTTAAAAAAACATAATTCCGTGGATATTTTTACGGTTTGTATTAACCAATTACACTAGCCTGTCTCCTCACGTTCGGTCTGTGGAATCGATCCGTCAGTATTTGATGTGGTTTACGAAATATATCCAGCGGTAGTGTTAGGTGACTCACCCTGTATAGTTGATGCGGACTGACAATAAATATAAAATAATGCCAAGGACATTTTATTAAATTTAAGGAAGAGATATCTAATTTCATACGTAGTTTAAGTAATGAAAACACGAACGAAATCGAAACCGAAGAAAGGAGAAAAATGAGCCTTTGAAAGCCATTAACATTAAAGTATCAGAACTTACGGGCTTTGATGAGATGGTGTGAAATAAGCAAGCAAAAGCCAGTCTCTTGACAGAAAATAGAGAAGCAGCAAGGCAAGAAGTAATAAGAGCATTTAAGGTTATCCATGCAGAAGAACTACGAAATTAGCAGTACAGAATTAGCTACATATGATCCAAAGGATACCATACACCCTACGGTACTTTTAGAATCGTTTGATGGATTATTACCGCAAGATTGTCATTGCATTAATTTCACTGCAGTTTAAACATCTTATGACTTAGAAATGTCATCTATGATGTTAAACATTGAAGAGCAGACGCGTAGGAATGGGGTACGAGATACAAGAGAGAACAGAAGACATTGTTTCAGCTTAAAGTATCCTTTCAACACAGGATATTCATATCCAGGTGAGCTAACCAGGATCTTTGATGACCGATGCACTAACTTCATAAAGTATTTAAATTATAAAGAATACACTGAGGACGATTTGAGCTTTATAAGTTGTGTATCGAGAGGAAAAGTGATAAGCGGTTGCAGCATTAACGTGTTATAGGGGCTTAATTGTAATGATATTTAAAGTGGTAACTGAAGTGAATACTGGACCACAGTGCTATGGTCTAATTACGTAGTATAAAAACTAGTGTTTGCACTTCTGTCCATCAAAGAAAGAAAGTTTGGTCATAGTGTGTTGTGCAAGGTATTACGGATGCTGTGTGTGGTAGGTGTGTTGTGTTCTGTAACGAGGGGAGCATTGCTTGTCAAAGGAACAGGAGAAAGAGATTCAAAAGGGGCTTATGCTCACGCCCCGTGAGAAGGTTACAGTATTTAGTCTAGGGGAAAATATTGATAATGACGGATGCAATGTCAAACGTGCATACTTCTACTTATTTTAGCAGTGTTATACAAATACTCTTTTTATATTTACACTACTGGCCATTAAAATTGCTACACCAAGAAGAAATGCACATCATAAACGGGTATTCATTGGACAAATATATTACACTACAAGTGACATGTGATTACATTTTCACGCAATTTAGATGCATAGATCCTGAGAAATCGGTACCGAGAACAACCACCTCTGGCCATAATAACGGTCTCGATACGCCTGGGTATTGAGTGAAACAGAGCTTGGCTGGGGTGTACAGGTGCAGCTGCCCATGCAGCTTCAACACGATACCACAGTTCATGAAGAGTAGTGACTGGCGTATTGTGACTAGCGAGTTGCTCGGCCGCCGTTGACCTGACATTTCCAATTGGTGAGAGATCTGGAGAATGTGCTGGCCAGGGCAGCAGTCGAACATTTTCTGCATCCAGAAAGGCCCGTTAGGACCTGCGACATGTGGTCGTGCACTATCCTGCTGAAGTGTAGGGTTTCGCAGGGATTGAATGAAGGGTAGAGCCACGGGTTGTAACACATCTGAAATGTAACGTCCATTGTTCAAAGTGCCGACAATGCAAACAAGAGGTGACCGAGACGTGTAACCAATGGCACCCCATACCATCACGCCGGGTGATACGCCAGTATGGCGATGACGAATACACGCTTCCAATGAGCGTTCACCGCTATGTCGCCAAACACGGATGCGACCATCATGATGCTGTAAACGGGACCTGGATTCATCCGAAAAAATGACCTTTCGCCATTCGTGCACCCAGGTTCGTCGGTGGGTACACCATCGCAGGCTGATAGTCCATGCTGCTGCAAACGTCGTCGAACTGTTCGTGCAGATGGTTGTTGTCTTGCAAACGTCCCTATCTGTTGACTCAGGGATCGAGACGTGGCTGCACGATCCGTTACAGCCATGCGGATAAGATGCCTGTCATCTCGACTGTTAGTGATATGAGGCCGTTGGGATCCAGCGCGGCGTTCAGTAGTACCCTCCTGAACCAACCGATTGCATATTCTGCTAACAGTCATTGGATCTCGAGCAACGTGAGCAGCAATGTTACGATACGATAAACCGCAATCGCGATAGGCTACAATCCAACCTTTATCAAAGTCGGAAACGTGATGGTACGCATTTCTCCTCCTTACACGAGGCATCACAACAACGTTTCACCAGGCAACGCCAGTCAGCTTCTGTTTGTGTATGACAAATCGGCTGGAAACTTTCCTCATGTCAGCACGTTGTAGGTGTCTCCACCGGGGCCAACCTTGTGTGAATGCTCTGAAAAGCTAATCATTTGCATATCACAGCATCTTTTTCCTGTCGGTTAAATTTCACGTCTGTAGCACGTCATCTTCGTGGTGTAGCAATTTTAATGGCCAGTAGTGTATTTAGCTTTATTTACTTACCTGAAGTGACATTGCCGTTTAATTCATTATTTACTAAATGTGAAAAAGAAAGCCGCCTGTTTCATTGGTGGAGAATATTCTCTTACTGATCGATGAACTTACACATTCTATTGTCTAAAATGACCTGATATAATAAGATGAAGGTAAAAAAAATTAGCCTTCTAATAAAAGGCAAGTTAAAAAATATCGGTGGAGAAATGACAGTAGCGTATGAGTGTTACCGAAACTCTGACAGAAAGGAAATAGCAAAGACAGCATGCTTAGAGAGGCTGTGGTCATAGAGTTAACAAAAGAAGGATGATGGCACCATAGACTTTCGGTGTACGTTGTTTTGAAGCTAAAGTGAGCGTGGCCTGCCGCCATCTTAAATAAAACAAAACATTAGCAGGCTACTGTTTACGATTGCGTCTTGTTCATTATTTCTGTCGTGTTCAAGCAACAGTTGTTTTAAATACTAAAATTACGGTGTCTACATGAATAACATAATGTAAGGAAGGCAGTTTCGAATGTTTCTCTGTACTTAAAAGAGTTTGTGCTCTAGTAATACGACTCATTTATCCTCGTAACTTGTTCCTTTTTTTGTTGTTGTTGTTGATATGTTTTGTATAACCAATGATAGCTTAACCTCTGCAACATGTAGGCCTATCTTTCCAACTGTAGCATATTTGCTTCTTTTCCTGGAATATTTCTCACCAGTAAGTCTGTTAGTTTTTGAGGAATGATCAAACATATCGCAGCTCTAATGTACATCTACTTTGATCATCTGATTGGTTTTACATTCGAATTCCATTTTGAGGTTTTCAGTGTATATAATCCTATACCATGCTTTGTGATATAACAATAGTTAGCTACTAGTTAGTTAATTTGATGTTCCATGTACCACTGGCACAATAAATCGTAATGATATAGAATGAGTCACGTTATACTAACACCATTTTTTTTGGATGTGTACCTCAATGCTGCTCATTTATTAGATCTTTGTTTTTTAATTAAAAAGTAATAGGTTTTCGTACTTCATGTCCCTCACCATTTATGCATTACAGTAACAGATAGGCTTCTTCAGAATAGGAGGAGTTATCAGAGAGGAACGTTTTCTGTTTAGTTTCAAATTTAATTTCGCTTTCTGTCGGGCATTTTAAATCAATGAGTAAGTGATCACGGCTTTTCAGGCAGCATTTTGAAACCCTGCTAATGCTACAGACAATGAATGTAGTTTTTTCTTCTGGTGTTGCAAATATGTACATCATTGTTCCTGTTGATGAGAATGGGCTAGTTGTATTAAACTTCATCAGTGATTAACAATATTGTGAAGACTGCTACTGATGCGCCGAGCAGCAGACAGGCACGACGAAAAGAGGTTTAACGTAACTTTTCGGCCAAACCTTTCTTCGGAAGGGAACCAAAGCAAGCGCGCGCCCACACACACACACACACACACACACACACACACACACACACACACACACACACATTCTAATAAACACACACCAAAAAAACACACACATAACCGCTGTCTCCGGCTGTTCCAGCCATAATTTCTTTGCAATAGGAAGGAAAGATGAAGAATAAATAATTATCGACGGGAGTAATTTGGGTCATGACATGCTGCACCAACAACCAGAGCCATTACGTAGCCGTGTGTACAGACAACACCTTTGATACAGCGTGAGTCTTATGTCGGAGCGTTTGCTGTTGGGAAGGCTATGAAAAACACAGGAAAGGAGAGAAAGAACTGACACTAAGTAAAGTCGAGGAAATTTAAAGTCAAATGACAGAAATAAAAACACTACAATAAAAGTAAACAGCACAAACATAATTCATGTCTACAAAAGAAAATGTTCCTTGTATGGCTCAACTTACGAACGAAATGTGGTCCTTTAAACTTTAGATTACGATCGGATCGATTGGCACACCCCTAAACGACGCAAGCTGGTATGTTTAACGAAACAACTACGTCTCCGCACAATCAAAGCACGCAACACGGTCGAAAGTGGACACTGGCACATCAGAATGAGTGCAGCTGGTGTTCCTTCCTGTCCCTCGCTGCTATTTCCCTGAGGGATACCACGTGCCTCTGATATGTAGTGCACACCTTACCAATTTAGGGAGACCCTACAGTTCTCAACACCATCACCCATGTCCATGAAGTCGCAGCGTGCCTTGTCACAGAACATTCCAAGTCTCTGGTTCAATGCATCCACTTGACTGAGCATCAGGGGCCACCATTAGTTCTGGGGACAATGCTGCAAATTGTAAGCTTCAGTGAAACACCATGGGCAAGGCTGGTCTACGCAACCTCCTCTGCAAGTCGCTAGAATGATTCAAGTATGATTTCTGAGCCAAGTCGGCAGGCATCTTTTTTCCAATGCACTTCACGGCGGCCAGGGTGGCCGAGCGGTTCTAGGCGCTACAGTCTGGAACCGCGCGAAAACTAGGTCGCAGGTTCGAATCCTGCCTCGGGTATGGATGTGTGTGATGTCTTTAGGTTAGTTAGGTTTAAGTAGCTCTAAATTCTAGGGGACTGATGACCTTAGAAGTGAAGTCCCGTAGCGCTCAGAGCCATTTGAACCATTTGTTCTGTTTGGGTCAAGCATTCCTTTCTTTTCCTTACTTTAGCACAAGGACGCCTCCTCACGTCACCAGTAACAATACAGGATAGGAATGATCGGTTTTGTTCACAAGGCAACTAACGATGAGAAAGCAGAGATGCGCATCTGGCCACCCTCTGTCTTTTGCGATTCTGGCTTATAGCATGCGGTACCTGTTCATCAGGTTTTGAACCTTTCGCGTTACATACAGATGTTGCACGACGGAGGAGTGACCACTTAACACCGCATTTGCGAGTTCTCGAGTACAGTGATGTGGATCATTGTGGATTAGCGCGTTAAACGATATTCATGAAACCTCCTGAACGAAGAGTGTCACAAATGTGAAGTGATCCTCCTTAAATGAGAAAACCGTTATCTTGCCGTGCTCTGTCCAGTAGTATTTTCCTCATACACAATGCAAATGTTTTTGGCTGCCTCTGCTGCTGTCATCCCTCTATTGAATTCAACACAAGAATATGTCTGAAATGTTGCGATTTCTCTACTTGGCACTCCACTCACACTCACTATCTCCATGTTCGTCAGGATAGAAGTCAGGAGCGGAGGGCGTTGTAAAATGACAATTAATTGAGTGGAATGGACCCAATTTACTCTGGTAATGATGGTACAGTGGTGCCTACGTAGGGCTGAGCAGCCCCAAGAGGGGTTGCCGTCTGTTCATCAGTGAGGCAGAGGCTAGAGGAGCGACTACTTGGGCCGAGGTCAGAAGCTAAGAGAGCGAGGAGCTGTTTCCAAGCCGCCCTCGCCGCTCCCGGCCGCGTCCCCACGTGATCACACGATTAGTCTCTGATTGGAGGGTTGATTCCGCCAACGCGCCTTGCTAGTAGCGTACCCCCATCAGCGCAACCAATCCGTGGGACTTGAGTCTAACCGAGGAGCACGTGGCAGGAATGTGCCGACCATGGTCTTCCGGCCAGCACCTTCCACCACAGTATGCCTAAGCCGGCTACGGCCGAACATTGTGCATTGAAAATTTACTTAATAAAATTTTGTCGGCAATGATCCCTCTTGGGGGGTCTCTTCCCTGCACATCCTTTCCCCTTCCGAAGAAGGCTCCCTGAATGAAAATGAATGAGCCTATTCTAGTTGATTATTCCATTTAAAAAAATATATGATCAATATGTGCAAAAGTACAAAGTGGCCTGAAGGGCCTGAAGGAAGGCTCTTGAATAACAAACTTGTGAAGTTGGTGCTACGGCAGTGGGGCGTCGCCATGATGTGAGTGTGTGCCGGCGGTATCAGTGGTGGTGGGTACCCAGGCGATGATGAGGGGCACCGGAGCACAGCACACTGAAACACTCCACCCTCGTGGGGGTGAGAGAATGCTCCCAGGCCTAACATTCACAAAGGGGTTTTCCCCCGTAATATTACTTTGAGTTCTTAAATCTAGGATTACAATGGTAATTGCCCAAGTGGGTGAATGAGAACTTTACAAAATGACAAAAATTTAAAGGAAAACAAAATGACTTACATGAGGGTTAAGACTCAACAGTTAAATTATGATTCCATAGACTTTACATAGAAATACAAATCCATTACAAAATTAGTTCATTGACCTGACACCTAGACTACAACTTAATTCCAAGGGGGGGGGGGGGCATGCCTGATCGCATGCACCAAGGTTGGCAGGTAGTTTCAGGTGTGATATTCACCTTCAGGTTGTGGGGGTGGTACTACTTCTCGGAAGGAAGTGAAACATTTGCAAAATCCTCTTTTACAGAGTATCCAGGATACTATAATCAGAATCATTACAATGATGATTATCGAACCAGCGCTGGGTAATACAACGGTGGTTAATCGCTTGGTTTGGTGCCAATCAGCAATATGTGAGGCTACTCGGTCAAGAGCAACTTGGTTGTGTTCCTGGGTAAGGGGATGATTGATCGATTGGAGTAGATCTGAATCATTGGTATTCGGTAAATTCTTTAGCTTCTCATGGTGATCGAGTTTAAAAGAGAGTTCAGGAAGGTATAAGGTAAATGTGGGAATGGTGACATGAAAGGTGGAGTGCAATTGAGCTGATATCCTCATAGAAGCAGCATATACGTCACATCTTGAACTATTATACACTAGGCCACTATTATTCAGTGTTACCCGGTACGATTCAGTCTCTGACATTGAACGGTGGCACACCAGGGTGGCGGTGACAGTCTGTGGAACAGCGAACAGAAAACTGTTGCCAACAGGCTGAATTATTGGTTGACGAAGTGAGACTAGAACACGAGGACATGGAGGTGTAGTAGTTTCAGCTAAAAACAGTGACATCTCGCACTCAGTAGTGTTAGTGTGTAAAATTAGCGTGGAGCATAAGTAATGTGTTGTATGGAAGCAACTGGATAGTTCAGCGCGAGTGAGAGTGGCGTGAGTTTGTCGATCCCGACTAACTATTAAAAATTCTTGAGTCTGCCAAACAACATGGTGGTGAAGGGTAGCCCAAGAGACTGGAAAAGTGTATATCTGATAGCACTCGTATTCGCAATTTGCGCACGTGATTGACAAACTCATTCGCATCCGAATACCGTCCGAATTACGGGTAAGTCGGACCTCCAACGCAGCATAGTAAAAGAGGAGGTTGCTTTCAGCTTCCAATGTTGATAACGGTCGACTGCGAGAGAAAGTATTAGTGACCCTAGAAGTAAAAATTTCCTGGCTTACTTGAATAATTCAGAGATGACAGAGGGGGTACAACGCTGTAGCAATAATTACCTGGCAAGTAGCGACGATGGACCCGTTAAGTCACGCTTACTGCTGAAGAAGGCCACGAAGTAGAACCACGGCAGGCAACCAACAGTTTGGCAGCCGTGGGAGTAGCAAGGCGGCAAGAGAATGGTGTAATTCAACACTGAGTATCCGCTGATCAATCACGCGTCAGCAAAAAAGACGCTGAACGCGGTGGCAGTACTACGCAGCGCAGACTAAGCGTAACTCGCTGGAAAAATTTTTCAACCTGCTACGGGACGAAGGCCAAGTGTCGTTAATTAACTTGAGATTTTGTACGAAGAAAGTTTTTATTTTTTTATTAAATGAATAAAATGAGAAGGAATCCTGTGATCGCGGTGTAAACCTGCACAGCCTAGGTACCTCCCATGCATTGGCCACTACGCAGGGGCACCCACCCCGCTAAGGCTCGACACGGCGAGACAGGTGAAGTACTTCATAAATTTCAGAAATAATATTGAGTGGTTTTTCAGCTGTGGAAAACCCGAATGAGGGTAGGACAACTCAAGTTAACTCAATAATCATAGGATCTTTACTTACAGAAGTGGTCAATAGAGAGATTAACTGTACTGAAGTCGGAAATGAATGCTAGCGAGAGCGAGTCTGTTGCTCGTGAATACAGAGGCTGGGCGTGAATCAGTGGAGGCGGCGCAGCGCAGCTTTATCAGCGCTGAGCCGGCAGAGTGCTGAGCTCAGATAACAGCGTCGGAGAGCGCTAGTGGCTCTGCGTCCGAGACTAAGACATTGTAAGTGCAACTTAAAAGTAACAGTCTATTGCAAAGCAATAATAAAAGAATAGCTGATGTCACAAAGACGTTTGATTCCATTTTAACAGAACAACTTAAGTGTTCAACAGGTAAATTGATTACGTCGTTGAGTAAAAGAAACTGCTACTGAACATAATGTACATACGTATGTACTTTCCTTTCCCCTTCCGAAGAGCGGAGGGCATAAACGATAAAAGCCTTGTTTATGTACTTAGTATATGACAATAGAGGTCTGGTAACATCAACAAGTTACACCAAGGTAGTGTGGATATGAACAGTGTGAGTGTGTTGTAAGTTGTTATTGGGCGTATGAAGTGTTGTGTAAATGTGTGACTAATGGTAGCTGATGGCGGATACGAATTGAAGGCCAATAGGTGCTATCAGAGATACTTCCAGTCGAGAAACAATGGAAGTTAAAATGGAATACCGAATATGACACAAAAATAAAGTATAACCATAAAGTGTAGTAACATTAATAATAACTATAAATTGATAACAATAAAACATGACATTGAAGTAGTAATAATTGACAAGAAATAAAATAAAGGGAATATTCCCCGAACATAACTTCCGAATCGGATACGAAATCCGTCAGGGGATGTTTTTTTTTTTTTAGTCGGTTGACGAAGTGCATAAGGTACTAGGGTCAGTAGAATCCGACAGTGTGTGTATATAACAACATTGTTCTTGAAAGTGCAGTTTGCACTGTCAGTTGGTGAAAAGCAACTAATCCGTTCAGCAACGGAAAAGGCTGCCATCTGGGAAACGGTATCTGAATCTTTGGCAGAATCCGATGATTTTGCAATGGAATTGCCATCTAGAAGCAAGTGGCGTTGTATAAAATGTAATAAAAGAGCGTCTGGGGCTCAGTTCATTTGTGGTTGAGTGCCAAAGGCGTAGTGTGAGTGCAGATTATCTCACGGTAATTAATGTATAAATTGTTTTGTGGTCAACCGAGGAGCCTAGGATTCGGTGACGTGTAAGTACAAGTTCGAGGTGCGTATGAGCTACCTGCGAGTGACTCGACTATTAAGTTCAGCAGTGCATTAGTGCAATCTGCAGACTTGGATTGATGATTATATAATTTGCAGGGCAATGGAGCAACCTGCGGACAGTGCTAAGGCAACCTGTCTAATAATTGAGGGGTAGGCAGTGCATTGGAGCTATCTGCGATACCGTGGTTCAGCGGGCCTAAGGGCGTCCGTCTGACTTAATAAGAATTAGTGTAGGCACATGGGTTTCCTGCGATACATGTAATAAAAGTATCAGCGGCGTTATTAGCGACCTGCTGTACTAGGAAAATGTCGACTGTTCAAGCAATAAAAATAGCTCTGAAGCTAGAATAGCATACATGCATAAATAGCGTCACTTTTAGTGCGCGCAGTATATAACACTACATAAAATGAAAATCATGAACTATAAATCACTAGCGCTAGCATAATGACGTAATTAAACACAATGACATACACTCCTGGAAATGGAAAAAAGAACACATTGACACCGGTGTGTCAGACCCACCATACTTGCTCCGGACACTGCGAGAGGGCTGTACAAGCAATGATCACACGCACGGCACAGCGGACACACCAGGAACCGCGGTGTTGGCCGTCGAATGGCGCTAGCTGCGCAGCATTTGTGCACCGCCGCCGTCAGTGTCAGCCAGTTTGCCGTGCCATACGGAGCTCCATCGCAGTCTTTAACACTGGTAGCATGCCGCGACAGCGTGGACGTGAACCGTATGTGCAGTTGACGGACTTTGAGCGAGGGCGTATAGTGGGCATGCGGGAGGCCGGGTGGACGTACCGCCGAATTGCTCAACACGTGGGGCGTGAGGTCTCCACAGTACATCGATGTTGTCGCCAGTGGTCGGCGGAAGGTGCACGTGCCCGTCGACCTGGGACCGGACCGCAGCGACGCACGGATGCACGCCAAGACCGTAGGATCCTACGCAGTGCCGTAGGGGACCGCACCGCCACTTCCCAGCAAATTAGGGACACTGTTGCTCCTGGGGTGTCGGCGAGGACCATTCGCAACCGTCTCCATGAAGCTGGGCTACGGTCCAGCACACCGTTAGGCCGTCTTCCGCTCACGCCCCAACATCGTGCAGCCCGCCTCCAGTGGTGTCGCGACAGGCGTGAATGGAGGGACGAATGGAGACGTGTCGTCTTCAGCGATGAGAGTCGCTTCTGCCTTGGTGCCAATGATGGTCGTATGCGTGTTTGGCGCCGTGCAGGTGAGCGCCACAATCAGGACTGCATACGACCGAGGCACACAGGGCCAACACCCGGCATCATGGTGTGGGGAGCGATCTCCTACACTGGCCGTACACCACTGGTGATCGTCGAGGGGACACTGAATAGTGCACGGTACATCCAAACCGTCATCGAACCCATCGTTCTACCATTCCTAGACCGGCAAGGGAACTTGCAGTTCCAACAGGACAACGCACGTCCGCATGTATCCCGTGCCACCCAACGTTCTCTAGAAGGTGTAAGTCAACTACCCTGGCCAGCAAGATCTCCGGATCTGTCCCCCATTGAGCATGTTTGGGACTGGATGAAGCGTCGTCTCACGCGGTCTGCACGTCCAGCACGAACGCTGGTCCAACTGAGGCGCCAGGTGGAAATGGGATGGCAAGCCGTTCCACAGGACTACATCCAGCATCTCTACGATCGTCTCCATGGGAGAATAGCAGCCTGCATTGCTGCGAAAGGTGGATATACACTGTACTAGTGCCGACATTGTGCATGCTCTGTTGCCTGTGTCTATGTGCCTGTGGGTCTGTCAGTGTGATCATGTGATGTATCTGACCCCAGGAATGTGTCAATAAAGTTTCCCCTTCCTGGGACAATGAATTCACGGTGTTCTTATTTCAATTTCCAGGAGTGTATATTGACAGGAAAATAAAAACACAATGATGTATAATAATAACGCTGTAAGTAGTCGGAACGCTCAACGTTAACATGTAACACTGACCATATGGGGCTGGCTGCTAGGCTTCGTGTGCGTTAGTTTTAAAACTGACGACAACAAATTGAACTGGAAGGACAACTAGGCACAGTTAGGCTTACATCACCGGCTAATTAAAGGCCAAGTACGTATCTCACAATGGATCATCGGCCGTAATTTTGGGGCAAGACTGCAACAAGGGAGAGCAATATCTCGGTGTAAATAGGTGGTAAGATTAAAAGACCGGTACTGTCGGAAGAGGGTACCTAACATGTTGTAGGGGCCTCCTCATCGACAGAAGATGGAAAACAGGATAGAACAATGACCACGGCGATAGAGTAAAATAAATGGGGAGGGCAAAATAACTGCGTAGCAACCAAGGAACAATCGCCCACCGATATACGGCAGCCCGGACGATTGGTCGTTTGTGCCTCGTCAGTAGCGTGAAAAACTCGTGGCATTGCATTGGTTTGCCCATATCTGGCCTTGTCCAGGGCAGATAACGTTAAATGTCCTCATAGTTCGTTGTGTAAGAGGATTAGGGCTGTAGTTTGTACCTTATACAATGAACCAAAGCAGTAGTGAAACTTCACTTATAGGATTGGCAGACTAAGGTATGCAGAATAATGTAAATCGTTAAGAACTTCGTGTGATTTATCCAGCTAATGTGAAACAAAACGAGGAAAAGAATTTAAACAATGAATCACATCTACTTAATATTTATGTTAAGATTTATTGGGATGTTTGAATGAATTTTGTTTGCCGTGTCTTCCGGCTGCATGAAAGAAACCAGCTTGGAGCTGTTAGCGAGCGCGCAGCGCACGCGTAGGTGCGGAGTAGGCACCGGCACGTCAGCGGTCACGTGAGACGGCGTGTAGCCGCGAGACACCGGCCGCTACTGCAGCCACAAATATCACGCGCTTAGCGTGTACCAGAAATAACGATGAATTATAAATTGCTAATTATCTAGAATAAGAGTTTTTTAAAAAGGCTGTTAGTTATATAAAATGATGGTAAATGCATTGTAGTCTGTCATACACGGAAGATAGGGCAGTAATTTGTGGCTTGTTTTTACAGCTACGGACAGCGGCGGCGGCGGCGGCGAGCGTGACTGCATCGCGGACCCTCCTCGGCTCGCGTCCGGCGGCGAACTGCGTCACGCTTGTGGCGCGCTAGTGCGCGGCCACGCACATTCTGCAACGCAGGCGACCGGCTGGCACGCGCATGGCGCGCTGCAGCCTCGCCACGTTCGGTCTAGTTTCCTTTACTTGCTCAGACTCGGCCCCTTTGTAGCACTCATAACTGATGAGTTAATTTTACAACCGTAAGGTGGGTCGCATCCCACTTCTGACACCAATTGTTCGTCAGGATAGAAGTCAGGAGCGGAGGGCGTTGTAAAATGACAATTAATTGAGTGGAATGGACCCAATTTATTCTGGTAATGATGGTACAGGGGTGCCTACGTAGGGCTGAGCAGCCCCAAGAGGGGTTGCCGTCTGCTCATCAGTGAGGCAGAGGCTAGAAGAGCGACTACTCGGGGCCGAGGTCAGAAGCTAAGAGAGCGCGGAGCTGTTTCCAAGCCGCCCTCGCCGCTCCCGGCCGCGTCCCCACGTGATCACACGATTAGTCTCTGATTGGAGGATTGATTCCGCCAACGCGCCTTGCTAGTAGCGAACCCCCGTCAGCGCAACCAACCCGTGGGACTTGAGTCTAACCGAGGAGCACGTGGCAGGAATGTGCTGACCATGGTCTTCCGGCCAGCACCTTCCACCACAGTATGCCTAAGCCGGCTACGGCCGAACATTGTGCATTGAAAATTTACTTAATAAAATTTTGTCGGCAATGATCCCTCTTGGGGGGTCTCTTCCCTGCACATCCAAACGACAAAATGACAATTGTAAACTCAAACAGCAACAGTGAATTTAAATTTAAAAAATGGCAGACGATAAATCAACCCGAAGTAACCGGAACACCGGCATGCAAAATAAAAAGCCACAAACCATAAAATTACAGATTTATTACTAAATTACAGGTTTAGTTATTTTATAACAAACCAAATAGTAACTCAGTACCCACGAACTTCCCCCGTAAAAAGTGACTCTCTCTCTCTCTCTCTCTCTCTCTCTCTCTTTCACTCTCACACACACATACGCACATACACGCAAAAGAATATTAAACTACAAACAGACACCACAACACAAAGAAGAGGCAAACGAGAAACATAGAGCGACAATTGTCAGCATGGCGTAATGTGTTCATAAATACTAAAAATCAGCAAATCTTCCTTACATAGATGGTCCACCCTACTAACATGCAATGACCTAAAATCATAGTATTTGATTTAATTGTTGACGTAGCAAAACGTGCAACTAATATTTCATGTTGCGTTACAAATAATCTGGACGAGACATTGATGTGTGTAAACTATAACAGTAACGTTTTCAGTTGATCTGAAATTTGATCTGAAGATAGCTTATTTTCTCTGCCTCGTGATGACTGGGTGTTGTGTGATGTCCTTAGGTTAGTTAGGTTTAAGTAGTTCTAAGTTCTAGGGGACTGATGACCAGAGATGTTAAGTCCCATAGTGCTCAGAGCCATTTGAACCATTTTTTTGAAGATAGCGTTAGCCGCTGTAAGCCGCTGTAAGTGGTTTGAAAAAGTGTCCAAGCGTATCTTCACACGTGGAAAAGATGTTGTGGCGTTGCAAGACAGCCACGCCACTCGGAAGTAGCCGAAATGCACGCGTTACACACGCCGGCTGGCGTGAGGTCTGAAACAGGATACGTATTGAATGCTATAAAGAAAAATACGTAGCTTCTATCATACTTAATTTTAATCCATCATTGTGGTACATCGCTCTTGACGATACAAATGAGACTCTTTAAATACAAGCACTGTAAGGCTAATGGCGCCTTGCTAGGTCGTAGCCATGGACTTAGCTGAAGGCTATTCTAACTGTCTCTCGGCAAATGAGAGAAAGGCTTCGTCAGTGTAGTCGCTAGCAAAGTCGTCGTACAACGGGGGCGAGTGCTAGTCCGTCTCTCTAGACCTGCCGTGTGGTGGCGCTCGGTCTGCGATCACTGACAGTGGCGACACGCGGGTCCGACATGTACTAATGGTCCGCGGCCGATTTAAAGCTACCACCTAGCAAGTGTGGTGTCTGGCGGTGACACCACAAAAGAAATGCATCAGCTGAACATGCTTGCACACTGACCGACCAGCACGTGTGGGTCAGTAGCCCGGCCACGTGTGTCGCTTAAGTGAGCACCTTTTGGTGTGGTAGCTCTCCTCATTTTCCAAGCTTGCTCGGAAATATTGCAGGATAGCTCCGCCTTATGCGAGACACCGGTGTCGTACATTTGGCGAAATTTCTCTCCAACCAACTATGGCCTCTTAGTTGGCTACTTGGCTGGGTTTTTTGTGGCAATTATCATACGTCAGATTAGATTAGCACTGGAAGGATAGCTTTCCAAGTTCAATCTGAATGGTCTACCTCCTGGGCGTGACCTTGGCGATATGGTGTGGTTTTCTGCTGCCAGTTTTCAAATCAAATATTTTCTTCGTTGACGCGGATCAATGTACTGCGATAGCAGTGTCATTAGAGACAAAGCTTCCATTTCATACACTGTCAAAATATCTTTCTTTTCGAAGAATTTGGATGATATAAAAGTTAAAAAGAAGCCTATATGCGAAACTGTTTGTTACCGACGAGTGAAACGTATTTCGTCTTTTGAAACCCATCGGCGTCATTCACTGAAGTACCTAAAACCACAGAATTTATGTTCTTGTGTTTTCTGAAGTACTTTTTAATCTTTTATCAGATTCTGGAAATACAAGCGCTTCTAAATATCAGATGTAGACAACGCGCCTGTCTACTTCACAGTAGGGTGAAGTTACTGTTTCGCTATAGTGACGGCGGTGACTGGACATGGTATGCTCTGCACAAAATACCGTTAGCGATGGTGGGCTCTACTCATGCATGGCTGTTCAACAGCCGCTTACAATTCATCGACATGAGGTGGGATTGGGGCTAGGAAGTTGTATGTCGCGCTAAAATTACTTTTCTTGCACGGAAAACAAAATATTGAGCATTACCTGCCTAGTAGTGTTCCTTTAGCTTTCGCCTTCGAGGATAATCACGGATATACGAAGGGTCTTATTTATCGCGCCTATACATTTCCAACATGAGAATACCATGATTGTCCTCAGATGGTAAGAAAAATCCGTTGTCTCATCTGAGTTCCGACGTACTCTTTACTGGCCAAATATACATCGACTAATCAGCTGCACATACCTACTTCTAACCTAGGAAGGGAAGTGCACAGGTTCTTGCTCATGTGTTAATCTCTGTGGCTTGTGATGTGTAGTCAAGAGAGGTACTGTATCACACAGTAGTTTTTGCACACGCACCGAAGAAATGGTTCTATGTTGTGTAACTGTTAGTGCATACCAGTAGTCCTGCACTGAAATGACGAATATGCTGAGGTACTATGGCGCGTCTAAAGCTATTACAATACAGGAAAGACGGCGCGGAGAGGTATAACCATTCTTCTCTCAAAGCGACGCGCGACAGATAACATCGCTGGTTGTTATTGTAACCACCGGCGGCGTCAGTTTAAACAAAATAAAAGTATTCCCCATAAACAATTTTCACTTCGCATTATGGATAGCCCTGTACCTATATGGTTTGGAGTGCTTCAGACGTAAGATATTTTTATGAGGTTTACTTATCAGAACAAGAAAAGAGCCACCGATACATCACTTACTATCTATCTATCCGTGCTACGTTTTAGTGGAATCAGTGTTTGTATAGTAATTAAAGTTGAAGTCATAACTAGTACCTGTTGGACTGAACGAACTTTACATTTGTGTATATACCAGGAGGAGGAGGAGGATAATGGTGTTTAACGTCCCGTCGACAACGAGGTCGTTAGAGACGGTGCGCAAGCTCGTGAGGGGGAAGGATGGAGAAGGAAATCGGCCGTGCCCTTTCACAGAAACCATCCCGGCATTTGCCTGAAGCGATTTAGGGAAATCACGGAAAACCTAAATCAGGATGGCCGGCGACGGGATTGAACCGTCGTCCTCCCGAATGCGAGTCCAGTGTGTTTATACCAGGAAACTATGTTTAGAAAACTATGGTCAACAGCAGTATTGGACTGACGAACTATAACGTTCAAAATAAAGATAGCACATATGTACATAAGCTAATTTTAGATTAGACAAAGTTACATCGATAAACAAGGTTATATCACAGTTTGTTTCCTACTGCGGAGTGGAAGTATTCATTGAGGAGTGATAACGATACATGTTACACTTGATACAACTAACACTGTACGTTTACTTGGTACAGAAAAGTTTTTCTACTGTCCATTAGCGGTTATATTGAATCGATTGATCAGAATTTCTGATCTATTTGTCGAGGACGTAGAAATCAATGTATGGGAACAAGACAGAATAAACTTTTCTTATAACGAACAACTTGGATATCAGGCTATAGTTTTATTTCACAATTTCAAGTCAATGTAAGCCTCTTTGTTTTCAACTACGCTGCCGCTGCTCAGACATCAATATTTCCCTATTGTTAGGGCTCCGGATACAGATAAATGAATTTCAATGTTTTCTGATTTGGAAGTGTGCAAAACTTGAATACGTGAACAGGGTTCCGTAATGCTTAAAGGCTTAACGCGCTAAGTTCGATAAATTCTTGAAGGATATAAACAAGCAAGAAAAAAGCGTTAATACTTTTATTTGTCCTTGCTGGGTAGTGCTACCATTAGTTTCTGAATGTTTCATAACTTCGAATTTTACAGATTCTGTTGTGTAAATACAACAATGTAGAACACGGGAGAGTCCAGGTGTGGGCTGATGATGTGCAAAGTAACAAGTAACGGTTTAAATACAGCTGCCCAAGATGGCAGATAGGTTAAGAGAGTAGAATAGTATTCGGGAGCAACGCGTTTCTGGTTTCCATCTTGTCATCCATGGTTTCTCCAAATCTGTGTAGCGCGCGCAAATGGTGGTTGGCCTACGTAGAAAAGGTGGAACTGATAGCCAGTCGGAGACGAGCTACGAGTCGGAGACGAGCTACAAGTCCGTGCACTGCCATGTAACAGATGCATTTTGTGCTGGTTCCGAGAGAGGCTTTTCCTGCCGCTTTCCAATGCCTCGGAAGAATGGATAAATAGCTGGAAATATTCTGGAATTTGTATCAATGATCGCCACCAAGAAATGACACAGTCCAGCAATTCTACCTGCAATTCCACCTAACAACATGCAGTGGCCACCACATTGCGCAATCATTACATCGGAATACTACAATGATGTACAGTGAAGGATCAGCTTAATGGATGTGTTAGTGTGCTCAAATATAAGGTAATTTATATCTGAATTTATGTACCAACCCTGATTTTTCTCCTCATAATAACACCTCTCAGGTTCCTCTCCGTTTGAGCTAAAGTGATATCCGAGTGTCCTTACTAAAAGAACATTAAAGCCCAGTATTTTGCTCATAAATGCCTCTTCAACATAGTAAAAAGAAAGTTAAAGTTAATGTGGCAAGAGAGTGAGTTAAAGTAAATGTTGTTTGCTGAAAATATTCCTATTAAAACTGCTTATTAAAGTGCTGTTGCCAACTTCAAAATTAAAAGTTCTTAAGACTGAGGCTTATAAAGTAAATGATCACATGGTTGTCTGTAGTAAATTCAAAAAGGTGAGTCAGTTTCTTGCAAATTTGGTCAACATTGTGTTTCGCTGTAGTAAAATTGCGAAACTGCAATAGTAGAAAACTATATGTTCATGATTGCTAAGTGTTTGTTTCTCTTGTGTGTTAGAAGTGCATATTAATAGTAATGTTATAAAGACCATTCACTTTGTGTAAGCCCTGAAAGTAATAGTGTGTTTCGGTATATGTTATAATTTTGCAAATAGTTTGTGCTGCTCTAACTGTTGGCTTCAATCTTAAAACATATGTGTGTGTCAGAGTTCATTGCACTCGCGTGTGGTTAAGTCTAGGTTGTGTTTGTCCATTATAGTTACTTATACCTACTTTCTTAAACGAGAACGTTAATCTTTCTCTTGCCTAATTAGGCTGGCGACCGTTTCCCTTATTCTATAAACAGTATAGCTAGGCAAAATTTTTTTTGTTACTGTTCAAATATTTACGTAATTCTGACTTTCATTTCCGATAAGCCACCTCCGTTAGGAACAACACGGTCAACCTAGCAAAATTCCTCTCACTGTTCTGTTGCTTTATACCATTATTAACTAACAAAATAATTCTGTTTTGCAAATTGCCTCTAGTTTTGAGATTATGGTATAACAGTAGCAAACAGGAGTGTTATAAGTGGGCAGTATTAACTAGCATGGCCTTGGGCGCGAATGTGTCTCTTTTCTTAGCTCACCATGGAGCCTTTCAATACGGCCATAAATTAGCTGGTGTTAGGATGTCAGACACAGTGATGATGGGTGCGGATTGTGTGCATGTTTTATAATCCGCCTTTGTTAATAAAACTGTTTAAACTAACTTCTCGTGTTCGCGTATTGGTGTACCTCAAGGACCACCGCTTACAAATCCTTACAAAATATTCATGTAATCATCATCTGGGGTAACAACACAGACTACCCCCTTATACAGTAAGCCACTGTTTAAGAAGGGAGATAAAGAAATAGCATCAAATTTCCGTCCAATTTCACTGTTGCCAGCATTCTCAAAAATTTTCGAAAAAGTAATGTACAGTCGTTCATAACCATCTTATCTCAAATAACATACTGTCAAAGTCACAGTTTGGATTTCTAAAAGGTTCTGATATTGAGAAGGCTATCTACACTTACAGTGAAAATGTGCTTAATTCATTAGACAAAAGATTGCAGGCAACTGGTATATTTTGTGATATGTCAAAGGCATTTGACTGTGTAAATCACAATATCCTTTTAAGTAAACTAGAATATTATAGTGTAACAGGAAATGCTGCAAAATGGTTCAAATCTTATATCTCTGGCAGGAAACAAAGGGTGTTATTAGGAAAGAGACATGTATCAAGCTATCAAGCATAATCCAACTGGGAACTAATTACATTTGGGGTCCCACAAGGTTCCATTTTGGGGCCCTGACTTTTTCTTGTGTATATCAATGACCTTTCATCAGTAACATTACCAGATGCCAAGTTTGTTTTGTTTGCCGATGATACAAACATTGCAATAAATAGCAAATAAAGTGTAGTCTTAGAAAGATCAGCCAATAAAATATTTGTGGACATTAATCACTGGTTCCTAACCAATTCTTTGTCACTAAACTTTGCAAAAACACCCTACATGCGGTTCAGAACTCGTAATGGGTGTCCCAAGAGTATATGTCTAACATGCGATGACAAGAAGATGGAAGAAGTGAACAGTGTTAAATTCTTGGGATTACAGCTTGATAATAAATTCAACTGGGAGGAGCACACCACAGAACTGCTGAAGCGTCTTAACAAATCTCTGTTTGCAATGCGAATTTTGTCAGACATAGGGGATATAAAAATGAAAAAGCTGGCATACTATGCTTACTTTCATTCCATAATGTCATATAGGATTATTTTTTGGGGTAATTCATCAAGCCAAGCTAAAGTTTTCTGGGCACAAAAACGTGCAGTAAGAATTATATGTGGTGTGAACTCAATAACATCCTGCAGAAGCCTGTTTAGGGAACTAAGGATACTAACTACTGCTTCCCAATATATTTATTCCTTAATGAAATTTGTCATTAAAAATATATCACTTTTACAAACCAACAGCTCAATTCATGGAATCAATACTAGAAATAAGAATAATCTTCACAAGAATTTAAAGTCACTTAGTCTTGTACAAAAGGTGTGCATTATTCAGGAACACACATTTTCAATAACTTGCCAGCAGCCATAAAAAGCTTAACAACCAATGAAATTCAGTTTAAGAGAAGCCTAAAGGATTTATTGGTGGCCACCTCCTTCTGCTCCATTGATGAATTTCTTAGAAATACCAACTGATTTGTATATAAGTGCAACATAACTTCTGCACAATTTCAGTGCAGTAATGTGTTCATTGAAAATTTGTGTGTGTGTGTGTGTGTGTGTGTGTGTGTGTGTGTGTGTGTGTGTGAGTGTGTGTGTGTGTGTGTGTGTGTGTGTGTGTGTGTGTAAGTATAATCTATCTTCTGCACCATATCAGTGCAGTAATGTGTTCATTGTAAATAAGTATTACAGTAGTTGTATTACATGTTTATTACCTTACAAATAAATAAAACAACTTTTTTATTTTAAATTCAGTGCATTATTATTTGTAAAATCACTCTTAGTGTTAATTAAAGAATGACAATCATTCAACATGGGACCTGTGGAATGGTACATTAGCTTATTTGTTTTAGTTGTAAATATTTGTCATGTATTGTTGTTTTTCTGACATGTTCCACAACCTGGAGGACCTCACTATGGATCAATTGGAATGAAAGTAAATCTAATCTAAATCTAATCTAAGTATTAGCACTGTTATCCTTCTTTAGATTTGTAAGTTTCAGATGTTATTAAAACAGATTGTCTTCATAAGGGAACTATGCACGCCATGTTTAAGTCTATTTTAAAGACTACACGAATATTGCGGTTATGTCCCATTTAAATACGTCAACCATAAAACTCAACCGTTTCTACACTGCTGTGTGACCTGTATCCAAGGCAAAAAGGAAAGACATGATGACCTCTCGTACATCCCTTGATGCACCAATGCTGTTTTCAACCAACTGACTATTGCACGTTATGCTCAGGAATCTGCACCTGGATATGTTGACCCTTTGGGAGAGGAAGATGATGTGGACGGTGAAAACCAGTAAACAGACATGCTCCACCATGAATTCTCTTGGAAAACGAGTAGTACAAGAATAACGCTTTATGAAATTTCGACATTTAGAAACAACAATTTACTTACAATCCGTATTTGAACGCACTGCTGAAATATTAGTCCGACTCTATAGGTAGCATTCTAGTATCAAAGAGTAATAATGCAATTATTTTAGCTCAAATTGCGAGAGAAAAGTGCATAATGGAAGCAATAAGTGTAGACCCACATACACTGCATCACATTAAGTTTATGATTTACAAATAAATTACAGTTATGGAGATTAAAAGACAGCGTATTCCTACTTAGGTATTAAACTTCACCAAAACGTTTATAAGAAGAGTGGTCCACCTTACCACTTTACCTTTCACTATGACTAAATTCCTGAGGGAATGTGATACTCCAACTTTTAAGGACTACAAGAAGGAATGTAAGGTACAAATAACTAAAATTCATATAGTAAACGTAATTATAATATTACATTTGTACATTTTATCAAATTACTCATGAACTGTTGTAAAGCACGAATTTATATTAAACGGAACGCAAAAATTTCATTTCTTAGATGTGGGAAAAATTATACAACTTTGGCTCTCATTGGCTCGTATATATTAAGAGACTCGGACAATATCATACATTACAGAGAGAATAGGAGGAGAAAAGACGAAACGAAACAGAAATCCTACACATATTAAAACGACATATTATTAACATAAATGTGATGTTTATTTACAAACACACAAATGATTGCAATTAAAAAAAAGAATGATTTATTCAAGGAAAAGAGGTTCACAAATTGAGCAAGGCAATAACACGCTGGTCCACCTCTGGCCCTTATGCTACCAGTTATTCGGCTTCTCATTGGCTGTACTGCCTGCCTTCATGCTTGTCAAATCACATCTTCACCAACAAGGTCGCCAAATCTGTCCCCAATTGCGAATGTCTAGAGCATAATCGGCAGGACTCTCCAACCCGCTCAAGGGTTTGGTCATCTAACGTGCCAGAATGAGATTTTCACTCTTCAGCGGAGTGTGCACTGATACGAAAGTTCCTGACGCATTAAAACTGTGTGTCAGACAGAGACTCGAACTCGGGATCTTTGCCTTTCGCGGGAAAGTGCTCTACCGAAGGTACCGAGTTGAAGACTCGGTCTGACACACAGTTTCAATCTGCCCAGAAGTTTCACATCAACGTACACTCCGCTGCAGTGTGAAAATCACATTCTGGAAACATCCCCCAGGCTGTGGCTAAGCCATGTCTCCACAATATCCTTTCTTCTAGGTGTGCTAGTTCTGCAAGGTTTGCAGGAGAGGATCTGTTAAGTTTGGAGGTTAGGAGACGAGACACTGGCAAAAGTAAAGGTGTGAGGTGGGGGGATGAGTGAGTCGTGCTTGCGTAGCTCAGACGGTAGAACACTTGCCCGCGAAAGGCAGAGGTCCGAGTTCGAGTCTCGGTCCGGCACACAGTTTTAATCCGCCAGAAGTTTCATCTAACGTGCCAGTTGGAGAGAATTTGGCATGATATATCCCAGGTGGAGATTCAAAAACTCCATCAATCAGTGCCAAGATGAGTAACTGCTTTCATAAAGGGCAGAGGTGGACGAACGCATTGCAGACTTGCTCAACTTGCGAAGCTCTTTCTCTTCAGTAATTCATGAAATATATCTGAAATTGTAATCATTTTATTTCTGACGTGTACATCAGATCTACTGATTTCCATCCCTTTTGTATAATTCCTTTGTGATGTGTCTTTTGTCTTGTCTTAGACTGTATGTTAAGTGTGAAAAATCTGAAATGTGTAGTTGTGTGTGAAGAATGTAAATTGTAACTGTAAATTGTAGCTTGGGATTGATACCACCTGAAAATATAAGTGTAATTTGTAATGGAGGTGAATTCACGTACTCACACATAAATAATTCTTCCTAACCGACTGGACGCAACTTTGTCTTCACAAAGGGGTGTTCTCACTCTCTTGAGTTCTTCTGATTTCAGTAATAATGTAGACTTCATGAGAGTGCATGACAAAAGGTTAAGGGACGCGAAAAATTAACAATTTAAATAATTTAACTTCTTTCTCACTGTCTGTCACCACGTGTTCATCTATATCCGTGATCAACAAATAACCATCATAATTGATCATATAGTAAAAATGTAGATTGTAATTAATTTTAGCGTAACATGAAAAATGTAAAACTATGGAATTTGATTTAAAAAAATTAGCAATATGATGTGCAGAAACATTGTACATTTAACCTCAGAATATCCAACTTGCGCATCTGTATATGTAATAGGTTTTGCTGAGCAGTATATGTAATTGTATGCAGTGAAGGAAGTGTGCCTAGCTTTTTTATGTGGTGTAATAAACTTTTTTAAAAAAGTTTGTCTAGAGTATTTTTGTGTGACTTTCACACGGTAATACACTATAGTGTTTGAACTTGATGCAAGTAAGCATTACAGGTAGAATTTTACGTAATATCAGTTGGAATTGACATATGTCATTTCCTAGCGAATGGTTGGACATCAAATGAAACACTCATGCCTACTAACATGAGCTCTCTCTCTCTCTCTTTCTTTCTCCCTCCCTCCCTGTCTCTCTTTTTCCCTCACTCTCTCTCTCTCTCTCTTTCCCCCTCTCCACCTCTCTCTCTTTCCCACTCTGTGTCTTTTTCCCTCTCTCTATCTCTCTTTCCCCCCTCTCTCTTTCCCTCTGTCTCCCCCCCTCTCTCTCTTTCTCTCTCTCTTTCTCTCTCTCACTCTCTTATGGCCATCGAAACAGCAATGAAGCTCGTAATATGTTTCTCAGGCGTATGTGTGTGCGTGTTCGTGCGTGTGTGTGTGTGTGTATATCTGTGTGTGTTTGTGGTGGCAACTCTTTACACAATTCAGGTGAAAATATTTCGGAAATACTGTAGCACTGATAATACTTTCTACAAGTTACATAATTAAAGTGAAGTGACGTTTTTTCTTTAACATGACGTCATGTTAGGCAATTATAGTGAGGTTACATATTTTTTCGATGAGGACATACCTTATATCTTTGAAAATCACGCCATTTTATGCAATTCCAGTGAAGCTTAAGTGGTCTGATAACTACATTGCGACTGGCTGTCTCATTTTAATATGGTTGCCTGAAAAGAAGAGAGGTGGCAAGAGGAGGGGAAGAGGTTAGGAGGTTAGACAGTACGAAGCACAACTGGGCTAGTTCTACCATCTTCTATTTTTAAATTTCCACCACAACCACCTTGAATCCTTTAAATTTACCACCACCGCCATCGGCCATTTTTTAGTTTCCCGCCACTGCCATACTCCATTTTTAAAAATGTCCCACCATCGCTGCCGACCACTTTAAAATTTCGCACCGCCGCCGTCTTAGATATTTAGCGACTGTAGCTGCTTCAACTGAGGATGAAAGATTTGGTAGCCATACTACTGTCGTGACAAGTGTGTCTTCTCTTCAACGCCATGTGTGAAATGCCTTAGAAATCCATTGTGTCGTATTGTCCTTCTTCAATTCATAAGAAGACATATTTCCGACAAGTCTGCGGTTTTGCATTCTGCTAAATGGTGCGATATCGTTTTATCTTAACTGTTGACAAAGTTGATTCCTGTGGAGTCGATGTCTGGATAAACAGTTCACTGTAATTATTTCACTGAAATGTACAAGTATAGAAACTGCAAATCTACATTTTACAAGAAGTAAAATAACACCAAGACTTCTTAAAATACTGTTTTATTAAAGGAGTAACGTCACTGTGGGGTAAAGTTAGCTACTTACTGAATGCATTCCCCATTATAAGGCTAATTTTAATAAGACAACCATTATCATGTCGACGTAATATCCAAAACTGAAAAGAATTTCTTAGCTTATTATCTTAGTTAAACAGTGGAATACATTAGTTAAGAACCTCATGGTATTTCAGGATGATAAACCGGCGCACGACTGCTCATGTAAGCTGCTTCATTAATTTCTCTGTCGAACAGGTGAGTAATTATTCTTTCTGACAGACTGGTGCAGATTTTCCGACTAATTGCTAACTCTCGAAACTACATAAAATTATGTTGAAACTGTAGTCTTTACGTCGACACGTTGTTGACAGTTTCGGACCCGTCTGATAAGTTAATTACACTGCGTAACGTAGATGAACTTCAGCTCAAAGGCCCCTTACTTATGCTTGTCTGGACGACCAGTTACCACAGTGGGTGCTAGGCAACTTTTGTTCATTTTTCCGCATTAACTGTACTTTCATTTAGCGAAGAGCTCAGAAAATTTGGGTGAACAAGTAAAACAAATCGTTGTAGTTCAGAAAGGAAAGCTGTAATAGGGAGCTAAACAAAATCAGTCTTTATTTCGAAAGGTTCTGAATAATACTTCCCTTCTTGTCAGCAAGGCTGTGAGTTGCATATTTAGGTTCAAAGAGAAACATAGGAAAGCCACTTGAGAGAAAGTACCCTTCGAACAACACAATAACATGTAAACACACCACAGAAAACCACAAATAAAGTGCAGTTGTGCGTTAGACGTCACTTTTACCACTCACATTATTTTTACCCAAGACTGGTAAAACTTCGCCGACTCGGTGTTGCATGATAAATATAAAAATTGCTTGTAAAAGGACTGAACCACAAGCTGAAGAAACAAACAGATAAAGAATACACTGAAACTTCATAGTTACATTATGATACATCAATGTGAAAATGAAACAAGAAAGATGCATACAGTGTGAACATTAATAAAACCGACAAACTGAACGGAAGGATTCCTGACTGGAAATGGAAGAAACAAGGTCCTATGAACATATATCCGGACATGCAAGATGCGCGTGCAACGGCAACAAATTGCCCTGGAACACTGTACAGAGCTTCATAGCATCCACGTGACGACAGATGATCTAAATGGCCTCCATAGGATGCAATGGACGCGTTCGCACGATGCATCGCGGATTGCTGCAGTCCTTCGCACGTTCGGATCTCTCTCAGTACAGCGTCACAGGCATCGTGAACACGCTGTTGAAGCGTCTGCACATCAGGAATTGGTTCTGCATACACAACGCTTTTCAAATGACCCCAGTCGTAGATATCCAGGGGTTTAAGACCAGTGATCTAACAGGCCCTCCGCTTCCTGTGCAACATCTGGGGAAGCTATTGCTGGGGAATGGGCGAATTGTAATGCGGAAGTGGTGTAGTCCTCCAAATCTGAACATGCACATTCCGCCACCTCCCTGCTCATTCGTCTGTCTGAAAGTACCCGTGGTCACACAAACGTCAAAAAAGGACTTGAGATGTTGTGCGATGTGCTTGGTGCCTGTGAGGGTATTTGTTTTGGTGTAGCCATGCTGCTAGTTTGTGACACGTGACTCTTGTAAAAGCTAAGTCTTAACGTTAGAGCTTGGTCAGTCTATGAATTATGTCCTAAATTCTTGAGTCTGAGGCTAGATGGAATCCTTCTTGGAGTATCATATAGAAGATACTGTGCAGAAACCGAATTCTACTATCTTCTCTATAAAATTAATCTGCACAGTCTGTGTCAAACGCGAAACCACCTTTACTTCCATTACCTTCACTCTGCTATCTGGTATCATATTGTATTTCGGGGGCTCTCTGTGCAATCACCAAGAAGGTTACCAGCTCAAGAGAGAGCGATCAAACTGGTCGGCTGCGACAGTTGGTGAACTTTTTGTTCCTGAACTGTAGACATATTACATCATAAGATTTATTGTTGACATTATTGTCTCATTCAGAAGCAACTCAAACACTTCATGTAGTGATCACTAGACGGAAAAACTAACTTCACTTGGATAATACTTTCTTGAGGTATACACAAAAAGATTTGCCTATTCAGCATGTATCATTTTCAACAGATTTCCAGCAGAATTAAAAAAAGTAATACTAAACCCGAAGTATTTAAATCCAAGTTGAAAAGTATCCTTGTGGCGCACTCATTTTATTCTATACAATAGTTGCCCACAGTAGTTGAGAAGTTTTCTCCGTAGTGTTTCATTTTCTCGTATACTCTGTCACCGCCGTCTCCCAGACCGGTAATTGAAGTTAATACTGGCTGTGAAAGCCTACACTGTATAATTCAATTTCTTGTGTTTTTTAATTCTTTCCATTACAAATTTTCTAATCTGCAATCTGTAATGTAACGACGCATTTTGTAACAAAATAACTCTGGCTCTGCTGGTCCTGAAAGATAAATAAATAAACACATTTGCTGCGAAATACGTGGAAAGAAGGTCATGTTACGATGTTTCGACTGATATGCATCGATCGATCTTATCACGTACCGTAAAGTTCCTGATGCTTCATTACCGTTTATAAAATCTACATTAAGCGCACCAGCGACAGTGGGAGTGTCTGCCCTAAAGAATATTTTAACCTATAGTAATAAAATGGATGTTATGATAATAGTTGAATGTTCTATTTATAGGTGTTGCTGTTACAGCATCATGGCCGTGACTGATAGATCCGCTGCCAGAAAAAGTCATGAATGTCGTACAAATGTCTGTCAACATTTTTATCTTAAGGAACTCTGCGGATAGAATTTAACAACCTTAGCCAGGGAGCAGAATATTTTCGACACCACCACCCTAGGAGCTATCCAGTGTCATGATCAGACAACGTAGTCATTTTACTGGGAGTTTGATTCTCGTTAGCTTGTTTCGAAGTAAAGATAATTGTACTGAAATACAGTGAATAAGAATTTACAAGTGAAGCGCTTTTTTAGTTATAGGGCTGACTCCTGTAGCCTGAACAGAGACGCTTGATAGGAAAGTTTTGCTTCCATGGTGTAATTTTTCTCGATTTAATGGTTCGTGACCAGCGTTGCACTCAGGACAACCCTGTAAGGGGTTCGTTACATCTAATCGTCCACGAGCCAAACATTTCATTCATTTTCTACTCCAGCATATGTAAACTATGTGTTTTGCCGCCAATCTGTTGCAAGGCCCATCACACAAATATTCAAGAATATCCGATAAGGAGCGGAAACTGACAGAAATGGTGTCAGTGTTTTTGGACATTGATTGAGCTGTTTGAGGCTTGTGTTGCCGTACGATTGACAGCACGCTTTCTTGTCACATGTATTACAGTGAAACGTACCTATATCCAGGACCCCATGATAATCCTGTGAGAGAATACAACGAGGATAGTAAGCTTCAAACACAGATCATCAATATTAATGCGTGTACATGAAACGAGCTTGCAAAAGATCGCGAATACTGATGCCAAGTAGTGATAAGGCTTTTGGTGCTAGTGAAAGAAATATCAGGCACATAAAGACTACTGGACACGGAGAATGAATGTTCGGTAACCTCTAAGATAGTTACCCCACATTTAAGAACGGTTATCGCTTGATTATCGAGTGCGCCTTGTGAAAATCAATTGAACATTTTTGCGTCTGAGAGTTTTCACTCCCCATTTCGGTCTATTCTGCGTCAACGGTTGGGACTGAAATTTTGAATGTGAGGAGCACCAACTTTTACCGTCACTTTCCAACTTTCATACGCGTATGGAAAGGGATAGCCCCTGTTTTCCCTATTTCTTTCTCGACCTCCTGTTTTACTTTGGAGGAACCTATTCCGATTTCTCTAACTTCTCTTCAGTTTCCAGTGATTCTCGTTTAGACGGAGTGAAATAGAGAAATAGCTTTGGAATCATATTTTTTTCATATTTTTAGTATATATTATCCAGTTAATTTTTTCTGTATTTCTTTTTCAGTACGGACACGATATGTACGTCTCTCACTATGTACCATTTTCTGATTTTGTATACTGGTACTCAACAGTAAATATTAGTCGATCTGAAGAGCTCGATACGGGAATTTTGTTTTACGAAAGGTTTAAATTTTTGTCTGTTTCGGATTCCGACAAATAATAATATAAATTGTCTTCAACAGTGACTGTTTACAGGTGGTTTATATCAAGTTTCCAAATTTAATCAGCTGCATGACCCTTTCCCATGTTATCCAAATAACAATCTGTTTCACACCGTAAATAAACTCAAAGTCAGTGTATTCACAATTCCGAATATGGACAACCATCAGATGTATAATGAAATGCCGACAGTGAATATTTGTTGCTAACCGGACCTGGAACTCTGATTTCCCGCTCATCGCGAGCTGTCACCTCACCATTTGGCTATACGTGCACGACTCACGGGCAGACAATAAATTCCATTCGTCTGCCATGAATCTACAACCTGGACTCATGTATATTCCCGTACAGGCCTAATGGTAAGGTGACCGCTAGCGATAAGCGGGAAATCCATTTTCGTGTCCCTTTCCAGCACAAATTTTGATTGTTGTGAGTCCATTCTACAGCTTCAAATGGTTCAAATGGCTCTGAGCACTATGCGACTTAACTTCTGAGGTCATCAGTCGCCTAGAACTTAGAACTAATTAAACCTAAATAACCTAAGGACATCACACACACCCATGCCCGAGGCAGGATTCGAACCTGCGTCCGTAGCAGTCCCGCGGTTCTGGACTGCAGCGCCAGAACCGCTAGACCACCGCGGCCGGCACCCTTTTTTAAACAAACGAACAAACCAACCTCCGGAAATCCGACCGGGATGGATGTCCAAAGGAACTTCGCATCGTAATTCGGAACAACACGGGAACTTCAGTATCGTATAAATAAATTCGTTTCCTTTTTGTTATCTATGATACTGATCGAGGTCAGTGTTATCCAACGGTTTTCTATTATTCGCTTCAATTAGTGGAAACATTTCACGAAAGATTTAATCTTTAGCTACACTAATTCCCTGTGTTTTGTACGTTTTTTTATCGCAGTTGTTTACAACATTTGGAGGCACGCCTCAGTCTAATTCTAGATAATTTTTTTCGTTCATTGTTACGCTATTCACTTCTGTCCGTACACAACACCTCGTTCCTTTTCACTTGCAGGGTTAATAAATGTATATCTTCATATCATTCATAACATCAGCAGCAGAAACCTTGTGATCAGTTCATCCACGGCTACTGCGTTACAGGGGAACCGATACTGATATGAATGTGTGTTGCGATACTTACCAAGATCGCCAAGTGGCCACCTGTAATCTAAGCCCTGCGTCACGCTGTCAAGTATTTCAGTTTCCTGAATTTCGCCATCGCTGGATCAAAAGTCCAAAAGTCCAAATCTCGGCCCCTGGCACTTAGCGGATCGCTATATAAGGTCGTATGGTCGCGCTACGGGGCATCTCCTCTCCAGACACCAACAGTCAAACATGATGAGGCAGGCCGTTCTGGTGCTGGCGCTCGCTGCCTGCGTGTTGGGTGAGTGGTTGTCGCAGCAGGAGATATTTTTGTCTCTGTTGTACGATGTCAGGGCAGGCAGCCATTCCTACAGCTTCTGTTGTTTTGTCTCTGTCTCTAGCTAACGTAGGGAAGTGGTGAAATAACCGAAGTAGTGTTTTCGCAGTATAGGACCTAAGTTTTCCTTTACTTGATTCTGTTCTCCTTTTTTTTCCTACTTTTTTTAAAGAGGATAATCTAAGTACTTTAATGTTCTAGGATAAGAAGTGTTCCGTTTGTATTTGAGCAGTAAACGCATTATAAAGTCTTCAGCGTAGTGGACGTCAACGGTCCTCTTAAAGACTTACACACCGCATTAACAGGGTGTTTCAAAAATGACCAGTATATTTGAAACCGCAATAAAAATTAAACGAGCAGCGATAGAAATATACCGTTTGTTGCAATATGCTTGGGACAACAGTACATTTTCAGGCAGACAAACTTTCGAAATTACAGTAGTTACAATTTTCAACAACAGATGGCGCTGCAACCTATACCTTTCACAAATCACTTACCTCACAAAAATCTCCGTTACTCGAACTACTGCAATACGGCGAGCGCCACTACTGCCAGCTAAATAAAAGATTCAAACTACTGAAGGCACTAACTACTGATAGGCATAGTTAGCAAATGAAAGAATTTAATAGAGAACAAACAATGTATTTACCTTAATAGTCATAATATATATATTAGTTCATGACATCCAGTGTTACAAATTTCGAAACTCCGCCATCTCTCTCCCCACATCCACCACTACTGGCGGCTCACCTCCAACTGTGCAACGCTACGCGCTGTTCACATCCAGCTGCCCAACACTACAATGGCAGACAACAATGCAAACTAGCCACAGACTGCACACAGCTCAGCCAGTGATTTTCATATAGAGCGCTACGTAACGTTGCCGATAAGAAAACATAAACAGCCTACTTACATAGCCCCCATGCTCCCCACAAAAAATTTTACAAATTGTTTTGGACAGTGGCCAATAATGATTTGAAAAAATTTTTCATAATTACAATAACAAAGATATCAAATGCACACACTTATTTATACAATGTTAGTCAAAACCTAAAATTTTCTCACAGTCCATAAAGACACTCCAGATTGTTCATCACAGTAAAATTTCAGTGTTTTTTTTTTTTTTTTTTTTCGAAGTCTGAGCAGTAAAAGAAAATGCACACAGAAGTAGTGGATTTCCATGCAGTCTTGAACAAGTAGTGTTGTCCTTCCAACGGAAAGACAGTGCTGACTCTTGACGTGCAGACAGGTAATGGGTCACAACAGAGCAAACCCACAACAGAGTCAGTCGAAGTTTTGAAGAATATTGGTAGGTAGGTCATCACAGAGTAGACCCACTGTAGTCCTGGTAGAGATTACGGTATTGGTGGGCTACCAGAGGTGCAGACCCACTGCAGTACTTGTAGAAAGAATGGTATTGGTGGGTCATCAAAGGTGTAGACCCACTGTAGTCCTTGTAGAGATGGCCAGCAGCCATCTGCTGCGACTGTGCAGGTGCACAATCACCATCGAAGAGTCTTGCAGAGAAGATAGCAAGTCCATAAACCACCACTTGTACACTCACAAAGTTTTTGGAATTGTCCTTAGAACCAGCAATGCTGTTATCCAGTCCCTTGCTGAATTATTAACACACATGCAAACACTAACAGTCCCAACTTCTCACATATTGCCCATATACTATAACCAACAGAAACGTGTGCAATGAAATGTAACTTACAAGTTACTTAATTTGATGAACTGGTGTCAATTACAATTGAAATTTATGACATGAGAATACAATTACAAAGGTACAGAAAACATCATTAAAGAACATAACAATATAGATAACATTTGTAGTGCAGGCTTTACAAAAGAATAGAAATAAGCATATACATCAATGTTACAGGAATTATGACATAAGTAAATACATAAAAAATCAGAATAAATTTTGAAACATCAACTTCACACATGAGCATTAAAACAAAACAGAATAAATAATGTCTAAGCATATTTACAAAGAAAATAACATATTATTAATGCCAATTATATTTGAGGATAACAGTATTCCTCATCATAGTGAATGTAGCTTAGTATTAGAAGAAGAAAAAATTCTATGAAACTACACAGAGACAGGAAGAAAACAAATACACAAGGGTACGCAAACACATAGTGGGATAACACAAAAGGAAAGGACAGGGTTCGCTTTCAGTGTAACATTTGGTACTGCAGTCCAACCCAAAACTTAATTCCATAGATCGTTCGTCTTATTTCAACCTTTGCTTCCACCAAAAAAATCCTATCCAAGCATGCTTTCTGTATTTTTCTCGTATAACCTCTCAGTGCATTTCTTCAACTTCATCACAACTCATTCTCTTATCTAGTCTACCTTCTCTTAAGCTATCTTAAATCTACTGAGCTCAGATGCTAAGCTAAGGGACGAGGCAATGCAGCAGCACAAAACAATTAACACAAACATCAATGACAAAAAATTTAAATAGGCAAAGCAATTGCAATATTACAACTAATATAAGGCACTGTGCAGCAAACAAGAAAAATAAATCAGTAGTAAACTGGCTTAGCAGAGTAATACAAAGTCAAATTCAGTAACACTATGCCTGGCAAACAGCAGCAGAAATAACTTATATCTAAACATGACATAGCTCAAGCACAAAAAAAACCTTACACTAAAGACAACAGTTAGACAAGGGAAATGTATATTCAGATCTTAATGTCTATGTAATTAAAGTGGTGCACTATAAAAACTAATTCTACAAAAAAATTACCCAGTAATTGAAAAGAAAATTATGTATGCAAGTCCTGTGAAGGGAAATGTCTTTTTGTGCTCCTTCGTTTTTTTTAAAGTTATTGTTTACTGGATCTGCAGGCATAAAATATCTATATTAGTACATTCATAAAATTTTATTTTAACCAATGCTGCAGTGCAGCTAGAAACTAGATATTAAAGAAAATGAGCAAATATGTACAAAGGACGGCATGAAACATCATTCATTAGCCATATGGCATTTCATAAGGCAGTAAAAATTCTCTCAATTCTCGAGAAAGACGCTTGTCATAATCAGGCGTGCAGATGTAAGTATCTTTCCAAGTAATGAGCGTGTCATATTTGCGGTGCTTTCTACAAAGGAATGTCAATAGCGAGGATAATGGCCTCCCTTTTTTTTTCTACCTGTGCCTCTGGAAAGGCACTAATGGCTTTTTTCCAGGCGACGCACAGCTGGCCGCTCAAGACGCATTATGTCAAGGTCACTTGGCTTTCTTACCGAAATATTTACAACACCAGTTTGCAATACAGTGACAGTCTCATATAAAAATATTTCACAGGTCAAGAATCTGCGTTGCTAATGTGTAGAAACAAAATCTTATGAATATAACAGTGTCCAAAAAATTTTCGTCGGCATTGTAATACATTCACGCATTTACACACATTTCATAACTCTTAAAGTACTGTTCTTGGTTTCCAACAACCTTTTTCACAAACCAGAGTCCCTAACCACTACTCATTATTCCTTACCTTATTCGTCGACACTTCTTCAATATTTCATCATAACAGATACGTAACATAATCAAATAACTCATATAGCATCAGCCTATTAATCATAACCATACCTCAGCAGCATAATACACATCGTCGTCGTCATAATAACATCATAACACCTCAGTCAAATCTCAAAATCGTCATAGCTTCAATAATTTCAAAACCTAAAAAAAAAATTCTCTGCTCATGTCAATAGTGTCATCTGCCTCAAACGTACTTTAAAAATCGTGATCCCATACCAAATATATCATTCAAAGCTCTCATAATATCACAATGGTTCTGAAAAAATATGAACAGTTCACAAAGTACAGACAAAATACAATTTCGTAAGTATGAAGTTATCCAACTGCATAATTACGTAAACATCTGTCACTGATGTAATAAAAAAAGTTTCTTTCTCTGTTAAATGATCAGATAGCTGTGTGATTCTGTTAGAGATATATGGTACCGATGTGTAAAGTTGTATAAGCAAATACCATATTAGCTAGGGCTCCTTGTGCTTGCCAAACACATGGTACACAAAGTAGGCGTGTACCCCTTGAGGATTAATGTAATTATACCCTCAGGTGTTACAGATTACAGCAATGGAATGAAATGTATCACGGAAAACCTTTGTAGCATTGTACTTCAAATATCTTTAAAAATAAATGTTTTAAGTACAAAATTAATCACTCAAATATGTGTACTGTAGCGCTAAACTGTGCGTCTTGTTGTAAGATAATCTCTGTTGAAGTGTCAAAGTTATCGTCCTCCGAAAGCTAAGTTCTGAAGAAGTCAATGTACTTACCTCATGATAAACAAAAGTGAAATGCATTGCGTATAGATATTTTACTTATTACACTTATTGTTGTGATGATGAAAGTACTGTGCTGTAACGTATTGTTGTGCTACGGAAAAGGCTGTCTCCTTGTAGCTATACCACAAAAGTTACTACTAAAACATGTTTTACTTTGCAGAAGAATTCAGAAAAAACTGTGCAGATATAAAACAGATACACCGCAAAAGCAACATTGTAAATTGTCACTCATTAGTAACGTCGTGATATAATTGTGTAGCTGTTACATAAACTAACCACTGTGTCATCTGGTATCTCTCAGAAAGTACTTTAATACAGAATGTATTTTCAAGTAAACCAAAATGTTGCATTAGAATCTCATTAGCAGTACCAGTATATGTTCTAAGTATGTAAGCCTTATAGTCGTTACGTAATCGTGCAACTAACAAGCAAGAATGTACACACACAATAACACTGTGTTGTCTGTTCACAATAACAATGCATTCGTAATTTCTGTTTAAATAAGTTCTCTTGGTTCTTGATTGGATATTTAACTTCAGACATTGTTGCATGTTAACAGATTCTTAAGTATACAAGTAACGTGAAGTGAAACGTTTTATGACAAAGACAAAGTTAAAAAGCAGCTTATCTTTCAATAAACGGTTTTACATGTGAAATGTGGTATAAACCTTTACTCTTCCTAGTACGCAGAGTTTCAACTTCAACGCAATTATCATGTGGTATACGTCGGTAAAAGATACTGGAATTTTTCTCAAGGTTAGCGTCTATGTTATTTTTCCTTGGGCCAGCCGGCGCACGCGGCTACCTGCGGTCCGAGTCATTGTCTGTTCCTTTGTTCGCGCGCGTCGTTATTGGGATTTGGAGGTCTAACTTCTACAAATTCATGTTGTCGAAAGTGCCCTGCTCTGTTTGAATCCCGCTAGTTCTGATGAAATTCAGGTCTGTCGTTATGATTACCTCGTCTGTCGTCATGTCGGTAGTTCCTGTAGTTTCTTTCTTGTCGGTTAAGTGATGGAGAATTTCTCCCTGAATTATCACTGCATGGTGGACCGTTGCATCTGAAGTTATTCTGTCTCCCGTGATAATAATTTTTCCGGTTGCCAAATTGTCTATTTCTATGATTGTCTCTGTCTTATTCATTACTATTGCCAGTGGTTGTCATATGGGTGGTGTATGTTTTGTTCACGATTTGCGTTGTAGGAATAGGCTTGTCGTTGCCAGTTATTGTTTCTGTCGTCACGGAATTGTGACGGATGTGACCCGTAGTGATTGTTTTCCTGTTTTCGCATCCCGCGGCTGTCTGTGTCAATTTATAATTCTTGTAAGAGTCCCTGAAAAGCTTCAATGTCGTCTTTGCAACGTCCTGCCAAAATAATATTTCTTAAATGTTCAGGAAATTTCATTAAGCAAATGGGGATGAGTTCTGAAGGGCTATATGGGTTTAAAAGATACTGATTCTTATGCAACATGTCTTCAAAATATTTCATAAGACTGGAAAATTCAGATTGTTCGAAACGTTTCATCATTATGATGCCATGTTTTACTCGGTCTTGTGTGGCTTGAGACCAATATGCTGAGAGGAAGGCATGGTAAAATTCTCCTTCACTGTGGCAATCGTGAATGACCGATCACATTCTTACAGCTGGTTCATTCTCTAAATAGCCACACATAAATTCTAATCTGTGTTCTAATGACCAGTTGGGAGGAAAACAATGAGAGAATTGATGGAGCCATGTTTGTGGATGAATGTCGTTGCCAGAATTCTTAAATGTTTTGAATTTACGTGTAGTAATGAACAGCTTATAGTCGAAATCATCGTGTCGGCGAGTCGCACATCGCTCATTGTTACTTCGTTTCGGCGGTTCCATCTCAAAATCCAATGCGCCATGCAAATTTCTTTCATAATTTCCAAAGTGTCCTGTGTTATTATTTTGTGGTTGTTCCGTATTTCTATGTCCCTCTTCCCGTACTGGAGCGCGAGTGTCCTCTGAAATATGTAATTCTTGTATTACCTGCGTCAACTGATCTTGTAGTTCCCGGATTTCTCTTTTGTACTGCGTATTGATTTGATTTTGATTTTGTTTGAATTTTCTATTTTGTTCATTCTCTTCTGTGTCAGTGAAGGCTATGGGTCTTGTGTCATTCAGATCATCATCTACCTTTGTAGATAAGTTAGTGACCTGATCCGGAAGTTCGGCTACTTTCTCCGATAGTGAACAAATTTCCTCAGTGTGTTTTTCTGAACCAAGTTTCAGAGTGTCCATTTGTGTTGAAATCGAATCTACTGTGTCCTTTAAGTTTTCCTGAGTTTTTGCAAGTTGCGTAACCAAATCGGTAGATGAAACTGAGTCCATTTTAGCTTGCAAGGTCTCATGATTTTCATGAACAATAGTTTGCAGTTCTTTTATGGCTGCTTCGTGATTCTGCAATGCATTTTCATGACGCGAAAAAATAGGTTGAAAATGCTCACAAATTTGTGTTTTTACGTCATTACAGACTTTTTGACATTTCGATTCAATGTTATGTAACTCAGTAGTTAAATCTTCACGTGTTTGTTCGAGAGTTTGTTCCATGTGTCTAACTTTTGAAGCTTTTGCTGTGTTTGTCTCTGATTTCGTTCCATTGTGTGTAACTGTTGCTGTGTTTGTCTCTGGTGTTGTTCTATTGCGTCTAACTTTTGAAGATTTTGTTCCATTGTGTCTAACTTTTGAAGATTTTGTTCCATTGTGTCTAACTGTTGCTGTGTTTGTTTCTGATTTTGTTCCATTGTGTCTAACTTTTGAAGCTTTTGTCCCATTTGTTGCATTAATTGTAATAACAATGCACTGGTGTCTGAAACATGTTCCTCAGTGCTTTTCAGCAGTGAATTTGCACCGGCAACATTCACATTTTGACAAGCGGAAAATGTGTCTCGACTCATTTGTGAAAACGGTGAGAACCCAAAACCTGAGTCTGCAGTATTTGCAATATTGTGTTCTGTCATTCCCGATTCCTGAGGCGAGCTGTTGCCGACCGATCTATCGATAATGCTTCCCTGTTCACTAATTGTTTCACTGCCTACGCCATTGTTTGCCGCCCGCTCCATTTCCCTATGTACAATTACCAAGTTACTACTTCGAATGTCTGTTAATTCACTACACAGTGGTGTTGATAAGCTACGCTCATCGTCACTATTATTTCTCAGTTTACTTTGGAGCCTAGTGTTACGTTTTTCACACGCCATTATTGTCACAATATTTCACACGACAACACAGAAAAGCACAATTTGAAGAGCAAAAATAAGAGAACACATAAACATAGCACTGAAAATAATATCTAGTTAATTGCAAGCGCAGCTGCGAAATACTTGGTGCAAATCTAAATGCATGCCACAACTGTGTACAACAATGAAAAACTACAACTACAAAGGAAATTCTCTCTATAATTACGCGCTAGCAATAAACAAAATCTACACTAATTACACAAACTACAAGAAAAAATCAGAAGATTCCAGTGAGGTATCCTAGGCTAAGGGTCGACATATGAAACGTCCCCTTAGAAGAATTATACATGATTGTGCTTAAAGTGACACACAATATTTTTTAGCGCAACGCAATCTGACTTTCAAAAATCCCTACAAAAGAATGGGCCTGACTAACATTAACCTATATCTTTCACAAATCACTTACCTCACAAAAATCTACGTTACTCGAACTAATGCAATACGGCGAGCGCCACTACTGCCAGCTAAATAAAAGATTCAAACTACTGAAGGCACTAACTACTGATAGGCATAGTTAGCAAATGAAAGAATTTAATAGAGAACAAACAATGTATTTACCTTAATAGTCATAATATATATATTAGTTCATGACATCCAGTGTTACAAATTTCGAAACTCCGCCATCTCTCTCCCCACATCCACCACTGCTGGCGGCTCACCTCCAACTGCGCAACGCTACGCGCTGTTCACATCCAGCTGCCCAACACTACAATGGCAGACAACAATGCAAACTAGCCACAGACTGCACACAGCACAGCCAGTGATTTTCATATAGAGCGCTACGTAACGTTGCCGATAAGAAAACATAAACAGCCTACTTACAACTTGTCACTTCATAAGCAGAACGACAGTACCCATGTGGGCCAATTCTAGCTTTTAGCAGAAGATGAGAAGTACAGTGGGACGGTATCCCAATGAGAGTATTTTTAGTGGTGCCAAACGAAGAAACTTCTTTTAAAGCTAATAACTGCTGCGACAGTAGATCCCTGCAGCAGTGACCACACACCTGGTGGTAGTCCCAGCATCATTTAGTATGTACTTGTGCGACACTTAGTGTCGACAGTTACATTCAAAGAACAATTCAGTCGGGCAGTACATCAGCTACAGTAATCCACAAAAATTTTAGACAGCTTTGGCGAAGAAATGTTGATATGAATAGTGAGACGGTATTCTCACCTTGCCAAACTGATGGGTCGGCAGCGAATGAAGACTAGATTCCTCTGTGGAGTGATCGGAGATTTGCCAAGCAGTGTAACACCAGTTACTCTACAGCAGTGGTGTACGGGACACTTATCGTGTTGACTTTAGCCGTACGATCTACACAGTGTCGCAAAGTGTGACAAGTAGGTGAAATGCTGATTTGATGACGTTGAGGAAACGCGATCTCTTTCGACGGTGCAGTACTGTTATCCAGAGACATTTGGTATTTTAGTCATAGGAGAGTACGTAACCTTCCATTCGGAGCGTATCTGTCGCCGGTTGTACTGATATTGGTTAAGCAAACTAAATTTCTTTCGAATTGTTTTCTTGATTTTCTTTTCCATAAAGGAAATAATATTGTAGATTAAGTAATTATAATATTTATTGGATTGAATTTAAATTAATTCGAAAACAAAACCGAAGAAAATGGGGAAAAACAAGGCGGACGTATTCTTAATATTCCTTAAAATTTTTATATTTGTTGTGAGAATTATGAAATATTAAAATCGAGAAAAAGTATGTAATGAACGACGAAGGCAACATCATGTTATTTATTTATTTCTGGCTATGTACCAACAAGGAAAATACCACACAATTCTCGATTTACGATAAGGCTTCTGTAGTGTTAAAGTGATAGAATTAGGTGTAACGCACATTTCCAACTTGAAGAGCGTTTATACTTATTTGAATTTATTCATGAGAGTTGGTCGATGTTCACAGGTAACTGAAAGTGGATTTAATTCTGTTTCAGCTGCTGAGCTGCCAGTCCGCCGTATTCCACACAGCGGACCCCTGAGGAAGTTTGGCCTGCAGCACGGTCGCATCACCGGTGGCTCAGATGCTTCCCTAGGTAAGTCGCTCCCTCATGTCGTGATGCGTACTCCATAAATACCAGCGAGCGATGTGGCGCACTTGGTGGCACACTGGGTTCACCTCTACGTCCAGTTATCCAGATTTAGGCTTTCCGCGATTTCTCTACTTCCCTTCTGGAAATGCTCCTTTGAAAAGGAACAACCGATTTACTTCCCCATCCTTGATAAATTCCGAGCCTGTTGTCCGTCTCCAATCATCTTAATGTGGATGAGACCTTCAACTCCAGTCTTCTTTCTTTCTTTCTCCCAAAGGTACCCATCTGTCAGCCATCACCTCCAAAACATGTTATATACTTTTGCACGTGGACAGTCACTCGTGATATGCAGCATTTTCTTTTTCTCGTCTGTTTACTGAGTTGCCTGATCTGTCCCCTTAGGACGTCCTCAGGCGCGCCAACCTCCTCGTCTAAGAGCAGCACTCAGACACAGTGTCCTAGTTTATATGATGGATATGTTCCTGTCTCCGTTTCCCGAAACAGTTTTGGCCATAGAAGATATTTCGTGCTGTCGTAACACACGTTCTGTCACCGTGTCCCTTCTTGTAGCTAGTAGGTTTCACTTGTATCTTTCCCCATCAGTTCTGTGGAAAACCTTCTCATTTCCCGTTCAGCCCAGTCCAGTCGGTTGAATGCAGTCTGCACCGTAACATACGTTGACGTGACGTGCCCGTTGAGCTCATATCACATTACTATACACTCGTCTCCTGTATGACACTGTTATCTATATATAGGACTACGTGAAAACCACTCAGTGCATCAATGTTGACTGTTGCTAGCACCATGTGATTAGGTCTACAATATTACTTTCTATCGTGAGAAAATACCTCCACCTGTGCTTTACTGGAGATAAAGCTTTTGTGAATATTGCTATTACATCTTCAGTCCGAAGACTGGTGTGATGCAGCTCGCAGCTCTCGATGCTACTGTATCCCCCCCCCCCCCCCCTCCCCCCGCTTCCATCAACACACACACACATACTTCCCTCCAATACTAACGAGATGACTGGGTGTTTGTGTTGTCCTCATAATTTCATCATTATTCAAAATAGTGGCGAGATTGGACTGAGCACATATTGAGAATTTTTACGAGCGCGGATAACCGCGCAGTTGAGCGCCCCACAAACCAAACATGATCATAATTATCATCATTCAATACTAAATTGATGATTCCTTATTGATATCTCAGAATGTGCCGTATTGACCAGTCCCTTCTTTTAGTCGGATTGTGCGACTTGTCAACCCAGTTCTATTCAGTACCTCCATATTGTTTGCGCTATCTACTCATCTAATCTTCAAAATTCTGCTATAGCGCCACATTTCAAAAACCTCTATTCTCTTCTCGTCTAAACTGTTTATCGTTCATGTTTCACTTTCATTTATGTCTGTAATTCAGACAAATACCTCCTGGAAAGACTTCCTAACACGCAAATCTATACTCGATGGTAACAAACTTCTTTTCAGAATGAGATTTTCACTCTGCAGCAGAGTGTGCATGATATGAAACTTCCAGGCAGATTAAAACTGTGTGCTGGACCGAGACTCGAACTCGGGACCTTTGCCTTTCGCGGGCAAGTGCTCTACCAACTGAGATACCTAAGCACGACTCACGCTCTGTCCTCACAGCTTTGCTTCTGCCAGTACCTCGTCTCCTACCTTCCAGACTTTACAGAAACTCTCCTGCTGCGAACCTCTGTAGTAAGGCTATCTTCAGCTATTTTGCTGCCCAAATAGCAGATCCCACCTACTACCTTTAGTATCTCATTTCGTAACGTTATTCTCTTAGCATCACCTGATGTAATTCGACTACATTCCATTATCTTTGTCTTGTTTTTGTTGGTGTTCATATTAAATCCTTCTTTCAAGTCACTGTCCATTCCTGTCAACTGCTCTTTCAAGTCCTTTGTTGTCTCTGACAGAATGGCCATGTCATAGAAAGGCCTCAAACTTAATATTTCTTCTCCCTGAACTTTAATTTCTCCATAAAATTTTTCCTTTCTTCACTGGCTGCTCAATCTACAGACTGATTAACACCGAGGACAGACTACAGCACTGTATGACTCCCTTCTCAACCATTGCTTCCATTTCATGTCCCTCGACTTTTACAACTGCTGTCTGGTTTATTTACAAATTGTAAGTATCCTTTCACTCACAGTATTTTACCCCTGATACCTTCAGAATTGCAAATAACGTATTCCAGTCAATATCTCGGGAAGCTTTCTTCACGTCTACAAATGCCATAAACGTAGGTGTGCCTCTCCTTAGCCTATCTTGTAAGAGAAGTCGTAGTTTAAGCATTGGCTCCCACATTTGTATACAAGTTTAGTCTTTTGTAACGAAGTGCTCGTTACTATGATATTCATAATGTAAAATACAACCACATACAGTCAAACTTCTACCTCTCATGGCAGCTGCACCCGTACAGAAACAGTACATAATGCTTGTAAGTACATACATGTTCTTATCAGTAGATACATGTCCGAAAACAGATGCCATCTTCACATAGATAATGCTTACCGACCAACGACCTTCTTCAGCGCGGATGCACTCACATTGCTCAAATTCGTACGGGAATCGGTAGATTGACTGTCGTGAGTAATGAGTATAGTGGGCAGGGGAACTATAAATGTAGTGTGTCGACAGTAAGATGGAAGTGTGGGTCCCATGGGGAGCGTGCCAGAGATAAGGCCCTGCAGTAGCACAATCCCGTGTGTCTTCGGTGGCTCAGCCGGATAGAAGATCTACCATGTAAGAAGTAGATCCCGGGTTCGAGTCCCGGTCGGGGAACACGTTTTCAACTGCCCCGTTGATATTTATCAACGTCTGTAAGCAGCTAATGGTCTGGATTTTATTGTAATTTCACTCTTCGAGAGCTGCAAGATTTTCATACTAATCTTTTATTGCCGATATTGTTGACGTTGCTTCCTGGTACTGGTAGACGCGCTGAGCCGGTGTTTTCTGTGTGTGCAGGCCAGTTCCCGTACCAGGTGTCCCTGCAGTGGGTGCAGCTGGGGCTGGGGTCCCACATGTGTGGCGGATCCATCGTGAGCGCCAGCACCGTCGTCACCGCAGGCCACTGCGCCGACCCCCCCTACATCGGACACTACGAGGTGAGTACGAGGCTGCCTAACGCTTATCAAAACGGAAGGCAGTAATTTATGATGAAGTTATCGTTAATGTAGTTAAGTAACTGCAGCCAACCTCGGTATATTGTACTGCCACGATGAAGGATATTAGTACATACAACGAGGTGATAAAAATCGTGGGATAGCTTATAATACCGTGTCGAGCTTCCTTTTGCTAGGCGTAGTGCCGCAACTGAACGTGGCATGGACTCAGCAAGTCCCTGGGAGTCCCTGCAGAAACACTCTCTCATGCCGAATCTACACGACTCCATAACGGCGAAAGCGTTGCCGATGTCGGACTTTGTGCACGAACTGAATTCTCGATTATGTTCCATAAATGTTCGATGGGATTCATATCAGGCAATGTGGTTCGCCATATCGTTCGCTCCAGTTGTCCAAAATGTTCTACAAAGCAATCACGAAAAACTGCGGCCGAGTGACAACGCATGTCGTTGTTTGGAAAGATGAAATCCATGAATGGCTGCAAGTGATCTCCATGTAGCCGAACATAACAATTTTCCGTCAATGATCGGCTGAATTGGTTAGAGAACCCAGTCCATTCGGTGTAAACACAGGCAACACCATTACGGTGCCACCACCGGTTTTTCCAGTGTCTTATTAACAACTTGGGTCCATGGCTTGGTGGTTCTTCGCCACACGCGAGACCTACCATCCCTCTTACTAACTGATCTGCCCAGGCCATAGTTTTCCGGTCGTCTAGCCCACTTCCGCCCAGGAGAGGCGCTGTGGGCGATAGCGTGTTGTTAGCAAAGACGCTTCTTGCATTGCCCCGTTAACGGATACACCCCACATTGATTTCTGTGATTATTTCGCACTGTGTTACTTGTCTGCTAGCACTGCAACTCTACGAGGACACCGGAGTTCTCGGTCGTTAATGAGAGGTATTGTTAGAAATTGACCTTGTGTATCTGGGAATATTGAATTCCCTAACGATTTCCGCAGTGGAACGTCCCATGTGTCTAACTCCATCTACGATTCCACGTTTAAAGTCTTTTAATTCCAATCGTGTGGCCCTTAACGCGTCGGTAATCTTTTCACATGGATCACATGAGTACAAATCAGACCGTGTAAGCGATAGTACATGTGTGCATATCGGTATACAATGACTTCTGTCATCTCAGTGTGCTTCACCCTTCACTCACAACTGTTGGAATCATTTCTGTATTGCCTATTGGGAATGGAGAAACGTAGGTCTTTAGCTACACAACAAATTTTACGGTCTCATATTAAGCAACACAGAATGTCCACATTGTCTTCTCAATTGTGCTGAGTCATACTCCATGTGAATGAGACCACTGTATGCGTCGGTAAGTCATCTGTCCAATTGTTGCGCCGAAAAATTGCATACAGTTCCTGAGAGGGTAGATACGTATTAGATAGTATAACATAACTCTAGTCCTCTAGTACGTTCGAATACCCTGACAGCTAACACTGTGCGAAGAAACGGAAATGACTTTCTCTGACTTCGTTGTCTTCTGTCGTGTGTTTCAGGCCGTGGCTGGTATCAACTCACTGTACTCCAACGGCCAGAGGGCGCGCGTATCCCAGCAGGTAGTGCACCCAGACTACGCGGACGTTGAGTAAGTGTCACACACAAATTCTATATTAAGTGTGGTCTAAACTTGTGTGGAATGGATACGTTATAGCCTGTTATTCTTGGCGGTACTGTTCTTGACAATGTGCCTAAGAGCTATAGTAAAGAGTTGGTTCTGATTACTCAGAAGTATCCAAGTGTGGAGTTTGCAAACGGTTTTCATTCTTCTGTAGAGTTTTATTCTCCAGTGCCGCCGGCGAGTTCCCAATCATTTAGTCTTATAACAATCGTTAATAACGAATGTCGAGATTATCGCTCTGTCTTTCAGGTTACAGGACACTGCTTCTGGTACACTGTATGACCATTAGTTACTTACCAATATGATATATGTACTGCATATATGCCTGCAATAATGGTTTTTCAACTGACGATGGGTGTTTAATTTAATTTGTCGTTTGTTCTACAGTAATGTCGCCATCAACGACATCGCCGTCTTCCTGCTGCAGTCCAGCTTTTCTCTGAGCGGCAACGTACAGGCCATCTCGCTGCCCACCGCTGGATCCGTCCCCAGCGGTAAGTCAATCACCTCTTCCGGCATCATGGCTATTTATAAACAAAATGTGTGGACGCTCGAAATTCGTGATTACTTTACTCGTTTTTTCGTTACTTCTTCTCATGAATTAGTAACCATCAACAGGAATCAGAATTTTTCGTCCCTTTCGGCTAAAGCTGATTAAACTATACGGAAACCCGTCATGCGATCACGTGGCGCACTACAGGAGGGTTTACGGCTATTGTTTTTTACAGATGGTTCGACGGCGACTCTGTCCGGCTGGGGCAGCATCAGCACGGGTATCATACCCAACTACCCCAACATCCTGCAGTGGGTCGATGTCAGCATCATCAACAACACCGAGTGCGCGGAGCTGCTGGGCGACAGCCCGCTCAACGATGAGAACATCTGCACCGGCCCCGTCAACGACGGCATCTCCGCCTGCTCGGTACGTAGCAGACCACTGCAAGTCACATGAACAGCGGTGAGCTAAGCGTATTAACCCTTCCGCGTTACATTAGCATTATACGTGCCTGGCCGACCGCGGTGGTCTAGCGGTTCTAGGCGCGCAGTCCGGAACCGCGCGATTGCTACGGTCGCAGGTTCGAATCCTGCCTCGGGCATGGATGTGTGTGATGTCCTTAGGTTAGTTAGGTTTAAGTAGTTCTAAGTTCTAGGGGACTGATGACCACAGATGTTAAGTCCCATAGTACTCAGAGCCATTTGAACCATTTTTATACGTGCCTATAACCTATTTTTACAACATCGTTAGAAACATCTGATACGTCAGTTGCGTAGGATAATTTATGCCGTGTCACGTTATATCTGTTTGTATCATGTGTACTTTGTAGATTAGAAAATCAAATATTAGTTGCTTGGCCGAGCATGCCGTTTTCTGTTCCGTGTGCCCGAGAGTGTACGTTTTTTGGTGCACTATTGTCCGTTTGTAGCATCCGATACGTCAGTTTATTAGGGTAATTCATGCTCTTCGAATAATATATGTTTGTGTAATCAAATCGTATGTGATCGATCGACTCATATGCAAAAAAGGACCACGAGCAGGTGAAGCTGTAGTGCTTTCCGACGTAACAAACAAGAGCGGTTAACGACGGTGTTGGCAGCAATGATGGAATGCGGTCAACAGGAGTCGCCATTCTGTTGTGTATGTTTACCTGCTCGTGCACTGAACCGTCAGTTCTTTATGCGTGATGTGAGTAAGTGAATGCCCTTAGCGATATGGCCGTCCTGCCTGCCAGGCCTACAAATATACCCATAAAATGGTCAATATTTCTTATTCACTTGGTGGTGGCACAGTATTAATCTACCTTAGCAGGCGCCATAATAAGAACATGGTTTTGTTCACTATTTCGTCTGCATACGCAAGAGTTTCAACAAGGGACTTCTTTGTGGTAATTCTGGGTAAAACGAATGATCAGTTTGAGAGGAGCCTTACAAACCGCCTGAAATGATGAAGTTTCACTTTCTCTGCAACATATGAACGTTCGGGGATCTATAAATGTGGAACAACTAATAATAAAGAAGTTAGCATTCATAGTAGAGCGTAGTGTGTGTCGTAGAACGAGAGTGGGTGTGCTGACCACGTGGCTTGGTTTTCTGCAGGGAGACTCCGGCGGACCGCTGGCCCAGGACGGAGCCCTCATCGGAGTCGTGTCTTGGGGCATCGTGCCCTGCGGCTCTACTGGAGCGCCTTCCGTCTTCACCAGGGTGTCTGCTTTCTTGGACTTTGTCAACCAGTACGCCTGAATACGTCGTGCTGCAATTGTCAACTGATCTCAGACTAGGGTAATAAAAATACTCTAAACATTTATCTACGTTCTTCGTTATTGTGTGCCGTTTAATCCACAATTCTCCTAAGTTGTTGGTTGAAACCGGGAAACACATCCGGTTTCAGAATAAGCTTGCATACTTCAGTTTTACTGAAACTGCAAACTCGCATTATAATATTCTCTGCTGGCGTTTTCCTCCCGTTTCCATTCCTTTCAATTCACGCTGCAAAACAAGTTTGCCATGACTCATCTAAAACACATTTCTTATATGCACTAATGGCGGGGAACGCAGCCAGCAACAAAAACCTTTACAAAAGCTTTATTGCACTGCCACGAGAGGTTTCTGAAAGGTATACCCATTTTCGGACGCTACATATGTTTTCTGCTGTGGCAGTACAACAAACGTTCTTATGCAGGGCAGGAGCCAATGACGGGCTGCTGACGAACGTAATACTGTAGTAACACAAGGTTAGCCAGCCAGAAACGGTTACGGTAATAAGATAAAGCTTTCTTAAAAGCTGCCTGTTCTCCATTAACAACACTTAACTGAATAGCAGCCACGGTATTCAACAAGGTGTAGCGTGGATATAATAAGTCTGATATTTATGTTGCACTTGGCACTGAAAGAGAAGCAACGAAATTGAATTTACGAATCTGAAGCGAAAGTTTTAATCTGTTTTACAAGGGCGTGCTAAAAAGTAATAAATGCGAATATTTTATGTGAAAACTCTTTTAAAGAAAACAAATGTTATTAACATACTGCATCATCATTCTTAATGTCTACCTATTTATTTCAAAGCATAGACAAATTCCTCCCAACTAGAAACCGGTTTTAAAAATGGCTCTGAGCACTATGGGACTCAACATCTGTGGTCATTAGTCCCCTAGAACTTAGAACTACTTAAACCTAACTAACCTAAGGATATCACACACATCCATGCCCGAGGCAGGATTCGAACATGCGACCGTAGCGGTCGCGCGGTTCCGGACTGTGCACCTAGAACCGTTAGACCACCGCGGCCGGCAGAAACCGGTTTCTTGATGTCGCCACTGTCTTTGTTGGTAGAGCCACAACTGCACCTTCTCTTGCATCGAATCATCGCTATTAAACTGAATTCATCGGAGGTGATCCTCAAGTTTTGAAAAGAGAAGAAAATCGGATGGGGTCAAGCCGAGATTGTATGGGAGATGATCGATGTCAGTGAACCCAAGGCGACGGGTTGTTGCACATGTAGCGCTCGTGTGTGGTCTGACATTGTCATGCTAGAGGAGGGAGGGACTCGTGTGTAGATGAACTCTTCAAATTCCATAATCGATTCCGAGACTCGTTTACAGCACTCGGTTTCTCACACACCAACATAGCTAAGTTAAATATGAGTATGTCCATAGGACACGCTACAATTCGAATACCTCTAGTGACAGAAGACTACAAATACGTATGCAGACATGAAGAATATATATATGTAGAATATTAATGATACTTGTTCTATTGAAAAAGCTTTAGGAGGTTTCACATAAATTTGGTGGGACTTCTGTTCAACATGTTCTCGTAAATTATTGTCATTATAATCAACTGACACATCAATAATCAGTACGCTATTTAAAACAATAACAACACCATGAAGGCAAACAGTATACAGAATTTACCTTATCTTATGAGTGCACTCTGCAAGGAAACATGATTTTTTTTGTTTGTATTTCACGAAAATACCGTTCGAAAGCAGAGAAACCAAAGAAATGCACATAACTTCGTTTCCGTACCGAAACGAAACGTAATTTAAGTAAAATGTTTTCAAACAAGTTATGGAAAGAGACAGTCGACGTTAATTTCTTGTTTTTTCGTTTTTCATGCCGCAAACGGGTACGTGGGCTTTCCAACAGTGGCGTTTCTGACCCAGTTGTAGACGCCGACCGAGCTGAAGTTTCCCTACCACTGTGTCCCCGACTGCTGACGTACGCCAGTCGTTCATCAGCAGTGGATGTGTTCCGTGTACTGAAGGGTGTTGGTGGTGGCAGTACCCAAGCTACTTAAGTTCTTTACACTGTGAGTAATGAAAATTATTACAACAAGTGGTTGCTTAGAAAACATGATGAGTATACGAACTGGAGTGCCCGAATTCCGAACGAAGCAAGTGTCGAGACCGTCTAAAAATGGCAAACGGCAGACTCGTGGCTTAACAGAAACACTCTTGTACATCTGACTAAGCAGATGTGCAGATTAGGAACAGAATGCGTAACTGCAGGGAAATAGTCGACGAAGAAAGGACAGGGCCTGTTTTCCAAGTTTTAAACGGGAAATTCAAGATTTGAATGATAAAAGTTTAGATTTGGTCGCAAGTATGCCAGGTTACGAGAACTCCAAGACTGCGAAAACCCAGAACCCTGCCACTAGATCATAGATTCAACTGAACGAAGACAGCTGCGCTGGGTAACCTTGCGGCCTGCGGTCCTTGCTATTATTCGCTCGGCTACCCTCATCGGAGGTTCGTGTCCTGCTTTGGGCATGGGTTGTGTTGCCCTTAGCGTGAGTTAGTTTAAGTTAGGTTAAGTAGTGTGTGAGCCAAGAGACCGATGTCCTCAGTAGCTTGGTCCCATAGAAACTTACCACAAATTTCCAATTTGAGCGAAGGCATTTGAGGGAAATTAACTGAAGGTAGCAGTTATATTGAAAATTGATAATGTTACTGTTGTCGAAAAAAGAATACTAGTGTTCGGTTGCGTAAATCATATGTCCAGGAAATCCAATGGTTAAATGGAAGTGTACTTATGGACGGGACAGGTTTCACTTCGGCCAAAATCTGCAGAAGCAAATACAAGAACTGCTAGTAACGGAGGAATACAGGCATACGGGAGGAGTCCGGCTGTGTCTCCGCATGTGTGCTGGAGTGGCACAACTGCCACTTAATAGTGTTGATGAAGGGTGCATGTGAATAATGGCCGGCTGCAGTGGCCGAGCGGTTCTAGGCGCTACAGTCTGGAGTTGCGCGACCGCTACGGTCGCAGGTTCGAATCCTGCCTGGGGCATGAATGTCTGTGATGTTAGGTTTAAGTAGTTCTAAGTTATAGGGCACAGATGACATCGCGTATTATGTCCCATAGTGCTCACAGCCATCTCAACCATTTTTTGTGAATAATGGAGGAAATGTCCAGCGGAGGAAATTCACAGACTTAATAGTCAATTAAGGGATGGAAAATTCTAGTTTACCAATTAAACTTGGAACGATTTTATGTAGTGGCTCAGGAACACGCACGCGGTCGAAGGATGGCATGGGAAACTAAACTCTTCAATAAATCGAAAGCAACTGAATGCAAACTTTCTGCTAAATAAGCTGAAGGAGGATTGCTATATTTAAAATTAAAAAAAGATTCCACAGGCTCGTCTCTTCAAAAGAGAAGAAAAAGAGCCATAAATCAAAATGTTCATTCATTTGCTGAATATTTTACAAAATTGGCAGATTTTCTGCTCCTTGGAAGTGAGAGGTTTCTGATTTCGTGACTTTGTCTAGTAACAGTAAATGTCATATTTCATCTCGACCTACACAGGGATTCATTAGCTATTACAGAACAGCAAAAGTTCAGGAATTTATTCAGGCCCCTCTGCTGCAGTGTCTCCCTGAGTCGATAACTCTGACCAAATGCACTCAGGTTTTGCTGGGCCAATTGGTAGATCTTCCATCATAAACCCTACATAAGAAGTCTGACATACTGCCAACGATTTAAGCCAGGATCTGATAGCTGATATTAGTTGAGAGAGTGTAGGAGAAGTGATAGGTTCTCTTCGGTGGTGCGGCGAGTATGGTCGACAATTTGCAACATGTTTCATGCCTCAATGCACTGTGGGCGTTGTCAGTGCATTCCAGTAGGACAGGCGAACCGCAGACGGTGCGTCTGTGGTATCCACGAGACGGGCGACAGCAGACGAACTCACTTGGTAGTCTTTGGCGGCCTGCTCAACTCTGTTCAGCCTCGTATATAGCCAATGGGTATGAGGGCTGCAATACATTTTAACAGGTGCCGTCGTGGGTGAACGGCAGCTGTGACAGCGGGAAGCCGCGCCATACAGCCACCAGCAACAGCTTTTGTGGCAGCGTGGCAGTCCACAGGTGCACACAGTACTTCGCACCGTTCAACGTTGGCCAGCAGAAACCGAGACTCGCTGGTTCCAGGTCGCTGTTCAAGTGTTTGTGGGTTCTTCAGTAGAACTTGGCACATCATGCTGGCAGCCTATACTCCATCGACCATACGCCACTACAGTTGTAAAGTAAGTAAATAAACATGGAAAGGAAGGACAGAGATTACCCAGGCATAGTTGATATTCCTCGTGAGACTATAGGTGGTAACATGGGCAATCAAACTGTGTTAGCGCCACATACATGGACGTATGTGACACAATATTCAGGAAGGGGGAAAGAGTAATAAGAGTGATTTCGGTGTCATGTGTATTGAGTCGAATGACTTCACGCTAGTTCAGAAACTATAGGTGGTGGGAGTGACATACGTTCTGCTGACAAGTGATCTCTGGACTCCTGCAACGAGGAGGCGTGTGGTAAAAGGGGAATTGTCCCTTTAGAGGGATCAGCGAGATGGTTTATTAATCATAAAAAGTATATTTAAGAGCTTGCGTGCTGATTATCAAAAATTAGAACCTAAAATTGAAAAGAGTATTAACGACTTATTAAAGCTGAGTTATTTATGATGAGTCGCTAGTCTCGATTAATACATGGTCCAGTCGCATTAATGTGACCACAGCCTAAGTTATGTATCAATGTAATATTGCCACTCACAGATAACAGACAGTAGCTCCAGCAATGGAGGATATCAAGCTTCTGGGTGGATGTGGAAAATGGTACAATCTTTGTCGTAATACGGCAATGAAGAGATTTATCTGACGTCCAAATTGGCATGATCATTCGCTTTTGGGCCAAGAGAATAAGCATTTCCGAAACGGCTAAATTTGTAAACTGTTCATTCTCCACCGTGGTTGAAGTATGCCTTGCATGGCAAAATGGCTCTATCCATACCAGCACCACGGCAACTGAGATGCCTCGTGGGTTATATATGATGGCTGTGGAGTTGAATAACGCCGATAGACTAGCAACTGTTCAGCAACTCACCAACCGGGTGATCAAGAGTTCAACAACAGTGTCTCCTCAACGACCATTGTGCGAATGTTTTTTTATATGGGCGTCCACAGCAGAGGCCTGGCTCATGGACCCATGCTGACTACTGTTCATCTGTTATCAAGGCTGTAATTTCCACGCCAATAGCGCAAATGGACATTCACTGAGTAGCCTGTTCACAGGAATAACGTCCCATGCTCTATCGGACAGAAGCTGTTGTCATGTACAGCGTGAAACGTCTGAAAGCCAAGTGTAGACTGGAGGGGGACGTATTATGGTCTGAGGAATTTTTTTGTGGTATTCTCTGGGTTATCTCGTCCTTATGGAAGGCACAACGGATCAACACAGTATGCGTCTGTCCATAGGGACATGTCCACTCCTATATTCAGTTTGTTTTTCCTTGGCACTAAGACATCTAGAGTACAGCAATGAAGTGTGTCAGATAGCTTGCAATGTTCACGTGTGGTTTGAAGAAGATAAGGATGAATTTACAGTATTCCCCCAGCTACCAAACTCCCCGGATTTAAATACAATGGAAAATCTGTGGGATCATCTGGAACAGACTGTTCACGCATAAAAGGGAAAATTTGATTCGTTGCAATATACAGGGTGAGTCACCAACTTTACCGCTGGATATATTTCGTAAACCACATCAAATACTGACGAACCGATTCCACAGACCGAACGTGAGGAGAGGGGGTAGTGTAATTGTTTAATACAAACCATACAAAAATGTACGGAAGTATGTTTTTTAACACAAACCTACGTTTTTTTAAATGAAACCACGTTAGTTTTGTTAGAAAATATAAACAAATACGTAATCAGTGCCGTTTGTTGCATTGTAAAATGTTAATTACATCCGGAGATATTGTAACCTAAAGTTGACGCTTGAAACCTCCGACGTTCAGTTGCGTGTTGTAACAAACACGGGCCACGGTCGGCGAGCAGCATCTGCAGGGACATGTTTACGATGACGACCGTGTTTACGAGTGTGGCTGTAGTGCACTGTTGTGGTTTGGTCTAGCTGTCGCAGTGTCCGCATGTAGCGCTTGCTGCTATTGTTATTCTGCATTCGTCTCCGCACGCAGACCAACTGTAGTACACCGTTTTACCAGACGTCTGTGACAGTGTAGTGTTGTAGGAACTGTGACCATGGTGTATTAGAACTCTGAAAAGGCGGAGATGATACTCATCTATGGCGAGTGTCGACGAAATGCAGCTGAAGCCTGCCGGATGTATGCAGAACGGTACCCGGACAGAGAACATCTAACGTGCCGCACATTGCAAAACATCTACCGCCAACTGTATGCAACAGGTATGGTCGTAGCACGCAAACGGGTACGTAACAGGCCCGTCACAGGAGAAGCGGGTGCAGTTGGTGTGTTAGCTGCTGTTGCCATGAACCCACACATGAGTACACGGGACATTGCGAGAGCCGGTGGACTGAGTCAAACTAGTGTCATGCGCATACTGCATCGTCACCGCTTTCACCTGTTTCATGTGTCGCTACATCAGCAATTACATGGTGATGACTTTAATCATCGAGTGCAATTCTGTCAATGGGCATTAACAGAGAATGCGTTGCAGTTCTACCTGTTTACCGATGAAGCGAGTTTCACAAACCACGGGGCAGTGACTCTACGGAACATGAATTACTGGTCCGTGGACAATCCTCGCTGGCTCATACGGGTAGAGCGACAGCGACCGTGGACTTTAAATGTATGGTGTGGAATCATTGGCGACCACCTCATTGGTCCTCACTTCATTGCAGGGGCCCAAACAGCTGCAACATACTTCGCGTTTCTACAGAATGATCTTCCAACGTTGCTCGAAAATGTCCCAATGGAAACGCGTCGACGTATGTGGTATCAGCATTATGGTGCACCTGCACATTCCGCAATTAACACTAGGCTGACCCTTGACAGGACGTTCGACGGGCGTTTCATAGGACGTGGAGGACGCATAAATTGGCCAGCCCGATCTCCTGATCTTACACCTCTGCACTTCTTTCTGTGGCGTACGTTAAAGGAGAATGTGTACCGTGATGTGCCTACAACCCCAGAGGATATGAAACAACGTATTGTGGCAGCCTGCGGCGACATTGCACCAGATGTACTGCGGCGTGTACGACATTCATTACGCCAGAGACTGCAATTGTCTGCAGCAAATGATGGCCACCACATTGAACATCTATTGGCCTGACATGTCGGGACACACTCTATTGCACTCCGTAATTGAAAACGGAAACCACGTGTGTACGTGTACCTCACCCCTCATGGTAATGTACATGTGCGTCAGTGAAAAAAACCAATAGAAAGGTGTTAGCATGTGGACGTAATGTGCTGTTCAAGTCTCTTCTGTACCTAAGGTCCATCACCGTTCCCTTTGGATCCCAACGTAATTTGGTGCTCTCCGATACACACGATCGAACAGCGGAGGAGTGGTACTCAAGCGTCAACTTTAGGTTACAATATCTCCGGATGTAATGAACATTTTACAATGCAACAAACGGCCCTGATTACGTATTTGTTTAAATGTTCAGATTTGCTAACAAAACTAACGGGGTTCCATTTAAAAAAACGTAGGTTTGTGTTAAAAAACATAATTCCGTGGATTTTTTTACGGTTTGTATTAACCAATTACACTAGCCCCTCTCCTCACGTTCGGTCTGTGGAATCCATCCGTCAGTATTTGATGTGGTTTACGAAATATATCGAGCGGTAGTGTTAGGTGACTCACCCTGTATAGTTGATGCGGACTGACAATAAATATAAAATAATTCCAAGGACATTTTATTAAATTTAAGGAAGAGATATCTAATTTCATCCGTAGTTTAAGTATTGAAAAAAACGAACGAAATCGAAACTGAAAAAGGAGGAAAATGAGTCTTTGAATGCCATTAACACTAAAGTATCAGAACATACGGGCTCTGATGAGATGGTGCGAAATAAGCAAGCAAAATCCAGTCTCTTGACAGAAAATAGTGAAGCAGCAGGGCAAGAAGTAATAAGAGCATTTAAGGTTATCCATGCAGAAGAACTACGAAATTAGCAGTACAGAATTAGCTACATATGATCCAAAGGATACCATACACCCTACGGTACTTTTAGAATCGTTTCATGGATTATTACCGCAAGATTGTCATTGCATTAATTTCACTGCAGTTTAAACATCTTATGACTTAGAAATGTCATCTATGATGTTAAACATTGAAGAGCAGACGCGTAGGAATGGGGTACGAGATACAAGAGAGAACAGAAGACATTGTTTCAGCTTAAAGTATCCTTTGAACACAGGATATTCATATCCAGGTGTGCTAACCAGGATCTTTGATGACCGATGCCCTAACTTCATAAAGTATTTAAATTATAAAGAATACACTGAGGACGATTTGAGCTTTATAAGTTGTGTATCGAGAGGAAAAGTGATAAGCAGTTGCAGCATTAACGTGTTATAGGGGCTTAATTGTAATGATATTTAAAGTGGTAATTGAAGTGAATACTGGACCACAGTATTACGTAGTATAAAAACTAGTGTTTGCACTTCTGTCCATCAAAGAAAGAATGTTTGGTCATAGTGTGTTGTGCAAGGTATTACGGATGCTGTGTGTGGTAGGTGTGTTGTGTTCTGTAACGAGGGGAGCATTGCTTGTCAAAGGAACAGGAGAAAGAGATTCAAAAGGGGCTTATGCTCCCGCCAAGTGAGAAGGTTACAGTATTTAGTCTAGGGGAAAATATTGATAATGACGGATGCAATGTCAAACGTGCATACTTCTACTTATTTTAGCAGTGTTATACAAATACTCTTTTTATATTTACACTACTGGCCATTAAAATTGCTACACCAAACAGAAATGCACATGATAAACGGGTATTCATTGGACAAATATATTACACTACAAGTGACATGTGATTACATTTTCACGCAGTTTAGATGCATAGATCCTGAGAAATCGGTACCGAGAACAACCACCTCTGGCCATAATAACGGTCTCGATACGCCTGGGTATTGAGTGAAACAGAGCTTGGCTGGGGTGTACAGGTGCAGCTGCTCGGCCGCCATTGACTATCCTGCTGAAATGTAGGGTTTTGCAGGGATCGAATGAAGGGTAGAGCCACGGGTTGTAACACATCTGAAATTTAACGTCCATTGTTCAAAGTGCCGACAATGCGAACAAGAGGTGACCGAGACGTGTAACCAAAGGCACTCCATACCATCACACCGGGTGATACGCCAGTATGGCGATGATGAATACACGCTTCCAACGAGCGTTCACCGCTATGTCGCCAAACACGGATGCGACCATCATGATGCTGTAAACGGAACCTGGATTCATCCGAAAAAATGACCTTTCGCAATTCGTGCACCCAGGTTCGTCGTTGGGTACACCATCGCAGGCGCTCCTGTCTGTGATGCAGCGTCAAGGGTGACCGCAGACATGGTCTCCGAGCTGATAGTCCATGCTGCTGCAAACGTCGTCGAACTGTTCGTGCAGATGGTTGTTGTCTTGCAAACGTCCCTATCTGTTGACTCAGGGATCGAGACGTGACTGCACGATCCGTTACATCCATGCGGATAAGATGCCTGTCATCTCGACTGTTAGTGATACGAGGCCGTTGGGATCCAGCGCGGCGTTCAGTAGTACCCTCCTGAACCAACCGATTGCATATTCTGCTAACAGTCATTGGATCTCGAGCAACGTGAGCAGCAATGTTACGATACGATAAACCGCAATCGCGATAGGCTACAATCCAACCTTTATCAAAGTCGGAAACGTGATGGTACGCATTTCTCCTCCTGACACGAGGCATCACAACAACGTTTCACCAGGCAACGCCAGTCTACTTCTGTTTGTGTATGAGAAATCGGCTGGAAACTTTCCTCATGTCAGCACGTTGTAGGTGTCTCCACCGGCGCCAACCATGTGTGAATGCTCTTAAAAGCTAATCATTTGCATATCACAGCATCTTCTTCCTGTCGGTTAAATTTCACGTCTGTAGCACGTCATCTTCGTGGTGTAGCAATTTTAATGGCCAGTAGTGTATTTAGCTTTATTTACTTACCTGAAGTGACATTGCCGTTTAATTCATTATTTACTAAATGTGAAAAAGAAAGCCGGCTGTTTCATTGGTGGAGAATATTCTCTTACTGATCGATGAACTTACACATTCTATTGTCTAAAATGACCTGATATAATAAGATGAAGGTAAAAAAATTAGCCTACTAATAAAAGGCAGGTTAAAAAATATCGGTGGAGAAGTGACAGTAGCGTATGAGTGTTACCGAAACTCTGACAGAAAGGAAATAGCAAAGACAGCATGCTTAGAGAGGCTGTGGTCATAGAGTTAAAACAAGAAGGATGATGGCACCATAGACTTTCGGTGTACGTTGTTTTGAAGCTAAAGTGAGCGTGGCCTTCCGCCATCTTAATAAACACAAAACATTAGCGGGCTACTGTTTACGATTGCGACTTGTTCATTATTTCTGTCGTGTGCAAGCAACAGTTGTTTTAAATACTAAAATTACAGTGTCTACATGAATAACATAATGTAAGGAAGGCAGTTTCGAATGTTTCTCTGTACTTAAAAGAGTTTGTGCTCTAGTAATACGACTCATTTATCCTCGTAACTTGTTCCTTTTTTTGTTGTTGTTGTTGATATGTTTCGTATAACCAATGATAGCTTAACCTCTGCAACATGTAGGCCTATCTTTCCAACTGTATCATATTTGCTTCTTTTCCTGGAATATTTCTCACCAGTAAGTCTGTTAGTTTTTGAGAAATGATCAAACATATCGCAGCTCTAATGTACATTCACTTTGATCATCTGATTGGTTTTACATTCTAATTCCATTTTGAGGTTTTCAGTGTATATAATCCTATACCATGCTTTGTGATATAACAATATTTAGCTACTAGTTAGTTAATTTGATGTTCCATGTACCACTGGCACAATAAATCGTAATGATATAGAATGAGTCCCGTTACACTAACATCATTTTTTTTTTGAAATGTACCTCAATGCTGCTCATTTTTTAGATCTTTGTTTTTTAATTAAAAAGTAATAGGTTTTTGTACTTCATATCCCTCACCATTTATGCATTACAGTAACAGATAGGCTTCTTCAGAATAGGAGAAGTTGTCAGAGAGGAACGTTTTCTGTTTAGTTTCAAATTAAATTTCGCTTTCTGTCGGGCATTTTAAATCAATGAGTAAGTAATCACGGCTTTTCAGACAGCATTTTGAAACCCTGCTAATGCTACAGACAATGAATGTAGTTTTTTCTTCTGGTGTTGCAAATATGTACATCATTGTTCCTGTTGATGAGAATGGGCTAGTTGTATTAAACGTCATCAATGATTAACAATATTGTGAAGACTGCTACTGATGCGCCGAGCAGCAGACAGGCACGACGAAAAGAGTATTAACATAACTTTGCGGCCAAACCTTTCTTCGGAAGGGAACCAAAGCAAGCGCGCGCACACACACACACACACACACACACACACACACACACACGCATTCTAATAAACACACACCAAAAAAACACACACATAACCGCTGTCTCCGGCTGTTCCAGCCATAATTTCTTTGCAATAGGAAGGAAAGATGAACAATAAATAATTATCGACCGGAGTAATTTGGGTCATGACATGCTGCACCAACAACAGAGCCATTACGTAGCCGTGTGTACAGACAACACCTTTGATACAGTGTGAGTCTGATGTCGGAGCGTTTGCGGTTGGGAAGGCTATGAAAAACACAGGAAAGGAGAGAAAGAACTGACACTAAGTAAAGTCGAGGAAATTTAAAGTCAAATGACAGAAATAAAAACACTACAATAAAAGTAAACAGCACAAACATAATTCATGTCTACAAAAGAAAATGTTCCTTGTATGGCTCAATTTACGAACGAAATGTGGTCCTTTAAACTTTAGATTACGATCGGATCGATTGGCACACCCCTAAACGACGCAAGCTGGTATGCTCAACGAAACAACTACGTCACCGCACAATCAAAGCGCGTAACACGGTCGAAAGTGGGCACTGGCACATCAGAATGAGTGCAGCTGGTGTTCCTTCCTGTCTCTCGCTGCCATTTCCCTAAGGGATACCACGTGCCTCTGATATGTAGTGCACACATTACCAACTTAGGGAGACCCTACAGTTCTCAACACCATCACGCATGTTCATGAAGTCGCAGCCTGCCTTGTCACAGATATTCCAAGTCTCTGGTTCAATGCTTCCACTTGACTGAGCATCAGGGGCCTCCATTAGTTCTGGGGACAATGGTGCAAATTGTAAGCTTCAGTGAAACACCATGGGCAAGGCTGGTCTACGCAACCTCCTCTGCAAGTCGCTAGAATGATTCAAGTATGATTTCTGAGCCAAGTCGGCAGTCATATTTTTTTTCCAATGCACTTCATCACGGCCGGGGTGGCCGAGCAGTTCTAGGCGCTACAGTCTGGAACCGCGCGAAAACTACGGTCGCAGGTTCGAATCCTGCCTCAGGCATGGATGTGTGTGATGTCTTTAGGTTAGTTAGGTTTAAGTAGTTCTAAGTTCTAGGGGACTGATGACCTTAGAAGTTAAGTCCCATAGCGCTCAGAGCCATTTGAACCATTTGTTCTGTTTGGGTCAAGCATTCCTTTCTTTTCCTTACTTTAGCACAAGGACGCCTCCTCACGTCACCAGTAACAATACAGGATAGGAATGATCGGTTTTGTTCACAAGGCAACTAACGATGAGAAAGCAGAGATGCGCATCTGGCCACCCTCTGTCTTTTGCGATTCTGGCTTATAGCGTGCGGTACCTGTTCATCAGGTTTTGAACCTTTCGCGTTACATACAGATGTTGCACGACGGAGGAGTGATCACTTAACACCGCATTTGCGAGTTCTCGAGTACAGTGATGTGGATCATTGTGGATTAGCGCGTTAAACGATATTCATGAAACCTCCTGAACGAAGAGTGTCACAAATGTGAAGTGATCCTCCTTAAATGAGAAAACCGTTATCTTGCCGTGCTCTGTCCAGTAGTATTTTCCTCATACACAATGCAAATGTTTTTGGCTGCCTCTGCTGCTGTCATCCCTCTATTGAATTCAACACAAGAATATGTCTGAAATGTTGCGATTTCTCTACTTGGCACTCCACTCACACTCACTATCTCCAAACGACAAAATGACAATTGTAAACTCAAACAGCAACAGTGAATTTAAATTTAAAAAATGGCAGACGATAAATCAACCCGAAGTAAACGGAACACCGGCATGCAAAATAAGAAGCCACAAACCATAAAATTACAGATTTATTACTAAATTACAGATTTAGTTATTTTATAACGGGCCAAATAGTAACTCAGTACCCACGAACTTCCCCCGTAAAAAGTGACTCTCTCTCTCTCTCTCTCTCTCTCTCTCTCTCTCTCTCTCTCTCTCTCTCTCTCTCTCTTTCACTCTCACACACACATACGCACATACACGCAAAAGAATATTAAACTACAAACAGACACCACAACACAAAGAAGAGGCGAACGAGAAACATAGAGCGACAATTGTCAACATGGCGTACTGTAAACAGTACAAACCAAAATACACTGAACAGTGGAAATGAGGTGTTAAGTTTAAATGTGTTCATAAATACTAAAAATCAGAAAATCTTCCTTACATAGATGGTCCACCCTACTAACATGCAATGACCTAAAATCATAGTATTTGATTTAATTGTTGACGTAGCAAAACGTGCAACTAATATTTCACGTTGCGTTACAAATAATCTGGACGAGACATTGATGTGTGTAAACTAATAACAGTAACGTTTTCAGTTGATCTGACATTTGATCTGAAGATAGCTTATTTTCTCTGCCTCGTGATGACTGGGTGTTGTGTGATGTCCTTAGGTTAGTCAGGTTTAAGTAGTTCTAAGTTCTAGGGGACTGATGACCAGAGATGTTAAGTCCCATAGTGCTCAGAGCCATTTGAACCATTTTTTTGAAGATAGCGTTAGCCGCTGTAAGTGGTTTGAAAAAGTGGCCAAGTGTATCTTCACACGTGGAAAAGAAATGCGCTATCAGCTGAACATGCTTGCACACGGACCGACAAGCACGTGTGGGTCAGTAGCCCGTCCCCGTGTGTCCCTTAAAAGAGCACCTTTTGGTGTGGTAGCTCTCCTCATTTTCTAAGCTTGCTCGGAAATATTGGAGGATAGCTCAGGCTTATGCGAGACACCGGTGTCATACATTAGGCGAAATTTCTCTCCAACCAACTATGGCCTCTTAGTTGGCTACTTGGCTGAGTTTTTTGTGACACTTATCATACGTCAGATTAGATTAGCACTGGAAGGATAGCTTTTCAAGTTCAATCTGAATGGTCTACCTCCTGGGCGTGACCTTGGCGATATGGTGTGGTTTTTTGCTGCCAGTTTTCAAATCAAATATTTTCTTCGTTGACGCGGATCAATGTACTGCGATAGCAGTGTCATTAGAGACAGAGTAAAAGCTTCCATTTCATACACTGTCAAAATATCTTTCTTTTCGAAGAATTTGGGTGCTATATAAGTTAAAAAGAAGCCTATATGCAAAACTCATTGTTACCGACGAGTGAAACGTATTTCGTCTTTCGAAACCCATCGGCGTCATTCACTGAAGTACCTAAATCCACAGAATTTATGTTCCTGTGTTTTCTGAAGTACTTTTTAATCTTTTATCAGATTCTGGAAATACAAGCGCTTCTAAATATCAGATGTAGACAACGCGCCTGTCTACTTCACAGTAGGGTGAAGCTACTGTTTCGCTATAGTGACGGCGGTGACTGGACGTGGTATGCTCTGCACAAAATACCGTTAGCGATGGTGGGCTCTACTCATGCATGGCTGTTCAACAGCCGCTTACAATTCATCGACATGAGGTGGGATTGGGGCTAGGAGGTTGTATGTCGCGCTAAAATTACTTTTCTTGCACGGAAAACAAAATATTGAGCATTACCTGCCTAGTAGTGTTCCTTTAGCTTTCGCCTTCGAGGATAATCACGGATATACGAAGGGTCTTATATATGGCGCCTAAACATTTCCAACATGAGAATACCATGATTGTCCTCAGATGGTAAGAAAAATCCGTTGTCTCATCTGAGTTCCGACGTACTCTTTACTGGCCAAATATACATCGACTAATCAGCTGCACATACCTACTTCTAACCTAGGAAGGGAAGTGCACAGGTTCTTGCTCATGTGTTAATCTCTGTGGCTTGTGATGTGTAGTCAAGAGAGGTACTGTATCACACAGTACTTTTTGCACACGCACCGAAGAAATGGTTCTACGTTGTGTAACTGTTAGTGCATACCAGTAGTCCTGCACTGAAATGACGAATATGCTGAGGTACTATGGCGCGTCTAAAGCTATTACAATACAGGAAAGACGACGCGGAGAGGTATAACCATTCTTCTCTCAAAGCGACGCTCGACAGATAACATCGCTGGTTGTTATTGTAACCACCGGCGGCGTCAGTTTAAACAAAATAAAAGTATTCCCCATAAACAATTTTCACTTCGCATTATGGATAGCCCTGTACCTATATGGTTTGGAGTGCTTCAGACGTAAGATATTTTTATGAGGTTTACTTATCAGAACAAGAAAAGAGCCACCGATACATCACTTACTATCTATCTATCCGTGCTACGTTTTAGTGGAATCAGTGTTTGTATAGTAATTAAAGTTGAAGTCATAACTAGTACCTGTTGGACTGAACGAACTTTACATTTGTGTATATACCAGGAGGAGGAGGAGGATATTGGTGTTTAACGTCCCGTCGACAACGAGGTCATTAGAGACGGAGCGCAAGTTCGTGAGGGGGAAGGATGGAGAAGGAAATCGGCCGTGCCCTTTCAAAGAAACCATCCCGGCATTTGCCTGAAGCGATTTAGGGAAATCACGGAAAACCTAAATCAGGATGGCCGGAGACGGGATTGAACCGTCGTCCTCCCGAATGCGAGTCCAGTGTGTATATACCAGGAAACTATGTTTAGAAATCTGCAGTCAACAGCAGTATTGGATTGATGAACTATAACGTTCAAAATAAAGATAGCACATATGTACATAAGCTAATTTTAGATTAGAATAAGTGACATCGATAAACAAGGTTATATCACAGTTTGTTTCCTACTGCGGAGTGGAAGTATTCATTGAGGAGTGATAACGATACATGTTACACTTGATACAACTAACACTGTACGTTTACTTGGTACAGAAAAGTTTTTCTACTATCCATTAGCGGTTATATTGAATCGATTGATCAGAATTTCTGATCTATTTGTCGAGGACATAGAAATCAATGTATGGGAACAAGACAGAATAAACTTTTCTTATAACGAACAACTTGGATATCAGGCTATAGTTTTATTTCACCACTTCAAGTCAATGTGAGCCTCTTTATTTTCAACAACGGTTTCGCTGCTCAGACATCAATATTTCCCTATTGTTAGGGCTCCGGATACAGATAAATGAATTTCAATGTTTTCTGATTTGGAAGTGTGCAAAACTTGATTACGTGAACAGTGTTCCGCAATGCTTAAAGGCTTAACGCGCTAAGTTCGATAAATTCTTGAAGGATATAAACAAGCAAGAAAAAAGCGTTAATACTTTTATTTGTCCTTACTGGGTAGTGCTACCTTTAGTTTCTGAATGTTCCATAACTTAGGATTTTACAGATTCTGTTGTGTAAATACAACAATGTAGAACACAGGAGAGTCCAGGTGTGGGCTGGTCATGTGCAAAGTAACAAGTAACGGTTTAAATACAGCTGCCCAAGATGGCAGATAGGTTAAGACAGTAGAATAGTATTCGGGAGCAACGCGTTTCTGGTTTCCATCTTGTCATCCATGGTTTCTCCAAATCTGTGTAGCGCGCGCAAATGGTGGTTGGCCTACGTAGAAAAGGTGGAACTGATAGCCAGTCGGAGACGAGCTACGAGTCGGAGACGAGCTACGAGTCCGGGCACTGCCATGTAACAGATGCATTTTGTGCTAGTTCCGAGAGAGGCTTTTCCTGCCGCTTTCCAATGCCTCGGAAGAATGGATAAATAGCTGGAAATATTCTGGAATTTGTATCAATGATCGCCACCAAGAAATGACACAGTCCAGCAATTCTACCTGCAATTCCACCTAACAACATGCAGTGGCCACCACATTGCGCAATCATTACATCGGAATACTACAATGATGTACAGTGAAGGATCAGCTTAATGGATGTGTTAGTGTGCTCAAATATAAGGTAATTTATATCTGAATTTATGTACCTACCCCGATTTTTCTCCTCATAATAACACCTCTCAGGTTCCTCTCCGTTTGAGCTAAAGTGAAATCCGAGTGTCCTTACTAAAAGAACATTAAAGCCCAGTATTTTGCTCATAAATGCCTCTTCAACATAGTAAAAAGAAAGTTAAAGTTAATGTGGCAAGAGAGTGAGTTAAAGTAAATGTTGTTTGCTGAAAATATTCCTATTAAAACTGCTTATTAAAGTGCTGTTGCCAACTTCAAAATTAAAAGTTCTTAAGACTGAGGCTTATAAAGTAAATGATCACATGGTTGTCTGTAGTAAATTCAAAAAGGTGAGTCAGTTTCTTGCAAATTTGGTCAACATTGTGTTTCGCTGTAGTAAAATTGCGAAATTGCAATAGTAGAAAACTATATGTTCATGATTGCTAAGTGTTTGTTTCTCTTGTGTGTTAGAAGTGCATATTAATAGTAATGTTATAAAGACCATTCACTTTGTGTAAGCCCTGAAAGTAATAGTGTGTTTCGGTATATGTTATAATTTTGCAAATAGTTTGTGCTGCTCTAACTGTTAGCTTCAATCTTAAAACATATGTGTGTGTCAGAGTTCATTGCACTCGCGTGTGGTTAAGTCTAGGTTGTGTTTGTCCATTACAGTTACTTATACCGACTTTCTTAAACGAGAACGTTAATCTTTCTCTTGCCTAATTAGGCTGGCGACCGTTTCCCTTATTCTATAAACAGTATAGCTAGGCAAATTTTTTTTTGTTACTATTCAAATATTTACGTAATTCTAACTTTCATTTCTGATAAGCCACCTCCGTTAGGAACAACACGGTCAACCTAGCAAAATTCCTCTCAGAGGGTAATACTGTTCTGTGGCTTTATACCATTATTAATCTAACAAAATAATTCTGTTTTGCAAATTTCCTCTAGTTTTGAGATTATGGTATAACAGTAGCAAACGGGAGTGTTATAAGTGGGCAGTATTAACTAGCATGGCCTCGGGCGCGAATGTGTCTCTTTTCTTAGCTCACCATGGAGCCTTTCAATACGGCCATAAATTAGCTGGTGTTAGGATGTCAGACACAGTGATGATGGGTGCGGGTTGTGTGCATGTTTTATAATCCGCCTTTGTTAATAAAACTGTTTAAACTTACTTCTCGTGTTCGCGTATTGGCGTACCTCAAGGACCACCGCTTACAAATCCTTAAAAAATAATCATGTAATCATCATCTGGGGCAACAACACAGACTACCCCCTTATACAGTAAGCCACTGTTTAAGAAGGGAGATAAAGAAATAGCATCGAATTTCAGTCCCATTTCACTGTTGCCAGCATTCTCAAAAATTTTCAAAAAAGTAATGTACAGTCGTTCATAACCATATTATCTCAAATAACATACTGTCAAAGTCACAGTTTGGATTTCTAAAAGGTTCTGATATTGAGAAGGCTATCTACACTTACAGTGAAAATGTGCTTAATTCATTAGACAAAAGATTGCAGGCAACTGGTATATTTTGTGATATGCCAAAGGCATTTGACTGTGTAAATCACAATATCCTTTTAAGTAAACTAGAATATTATAGTGTAACAGGAAATGCTGCAAAATGGTTCAAATCTTATATCTCTGGCAGGAAACAAAGGGTGTTATTAGGAAAGAGACATGTATCAAGCTATCAGGCATCATCCAACTGGGAACTAATTACATGTGGGGTCCCACAAGGTTCCATTTTGGGGCTCTTACTTTTTCTTGTGTATATCAATGACCTTTCATCAGTAACATTACCAGAAGCCAAGTTTGTTTTGTATGCCGATGATACAAACATTGCAATAAATAGCAAATAAAGTGTAGTCTTAGAAAGATCAGCCAATAAAATATTTGTGGACATTAATCACTGGTTCTTAACCAATTCTTTGTCACTAAGCTTTGAAAAAACACCCTACATGCAGTTCAGAACACGTAAGGGGTGTCCCAAGAGTATATGTCTAACAAACGATGACAAGAAGATAGAAGAAGTGGACAGTGTTAAATTCTTGGGATTACAGCTTGATAATAAATTCAACTGGGTGGAGCACACCACAGAACTGCTGAAGCATCTTAACAAATCTCTGTTTGCAATGCGAATTTTGTCAGATATAGGGGATATAAAAATGAAAAAGCTAGCATACTATGCTTACTTTCATTCCATAATGTCATATGGGATTATTTTTTGGGGTAATTCATCAAGCCAGGCCAAAGTTTTCTGGGCACAAAAACGTGCAGTAAGAATTATATGTGGTGTGAACTCAAGAACATCCTGCAGAAGCCTGTTTAGGGAACTAGGGATACTAACTACTGCTTCCCAATATATTTATTCCTTAATGCAATTTGTCATTAAAAATATATCACTTTTTCAAACCAACAGCTCAATTCATGGAATCAATACTTGGAATAAGAATAATCTTCACAAGAATTTAAAGTCACTTAGTCTTGTACAAAAAGGTGTGCATTATTCAGGAACACACATTTTCAATAACTTGCCAGCAGAAGTAAAAAGCTTAACAACCAATGAAATTCAGTTTAAGAGAAGCCTAAAGGATTTATTGGTGGTCAACTCCTTCTACTCCATTGATGAATTTCTTAGTAATACTAACTGATTTGTATTTAAGTGCAACATAACTTCTGCACCATTTCAGTGCAGTAATGTGTTCATTGTAAATAAGTATTACAGTAGTTGTATTACATGTTTATTACCTTATAAATAAATAAAAAACTTTTTTATTTTAAATTCAGTGCATTAGTATTTGTAAAATGACTCTTAGTGTTCATTAAAAAATGACAATCATTCAACTTGGGACCTGTGGAATGGTACATTAGCTTATTTGTTTTAGTTGTAAATATTTGTCATGTATTGTTATTTTTCTGACATGTTCCACATCCTGGAGGACCTCCTCACTACGGAACAATTGGAATGAAAGTAAATCTAATCTAAATCTAATCTAAGAATTAGCACTGTTATCCTTCTTTAGATTTGTAAGTTTCAGATGTTATTAAAACAGATTGTCTTCATAAGGGAACTATGCACGCCATGTTTAAGTCTATTTTAAAGACTACACGAATGTAGCGGATATGTCCCATTTAAATACGTCAACCATAAAACTCAACCCTTTCTACACTGCTGTGTGACCTGTCTCCAAGGCAAAAAGGAAAGACATGATGACCTCCCGTACATCCCTCCGATGCACCAATGCTGCTTTCAACCAACTGACTATTGCACGTTATTCTCAGGAATCTGCACCTGGATATGTTGACCCTTTGGGAGAGGAAGATGATGTGGACGGTGAAAACCAGTAAACAGACATGCTCCACCATGAATTCTCTTGGAAAACGAGTAGTACAAGAATAACGCTTTAAGAAATTTCGACATTTAGAAACAACAATTTACTTACAATCCGTATATGAACGCACTGCTGAAATATTAGTCCGACTCTATAGGTAGCATTCTAGTATCAAAGAGTAATAATGCAATTATTTTAGCTCAAATTGTGAGAGAAAAGTGCATAATGGAAGCAATAAGTGTAGACCCACATACACTGCATCACATTAAGTTTATGATTTACAAATAAATTACAGTTATGGAGATTAAAAGACAGCGTATTCCTACATAGGTATTAAACTTCACCAAAACGTTTATAAGAAGAGTGGTCCACCTTACCACTTTACCTTTCACTATGAATAAATTCCTGAGGGAAAGTGATACTCCAACTTTTAAGGACTACAAGAAGGAATGTAAGGTACAAATAACTAAAATTCATATAGTAAACGTAATTATAATATTACATTTGTACATTTTATCAAATTACTCACGAACTGTTGTAAAGCACGAATTTATATTAAACGGAACGCAAAAATTCATTTCTTAGATGTGGGAAAAATTATACAACTTTGGCTCTCATTGGCTCATATATATTAAGAGACTCGGACAATATCATACATTACAGAGAGAATGGGAGGAGAAAAGACGAAACGAAACAGAAACACTATACATATTAAAACGACATATTATTAACATAAATGTGATGTTTATTTACAAACACACAAATGATTGCAATTAAAAAAAAGAATGATTTATTCAAGGAAAAGAGGTTCACAAATTGAGCAAGGCAATAACACGCTGGTCCACCTCTGGCCCTTATGCTACCAGTTATTCGGCTTCTCATTGGCTGTACTGCCTGCCTTCATGCTTGTCAAATCACATCTTCGCCAACAAGGTCGCCAAATCTGTCCCCAATTGCGAATGTCTAGAGCATAATTGGCAGGACTCTCCAACCAGCTCAAGGGTTTGGTCATCTAACGTGCCAGAATGACATTTTCACTCTTCAGCGGAGTGTGCACTGATACGAAAGTTCCTGACGCATTAAAACTGTGTGTCAGACAGAGACTCGAACTCGGGATCTTTGCCTTTCGCGGGAAAGTGCTCTACCGAAGGTACCGAGTTGAAGACTCGGTCTGACACACAGTTTTAATCTGCCAGGAAGTTTCACATCAACGTACACTCCGCTGCAGAGCGAAAATCACATTCTGGAAACATCCCCCCGGCTGTGGCTAAGCCATGTCTCCACAATATCCTTTCTTCTGGGTGTGCTAGTTCTGCAAGGTTTGCAGGAGAGGATCTGTTAAGTTTGGAGGGTAGGAGATGAGACACTGGCAAAAGTAAAGGTGTGAAGTGGGGGGATGAGTGAGTCGTGCTTGCGTAGCTCAGATGGTAGAACACTTGCCCGCGAAAGGCAGAGGTCCGAGTTCGAGTCTCGGTCCGGCACACAGTTTTAATCCGCCAGAAGTTTCATCTAACGTGCCAGTTGGAGAGAATTTGGCATGATATATCCCAGGTGGGGATCCAAAAATTCCATCAATCAGTGCCAAGATGAGTAACTGCTTTCATAAAGGGCAGAGGTGGACGAACGCATTGCAGGCTTGCTCAACTTGCGAAGCTCTTTCTCTTCAATAATTCATGAAATATATCTGAAATTGTAATCATTTTATTTCTGACGTGTACATCAGATCTACTGATTTCCATCCCTTTTGTGTAATTCCTTTGTGATGTGTCTTTTGTCTTGTCTTAGACTCTATGTTAAGTGTGAAAAATCTGAAATGTGTAGTTGTGTGTGAAGAATGTAAATTGTAACTGTAAATTGTAGCTTGGGATTGATACCACCTGAAAATATAAGTGTAATTTGTAATGGAGGTGAATTCACGTACTCACATATAAATAATTCTTCCTAATCGACTGGACGCAACTTTGTCTTCACAAAGATGTGTTCTCACTATCTTGAGTTCTTCTGAGTTCAGTAATAATGTAGACTTCATGAGAGTGCATGACAAAAGGTTAAGGGACACGAAAAATTAACAATTTAAATAATTTAACTTCTTTCTCACTGTCTGTCACCACGTGTTCATCTATATTCATGATCAACAAATAACCATCATAATTGATCATATAGTAAAAACGTAGATTGTAATTAATTTTAGCGTAAACATGAAAAATGTAAAACTATGGAATTTGATTTAAAAAAATTTGCAATGTGATGTGCAGAAACATTATACATTTAACCTCAGAATATCCAGCTTGAGCATCTGTATATGTAATAGGTTTTGCTGAGCAGTGTACGTAATGGTATGCAGTGAAGGAAGTGTGTCTAGCTTTTTTATGTGGTGTAATAAAATTTTTATAAAAAAGTTTGTCTAGAGTATTTTTGTGTGACTTTCACGCGGTAATACACTATAGTGTTTGAACTTGATGCAAGTAAGCATTACAGAGAGACAGGTAGAATTTTACGTAATATTAGTAGGAATTGACGTATGTCATTTCCTAGCGAATGTTTGGACATGAAATGAAACACTCATGCTTACTAACATGAGCTCTCTCTCTCTCTTTCTTTCTCCCTCCCTCCCTCTCTCTCTTCCCCCCTCTGTCTTCCACCCCTCTCTCTCTTTTTCCCTCACTATCTCTCTCTCTCTTTCCCCCTCTCCACCTCTCTCTCTTTCCCACTCTGTGTCTCTTTCCCCCTCTCTATCTCTCTTTCCCCCTCTCTCTCTTTCCCTCTGTCTCCCCCCCTCTCTCTCTTTCTCTCTCTCTTTCTCTCTCTCTCTCTCTCTCTCTTATGGCCATCGAACCAGCAATGAATCCCGTAATATGTTTCTCAGGCGTATGTGTGTGCGTGTGCGTGTGTGTGTGTGTGTGTGTGTGTGTGTATCTGTGTGTGTTTGTGGTGGCAACTCTTTACACAATTCAGGTGAAAATATTTCGGAAATATTGTAGCACTGATAATACTTTCTACAAGTTACATAATTAAAGTGAAGTGACGTTTTTTCTTTAACATGACGTCATGTTAGGCAATTATAGTGAGGTTACATATTTTTTCGATGAGGACATACCTTATATCTTTGAAAATCACGCCATTTTACGCAATTCCAGTGAAGCTTAAGTGGTCTGATAACTACATTGCCACTGGCTGTCTCATTTTAATATGATTGCCTGAAGAGAAGAGAGGTGGCAAGAGGAGGGGAAGAGGTTAGGAGGTTAGACAGTACGCAGCACAACTGGGCTAGTTCTACCATCTTCTATTTTTAAATTTCCACCACAACCACCTTGAATCCTTTAAATTTACCACCACCGCCATCGGCCATTTTTTAGTTTCCCGCCGCTGCCATACTCCATTTTTAAAAATGTCCCACCATCGCTGCCGACCACTTTAAAATTTCGCACCGCCGCCGTCTTAGACATTTAGCGACTGTAGCTGCTTCAACTGAGGATCAAAGATTTGGTAGCCATACTACTGTCGTGACAAGTGTGTCTTCTCTTCAACGCCATGTGTGAAATGCCTTAGAAATTCCATTGTGTCGTATTGTTCAATTCATAAGAAGACATATTTCCGACAAGGCTGCGGTTTTGCATTCTGCTAAATGGTGCGATATCGTTTTATCTTAACTGTTGACAAAGTTGATTCCTGTGGAGTCGATGTCTGGATAAACAGTTTCACTGCAATTATTTCACTGAAATGTAGAAGTATAGAAATTGCAAATCTAAATTTAACAAGAAGTAAAATAACACCAAGACATCTTAAAATACTGTTTTATTAAAGGAGTAACGTCACTGTGTGGTAACGTTAGCTACTTACTGAATGCATTCCCCATTATAAGGCTAATTTTAGTAAGACAACCATTATCATGTCGAGTTAATATACAAAACTGAAAAGAATTTCTTAGCTTATTATCTTAGTTAAACAGTGGAATACATTAGTTAAGAACCTCATGGTATTTCAGGATGATAAATTGGCGCACGACTGCTCATGTAAGCTGCTTCATTAATTTCTCTGTCCAACAGGTGAGTAATTATTCCTTCCGACAGACTGGTGCAGATTTTCCGACTAATTGCTAACGCTCGAAACTACATAAAATTATGTTGAAACTGTAGTCTTCACGTCCACACGTTGTTGACAGTTTCGGACCCGTCTGATAAGTTAATTACCCTGCGTAACGTAGATGAACTTCAGCTCAAAGGCCTCTTACTTATGCTTGTCTGGACGACCATTTACCACAGTGGGTGCTAGGTAACTGTTGTTCATTTTTCCGCATTAACTGTACTTTTATTTAGCGAAGAGCTCAGAAAATTTGGGTGAACAAGTAAAACAAATCGTTGTAGTTCAGAAAGGAAAGCTGTAATAGGGAGCTAAACAAAATCAGTCTTTATTTCGAAAGGTTCTGAATAATACTTCCCTTCTTGTCAGCAAGGCTGTGAGTTGCATATTTAGGTTCAAAGAGAAACATAGGAAAGCCACTTGAGAGAAAGTACCCTTCGAACAACACAATAACATGTAAACACACCACAGAAAACCACAAATAAAGTGCAGTTGTGCGTTAGACGTCACTTTTACCACTCACATTATTTTTACCCAAGACTGGTAAAACTTCGCCGACTCGGTGTTGCATGATAAATATAAAAATTGCTTGTAAAAGGACTGAACCACAAGCTGAAGAAACAAACAGATAAAGAATACACTGAAACTTCATAGTTACATTATGATACATCAATGTGAAAATGAAACAAGAAAGATGCATACAGTGTGAACATTAATAAAACCGACAAACTGAACGGAAGGATTCCTGACTGGAAATGGAAGAAACAAGGTCCTATGAACATATATCCGGACATGCAAGATGCGCGTGCAACGGCAACAAATTGCCCTGGAACACTGTACAGAGCTTCATAGCATCCACGTGACGACAGATGTTCTAAATGGCCTTCATAGGATGCAATGGACGCGTTCGCACGATGCATCGTGGATTGCCGCAGTCCTTCGCACGTTCGGGCCTCTCTCAGTATAGCGTCACAGGCATCGTGAATACGCTGTTGAAGCGTCTGCACATCAGGAATTGGTTCTGCATACACAACGCTTTTCAAATGACTCCAGTCGTAGATATCCAGGGGTTTAAGACCAGTGATCTAACAGGCCCTCCGCTTCCTGTGCAACATCTGGGGAAGCTATTGCTGAGGAGTGGGCGAATTGTAACGCGGAAGTGGTGTAGTCCTTCAAATCTGAACATGCACACTCCGCCACCTCCCTGCTCATTCGTCTGTCTGAAAGTACCCGTGGTCACACAAACGTCAAAAAAGGACTTGAGATGTTGTGCGATGTGCTTGGTGCCTGTGAGGGTATTTGTTTTGGTGTAGCCATGCTGCTAGTTTGTGACACGTGACTCTTGTAAAAGCTAAGTCTTAACGTTAGAGCTTGGTCAGTCTATGAATTATGTCCTAAATTCTTGAGTCTGAGGCTAGATGGAATCCTTCTTGGAGCATCATATAGAAGATACTGTGCAGAAACCGAATTCTACTATCTTCTCTATAAAATTAATCTTCACAGTCTGTGTCAAACGCGAAACCACCTTTACTTCCATTACCTTCACTCTGCTATCTGGTATCATATTGTATTTCGGGGGCTCTCTGTGCAATCACCAAGAAGGTTACCAGCTCAAGAGAGAGCGATCAAACTGGTCGGCTGCGACAGTTCGTGAACTTTTTGTTCCTGAACTGTAGACATATTACATCATAAGATTTATTGTTGACATTATTGTCTCATTCAGAAGCAACTCAAACACTTCATGTAGTGATCACTAGACGGAAAAACTAACTTCACTTGGATAATACTTTCTTGAGGTATACACAAAAAGGTTTGCCTATTCAGCATGTATCATTTTCAACAGATTTCCAGCAGAATTAAAAAAAGTAATACTAAACCCGAAGTATTTAAATCCAAGTTGAAAAGTATCCTTGTGGCGCACTCATTTTATTCTATACAATAGTTGACCACAGTAGTTGAGAAGTTTTCTCCGTAGTGTTTCATTTTCTCGTATACTCTGTCACCGCCGTCTCCCAGACCGGTAATTGAAGTTAATACTGGCTGTGAAAGCCTAGACTGTATAATTCACTTTCTTGTGTTTTTTAATTCTTTCCATTACAAATTTTCCAATCTGCAATCTGTAATGTAACGACGCATTTTGTAACAAAATAACTCTGGCTCTGCTGGTCCTGAAAGATAAATAAATAAACACATTTGCTGCGAAATACGTGGAAAGAAGGTCATGTTACGATGTTTCGACTGATATGCATCGATCGATCTTATCACGTACCGTAAAGTTCCTGATGCTGCATTACCGTTTATAAAATCTACATTAAGCGCACCAGCGACAGTGGGAGTGTCTGCCCTAAAGAATATTTTAACCTATAGTAATAAAATGGATGTTATGATAATAGTTGAATGTTCTATTTATAGGTGTTGCTGTTACAGCATCATGGCCGTGACTGATAGATTCGCTGCCAGAAAAAGTCATGAATGTCGTACAAATGTCTGTCAACGTTTTTATCTTAAGGAACTCTGCGGATAGAATTTAACAACCTTAGCCAGGGAGCAGAATATTGTCGAGACCACCACCCTAGGAGCTATCCAGTGTCATGATCAGACAACGTAGTCATTTTACTGGGAGTTTGATTCTCGTTAGCTTGTTTCGAAGTAAAGATAATTGTACTGAAATACAGTGAATAAGAATTTACAAGTGAAGCGCTTTTTTAGTTATAGGGCTGACTCCTGTAGCCTGAACAGAGACGCTTGATAGGAAAGTTTTGCTTCCATGGTGTAATTTTTCTCGATTTAATGGTTCGTGACCAGCGTTGCACTCAGGACAACCCTGTAAGGAGTTCGTTACATCTAATCGTCCACGAGCCAAACATTTCATTCATTTTCTACTCCAGCATATGTAAACTATGTGTTTTGCCGCCAATCTGTTGCAAGGCCCATCACACAAATATTCAAGAATATCCGATAAGGAGCGGAAACTGACAGAAATGAAGTCAGTGTTTTTGGACATTGATTGAGCTGTTTGAGGCTTGTGTTGCCGTACGATTGACAGCACGCTTTCTTGTCACATGCATTACAGTGAAATGTACCTATATTCAGGACCCCATGATAATCCTGTGAGAGAATACAACGAGGATAGTAAGCTTCAAACACAGATCATCAATATTAATGCGTGTACATGAAACGAGCTTGCAAAAGATCGCGAATACTGATGCCAAGTAGTGATAAGGCTTTTGGTGCTAGTGAAAGAAATATCAGGCACATAAAGACTACTGGACACGGAGAATGAATGTTCGGTAACCTCTAAGATAGTTACCCCACATTTCAGAACGGTTATCGCTTGATTATCGAGTGCGCCTTGTGAAAATCAATTGAACATTTTTGCGTCTGAGAGTTTTCACTCCCCATTTCGGTCTATTCTGCGTCAACGGTTGGGACTGAAATTTTGAATGTGAGGAGCACCAACTTTTACCGTCACTTTCCAACTTTCATACGCGTACGGAAAGGGATAGCCCCTGTTTTCCCTATTTCTTTCTCGACTTCCTGTTTTACTGTGGAGGAACCTATTCCGATTTCTCTAACTTCTCTTCAGTTTCCAGTGATTCTCGTTTAGACGGAGTGAAATAGAGAAATAGCTTTGGAATCATATTTTTTCATATTTTTAGTATATATTATCCAGTTAATTTTTTCTGTATTTCTTTTTCAGTACGGACACGATATGTACGTCTCTCACTATGTACCATTTTCTGATTTTGTATACTGGTACTCAACAGTAAATATTAGTCGATCTGAAGAGCTCGATACGGGAATTTTGTTTTACGAAAGGTTTAAATTTTTGCCTGTTTCGGATTCCGACAAATAATAATATAAATTGTCTTCAACAGTGACTGTTTACAGGTGGTTTATATCAAGTTTCCAAATTTAATTAGCTGCATGACCCTTTCCCATGTTATCCAAATAACAATCTGTTTCACACCGTAAATAAACTCAAAGTCAGTGTATTCACAATTCCGAATATGGACAACCATCAGATGTATAATGAAATGCCGACAGTGAATATTTGTTGCGAACCGGACCTGGAACTCTGATTTCCCGCTCATCGCGAGCTGTCACCTCAACATTTGGCTATACGTGCACGACTCACGGGCAGACAAAAAATTCCATTCGTCTGCTATGAATCTACAACCTGATGGCTCGGCAGCGAATGAAGACTAGATTCCTTTGTGGAGTGATCTGAGACTTGTCAAGCAGTGTAACACCAGTTAATCTACAGCACTGGTGTACGGGACACTTATCGTGTTGACTTCAGCCGTACGATCTACACAGTGTCGCAAAGTGTGACAAGTAGGTGAAATGCTGATTTGATGACGTTGAGGAAACGCGATCTCTTTCGACGGTGCAGTACTGTTATCCAGAGACATTTGGTATTTTAGTCATAGGAGAGTACGTAACCTTCCATTCGGAGCGAATCTGTCGCCGGTTGTATTGATGTTAGTTAAGCAAACAAAATTTCTTTCGAATTGTACTGTTATCCAGAGACATTTGGTATTTTAGTCATAGGAGAGTACGTAACCTTCCATTCGAAGCGAATCTGTCGCCGGTTGTATTGATGTTAGTTAAGCAAACTAAATTTCTTTCGAATTGTTTTCTTGATTTTCTTTTCCATAAAGGAAATAATATTGTAGATTAAGTAATTATAATATTTATTTGATTGAATTTAAATTAATTCGAAAACAAAACCGAAGAAAATGGGGAAAAACAAGGCGGACGTATTTATAATATTCCTTAAAATTTTTATATTTGTTGTAAGAACTATGAAATATTAAAATCGAGAAAAAGTATGTAATGAACAACGAAGGCAACATCATGTTATTTATTTATTTCTGGCTATGTACCAACAAGCAAGGAAAATACCACACAATTCTCGATTTACGATAAGGCTTCTGTAGTGTTAAAGTGATAGAATTAGGTGTAACGCACATTTCCAACTTGAAGAGCGTTTATACTTATTTGAATTTATTCATGAGAGTTGGTCGATGTTCACAGGTCGCTGAGAGTGGATTTAACTCTGTTTCAGCTGCTGAGCTGCCAGTCCGCCGTATTCCACACAGCGGACCCCTCAGGAAGTTTGGCCTGCAGCACGGTCGCATCACCGGTGGCTCAGATGCTTCCCTAGGTAAGCCGCTCCCTCATGTCGTGATGCATACTCCATAAATACCAGCGAGCGATGTGGTGCATTTGGTGGCACACTGGGTTCACCTCTACGTCCAGTTATCCAGATTTAGGCTTTCCGCGATTTCTCTACTTCCCTTCAGGAAATGCTCCTTTGAAAAGGAACAACCGATTTACTTCCCCATCCTTGATAAATTCCGAGCCTGTTGTCCGTCTCCAATCATCTTAATGTGGATGAGACCTTCAACTCCAGTCTTCTTTCTTTCTTTCTCCCAAAGGTACCCATCTGTCAGCCATCACCTCCAACACATGTTATATACTTTTGCACGTGGACAGTCACTCGTGATATGCAGCATTTTCTTTTTCTCGTCTGTTTACTGAGTTGCCTGATCTGTCCCCTCAGGACGTCCTCAGGCGCGCCAACCTCCTCGTCTAAGAGCAGCACTCAGACACAGTGTCCTAGTTTATATGATGGATATGTTCCTGTCTCCGTTTCCCGAAACAGTTTTGGCCATAGAAGATATTTCGTGCTGTCGTAACACACGTTCTGTCACCGTGTCCCTTCTTGTAGCTAGTAGTTTTCACTTGTATCTTTCCCCATCAGTTCTGTGGAAAACCTTCTCATTTCCCGTTCAGCCCAGTCCAGTCGGTTGAATGCAGTCTGCACTGTAACATACGTTGACGTGACGTGCCCGTTGAGCTCATATCACATTACTATACACTCGTCTCCTGTATGACACTGTTATCTATATATAGGACTACGTGAAAACCACTCAGTGCATCAATGTTGACTGTTGCTAGCACCATATGATTAGCTCTACAATATTACTTTCTATCGTGAGAAAATACCTCCACCTGTGCTTTACTGGAGATAAAGCTTTTGTGAATATTGCTATTACATCTTCAGTCCGAAGACTGGTGTGATGCAGCTCTCCATGCTACTGTATCCATCCCGCCCCCCTCCCCCCCCCCTTCCATCAACACACACACACATACTTCCCTCCAATACTAACGAGATGACTGGGTGTTTGTGTTGTCCTCATAATTTCATCATTATTCAAAATAGTGGCGAGATTGGACTGAGCACATATTGAGAATTTTTACGGGCGCGGATAACCGCGCAGTTGAGCGCCCCACAAACCAAACATGATCATAATTATCATCATTCAATACTAAATTGATGATTCCTTATTGATATCTCAGAATGTGCCGTATTGACCAGTCCCTTCTTTTAGTCAGATTGTGCGACTTGTCAACCCAGTTCTATTCAGTACCTCCATATTGTTTGCGCTATCTACTCATCTAATCTTCAAAATTCTGCTATAGCGCCACATTTCAAAAACCTCTATTCTCTTCTCGTCTAAACTGTTTATCGTTCATGTTTCACTTTCATTTATGTCTGTAATTCAGACAAATACCTCCTGGAAAGACTTCCTAACACGCAAATCTATATTCGATGGTAACAAACTTCTTTTCAGAATGAGATTTTCACTCTGCAGCAGAGTGTGCATGATATGAAACTTCCAGGCAGATTAAAACTGTGTGCTGGACCGAGACTCGAACTCGGGACCTTTGCCTTTCGCGGGCAAGTGCTCTACCAACTGAGATACCTAAGCACGACTCACGCTCTGTCCTCACAGCTTTGCTTCTGCCAGAACCTCGTCTCTTACCTTCCAGACTTTACAGAAGCTCTACTGCGAACCTCTGTAGTAAGGCTATCTTCGGCTATTTTGCTGCCCAAATAGCAGATCTAACCTACTACCTTTAGTATCTCATTTCGTAACGTTATTCTCTTAGCATCACCTGATGTAATTCGACTACATTCCATTATCTTTGTCTTGTTTTTGTTGGTGTTCATATTAAATCCTTCTTTCAAGTCACTGTCCATTCCTGTCAACTGCTCTTTCAAGTCCTTTGCTGTCTCTGACAGAATGGCCATGTCATAGAAAGACCTCAAACTTAATATTTCTTCTCCCTGAACTTTAATTTCTCCATAAAATTTTTCCTTTCTTCACTGGCTGCTCAATCTACAGACTGATTAACACCGAGGACAGACTACAGCACTGTATGACTCCCTTCTCAACCATTGCTTCCATTTCATGTCCCTCGACTTTTACAACTGCTGTCTGGTTTATTTACAAATTGTAAGTATCCTTTCACTCACAGTATTTTACCCCTGATACCTTCAGAATTGCAAATAACGTATTCCAGTCAATATCTCGGGAAGCTTTCTTCACGTCTACAAATGCCATAAACGTAGGTGTGCCTCTCCTTAGCCTATCTTGTAAGAGAAGTCGTAGTTTAAGCATTGGCTCCCACATTTGTATACAAGTTTAGTCTTTTGTAACGAAGTGCTCGTTACTATGATATTCATAATGTAAAATACAACCACATACAGTCAAACTTCTACCTCTCATGGCAGCTGCACCCGTACAGAAACAGTACATAATGCTTGTAAGTACATACATGTTCTTATCAGTAGATACATGTCCGAAAACAGATGCCATCTTCACATAGATAATGCTTACCGACCAACGACCTTCTTCAGCGTGGATGCACTCACATTGCTCAAATTCGTACGGGAATCGGTAGATCGACTGTCGTGAGTAATGAGTATAGTGGGCAGGGGAACTATAAATGTAGTGTGTCGACAGTAAGATGGAAGTGTGGGTCCCATGGGGAGCGTGCCAGAGATAAGGCCCTGCAGTAGCACAATCCCCTGTGTCTTCGGTGGCTCAGCCGGATAGAAGATCTACCATGTAAGAAGTAGATCCCGGGTTCGAGTCCCGGTCGGGGAACACGTTTTCAACTGCCCCGTTGATATTTATCAACGTCTGTAAGCAGCTAATGGTCTGGATTTTATTGTAATTTCACTCTTCGAGAGCTGCAAGATTTTCATACTAATCTTTTATTGCCGATATTGTTGACGTTGCTTCCTGGTACTGGTAGACGCGCTGAGCCGGTGTTTTCTGTGTGTGCAGGCCAGTTCCCGTACCAGGTGTCCCTGCAGTGGGTGCAGCTGGGGCTGGCGTCCCACATGTGTGGCGGATCCATCGTGAGCGCCAGCACCGTCGTCACCGCAGGCCACTGCGCCGACCCCGCCTTCATCGGGCACTACGAGGTGAGTAGGACGCTGCCTAACGCTTATCAAAACGGAAGGCAGTAATTTATGATGAAGTTATCGTTAATGTAGTTAAGTAACTGCAGACAACCTCGGTATATTGTACTGCCACGATGAAGGATGTTAGTACATACAACGAGGTGATAAAAAGCATGGGATAGCTTATAATACCGTTTCGAGCTTCCTTTTGCTAGGCGTAGTGCCGCAACTGAACGTGGCATGGACTCAGCAAGTCCCTGGGAGTCCCTGCAGAAACACTCTCTCATGCCGAATCTACACGACTCCATAACGGCGAAAGCGTTGCCGATGTCGGACTTTGTGCACGAACTGAATTCTCGATTATGTTCCATAAATGTTCGATGGGATCCATATCAGGCAACGTGGGTCGCCATATCGTTCGCTCCAGTTGTCCAAAATGTTCTACAAAGCAATCACGAAAAACTGCGGCCGAGTGACAGCGCATGTCGTTGTTTGGAAAGATGAAATCCATGAATGGCTGCAAGTGATCTCCATGTAGCCGAACATAACAATTTTCCGTCAATGATCGGCTGAATTGGTTAGAGAACCCAGTCCATTCGGTGTAAACACAGGCAACACCATTACGGTGCCACCACCGGTTTTTCCAGTGTCTTATTAACAACTTGGGTCCATGGCTCGGTGGTTCTTCGCCACACGCGAGACCTACCATCCCTCTTACTAACTGATCTGCCCAGGCCATAGTTTTCCGGTCGTCTAGGCCCCATGCGCCCAGGAGAGGCGCTGTGGGCGATAGCGTGCTGTTAGCAAAGACGCTTCTTGCATTGCCCCGTTAGCGGATACACCCCACATTGATTTCTGTGATTATTTCGCACTGTGTTACTTGTCTGCTAGCACTGCAACTCTACGAGGACACCGGAGTTCTCGGTCGTTAGTGAGAGGTATTGTTAGAAATTGACCTTGTGTATCTGGGAATATTGAATTCCCTAACGATTTCCGAAGTGGAACGTCCCATGTGTCTAACTCCATCTACGATTCCACGTTTAAAGTCTTTCAATTCGAATCGTGTGGCCCTTAACGCGTCGGTAATCTTTTCACATGGATCACATGAGTACAAATCAGACCGTGTAAGCGATAGTACATGTGTGCATATCGGTATACAATGACTTCTGTCATCTCAGTGTGCTTCACCCTTCACTGACAACTGTTGGAATCATTTCTGTATTGCCTATTGGGAATGGAGAAACTTGCTTTAGGTCTTTAGCTACACAACAAATTTTACGGTCTCATATTAAGCAACACAGAATGTCCACATTGTCTTCTCAATTGTGCTGAGTCATACTCCATGTGAATGAGACCACTGTATGCGTCGGTAAGTCATCTGTCCAATTGTTGCGCCGAAAAATTGCATATAGTTCCTGAGAGGGTAGATATGTATTAGATAGTATAACATAACTCTAGTCCCCTAGTACGTTCGAATGCCCTGACAGCTAACACTGTGCGAAGAAACGGAAATGACTCTCTCTGACTGCGTTGTCTTCTGTCGTGTGTTTCAGGCCGTGGCTGGTATCAACTCACTGAACTCCAACGGCCAGAGGGCGCGCGTATCCCAGCAGGTAGTGCACCTAGACTGCGCGGACGTAGAGTAAGTGTCACACACAAATTCTATATTAAGTGTGGTCTAAGCTTGTGTGGAATGGATACGTTATAGCCTGTTATTCTTGGCGGTACTGTTCTTGACAATGTGCCTAAGAGTTATAGTAAAGAGTTGGTTCTGATTACTCAGAGGTATCCATGTGTGGAGTTTGCAAACGGTTTTCATTCTTCCGTAGAGTTTTATTCTCCAGTGCCGCAGGCGAGTTCCCAATCATTTAGTCTTATAACAATAGTTAATAACGAATGTCGAGATTATCGCTCTGTCTTTCAGGTTACAGGACTCTGCTTCTGGTACACTTTATGACCATTAGTTACGTACCAATATGATATATGTACTGCATATATGCCTGCAATAGTGGTTTTTCAACTGACGATGGGTGTTTAATTTGATTTGTCGTTTGTTCTACAGTAATGTCGCCATCAACGACATCGCCGTCTTCCTGCTGCAGTCCAGCTTTTCTCTGAGCGGCAACGTACAGGCCATCTCGCTGCCCACCGCTGGATCCGTCCCCAGTGGTAAGTCAATCACCTCTTCCGACATAATGGCTATTTATAAAAAAATGTGTGGACGCTCGAAATTCGTGATTATTTTACTCGTTTTCTCGTTACTTCTTCTCATGAATTAGTAACCATCAACAGGAATCAGAATTTTTCGTCCTCTTCTGCTAAAGCTGATTAAACTATACGGAAACCCGTCATTCGATCACGTGGCGCACTACAGGAGGGTTTACGGCTATTGTTTTTTACAGCTGGTTCGACGGCGACTCTGTCCGGCTGGGGCAGCGTCAGCACGGGTATCATACCCAACTACCCCGACATCCTGCAGTGGGTCGACGTCAGCATCATCAGCAACACCGAGTGCGCGCAGCTGCTGGGCAACAGCCCGCTCAACGATGAGAACATCTGCACCGGCCCCGTCAACGACGGCATCTCCGCCTGCTCGGTACGTAGCAGACCACTGCAAGTCACATGAACAGTTGGGAGCTAAGCGTATTAACCCTTTCGCGTTACATTAGCATTATATGTGCCTGTAACCTATTTTTACAACATCGTTAGAAACATCTGATACGTCAGTTGCGTAGGATAATTTATGCCGTCTCACGTTATATCTGTTTGTATCATGTGTACTTTGTAGATTAGCAAATCAAATATTAGTTATTTGGCCGAGCATGCCGTTTTCTGTTCCGTGTGCCCGAGAATGTACGATTTTTGGTGCACTATTTTCCGTTTGTAGCATCCGATACGTCAGTTCTTTAGGGTAATTCAAGCTCTTCGAGCCGGCCGTGGTGGTCAAGCGGTTAAAGGCGCTACAGTCTGGAACCGCGCGGCCGCTACGGTCGCAGGTTAGAATCCTGCCTCGGGCATGGATGTGTGTGATGTCCTTAGGTTAGTTAGGTTTAAGTAGTTCTAAGTTCTAAGGGACTGATGACCTTAGAAGTTAAGTCCCATAGTGCTCAGAGTCATTTGAACCATTTGCTCTTCGAATAATATATGTTTGTGTAATCAAATCGTATGTGATCGATCGACTCATATGCAAAAGAGGACCACGAGCAGGTGAAGCTGTAGTGCTTTCCGACGTAACAAACAAGAGCGGTTAACGACGGTGTTGGCAGCAATGATGGAATGCGGTCAACAGGAGTCGCCATTCTGTTGTGTATGTTTACCTGCTCGTGCACTGAACCGTCAGTTCTTTATGTCTGCTGGGAGTAGGTGAATGCCCTTAGCGATATGGCCGTCCTGCCTGCCAGGCCTACAAATATACCCATAAAATGGTTAATATTTCTTATTCACTTGGTGGTGGCACAGTATTAATCTACCTTAGCAGGCGCCATAATAAGAACATGGTTTTGTTCACTATTTCGTCTGCATACGCAAGAGTTTCAACAAGGGACTTCTTTGTGGTAATTCTGGGTAAAACGAATGATCAGTTTGAGAGGAGCCTTACAAACCGCCTGAAATGATGAAGTTTCACTTTCTCCGCAACATATGAACGTTCGGGGATCTATAAATGTGGAACAACTAATAATAAAGAAGTTAGCACTCATAGTAGAGCGTAGTGTGTGTCGTAGAACGAGAGTGGGTGTGCTGACCACGTGGCTTTGTGTTTCTGCAGGGAGACTCCGGCGGACCGCTGGCCCAGGACGGAGCCCTCATCGGAGTCGTGTCTTGGGGCATCGTGCCCTGCGGCTCTGCTGGAGCGCCTTCCGTCTTCACCAGGGTGTCTGCTTTCTTGGACTTTGTCAACCAGTACGCCTGAATACGTCGTGCTGCAATTGTCAACTGATCTCAGACTAGAGTAATAAAAATACTCTAAAAATTTATCTGCGTTCTTTGTTATTGTGTGCCGTTTAATCCACAATTCTCCTAAGTTGTTGGTTGAAACCGGGAAACACATCCGGTTTCAGAATAAGCTTGCATACTTCAGTTTTACTGAAACTGCAAACTCGCATTATAATATTCTCTGCTGGCGTTTTCTTCCCGTTTCCATTCCTTTCAATTCACACTGCAAAACAAGTTTGCCATGACTCATCTAAAACACATTTCTTATATGCACTAATGGCGGGGAACGCAGCCAGCAACAAAAACCTTTACAAAAGCTTTATTGCACTGCCACGAGAGGTTTCTGAAAGGTATACCCATTTTCGGACGCTACATATGTTTTCTGCTGTGGCAGCACAACAAACGTTCTTATGCAGGGCAGGAGCCAATGACGGGCTGCTGACGAACGTAATACTGTAGTAACACAAGGTTAGCCAGCCAGAAACGGTTACGGTAATAAGATAAAGCTTTCTTAAAAGCTGCCTGTTCTCCATTAACAACACTTAACTAAATAGCAGCCACGGAATGCAACAAGGTGTAGCGTGGATATAATAAGACTGAAATTTATGTTGCATTTGGCACTGAAAGAGAAGCAACGAAATTGAATTTACGAATCTGAAGCGAAAGTTTTAATCTGTTTTACAAGGGCGTGCTAAAAAGTAATAAATGCGAATATTTTATGTGAAAACTCTTTTAAAGAAAACAAATGTTATTAACATACTGCATCATCATTCTTAATGTCTACCTATTTATTTCAAAGCATAGACAAATTCCTACCAACTAGAAACCGGTTTCTCGATGCCGCCACTGTCGAATGTTTGTCTTTGTTGGTAGAGCCACTACTGCACCTTCTGTTGCATCGAATCGTCGCTATTAAACTGAATTCATCGGAGGTGATCTTTAAGTTTTGAAAAGAGAAGAAAATCGGATGGGGTCAAGCCGAGAATGTATGGGAGATGATCGATGTCAGTGAACCCAAGGCGACGGGTTGTTGCACATGTAGCGCTCGTGTGTGGTCTGACATTGTCATGCTAGAGGAGGGAGGGACTCGTGTGTAGATGAACTCTTCAAATTCCATAATCGATTCCGAAACTCGTTTACAGCACTCGGTTTCTCACACACCAACATAGCTAAGTTAAATATGAGTATGTCCATAGGACACGCTACAATTCGAATACCTCTAGTGACAGAAGACTGCAAATACGTATGCAGACATGAAGAATATATATATGTAGAATATTAATGACACTTGTTCTATTGAAAAAGTTTTAAGAGGTTTCACATAAATTTGGTGGGACTTCTGTTCAACATGTCCTCGTAAATTATTGTCATGATAATCAACTGACACATCAATAATCAGTACGCTATTTAAAACAATAACAACACCATGAAGACAAACAGTATACAGAATCTACCTTATCTTATAAGTGCACTCTGCAAGGAAACATGATTTTTTATTTTTGTATTTCACGAAAACACCGTTCGAAAGCAGAGAAACCAAAGAAATGCACATAACTTCGTTTCCGTACCGAAATGAAACCTTTTTTTAAGTAAAATGTTTTCAAACAAGTTAGGGAAAGAGGCAGTCGACGTTAACTTCTTGTTTTTTCGTTTTTCATGCCGCACACGGGTACGTGGGCTTTCCAACAGTGGCGTTTCTGACCCAGTTTTAGACGCCGACCGAGCTGAGGTTTCCCTACCACTGCGTCCCCCACTGCTGACGTACGCCAGTCGTTCATCAGCAGTGGATGTGTTCCGTGTACTGAAGGGTGTTGGTGGTGGCAGTACCCAAGCTACTTAAGTTCTTTACACTGTGAGTAATGAAAATTATTACAACAAGTGGTTGCTTAGAAAACATGATGAGTATACGAACTGGAGTGCACGAATTCCGAACGAAGCAAGTGCCGAGACCGTCTAAAAATGGCAAACGGCAGACTCGTGGCTTAACAGAAACACTCTTGTACATCTGACTAAGCAGATGTGCAGATTAGGAACAGAATGCGTAACTGCAGGGAAATAGTCGACGAAGAAAGGGCAGAGCCTGTTTTCCAAGTTTTAAACGGGAAATTCAAGATTTGAATGATAAAAGTTTAGATTTGGTCGCAAGTATGCCAGGTTATGAGAACTCCAAGACTGCGAAAACCCAGAACCCTGCCACTAGTTCATAGATTCAACTGAACGAAGACAGCCGCGCTGGGTAACCTTGCGGCCTGCGGTCCTTGCTATTATTCGCTCGGCTACCCTCATCGGAGGTTCGTGTCCTGCTTTGGGCATGGGTTGTGTTGCCCTTAGCGTGAGTTAGTTTAAGTTAGGTTAAGTAGTGTGTGAGCCAAGAGACCGATGTCCTCAGTAGCTTGGTCCCATAGAAACTTACCACAAATTTCCAATTTGAGCGAAGGCATTTGAGGGAAATTAACTAAAGGTAGCAGTTTTATTGAAAATTGATAATGTTACTGTTGTCGAAAAAAGAATACTAGTGTTCGGTTGCGTAAATCATATGTCCAGGAAATCCAATGGTTAAATGGAAGTGTACTTATGGACGGGACAGGTGTCACTTCGGCCAACATCTGCAGAAGCAAATACAAGAACTGATAGTAACGGAGGAATACAGGCATACGGGAGGAGTCCGGCTGTGTCTCCGCATGTGTGCTGGAGTGGCACAACTGCCCCTTAATGGTGTTGATGAAGGGTGCATGTGAATAATGGCCGGCTGGAGTGACCGAGCGGTTCTAGACGCTACAGTCTGGAGTTGCGCGACCGCTACGGTCGTAGATTCGAATCCTGCCTGGGGCATGAATGTGTGTGATGACCTTAGGTTAGTTAGGTTTAAGTAGTTCTAAGTTCTAGGGCACTGATGACCTCACATGTTAAGTCCCATAGTGCTCAGAGCCATCTCAACCATTTTTTGTGAATAATGGAGGAAATGTCCATCGGAGGAAATTCACAGACTTAATAGTCAGTTAAGGGGTGGAACATTCTAGTTTACAAATTAAACTTGGAACTATTTTATGTAGTGGCTTAGGAACACGCACGCGGTCGAAGGATGGCATGGGAAACTAAACTCTTCAACAAGTCGAAAGCAACTGAATGCATACTTTCTGCTAAATAAGCTGAAGGAGGATTGCTATATTTGAAATTAAAAAAAGATTCCACAGGTTTGTCTCTTCAAAAGAGAAGAAAAAGTGCCATAAGTCAAAATGTTCATTCATTTGCTGAATATTTTACAGAATTAACAGATTTTCTGCTCCTTGGAAGTGAGAGGTTTCTGATTTCGTGACTTTGTCTAGTAACAGTAAATGTCATATTTTATCTCGACCTACACAGGGATTCATTAGCTATTACAGAACAGCAAAAGTTCAGGAATTTATTCAGGCCCCTCTGCTGCAGTGTCTCCCTGAGTCGATAACTCTGACCAAATGCACTCAGTTTCTGCTGGGCCAATTGGTAGATCTTCCATCATAAACCCTACATAAGAAGTCCGACATACTGCCAACCATTTAAGCCAGGATCTGATAGCTGATATTAGTTGAGAGAGTGTAGGAGAAGTGATAGGTTCTCTTCGGTGGTGCGGCGAGTATGGTCGACAATTTGCAACATGTGGCATGCCTCAATGCACTGTGGGCGCTGTCAGTGCATTCCAGTAGGAGTCTGGAACTGGCATCGCTGTTCCGAGGGCAGCAGGCAGCATGAGCTGCCACTACAGAAGTTGGAGACGGCAGCAGGACAGGCGAACCGCAGACGGTGCGTCTGTGGTATCCACGAGACGGGCGACAGCAGACGAACTCACTTGGTAGTCCTTGGCGGCCTGCTCAACTCTGTTCAGCCTCGTATATAGCCAACGGGTATGAGGGCTGCAATACATTTTAACAGGTGCCGTCGTGGGTGAACGGCAGCTGTGACAGCGGGAAGTCGCGCCATATAGCCACCAGCAACAGCTTTTGTGGCAGCGTGGCAGTCCACAGGTGCACACAGTACTTCGCACCGTTCAACGTTGGCCAGCAGAAACCGAGACTCGCTGGTTCCACGTCGCTGTTCAAGTGTTTGTGGGTTCTTCAGTAGAACTTGGCACATCATGCTGGCAGCCTATACTCCATCGACCATACGCCACTACAGTTGTAAAGTAAGTAAATAAAGATGGAGGGGAAGGACGGAGATTACCCAGGCATAGTTGATATTGCTCGTGAGACTAGAGGTGGTAACATGGGCAATCAAACTGTGTTAGCGCCACATACATGGACGTATGTGACACCATATTCAGGAAGGAGGAAAGAGTAATAAGAGTGATTTCGGCGTCATGTGTATTGAGTCAAATGACTTCACGCTAGCTCAGAAACTATAGGTGGTGGGAGTGACATACGTTCTGCTGACAAGTGGTCTCTGGACTCCTGCAACGAGGAGGCGTGTGGTAAAAGGGGAATTGTCCCTTTAGAGGGATCAGCGAGATGGTTTATTAATCATAAAAAGTATATTTAAGAGCTTGCGTGCTGATTATCAAAAATTAGACCCTAAAATTGAAAAGAGTATTAACGACTTATTAAAGCTGAGTTATTTATGATGAGTCGCTAGTCTCGATTAATACATGGTCCAGTCACATTAATGTGACCACAGCCTAAGTTATGTATCAATGTAATATTACCACTCACAGATGACAGTATCTCCAGAAATGGAGGATATCAAGCTTCTGGGTGGATGTGGAAAATGGTACAATATTTGTCGTAATATGGCAATGAAGAGATTTATCTGACGTCCAAATGGGCATGATCATTCGCTTTTGGGCCAAGAGAATAAGCATTTCCGAAACGGCAAAATTTGTAAACTGTTCATTCTCCACCGTGGTTGAAGTATGCCTTGCATGGCAAAATGGCTCTATCCATACCAGCACCACGGCAACTGAGATGCCTCGTGGGTTATATATGATGGCTGTGGAGTTGAATAACGCCAATAGACTAGCAACTGTTCAGCAACTCACCAACCGGGTGATCAAGAGTTTAACAACAGTGTCTCCTCAACGACCATTGTGCGAATGTTTTTGTATATGGGCGTCCACAGCAGAGACCTGACTCATGGACCCATGCTGACTACTGTTCATCTGTTATCAAGGCTGTAATTTCCACGCCAATACCGCAAATGGACATTCACTGAGTAGCCTGTTCACAGGAATAACGTCCCATGCTCCATCGGACAGAAGCTGTTGTCATGTACAGCGTGAAACGTCTGAAAGCCAAGTGTAGACTGGAGGGGGACGTATTATGGTCTGAGGAATCTTTTTGTGGCATTCTCTCGGTTATCTCGTCCTTTTGGAAGGCACAACGGATCAACACAGTATGCGTCTCTCCTTAGGGATCATGTCCACTCCTATATTCAGTTTGTTTTTCCTTGGCACTAAGACATCTACAGTACAGCAATGAAGTGTGTCAGATAGCTTGCAATGTTCACGTGTTGTTTGAAGAAGATAAGGATGAATTTACAGTATTCCCCCAGCTACCAAACTCCCCGGATTTAAATACAATGGAAAATCTGTGGGATCATCTGGAACAGACTGTTCACGCATAAAAGGGAAAATTTCATTCGTTGCAATATACAGGTTGAGTCACCAACTTTACCGCTGGATATATTTCGTAAACCACATCAAATACTGACGAACCGATTCCACAGACCGAACGTGAGGAGAGGGGGTAGTGTAATTGTTTAATACAAACCATACAAAAATGTACGGAAGTATGTTTTTTAACACAAACCTACGTTTTTTTAAAATGAAACCACGTTCGTTTTGTTAGAACATATAAACAAATACGTAATCAGTGCCGTTTGTTGCATTGTAAAATGTTAATTACATCCGGAGATATTGTAACCTAAAGTTGACGCTTGAAACCTCCGACGTTCAGTTGCGTGTTGTAACAAACACGGGCCACGGTCGGCGAGCAGCATCTGCAGGGACATGTTTACGATGACGACCGTGTTTACGAGTGTGGCTGTAGCGCACTGTTGTGGTTTGGTCTAGCTGTCGCAGTGTCCGCATGTAGCGCTTGCTGCTATTGTTATTCTGCATTCGTCTCCGTACGCAGACCAACTGTAGTACACCGTGTTACCAGACGTCTGCGATAGTGTAGTGTTGTAGGAACTGTGACCATGGTGTATTCGAACTCTGAAAAGGCGGAGATGATACTCATATATGGCGAGTGTCGACAAAATGCAGCTGAAGCCTGCAGGATGTACGCAGAACGGTACCCGGACAGAGAGCATCTAACGTGCCGCACATTGCAAAACATGTACCGCCAACTGTATGCAACAGGTATGGTTGTAGCACGCAAACGGGTCCGTAACAGGCCCGTCACAGGAGAAGCAGGTGCAGATGGTGTGTTACCTGCTGTTGCCATGAACCCACACCTTAGTACACGGGACATTGCGAGAGCCGGTGGACTGAGTCAAACTAGTGTCATGCGCATACTGCATCGTCACCTCTTTCACCCGTTTCACGTGTCGCTACATCAGCAATTACATGGTGATGACTTTAATCATCGAGTGCAATTCTGTCAATCGGCCTTAACAGAGAAAACGTTGCAGTTCTACCTGTTTACCGATGAAGCGAGTTTCACAAACCACGGGGCAGTGAATCTACGGAACATGCATTACTGGTCCGTGGACAATCCTCGCTGGCTCATACAGGTAGAGCGACAGCGACCGTGGACTTTAAATGTATGGTGTGGAATCATTGGCGACCACCTCATTGGTCCTCACTTCATTGCAGGGGCCCAAACAGCTGCAACATACATCGCGTTTCTACAGAATGATCTTCCAACGTTGCTCGAAAATGTCCCACTGGAAACGCGTCGACGTATGTGGAATCAGCATGATGGTGCACCTGCACATTCCGCAATTAACACTAGGCTGACCCTTGACAGGATGTTCGACGGGCGTTTCATAGGACGTGGAGGACGCATAAATTGGCCAGCCCGTTCTCCTGACCTTACACCTCTGGACTTCTTTCTGTGGCGTACGTTAAAGGAGAATGTGTACCGTGATGTGCCTACAACCCCAGAGGATATGAAACAACGTATTGTGGCAGCCTGCGGCGACATTGCACCAGATGTACTGCGGCGTGTACGACATTCATTACGCCAGAGACTGCAATTGTCTGCAGCAAATGATGGCCACCACATTGAACATCTATTGGCCTGACATGTCGGGACACACTCTACTCCACTCCGTAATTGAAAACGGAAACCACGTGTGTACGTGTACCTCACCCCTCATGGTAATGTACATGTGCGTCAGTGAAAAAGACCAATAAAAAGGTGTTAGCATGTGGACGTAATGTGCTGTTCCAGTATCTTCTGTAGCTAAGGTCCATCACCGTTCCCTTTGGATGCCTACGTAATTCGGTGCTCTCCGATACACACGATCGAACAGCGGAGGAGTGGTACTCAAGCGTCAACTTTAGGTTACAATATCTCCGGTTGTAATTAACATTTTACAATGCAACAAACGGCACTGATTACGCATTTGTTTAAATGTTCAGATGTGCTAACAAAACTAATGGGGTTCCATTTAAAAAACGTAGGTTTGTGTTAAAAAACATAATCCCGAGCATTTTTTTACGGTTTGTATTAACCAATTACACTAACCCCTCTCCTCACGTTCGGTCTGTGGAATCGATCCGTCAGTGTTTGATGTGGTTTACGAAATATATCCAGCGGTAGTGTTAGGTGACTCACCCTGTATAGTTGATGCGGACTGACAATAAATATAAAATAATGCCAAGGACATTTTATTAAATTTAAGGAAGAGATATCTAACTTCATACGTAGTTTAAGTAATGAAAACACGAACTAAATCGAAACTGAAGAAATGAGAAAAATGAGTCTTTGAAAGCCATTAACACTAAAGTATCAGAACGTACGGGCTTTGATGAGATGGTGTGAAATAAGCAAGCAAAAGCCAGTCTCTTGACAGAAAATAGAGAAGCAGCAAGGCAAGAAGTAATATGAGCATTTAAGGTTATCCATGCAGAAGAACTACGAAATTAACAGTACAGAATTAGCTACATATGATCCAAAGGATACCATACACCCTACGGTACTTTTAGAGTCGTTTGATGGATTATTACCGCAAGATTGTCATTGCATTAATTTCACTGCAGTTTAAACATCTTACGACTTAGAAATGTCATCTATGATGTTAAACATTGAAGAGCAGACGCGTAGGAATGGGGTACGAGATACAAGAGAGAACAGAAGACATTGTTTCAGCTTAAAGTATCCTTTCAACACAGGATATTCATATCCAGGTGTGCTAACCAGGATCTTTGACGACCGATGCCCTAACTTCATAAAGTATTTAAATTATAAAGAATACACTGAGGACGATTTGAGCTTTATAAGTTGTGTATCGAGAGGAAAAGTGATAAGCAGTTGCAGCATTAACGTGTTATAGGGGCTTAATTGTAATGATATTTAAAGTGGTAATTGAAGTGAATACTGGACCACAGTGCTATGGTCTAATTACGTAGTATAAAAACTAGTGTTTGCACTTCTGTCCATCAAAGAAAGAATGTTTGGTCATAGTGTGTTGTGCAAGGTATTACGGATGCTGTGTGTGGTAGGTGTGTTGTGTTCTGTAACGAGGGGAGCATTGCTTGTCAAAGGAACAGGAGAAAGAGATTCAAAAGGGGCTTATGCTCACGCCCCGTGAGAAGGTTACAGTATTTAGTCTAGGGGAAAATATTGATAATGACGGATGCAATGTCAAACGTGCATACTTCTACTTATTTTAGCAGTGTTATACAAATACTCTTTTTATATTTACACTACTGGCCATTAAAATTGCTACACCAAGAAGAAATGCACATGATAAACGGGTATTCATTGGACAAATATATTACACTACAAGTGACATGTGATTACATTTTCACGCAGTTTAGATGCATAGATCCTGAGAAATCGGTACCGAGAACAACCACCTCTGGCCATAATAACGGTCTCGATAAGCCTGGGTATTGAGTGAAACAGAGCTTGGCTGGGGTGTACAGGTGCAGCTGCCCATGCAGCTTCAACACGATACCACAGTTCATCTAGAGTAGTGACTGGCGTATTGTGACTAGCGAGTTGCTCGGCCGCCATTGACCAGACGTTTCCAATTGGTGAGAGATCTGGAGAATGTGCTGGCCAGGGCAGCAGTCGAACATTTTCTGCATCCAGAAAGGCCCGTTAGGACCAGCGACATGTGGTCGTGCACTATCCTGCTGAAATGTAGGGTTTCGCAGGGATTGAATGAAGGGTAGAGCCACGGGTTGTAACACATCTGAAATGTAATGTCAATTGTTCAAAGTGCCGACAATGCGAACAAGAGGTGACCGAGACGTGTAACCAGTGGCACCCCATACCATCACGCCGGGTGATACGCCAGTATGGCGATGACGAATACATACTTCCAATGAGCGTTCACCGCTATGTCGCCAAACACGGATGCGACCATCATGATGCTGTAAACGGAACATGGATTCATCCGAAAAAATGACCTTTCGCCATTCGTGCATCTAGGTTCGTCGTTGGGTACACCATCACAGGCGCTCCGCTACGCTACAGAATTCAGGGCTACGCTACAATTCAATTTATTTGTGAAAATACAATGTACAATCTCCTACAAATTTCACATATTCACAAGTACCTTTACCTTTAATCCATATAAAAACAGTTTCATTAACAGATATCTTACGTCTATTACGTGTATACAAGGAAAAGGGTGAGGGTGACATATACGTTGATTTGCCAAAGTCTTTATTAGCATTTTCAGTAACATGATATGTTCGGTATGCTATGATGTCACGATGAACAAAGCCTTCCAGTCCGGATACATTGGGTACCCCTGTTCCACCACGTACAACAGCGAATGTTAGCCATCCATTTCCGTGGGTAAACGAATCATTGATGTCGATGCTGAAGTTCAGTCTGCATCCACAAGAGACTGCAGGTCCGTCCAATAGAGAGTGTGCAGCAACAGATTTGATGGTATTCTTTTTCTTGTCGGCGGCGGATGTAGTCATTTCAACGTCTTCAATTGCCATCCATTTCCGTGGGTAAACGAATCATTGATGTCGATGCTGAAGTTCAGTCTGCATCCACAAAAGACTGCAGGTCCGTCCAATACAGAGTGTGCAGCAACAGATTTGATGGTATTCTTTTTCTTGTCGGCGGCGGATGTAGTCATTTCAACGTCTTCAATTGTTTTGTATATGGTCTGTCTTGCACGGCGACGGCGACTGTATCTTCTGTATGGCATCTTGGCAGCGTTCAATGCAGTTGCCTGTGCAGCAGCAGCAGCGCGAATGATCCGCTTCGCGGGCAGCGCTCGCTTTTGTAGCCGCGCAGTGGCGCGGCGAGAGATAAGGGACGATCAACAAAGCTTTCCAGTCCGGATACATTGTGTACCCCTGTTCCACCACGTACAACAGCGACTGTTAGCCATCCATTTCCGTGGGTAAACGAATCATTGATGTCGATGCTGAAGTTCAGTCTGCATCCACAAAAGACTGCAGGTCCGTCCAATAGAGAGCGTGCAGAAACAGATTTGATGGTATTCTTTTTCTTGTCGGCGGCGGATGTAGTCATTTCAACGTCTTCAATTGTTTTGTATATGTTGAATTGTATGCTATGATGTCACGATCAACAAAGCTTTCCAGTCCGGATACATTGGGTACCCCTGTTCCACCACGTACAACAGCGACTGTTAGCCATCCATTTCCGTGGGTAAACGAATCATTGATGTCGATGCTGAAGTTCAGTCTGCATCCACAAAAGACTGCAGGTCCGTCCAATAGAGAGTGTGCAGCAACAGATTTGATGGTATTCTTTTTCTTGTCGGCGGCGGATGTAGTCATTTCAACGTCTTCAATTGCCATCCATTTCCGTGGGTAAACGAATCATTGATGTCGATGCTGAAGTTCAGTATGCATCCACAAAAGACTGCAGGTCCGTCCAATACAGAGTGTGCAGCAACAGATTTGATGGTATTCTTTTTCTTGTCGGCGGCGGATGTAGTCATTTCAACGTCTTCAATTGTTTTGTATATGGTCTGTCTTGCACGGCGACGGCGACTGTATCTTCTGTATGGCATCTTGGCAGCGTTCAATGCAGTTGCCTGTGCAGCAGCAGCAGCGCGAATGATCCGCTTCGCGGGCAGCGCTCGCTTTTGTAGCCGCGCAGTGGCGCGGCGAGAGATAAGGGACGATCAACAAAGCTTTCCAGTCCGGATACATTGGGTACCCCTGTTCCACCACGTACAACAGCGACTGTTAGCCATCCATTTCCGTGGGTAAACGAATCATTGATGTCGATGCTGAAGTTCAGTCTGCATCCACAAAAGACTGCAGGTCCGTCCAATAGAGAGCGTGCAGAAACAGATTTGGTGGTATTCTTTTTCTTGTCGGCGGCGGATGTAGTCATTTCAACGTCTTCAATTGTTTTGTATATGTTGAATTGTATGCTATGATGTCACGATCAACAAAGCTTTCCAGTCCGGATACATTGGGTACCCCTGTTCCACCACGTACAACAGCGACTGTTAGCCATCCATTTCCGTGGGTAAACGAATCATTGATGTCGATGCTGAAGTTCAGTATGCATCCACAAAAGACTGCAGGTCCGTCCAATAGAGAGTGTGCAGCAACAGATTTGATGGTATTCTTTTTCTTGACGGCGGCGGATGTAGTCATTTCAACGTCTTCAATTGTTTTGTATATGGTCTGTCTTGCACGGCGACGGCGACTGTATCTTCTGTATGGCATCTTGGCAGCGTTCAATGCAGTTGCCTGTGAAATATTCTAAGTCCCTTATCTCTCGCCGCGCCACTGCGCGGCTACATAAGCGAGCGCTGCCCGCGAAGCGGATCATTCGCGCTGCTGCTGCTGCACAGGCAACTGCATTGAACGCTGCCAAGATGCCATACAGAAGATACAGTCGCCGTCGCCGTGCAAGACAGACCATATACAAAACAATTGAAGACGTTGAAATGACTACATCCGCCACCGACAAGAAAAAGAATACCATCAAATCTGTTGCTGCACACTCTCAATTGGACGGACCTGCAGTCTTTTGTGGATGCAGACTGAACTTCAGCATCGATATCAATGATTCGTTTACCCACGGAAATGGATGGCTAACAGTCGCTGTTGTACGTGGTGGAACAGGGGTACCCAATGTGTCCGGACTGGAAAGCTTTGTTGATCGTGACATCATAGCATACCGAACATATCATGTTACTGAAAATGCTAATAAAGACTTTGGCAAATCAACGTATATGTCACCCTCACGCTTTTCCTTGTATACACGTAATAGACGTAAGATATCTGTTAATGAAACTGTTTTTATATGGATTAAAGGTAAAGGTACTTGTGAATATGTGAAATTTGTAGGAGATTGTACATTGTATTTTCACAAATAAATTGAATTGTAGCGTAGCCCTGAATTCTGTAGCGTGAAGATACACGTAATAGACGTAAGATATCTGTTAATGAAACTGTTTTTATATGGATTAAAGGTAAAGGTACTTGTGAATATGTGAAATTTGTAGGAGATTGTACATTGTATTTTCACAAATAAATTGAATTGTAGCGTCAAGGGTTACCGCAGCCATGGTCTCCGAGCTGATAGTCCACGCTGCTGCAGACGTCGTCGAATTGTTCGTGCAGATGGTTGTTGTCTTGCAGACGTCCCTATCTCTTGACTCAGGGATCGAGACGTGGCTGCATGATCCGTTACAGCCATGCGGATAAAATGCCTGTCATCTCGACTGTTAGTGATACGAGGCCGTTGGGATCCAGCGCGGCGTTCAGTAGTACCCTCCTGAACCAACCGATAGCATATTCTGGTAACAGTCATTGGATCTCGAGCAACGTGAGCGGCAATGTTACGATACGATAAACCGCAATCGCGATAGGCTACAATCCAACCTTTATCAAACGTGATGGTACGCATTTCTCCTCCTCACACGAGGCACACACGAACGTTTCACCAGGCAACGCCGGTCAACTGCTGTTGGTGTATGAGAAATCGGCTGGAAACTTTCCTCATGTCAGCACGATGAAAGTAAGATGGAGGTAAAAAAATTAGCCTACTAATAAAAGGCAAGTTAAAAATATCGGTGGAGAAGTGACAGTAGCGTATGAGTGTTACCGAAACTCTGACAGAAGGAAATAGCAAAGACAGCACGCTTAGAGAGGCTGTGGTCATAGAGTTAAAAAAAGAAGGATGATGGCACCATAGACTTTCGGTGTACGTTGTTTTGAAGCAGAAGTGAGCGTGGTCTGCCGCCATTTTAAATAACACAAAACATTAGCAGGCTACTGTTTACGATTGCGTCTTGTTCATTATTTCTATCGTGTGCAAGCAACAGTTGTTTTAAATACTAAAATTACAGTGTCTACATGATAACATAACGTAAGGAAGGCAGTTTCGAATGTTTCTCTGTACTTAAAAGAGTTTGTGCTCTAGTAATACGACTCATTTATCCTCGTAACTTGTTTCTTTTTTTGTTGTTGTTGTTGATATGTTTCGCATAACCAATGATAGCTTAACCTCTGCAACATGTAGGCCTATCTTTCCAACTGTAGCATATTTGCTTCTTTTCCTGGAATATTTCTCACCAGTAAGTCTGTTAGTTTTTGAGTAATGATCAAACATATCGCAGCTCTAATGTACATCCACTTTGATCATCTGATTGGTTTTACATTCGAATTCCATTTTGAGGTTTTCAGTGTATATAATCCTATACCATGCTTTGTGATATAACAAAAGTTAGCTATTAGTTAGTTAATTTGATGTTCCATGTACCACTGGCACAATAAATCGCAATGATATAGAATGAGTCCCGTTATACTAACATCATTTTTTTTTGGAAATGTACCTCAATGCTGCTCATTTATTAGATCTTTGTTTTTTAATTAAAAAGTAATAGGTTTTTATACTTCATATCCCTCACCATTTATGCATTACAGTAACAGATAGGCTTCTTCAGAATAGGAGGAGTTGTCAGAGAGGAACGTTTTCTGTTTAGTTTCAAATTTTATTTCGCTTCCTGTCGGGCATTTTAAATCAATAAGTAAGTGATCACGGCTTTTCAGACAGCATTTTGAAACCCTGCTAATACTACAGACAATGAATGTAGTTTTTTCTTCTGGTGTTGCAAATATGTACATCATTGTTCCTGTTGATGAGAATGGGCTAGTTGTATTAAACTTCATCAATGATTAACAATATTGTGAAGACTGCTACTGATGCGCCGAGCAGCAGACAGGCACGACGAAAAGAGTATTAACGTAACTTTTCGGCCAAACCTTTCTTCGGAAGGGAACCAAAGCAAGCGCGCACACACACACACACACACACACACACACACACACACATTCATATTCATATAATCATACACACAAAAAACACACACATAACCGCTGTCTCCGGCTGTTCCAGCCATAATTTCTTTGCAATATGAAGGAAACATGAACAATAAATAATTATCGACGGGAGGAATTTGGGTCATGACATGCTGCACCAACAACCAGAGCCATTACTTAGCCTTGTGTAGAGACAACACCTTTGATACAGTGTGAGACTGATGTCGGAGCGTTTGAGGTTTGGAAGGCTATGAAAAACACAGGAAAGGAGAGAAAGAACGGACACTAAGTAGAGGAAATTTAAAGTCAAATGACAGAAAAAAAAACACTACAATAACAGTAAACAGCACAAACGTAATACATGTCTACAAAAGAAAATGTTCCTAGTATGGCTCAACTTACGAACAAAATGTGGTCCTTTACACTTTAGATTACGATCGGATCGATTGGCACACCCCTAAACGACGCAAGCTGGTATGTTTAACGAAACAACTACTTCTCCGCACAATCAAAGCACGCAACACGGTCGAAAGTGGGCACTGGCACATCAGAATGAGTGCAGCTGGTGTTCCTTCCTGTCCCTCGCTGCCATTTCCCTAAGGGATACCACGTGCCTCTGATATGTAGTGCACACCTTACCAACTTAGGGAGACCCTACAGTTCTCAACACCATCACACATGTCCATGAAGTCGCAGCCTGCCTTGTCACAGAGCATTCCAAGTCTCTGGTTCAATGCTTCCACTTGACTGAGCATCAGGGGCCACCATTAGTTCTGGGGACAATGGTGCAAATTGTAAGCTTCAGTGAAACACCATGGGCAAGGCTGGTCTACGCAACCTCCTCTGCAAGTCGCTAGAATGATTCAAGTATGATTTCTGAGCCAAGTCGGCAGGCATATTTTTTTTTCCAATGCACTTCATCACGGCCGGGGTGGCCGAGCAGTTCTAGGCGCTACAGTCTGGAACCGCGCGAAAACTACGGTCGCAGGTTCGAATCCTGCCTCGGGTATGGATGTGTGTGATGTCTTTAGGTCAGTTAGGTTTAAGTAGTTCTAAGTTCTAGAGGACTGATGACCTTAGAATTTAAGTCCCATAGCGCTCAGAGCCATTTGAACCATTTGTTCTGTTTGGGTCAAGCATACCTTTCTTTTCCTTACTTTAGCACAAGGACGCCTCCTCACGTCACCAGTAACAATACAGGATAGGAATGATCGGTTTTGTTCACAAGGCAACTAACGATGAGAAAGCAGAGATGCGCATCTGGCCACCCTCTGTCTTTTGCGATTCTGGCTTATAGCGTGCGGTACCTGTTCATCAGGTTTTGAACCTTTCGCGTTACATACAGACGTTGCACGACGGAGGAGTGATCACTTAACACCGCATTTGCGAGTTCTCGAGTACAGTGATGTGGATCATTGTGGATTAGCGCGTTAAACGATATTCATGAAACCTCCTGAACGAAGAGTGTCACAATTGTGAAGTGATCCTCCTTAAATGAGAAAACCGTTATCTTACCGTGCTCTGTCCAGTAGTATTTTCCTCATACACAATGCAAATGTTTTTGGCTGCCTCTGCTGCTGTCATCCCTCTATTGAATTCAACACAAGAATATGTCTGAAATGTTGCGATTTCTCTACTTGGCACTCCACTCACACTCACTATCTCCAAACGACAAAATGACAATTGTAAACTCAAACAGCAACAGTGAATTTAAATTTAAAAAATGGCAGACGATAAATCAACCCGAAGTAAACGGAACACCGGCATGGAAAATAAGAAGCCACAAACCATAAAATTACAGATTTATTACTAAATTACAGATTTAGTTATTTTATAACGGGCCAAATAGTAACTCAGTACCCACGAACTTCCCCCGTAAAAAGTGACTCTCTCTCTCTCTCTCTCTCTCTCTCTCTCTCTCTCTCTTTCACTCTCACACACACATACGCACATACACGCAAAAGAATATTAAACTACAAACAGACACCACAACACAAAGAAGAGGCGAACGAGAAACATAGAGCGACAATTGTCAACATGGCGTACTGTAAACAGTACAAACCAAAATACACTGAATAGTGGAAATGAGGTGTTAAGTTTTAATGTGTTCATAAATACTAAAAATCAGAAAATCTTCCTTACATAGATGGTCCACCCTACTAACATGCAATGACCTAAAATCATAGTATTTGATTTAATTGTTGACGTAGCAAAACGTGCAACTAATATTTCATGTTGCGTTACAAATAATCTGGACGAGACATTGATGTGTGTAAACTAATAACAGTAACGTTTTCAGTTGATCTGACATTTGATCTGAAGATAGCTTATTTTCTCTGCCTCGTGATGACTGGGTGTTGTGTGATGTCCTTAGGTTAGTTAGGTTTAAGTAGTTCTAAGTTCTAGGGGACTGATGACCAGAGATGTTAAGTCCCATAGTGCTCAGAGCCATTTGAACCATTTTTTTGAAGATAGCGTTAGCCGCTGTAAGTAGTTTGAAAAAGTGGCCAAGTGTATCTTCACACGTGGAAAAGAAATGCGCTATCAGCTGAACATGCTTGCACACGGACCGACAAGCACGTGTGGGTCAGTAGCCCGTCCCCGTGTGTCCCTTAAAAGAGCACCTTTTGGTGTGGTAGCTCTCCTCATTTTCTAAGCTTGCTCGGAAATATTGGAGGATAGCTCCGCCTTATGCGAGACACCGGTGTCGTACATTTGGCGAAATTTCTCTCCAACCAACTATGGCCTCTTAGTTGGCTACTTGGCTGGGTTTTTTGTGGCAATTATCATACGTCAGATTAGATTAGCACTGGAAGGATAGCTTTCCAAGTTCAATCTGAATGGTCTACCTCCTGGGCGTGACCTTGGCGATATGGTGTGGTTTTTTGCTGCCAGTTTTCAAATCATATATTTTCTTCGTTGACGCGGATCAATGTACTGCGATAGCAGTGTCATTAGAGACAGAGTAAAAGCTTCCATTTCATACACTGTCAAAATATCTTTCTTTTCGAAGAATTTGGGTGCTATATAAGTTAAAAAGAAGCCTATATGCAAAACTGATTGTTACCGACGAGTGAAACGTATTTCGTCTTTTGAAACCCATCGGCGTCATTCACTGAAGTACCTAAATCCACAGAATTTATGTTCCTGTGTTTTCTGAAGTACTTTTTAATCTTTTATCAGATTCTGGAAATACAAGCGCTTCTAAATATCAGATGTAGACAACGCGCCTGTCTACTTCACAGTAGGGTGAAGCTACTGTTTCGCTATAGTGACGGCGGTGACTGGACGTGGTATGCTCTGCACAAAATACCGTTAGCGATGGTGGGCTCTACTCATGCATGGCTGTTCAACAGCCGCTTACAATTCATCGACATGAGGTGGGATTGGGGCTAGGAGGTTGTATGTCGCGCTAAAATTACTTTTCTTGCACGGAAAACAAAATATTGAGCATTACCTGCCTAGTAGTGTTCCCTTAGCTTTCGCCTTCGAGGATAATCACGGATATACGAAGGGTCTTATTTATGGCGCCTAAACATTTCCAACATGAGAATACCATGATTGTCCTCAGATGGTAAGAAAAATCCGTTGTCTCATCTGAGTTCCGACGTACTCTTTACTGGCCAAATATACATCGACTAATCAGCTGCACATACCTACTTCTAACCTAGGAAGGGAAGTGCACAGGTTCTTGCTCATGTGTTAATCTCTGTGGCTTGTGATGTGTAGTCAAGAGAGGTACTGTATCACACAGTAGTTTTTGCACACGCACCGAAGAAATGGTTCTACGTTGTGTAACTGTTAGTGCATACCAGTAGTCCTGCACTGAAATGACGAATATGCTGAGGTACTATGGCGCGTCTAAAGCTTTTACAATACAGGAAAGAGGACGCGGAGAGGTATAACCATTCTTCTCTCAAAGCGACGCGCGACAGATAACATCGCTGGTTGTTATTGTAACCACCGGCGGCGTCAGTTTAAACAAAATAAAAGTATTCCCCATAAACAATTTTCACTTCGCATTATGGATAGCCCTGTACCTATATGGTTTGGAGTGCTTCAGACGTAAGATATTTTTATGAGGTTTACTTCTCAGAACAAGAAAAGAGCCACCGATACATCACTTACTATCTATCTATCCGTGCTACGTTTTAGTGGAATCAGTGTTTGTATAGTAATTAAAGTTGAAGTCATAACTAGTACCTGTTGGACTGAACGAACTTTACATTTGTGTATATACCAGGAGGAGGAGGAGGATAATGGTGTTTAACGTACCGACGACAACGAGGTCATTAGAGACGGAGCGCAAGTTCGTGAGGGGGAAGGATGGAGAAGGAAATCGGCCGTGCCCTTTCAAAGAAACCATCCCGGCATTTGCCTGAAGCGATTTAGGGAAATCACGGAAAACCTAAATCAGGATGGCCGGAGACGGGATTGAACCGTCGTCCTCCCGAATGCGAGTCCAGTGTGTATATACCAGAAAACTATGTTTAGAAAACTATGGTCAACAGCAGTATTGGATTGATGAACTATAACGTTCAAAATAAAGGTAGCACATATGTACATAAGCTAATTTTAGATTAGAAAAAGTGACATCGATAAACAAGGTTATATCACAGTTTGTTTCCTACTGCGGAGTGGAGGTATTCATTGAGGAGTGATAACGATACATGTTACACTTGATACAACTAACACTGTACGTTTACTTGGTACAGAAAAGTTTTTCTACTATCCATTAGCGGTTATATTGAATCGATTGATCAGAATTTCTGATCTATTTGTCGAGGACATAGAAATCAATGTATGGGAACAAGACAGAATAAACTTTTCTTATAACGAACAACTTGGATATCAGGCTATAGTTTTATTTCACAATTTCAAGTCAATGTAAGCCTCTTTGTTTTCAACAACGCTGCCGCTGCTCAGACATCAATATTTCCCTATTGTTAGGGCTCCGGATACAGATAAATGAATTTCAATGTTTTCTGATTTGGAAGTGTGCAAATCTTGATTACGTGAACAGTGTTCCGTAATGCTTAAAGGCTTAACGCGCTAAGTTCGATAAAGTCTTGAAGGATATAAACAAGCTAGAAAAAAGCGTTAATACTTTTACTGTTATTTGTCCTTACTGGGAAGTGCTACCTTTAGTTTCTGAATGTTTCATAACTTAGGATTTTACAGATTCTTTTGTGTAAATACAGCAATGTAGAACACAGGAGAGTCCAGGTTTGGGCTGATGATGTGCAAAGTAACAAGTAACGTTTAAATACAGCTGCCCAAGATGGAAGATAGGTTAAGACAGTAGAATAGTATTCGGGAGCAACGCGTTTCTGGTTTCCATCTTGTCATCCATGGTTTCTCCAAATTCCTTCTGGGACGCCGCCACCCATGATTGTAAGGCATTTCACGGAAAGACATGGTTAATTTGTATGAGGACTCAAAGGATTTTTATAGCAGAAGTTTGGTTTGTGGGATTGAAGGGACCAGACTGCTAGGGCCATCGGTAGAAGTAGTTGTCTAACAGTATCACTATTCGTACTTGGAAAAATATTCAAATTTCTGAAATATCACATGTGGCTGCAACGTTAGATCTGGCTGTAAATGAGAGCATTAGGTCGTTATTTGCTGGGCGCGCTGCCCTGCGGTGATTCACCGTAACTGAAAACGGAAAGAAAGGAAGAGAGATTAGCACTTTATTTCTTGTCGATGATGAGTTTATGAAAGACTAAGTAGAAAATAAGATAAATCGAGGATGCAGTAGGAAATGAGTCTTGACATTTCTTAAACGTCATTAGCCTTAAGTGATTTAGGGCACTTCAATTATTATGGTAAAATCTCAAATCAGAATTCATCATAGCAAGACCTGTGCCCGGGCACATTGTTTCGTTCTGTAAACATCTAGGGTTCACCATCTGCCCTTCTTCCGCATTACCCGTAAAAGTAATCTATAGTCCAGCTATATGTGTGCTGTAATGGTTAGTCTGCCCCTGTTCAATAGATATGTGTTTGGCGACATTAAGCGTCTCTCTGTGAGTGCCGCTGGGGCTGGTAGTGGCTGAGCGTCCTAGCATATAGTCCGCGTTAAATACCCCACATAATAGAAATGGTTGGGGAAGCATAGTGATTTAGAACTTGGTGTGGAGATATGTAGAGGAAACGTGCAGTTAACATACGAAGCAGTGATATAGTACCTACACAGTTACCAAACAGGCATTGCGCTCTGTAACTACATTACTTGACAGAAAAAGTAAAACGCCTTGCAGCGATTCGGGCAGTTTCTCCCGTCGGAGGTTCGACTCCTCCCTCGGGCATGGTTGTGTGTGTGTTGTCCTTAGCGTAACTCAGTTTAAGTTAGATAAAGTAGTGTGTAAGCCTAGGGACCGAAGACCTAAGCGGTTTGGTGCCACAGGAACTTGATTAGGAACTAGAGACAACTTGACGGACAATTTGGCTTGATGAGCGCACTTATCAGTAAGACGTTCCACCACCTCAGACCTGTACGCAAGACTAATACAGTCGGGAAGGCAGTTATGAAGCCGTTATGTTGTCTTCTGAGGCAAGCTGGCCCACAGCTGTTGTAGCTCGTCCATATCCTGGTTACTGGCATTCAGACAGAGCTGTCATCCGAGCTGGTCTCACACATGTTCTGTCAGTAACAGATCTGGGGATCTGGCTGGCCATGGACGTATCTCAATATCATGCAGACTGTTCAGAAACAGACCACATGTGGACGAGAACTGTGTGTTGAACAATAACACTACGACGCTGTTGCATGAGACACGAGGACACGGTATGTCATGACCTACCGTTTTGCTGTTAGAGTTCCCTCGATCACTACCAACCGTGACTTGAACTCATATCCAATGGCTGCTCAGTCCATGTCACCAAGAATAAAATAGCTGTAACTCTCCAAAACATTCTACTTATGGGATATCACCCCGGAATGCCACCATAATCGGAGACGATGACCATCCCTGCACCGCAGAACCGCGATTCATCGCTGAACAGAATGCGGACCCATTCGTCAGCAGTGAATGATTCGCTGTCACGGCACCTCTCCAAACGAAACTATCTTTGTTCTCGTGCTATCGGCAATCTAGATATAGGGTGGTAATTCCCTACACTGGTCGCTGCTAGTCTCCTACTATTGGTGTGTAGAGAATGCTGGCAGGAAGCCAATTATTTTTATAATTTTTTATATTTGTTAAGTTCCTATGGGACCAAACTGCTGAGGACATCAGTCCCTAGGCTTCAAACTAGTTAATCTAACTTAAACTAACTTACGCTAAGGACAACACACACACCCATGCCCGAGGGAGGACTCGAACCTCCTACGGGGGGAGCCGAGCGAACATTGACAAGGCGTCCCACACCGTGTGGCTACTCCGCGCGTCGCGAGCCAATTACTTGCTCTTAGATGGCAAGTGCAGACATACTTGATGCCTAAAATGGAGATCCACCATTAAGGTGGTCAGACGTGATCAACTGAAGCCTTGGTAACGAGTATACTTGTCCTCACATCCCCATCCAGTCCAACACAATCCATGGACTGAACATGCTATGTTCGCTTTCCAAGTGTTTGTGGCTTGAGAAATATACAGATTTTATACAAGTTATATGTCAAAATGTATGGTTCTACACAACGTTTATACATTGTCACATGTTTTTCTTTATGAACTGTGGAAAATCAATCATTACTTTTAAAACATCGCAGTTTTCTTATTTTTCTGCATTAATCACGTTCATCACTGCGCAATACTTTTAAAATGACGGGTTTTTCTATGCTTTAAACCGCCTTATGGTGTACAAACCCACAGGATCACTAATAGACTTAAATGTGCCATTAGTAAATTCCACTTGCGTGGAATTCCTGTTCATAAGAGTTATATAAGTGCACTTAGCAGTAACACAGATACGAACACTCACACACTTGTCTAGCTCCTCCTCCTCTTCCGAACTTTATGTTCCAACAGATACAGGGCAAATCCTTCTAGAATGCTTTAAAATGTGTACGCCACAGAATGAGTCTGTCCATGGTGATCCATCTTGTAGTGTACCAGCCGCACAGGTTCATAACCTTTGGACATTGGATATATATCCACTTACCGGATCTTGAGATGTTAACTTCAATGTACCACTTCCAAACATGTTGATGATGGTTCAGACCTCTACACAAGAGCAAAATTTACGGTTACGTTGCACTTCAAATGGGCGAGATCACGTTCAGTGGGGATGCGGCCTCAGAACAACCTTAGAGAAGTGTGTCAGCAGTGTCAAAAGTTGTCAAGGACGTCATTCTGTTGCTCATCGCTCATTCAACTGTTGTTTTCGACCGCAAAATGTGTCAACCTCCATGCCGCAAGGAAAGCTGTGGTTTCGTTGACGCCCTTTATGATACCCCCTAAAGGCTTTTCGTGTAGTTTCTGAGCGTTGGTGAGTATGAAATGTTTTCCTTGTCCAGTTATAAGAAAACCGCGTGACTTCAACGCTGGGAGCCACGTTCTTACCTCCATTGCAGAGGCGTTAGAAGAAGGGGTGAAATGTTGGTAAGAGGGACTGTGACGACTTTCCTATAGTGTGTTATGTCCACGGTGTGTTGGCCAGAAATATGGTGAAATTTGGTGCCAGTAGTGCCAATATGTCATCATTAACCCACCTTACTGCTCTCATGAACTTCTCATGTAATGTGTCGACACCTCGCCAACAGTGGAAATGTGCTTCCACGCTTCAGTATTTGGTTTCCCCTGTAGAATGAATGTGTGGGCAACTGTACGTCTGATACCATGTTAAACCTAAGACACTCTTGAATTTCCTGCTATTTCTCATTATGTGCTAAAGCATGAGTGCGCTTCTTGCACTTTCAAACTTATTTGCCATTTCGACTTAGGTCATGTGGGATATGATATCAGAAGAGCTGTGGGAGTAATTGAGAAACATGGGAAAGGAAGTGTGCAGGGGAAATCGAGCAACAATGTAGTCTAGCCTCAGAGTGGTACATCTATGGTACTACACTCCTGGAAATTGAAATAAGAACACCGTGAATTCATTGTCCCAGGAAGGGGAAACTTTATTGACACATTCCTGGGGTCAGATACATCACATGATCACACTGACAGAACCACAGGCACATAGCCACAGGCAACAGAGCATGCACAATGTCGGCACTAGTACAGTGTATATCCACCTTTCGCAGCAATGCAGGCTGCTGTTCTCCCATGGAGACGATCGTAGAGATGCTGGATGTAGTCCTGTGGAACGGCTTGCCATGCCATTTCCACCTGGCGCCTCAGTTGGACCAGCGTTCGTGCTGGACGTGCAGACCGCGTGAGACGACGCTTCATCCAGTCCCAAACATGCTCAATGGGGGACAGATCCGGAGATCTTGCTGGCCAGGGTAGTTGACTTACACCTTCTAGAGCACGTTGGGTGGCACGGGATACATGCGGACGTGCATTGTCCTGTTGGAACAGCAAGTTCCCTTGTCGGTCTAGGAATGGTAGAACGATGGGTTCGATGACGGTTTGGATGTACCGTGCACTATTCAGTGTCCCCTCGACGATCACCAGTGGTGTACGGCCAGTGTAGGAGATCGCTCCCCACACCATGATGCCGGGTGTTGGCCCTGTGTGCCTCGGTCGTATGCAGTCCTGATTGTGGCGCTCACCTGCACGGCGCCAAACACGCATACGACCATCATTGGCACCAAGGCAGAAGCGACTCTCATCGCTGAAGACGACACGTCTCCATTCGTCCCTCCATTCACGCCTGTCGCGACACCACTGGAGGCGGGCTGCACGATGTTGGGGCGTGAGCGGAAGACGGCCTAACGGTGTGAGGGACCGTAGCCCAGCTTCATGGAGACGGTTGCGAATGGTCTTCGCCGATACCCCAGGAGCAACAGTGTCCCTAATTTGCTGGTAAGTGGCGGTGCGGTCCCCTACGGCACTGCGTAGGATCCTACGGTCTTGGCGTGCATCCGTGCGTCGCTGCGGTCCGGTCCCAGGTCGACGGGCACGTGCACCTTCCGCCGACCACTGGCGACAACATCGATGTACTGTGGAGACCTCACGCCCCACGTGTTGAGCAATTCGGCGGTACGTCCACCCGGCCTCCCGCATGCCCACTATACGCCCTCGCTCAAAGTCCGTCAACTGCACATACGGTTCACGTCCACGCTGTCACGGCATGCTACCAGTGTTAAAGACTGCGATGGAGCTCCGTATGGCACGACAAACTGGCTGACACTGACGGCGGCGGTGCACAAATGCTGCGCAGCTAGCGCCATTCGACGGCCAACACCGCGGTTCCTGGTGTGTCCGCTGTGCCGTGCGTGTGATCATTGCTTGTACAGCCCTCTCGCAGTGTCCGGAGCAAGTATGGTGGGTCTGACACACCGGTGTCAATGTGTTCTTTTTTCCATTTCCAGGAGTGTAGTTTAAGCGCTCGCCACATTATTTTCGATACAGGTATTGCTTTTTCATGCATTCGGCGTCATTTTAATAACAATAACCATAATGCAGCAGTCGTTTTGAATCACAGAGATATTTTGCAAATATTCCATCCAAAGAGGGTTGAACAGATAGAGGATAGGGTGGATTCAAACCGCCATACCTCCAAAAACTGATGAAGGAGATGGGATGCACTGTGACCAAACTGTTGACTGATATTATAGAGAACCTCTGACGACGTTTGATGGCGACCATTATCAGTGCCACTGTGAGCCCAGTCTAGGATGCACCCAGCAAGAAAGCAGGTTAACTGCATAGTGGCGGCACGTGTGAGGCATCTTAAACCAGCGTGAAGTGTATCCCGGTGCCATCTAATTAGACAGCACACAGTGACAACCGATTACCAGCACCGCCCACAGCAAACATGCGCTGGCCTTCTTTACAGAATCAGTGACACACTGGTTGCTCGCTTTGGCGTGGCATGCGGTAGATGCATTACACAGTGAGATTGCAGCGTGGGCACGTGGGCCGTTCTGAATCTTTCTCATACAAGTTTTAAGAAACTATTCCGTATAAAATTTGATTCTTTCATGTCTAGTTGCTCCATTCGCTACCATCAAGATATGTAGCGTATCATTTTGCTAATGTCCATAGCTACTGCGATATTTCACAATTATCAGACTGAATGAAATTAAAATAGATTGCAATGAAAAACAAGAGTCATTATTAGTTCCCGTTTGGTGCACGTTAGTCGTACATTACGAGCTTCTTGCCAGGCCATGAAGGTACTAGGGATGTTTACCGGCCATTAGGTTATCTTCTGCCTTGAGGCGCCATGCAGATGTGGCGTGGTTGGGTATGTTGTCAACGCACCACTCTCCTGGCCGTTTTGCAGACTTCTCAGAGCATGGAGTTGCTACTACTCGGTCAAGTAGCTTATCATTATGATCAGGAGCCCGAGTGAATCGCATACCCGTCCTCCTACGAAGGAAAAATCGTTGGCAGTACCAGGAATCGAACTGGGATCTTATGTATGGTAGCCATCTGTGTCGATAACTCAGCTGCAGAGGTAGACTAGGTAATAAACTGCTGTGTACGAAGTATAGCTACCATACTGTATATTTGTTGAAACTTGAGGAGCTCTACATACCCCTCCAGTCTCGAGAAAATCGAATGAACGAAGAAAGATCATTTCTGCTCGCATAATCTAACAGTACAGCGAGAATCACCTATTAGTGACATGGACTGTATTGACTGAAAGGATCAAGATACATAAACGAGTTCTTGGCAAATGTTAATGTGGTATCGATAGCTACGATGCCACGTCGTAGGTGAAAGTTCTTAAATTGGCACTACGACAGACACCGACGACAGCGCCCTCTAAGCGGCGCTGTGGAGTTCTATGAGCTTCGCTCCAGATTCAGCCCATTTGATCAAGAGCAGACGGCCGGGACACCTCGCTTCAGCTTCTCTTCATATAAGGATTTTGCTCTACGTACGACGGGTCTAAGGCTTCGCACCTACGTACAAAGTTATGATTGCCTCTGTATATATTCATGCACCAGCAAACCACTTTTCCTTACTTGCAGTGCCGATATGTTTTACATCACGCTTCCTTCATGCGCCCAACCTTACAGTTACCAGGAGCAGACCCACGCGCCACCTTCCAGACGGCATACAAAAGATAGCATGCAAAAAGGAGAGTACTTTGCTATATGGTCAGCAGGTGCAACTTTCTTGTCTCTCACGATACATGAGAAAGTGCAGACTTTTTCAGTAGAATAAAAGAATTTTTTTAAAGTCATCGATAATTTATGAAATGAGAATTAGTGGGGCTTAGCAGTTCCATAATTGGAGGTATTAACATCTTAATTTTTATAACGATAATATGCTTTTTCTTAAACTAATAACCTGAATTGTCCACATTTTCTCATTTAATAAACCACTGTTTCATGATTCTGCCACAACTGCAACTACATTAGCATGTTAGTGAGGTGATATTACGTAAAATGCACTGATTTTTGATAAAATGCAGACAAATTTTTACATAGCAACAAGAGAAAGCTCGCCACTGACGACATTTCTCTGAAAGTAAAATGGGTCAGGCAAAAATAAATTGCTCCTTTTATTGCAACTTCAACGGAATCTTGTAAGCCAATGTGTTCTTAATAATGAACAGCTTCTATTGAAACTTAGTCATGATTTTCTTTTTATACCTCAATGATCCAAGGAACATGAAAATATTCACACTAAATATTGCATCATGTTTTTGATCATATGAGTGAAAGACTTGTCTTATTCAACTAAGGTATCTTTTAGTTCGTCAAAGATGCTGATAATCCATTTTCCGATGATGTCCAGCCGAAAGGATGCTGCAAGTTGTCAGTATGATCACACCTTCAAATGATGTCCAGCCGAAACGATGCTGCAAGTTGTCAGTGTGAACACGCCTTCAGAGTTACGAAATATATTTTATCTAGAACTACTATTCAGGGGACAGAAATAAGCCTTTTTCTTTTCGCTTAAACACACTGTGCCACTCTCATCAATTCATCAAGATGAAAATAGATTATATCTCTAACTTATAAAGTGATGTCTGACACGAAATCATTCAGGAAATCAATTTAAGTGTGGATAGGCACAATCGTTTTGATATTTCCCACATCAGTGTGGTATATAAATAAAATCGTCCACAAGTTTCAGCCCTCAACGTTCATTATTAAAAGTGCACTACGTTACAGGATAATGTCGAAATTATGTCAGTAGGACTTCTCACCTATTTTCTTCATCAGAAAGTATCATCAGTAGCAAGTACTGAGTAGCGCCTACATTTCTCTTATCACCGTGGTAAAATTACTTTCTTTTGCCAAAGCACAGCAAAGTTCACACAATGTCACTTAACTAACATGCTAATGAATTTTCAGTTGTGATAGAATCCTGTGAGAGTTTTTTATTAAATGAGGAACTGGGGGCAACTTGTTTTTATCACTTGCGATACACCGGTTGGAGTTATTATTTTACTAACTGTCCTCTGACTCTTGTATTCATATGTGAAATGCCATAGAACTCTCGTCAAATTGAAATTGTGATAAACCTGTCCAAGGAACTAGCGTAAACCGCGTTTAAAGGAATGAATTTGGCCCTGTGACATTCAATTTGGCCGCGCGGGGTACCCGGCGGTCTGAGGCGCCTTGTCACGGCCCACGCGGCTCACCCCTTCGGAGGTTACATTCCTCCCTCGGGCATGGGTGTGTGTGTTGTTCTTAGCGTAAGTCAGTTTAAGTTAGATTAAGTAGTACGTAAGCTTAGGGACCGATAACCTCAGCAGTTTGGTTCCGAAAGACCTTACCACAAATTTCAAAATTTACATTCAATTTAAGGTATGGTATTTAGAATAAATTAATTCTGCTCCTACTTGTTTGTAATAAAGCATCTAGATTACATGATTTGAAGTTGGTACTTCTTAATAACGCATCTGACTTAAACGAATTTAAGCTTAGTACTTCTTTGAATCTGCTTTCATAAAATACAGATTTCAAGGATGAATGGCGCTACTGTTGGAAACAGAGATGCTACATTCAATGAGTACTGCTATGATTGACAATTCACAATTTTTCACAAACACAACTTTTATTGATGTAAGTTCACAAGGTTGTTGACTGAACATACAAACGAAAGGTAACAAAAACGAAAAAAGTCTTCTTATTGAGGCAAACAAAAGTTCACTTCTAATTTTCCACAAAATTTCGTGGTAACACACTCACACACTAGTAGCAGTCCAATTCCGAGACGAAAAGGTAATCTTCAACGGTCGCAGTACACGAGACTGGCATCCGGCGTGAACTGAACTTCAGGCCTGGTTCTAGCCCCTAAATAGCTGTCTCCAGCCCATTAGGTTTTGGGGTAGTGATATTTCCTTCAGGCCCTGGTTCGAGCTCCCCCTGCAGGAAGTTGTGCTCAGAATGTCTGTTTCCATTATCTTGTATGTAAATAGCTGGCGTTGACCATGGTGCTTTTGGGTATGCCTTGGACATAGGCAACCTCGTCCTCTGTGGTGTTATATGGGTTGCCGGCCGTCAGGCGCTACCTTGCCTCCGGTATAACAAGTACCACTTATTTTCACATCATAAAAATGGACACCGAACATGATTCAAGCAACTACTGATCACATTAACTTTGAACCGTAAGCTCCACCGGGAAAACAAGAATGAATTTAATTCAGCTAGTTGACGTGTGTTTGGATGCGTAAAAAGGGGAAGTAGAAACCAAGAGATTCCTACTTCTCGTTCGCGAGACAAATTGCCCTTACGAATAACAGTAAATGTCCATCGCAGGTGTTCACGAAAAATTGATCATACGTTAAAGAGGAAAGAAAAACTACTGAACAGAAAATAAATTAGTCAGACGGTCATGCTACCTGACTTCACTACCATGCCGAGGCTCAGCGGTACTTTATCGTAGCGAGTGGCTGTACTGCGGCGTTGTGGCCGCGATGACTGTACTTGGTCGACGTGCGTTATGCACATCGGATCTGTGCTTACAGGCGTGCCTGGTGGTTGTTGACTCACGACTAATCCTGCACTACGCTGAATTAATTTTCCGAAAAATCCTACCCAAATTTAACATAAAGAGGACGATGGTTAGCTTCCAAAGCAAGGGCAAAACTTATCTTTACACTTGTAGAAAGTTCAAAACAAAGTGAAGCAACAACTTATAAAAGGGTAGAACATATGATACCGAGTAAACGGCATTTAGAGTCAAAGGTCCTCTCACATGGATCAGGAAACGAAAATTTTTTAAGAGCTTTTCACTTTCAGTGGGCATGAACAGAAGTCTGTCAAACTTGGAGTTATGAACAGTTTAGTCTGTCACACCAGAAGGTTAAACGGGAAACTGTCTATTTGGCTGTGTACTAAGGCAGGTGGTCAGTCTGCACTTCCTAATTACCAACCAGGAGGGACTGATGACCTCGCGCAGTATGGTCCCTTTGGAATTCACACACACATATTCACACACACGCACACACACACACACACACACACACACACACACACACACACACACACACACACATACACACCAAGCAGAAATATCTCCTATCGGTTGCCAGGCCAGCCGGGCTCATAGAGGCCCGTTAATCTCGTAAGGCAGACAGCCTGACTCAGAAAATCAGAAAATAGAAGCGATGCCAGACTTCCGTGTTGGAAATTACGAAGCTGTAAAAAGTTTGGATTGTTGGATTGCATACAAATGTCGCACAACAACATATTACCAACTAAGAAATGAAAACTATCGTCCTATGACAAGGAGCGTTATAAACCCCCTCCCCTCCCCCATTTATTGTTTTGGTGCATACGCTCGTAACGTTTTTCCATGAGTTACACAACAGATACACATAAAAGACACTTTAGTCATCAGTAATATACTCTCTTTCACTATCTACAACAGTTTACCAACGCTGGGGTAAGTTTTCTATTCCGCGACGGTAGAAATAATTTGGTTTTGAGGCGAAGAACTCGTCAAGTTTAGAGCGGACTTTCATCCGGAATAAAATCCTTGAAGGATGTTCGATAGAGAGCGGAAGAGCAGAAAATAGAGGGTGTAAGATCAGGTGAATAAGGTTGGTGTTGGATGACATCCCAGCCCAACACCTGTATAGCAGTTTTTGTCAGTCTAACCGAATGTGGGTGGGTATTATCGTAGAGTAGCATCACTTCTGGTAGTCTCCCTGGTAATTGCTCTTGGACTGCGTCCTTAAGACGTCTCAGTTGTTGACAGTAAATACCAGCAGTGACGATTACACCTCGGGGAACCAATACGTTTGTTTGTAATAAAGCATCTAGATTACATGATTTGAAGTTGGTACTTCTTAATAACGCATCTGACTTAAACGAATTTAAGCTTAGTACTTCTTTGAATCTGCCTTCATAAAATACAGATTTCAAGGATGAATGGCGCTACTGTTGGAAACAGAGATGCTACATTCAATGAGTACTGCTATGATTGACAATTCACAATTTTTCACAAACACAACTTTTATTGATGTAAGTTCACAAGGTTGTTGACTGAACATACAAACGAAAGGTAACAAAAACGAAAAAAGTCTTCTTATTGAGGCAAACAAAAGTTCACTTCTAATTTTCCACAAAATTTCGTGGTAACACACTCACACACTAGTAGCAGTCCAATTCCGAGACGAAAAGGTAATCTTCAACGGTCGCAGTACGCGAGACTGGCATCCGGCGTGAACTGAACTTCAGGCCTGGTTCTAGCCCCTAAATAGCTGTCTCCAGCCCATTAGGTTTTGGGGTAGTGATATTTCCTTCAGGCCCTGGTTCGAGCTCCCCCTGCAGGAAGTTGTGCTCAGAATGTCTGTTTCCATTATCTTGTATGTAAATAGCCGGCGTTGACCATGGTGCTTTTGGGTATGCCTTGGACATAGGCAACCTCGTCCTCTGTGGTGTTATATGGGTTGCCGGCCGTCAGGCGCTACCTTGCCTCCGGTATAACAAGTACCACTTATTTTCACATCATAAAAATGGACACCGAACATGATTCAAGCAACTACTGATCACGTTAACTTTGAACCGTAAGCTCCACCGGGAAAACAAGAATGAATTTAATTCAGCTAGTTGACGTGTGTTTGGATGCGTAAAAAGGGGAAGTAGAAACGAAGAGATTCCTACTTTTCGTTCGCGAGACAAATTGCCCTTACGAATAACAGTAAATGTCCATCGCAGGTGTTCACGAAAAATTGATCATACGTTAAAGAGGAAAGAAAAACTACTGAACAGAAAATAAATTAGTCAGACGGTCATGCCACCTGACTTCACTACCATGCCGAGGCTCAGCGGTACTTTATCGTAGCGAGTGGCTGTACTGCGGCGTTGTGGCCGCGATGACTGTACTTGGTCGACGTGCGTTATGCACATCGGATCTGTGCTTACAGGCGTGCCTGGCGGTTGTTGACTCACGACTAATCCTGCACTACGCTGAATTAATTTTCCGAAAAATCCTACCCTAATTTAACATAAAGAGGACGATGGTTAGCTTCCAAAGCAAGGGCAAAACTTATCTTTACACTTGTAGAAAGTTCAAAACAAAGTGAAGCAACAACTTATAAAAGGGTAGAACATATGATACCGAGTAAACGGCATTTAGAGTCAAAGGTCCTCTCACATGGATCAGGAAACGAAAATTTTTTAAGAGCTTTTCACTTTCAGTGAGCATGAACAGAAGTCTGTCAAACTTGGAGTTATGAACAGTTTAGTCTGTCACACCAGAAGGTTAAACAGGAAACTGTCTATTTGGCTGTGTACTAAGGCAGGTGGTCAGTCTGCACTTCCTAATTACCAACCAGGAGGGACTGATGACCTCGCGCAGTATGGTCCCTTTGGAATTCACACACACATATTCACACACACACACACACACACACACACACACACACACACACACACACACATACACACCAAGCAGAAATATCTCCTGTCGGTTGCCAGGCCAGCCGGGCTCATAGAGGCCCGTTAATCTCGTAAAGCAGTCAGCCTGACTCAGAAAATCAGAAAATAGAAGCGATGCCAGACTTCCGTGTTGGAAATTACGAAGCTGTAAAAAGTTTGGATTGTTGGATTGCATACAAATGTCGCACAACAACATATTACCAACTAAGAAATGAAAACTATCGTCCTATGACAAGGAGCGTTATAAACCCCCTCCCCTCCCCCATTTATTGTTTTGGTGCATACGCTCGTAACGTTTTTCCATGAGTTACACAACAGATACACATAAAAGACACTTTAGTCATCAGTAATATATTCTCTTTCACTATCTACAACAGTTTACCAACGCTGGGGAAAGTTTTCTATTCCGCGACGGTAGAAATAATTTGGTTTTGAGGCGAAGAACTCGTCAAGTTTAGAGCGGACTTCCATCCGGAATAAAATCCTTGAAGGATGTTCGATAGAGAGCGGAAGAGCAGAAAATAGAGGGTGTAAGATCAGGTGAATAAGGTTGGTGTTGGATGACATCCCAGCCCAACACCTGTATAGCAGTTTTTGTCAGTCTAACCGAATGTGGGTGGGTATTATCGTAGAGTAGCATCACTTCTGGTAGTCTCCCTGGTAATTGCTCTTGGACTGCGTCCTTAAGACGTCTCAGTTGTTGACAGTAAATACCAGCAGTGACGATTACACTTCGGGGAACCAATGCGTAGTAACCCACAGCGTCGCTGTTCCACCAGATGCATAATGTTATCTTTTGAGGATGTGCGCAGGTATTTGTAAGGAAGTTGCTGCCTTGCTTGGGCTCAAAAATTCTTTTGTTTTCTTTAGTAACGATGTTATTCACGAACCGACTGATGACGAGCAAGCAGAAATACACATGTGGCTAATTTTTGTGATTTTGGCTAAGAGCATGCGGTACCCATACGCCCGATTTTTGAACCTTTCCCATTTGCAGGCAAATATCGCACGGTGCTATGATAACAGCTCAACACATTTGACAGTTTTCGAGGACACTGACGTGCATCATTGTGGACTAATGTGGTGAAACGATCTTCATCAAACCGCGAACGTGTTTCTGAACTTGGAGAGTAAGTAATGTCGAAACGATCTTTATTAAAATGAAAAACCAACTTTTTCCCGTGCTCTGTACAATGGCAGTATCCCCATACATAGCGCAAATGTTTGTAGTTGCCTCTTCTGCTATCACTCCTACACTGAACTCAAGAAGAAGAAGAAGAAGATGTTTGGGATGTTCCGATTTCTCCGCTTGGCACTCCATTTTCTATCGTCCACGGCTCCAATCACTATCTCCACGTGACAAAATGAGAATATGTAAACTCAAACAGCAGCAGTGAGCACGGGATTAGCCAAGCGGTCTAAGGCGCTGCAGTCATGGACTGTGCGGCTGGTACCGGCGGAGGTTCGAGACCTCCCTCGGGCATGGGTGTGTGTGTTTGTCCTTAGGATAATTTAGGTTAAGCAGTGTGTCAGCTTAGGGACTGATGACCTTAGCAGTTAAGTCCCATAAGATAAAAAAAAGCAATAGTGAACTACAAATAAAAAATGACAATCAATAAGTATATCCATGGAAACCAGAATACGAACAAGAAAAACAAAAACTCTATAACTTATGCACCAACTTAATGCATACTTCCTCGGGATTCAATCTTAATTTTTTTTTACTAAGGTCTTGACACAGCGTTGAAGAGAAATGTGAGAAAGAACCAGAATGTAGCAAGAGACACGTGGCCTCAGAACTCGGGCAGAACCTAAAAAAACGTAGGTTTGCAATCACGGTCCTGTATATACAGCAGACAGTGGATACGCTTCGAACACCAGAAAATCATAGATCTCAGAGATCTGCACATCCTTTCATGTTGGGTGGGAATTTATAGAATTTCGAAGTTGCGCGTGTGGTTGTGAAATAGTCAAGTAAGTGCATCAAGTAAGTGCATAAATTTTTGGAGGAGGAAACGAAAAGTTTTCGATAGCTTTCTGAGATTCCAAATGTTCATTTTCGTGTATACTTCACAATAAATGATTCCTTTCCAGTTATTGACAAATACGATGCAAGTTTTGCGAGCCAGCAGGATGGGAAAAATGTGTAACAAATTCGAAAAATATTAGGATAATGTACTAACCTAAAGAGGTACTTTGCATACAGGAACATGAGTATAAATTGTTGTAAAATTCATTCTATTCACCTGAAATCATACCTGTCAATTTCTACATCCAAAGTAGTTTCTGACTGGGACCTGTGCTCCAAGAGATTATGACAGCTATAAATGGGTGTCTTGTAGACCTTTCAGAGCCATACACCAGAGATAAACAGCAAAATACAGCGCGGACTGTGTCTGAAAGTAAGTGCATTTCTGCCTTGGAAACGTAGTCCTTCACTTTCAGACCTAGATGTTTTTACTCAGTTTCCTATTAATTAGCAAGTTTAGGCAATATTGGAAATATTGCTGCCGTACATAGCTTATTTGTAAATGACAAAGCCCCAAACTACGCTGTTAGCTACCTCAACTGCGGCGTGGTCAGACGAATTTCTATGTGAACTTGCGTTTTGCCTATCAACCAACTTGGACGTCACTCTGCTCCTATGATTCCGATTTGTCCTACTTTGCTTTACGAATTCAGCATTTATCTGGACACACACAGTTCACAATGTCTTATTCTGCACCGCACGATCTTCGATGACTTATAATATTGTGATAATTCCTATATGTCCTCGGTAGCATTGTCATTTTTTGAAGTGATTCCTGGGCCGTTAGTGTGAATTGATATCTTAAAGCCACACTGTCGATACAGTAAGACAAAAAGAAAGAATAAATAAAATCTGAGCTCATTCAAAATTTCGTACAGCATTCTACTTGCTTATCTGAAATTGACCTTGAAGAAATTCAATGGACAGATGCATTAGTTCAGCGTAATCTTTTGGTTTTTCCCAATGATACTACTCACTTGCATCTGGAATAACATAATGACCGAGTCTATCGTGTTATTATTTCTTTGCTGATTTCGAATGTTTTAAAGCACCCGAAATTGTATTTGAACCCATGTTGAGAGTACTAGATAGATGGGGCATGAGGACACTTCTGATATCAAACTGATATGCAAATTAATTAAATTGATCAATTAATCACCTCCTGCCCCAACCACGCCCACTCCCGCCCTCGACCATGGATGATGTCACATGTTTTTCTCAGCCTGCACGTGTGCCCCAGGCCCCATCGCCCCTCTCTACCTTCCCCTTCCCATCTTCACGATTTATCCTATTGGTGGGAATTTGGAATTTTGGCGGAAGTTTCGAATTTTGGTGGAAATTTCGAATTTTGGTGGGAATTTCTTTGTCTCACGGCTGTGCTAACGTCCCCCCTAACTCCCCACCTGGGAATTGACAGAAACTTAAAAATGGCGATACCCTTTATGGGACTCAAGCCCAGGTCCTCCTGGACAGAAAGCCCAAGTGCATCCCCCTAACATAATTATACCACCAGGGGCACTTGGAACTGACAGCAAATTAAAATTGGTGGTGCCCTTTCCAGGACTTGAACTCTGGTTCTACTGGATGGAAAGCCATAGTGTAACCTCCAGCACATAGAAACTGTCCAGATGCAGGAGAGCAAGGTTAGATTAGTGTACATTATTTATTTTGGAGGGAATAATGAAGTAATGATGGGTCCTAATTATGTAGCTAATCAGAAATATTAGGCCTAATTACACAACTGTATGTGTAGCACTACACAAGGATAGCCTCAAACCGCAATACAGCTTAAATACTGACAACACCATACAACTGGTGTTATCATGCTGGAAAAAATTTCGCAATACCACTCGAAACTAGTGACAGACATACTCAAACTTTACCCTTCACCTACAAGCTGACAGGAAGAAGGAATGGGTTTAAGTTGCTATTTTTATTCTGTTTAGCTGGAAATATGTTCAACTGACGAGATGCTTGTGTTGGACAGACAGGAGTTTAAAAAGTGTATTACCTGTAAGCATATGGCTGAGGACAGTATCTATCATTGTTTGACATCGTTGTTTGACATGTTTGCTAAAGATGCCTGTTAAAAAGACCCTTCAGCCCAGGTAACCAAAGCCAATACGTGCTACCACAACTGACGGAAAAAACTAATTAGTCTTCAAAATTGTTGTTAAAAAATCAGCACTTATAATGAACAGGTTATAATGCAAGACATGTACTGGGGAAAATCGTCATCCCAAAAGACGGCAGAGGGGGCAGAAGATGAACATGCATTCTCCTCGTGAAGTGTCCACAGACTGCTGAAAATCGAGGCCATCTTGCGTCCCCTCTTACCTCACCTCCCTCCCTCCCTCAGTCCATCCACCTATGGGGAGGACACATGAGCTATCAAATGGCCAGCAACTCCACCATGTTTTGTGTGATCACTAACTGCCTTGTGATGATGCTCCTTCCTCAACACAGTAGCATGTATAGTCAGCTAAACAATAGCTGATAAAAGGACACCTGTCCCAAGTGCAAGCTGTTCATCTAAAATATAGAGACACAGCCCCCACACGCTGCCTCGCTGGTCAGGGGGCGACCACCCACAGACTAGGCACGCTCTCAACGCCTCCAGTCTGCCTGTCATTCTGCGATGGAGACCACTTTTATTTAATGTCAATGTAACTCTCTCTCGCAATTTGTTATATGTATTTGCCAGAAAGACTGGACCCTTCTGGAAAAACAACGAAATTCTGAAGTACGCTCCAGATTGCTTTTTCAAATGGCTAGCTGGTTTGCATAGCTCTTTGCTGTTTTTCTGTGCTCCACTGCCACCCCTTTGCAGTCACTGGTCTCACCAGGACTTCCGGTATCCTCCGCAGTCACTCGCGGTATGCTGCTTGCCTCAGGCGACTGCCCATCGCCAACACAAAAGGGAAATTTAGCAGCACTGCACTGCCCTAGTCAGAGCGCGGAAGTGTCCGCCGATCACCCACAGTACATTTGCCCCCCGCGCCCGCCGTTCTGTACTGGAGAACAATTGTATTTGACGTCAGTACATCTCCTATGATCAATCATGTATTAAAAAAGGGAAAGACAATATCCTCCTTCCACAGGCATAGTCCATTTTCTTTCAGTTTTGTGAGAAAAATCGGTAGAGTTTTTTTTACATTCGACTGCAGAATGCAACTTGCATCTCGTTATTTCGCGACACCCAGCGAAGTGTACCATTGCCGCTTCCAAATGATCAGCAGAGACATCGTAAAATAACGAAAAAATACTTTGTCTATTTTGCTGCACAAACTACTGATCACCACAGAATGTCCTCGTTATTTCGAAACTGCCATCAGAGTAAAGAAAAACCGAGAACATTAAGTCCAAAGGAAAAGACGTCTGTATTAAGTAATTTCTTTCAGCTTGATGGACAAATCACATGACCTGAGAGTGTCTTTCAGATTCAGTGTCTGTAAATAAACTGTCATACACGAGTGTATTACAAACATTTCAGACACATGAAATAACATTAAAGAAGACAATCTTTCACACCATTGACTCACACGTTAGAATAAACACAATCATTTTATGTTCAACAACAAGAAGCTATAATTCAAGAGGGAATAGGTATTTTGTACACTATGGCAGGTCCCCTTTCAGGAATGTGATGCTATGTCATACTAGTGTTTACGAAAAAATCGTCAGAGCCTGTCTCGCCCTGTGTGGCTATGAGACTGAAATATCGTTAAAAGCTATCGCCGCAGTGAAGAAGAAGAAAAGAAAGAAAAGAAACGCCTGTCAAGAATCATTCCATGCTGACCTAGCCATCTCTTCCACCTACCAGGCGGCACATCATTGTTACCAAACTGATACGCTAATTAATTAAATTGATCATGAGAGTCACTTTGCATGGCGAGAAATTTTTTTCAGCAGACGAATTACACTCACCAGATAGGTCAAATGGGAATTCATGGAGGAAAGACGATGTTCTTTTCGAGGAACACTATTGAGAAACGATATTTGAAGCTGACCACAGAGAGATTCTATAGTCCACATCATACATTTCACGTAAGGACAGCACTATTAAAAACACCATCATAATGACTATGTTACTGTCACCCTGCATAAATAGCGGTCTTGAGTCTACAGGCACACACTGGTCACTGACAACATAACGATTTCTGGTAGAAATTGTGTCCGAAATTTGGAATCATGTCTATCCATTCACACACTTACTAGTATTGGATCCTGTAGAGAAATGTTTTAAAGATTACAGCATGGGTGACGAGTCACCTTTTCGAACCTATCTGCTAAGGATGCTATACAGCAAACACTCCACCGCTGTTTTTAGACAGCCCCTCTGCATCTTGTAACTGCTCCTCAGTCTCTGCCCCACCCTTGCTGTAGTTCATTCAAGTGATCATCCCAATTTAAGTCAGACCTGAAGGGAAGTCAGAGAGCACTATATGTAAGTCCTTCTGAGTCTCATGCAGAAACAGGGCGAACTGAGTTAATGCAACGGGAGTGCATTTTGACTACTCGATGAAGATAGGAACATGTTGTCGTAGCTCCACCAACTGTGTATAATGTATATGGCCAGCGCCAAACGAAGCTTTCCCATGCAACACAAGATAGTAGATAATTTGAGCAGTTACAGTGGTGTCTCTTGTTGGGAAAATTAGGAAGACTTCACATCATACAGGGCATGGAAGAAGGACGAGGATTATGCTACTGCCTTGCGGTACATTTCCATACTACTGATGTAGTCTGATGTCCGAAAGATATCTGTGTCTCTCAGTTGGCATTCATGTCTGCCAGTCCACAGCTTCTGATCTAGTGGCTAATGTTGCTGTCTCTGGATCACGGGGTCCTGGTTTCGATTCCGAGCCAGGTTGGGGATTTTCTCTGCCTGGGAACTGGGTGTTTGTGAGGTCCTCATCATTCCATCATCATTCATTAAAATTGGAGAGATTAGACAATGTTCAGATTGGGAATGTGTATGGGCGCTGATAAGCACACAGTCGAGCGCCCCACAAGCCAAACATCATCATCATCATATCTGTGACCCAATCATTCACTCCAACCTCAGTATTTTATACCATCCAACAGAGAAAAACTACGAACTATAAGAACTCCACTAACGTTATCCATTAGAGAACTTGATATTACCACACCCTGGGCTTCTGATATATAGAATACAAATACAGTCTGCGTGCTGCCATTGACCATATGTGGAGATCCTATTAAATATACATGTATTGGTTCATTGGAGCAGATAGTTCCTTATCAAAGTCGCTTCAACAGATGATTATAAAGTTTTGTCACCTGTTCTATAGGAGGACCATATCACACAGACAATCAATTGCAGGAGAGGGTTCCTGTGCTCTTGTCTGATTTACTGCTTTTTCTCCTCTAACACATGCAAGCAGTACGTGAATACTGTTACATACTCCACCATAATTTTGTTTTTTCCACCATGACTTCGAGGATTGTGTAAGATGCTAAACCGACATTAACACATTTTGAGCCATTAACTCTCACTGAAAAAGGACATCGCATGGTGTAAATTATACAGCTGCTGCTTCCAAAATACACACAGGATGCTTGAAATAAACAACAGTGGTGGTGGTTCTGATTGACAAGAAATGCAGAAGACAGTGCGACATATGGAAACAGGTAGAGTTTTGCGGTGTCGAGGGGCGTCTCCAAACAACTGTCCAAGGGTGATTGATGACCTTTATATTTAAAGCCGCCTTTCACGGTGACGTGGTAGCAGATGTCGAGGTGTCCCGTTTCAATTGATCCATCATTTTGCAGCCATGTACATGGTCACTGTTCCAGTGCAAGCCATCCTAGAGGGTGTTGCTCCCTCAAAGACTTTCTCCATCTCAAACAAGTGATGTCAGTCAATCATGGGGTAATCAACAGAGTACCAGCTGATGGATGGTATGGAAAAGACGCTGTCGAGTTTCTATAATAAACACCACACTTGATAGTGCTACTAATTTTAGCAATTTTACAATTTTTTCTCTAACTTCAACACCGATCAATGAGGCGGCAACGTGCGTCCCAGTTTCTGTATCATCGCTAAACCACACCTTCACTACTTTGCCAGTACCATATACAAGATTGTGACCGTATATAGATGACTGAATAGTACGTCCATTCATTGTTAATTCTCGAGCATATAGATACGAAAGGATACCAGACAGTGTCCTATACTGATCTACATATTTCTAGTACTTCGACCATAATGCGTTATTTACGATTATGGTTGCCCATCCTTCCCTTTGTGGCTGGGAATAACAGAGCATTCTCGCATTCTGAGAATAATGTTGTAGACTGAGAGATATCCCCGCATTGTCTTTGACTAACCCTCACCGATTTAACTTGCAGTTGACCATAAGTAGGAGGCTACTATATGCACAATATACAACAGAGTGAACCGACTCTGTAGCTGCTCTTCAGCGAAGACGGTTCTGACCACCGATGAGTACAAGGTCTCTCCAGATGCACGTATGTCGAAAATTTTAATTCCCCTTACCGGTGTATTGCAGATATGGGAGTGTTGTGATAATATAACATGGTTATGAAGAAGAAACGTGTTGTTTAGTCATGATGGAGTTCCAGACGAACGCAGTTTGAAGCATTTCACGTAAATCAACGGTGCTATCAATTGAGAAGTATTGTTCTAGTGTGTGGGGTCAACACCAAGGAGGTATTGGTAAGAGGAAATGATCGTGGAACACAAACATATACAGTCCTAAAGCACATGGTTCTGCACTTAAAACACGCTATATTGCTAGAGCCGCTCGGCTTCCGACCTATTAGTCGTATGGAATACAACGCTGTTATTACTCCAATGTAAAAAATATATTCCCAGCGCATGACATACTTTCTCCCCTGCAAGTGCTCCACGATAAATTGTGGTGACAAACTGTGAAGTACAAAGCTACCATCTTGCATAACAAAGAAGACTTCGATTCTTTGTAACAAACACACCACGTTGGTATCCAGAGGGTTATAATGCCTGTCGTTTACGAAGTTAAAGTCTGATTTCGGTTCGGAAATTGTGATACGCTCACAACCCCTACAAAATGATCGTCGACAGCCGAAATTGTATACGATGAAACAAACACTACGATCAGTAGCAGACGAGATGTAACAGTCGTACTAAAGTTTACCACCGCCCTTGGTAATCTTCCTCTTGCACACAGAAGTTATGGCCCAATGTTACGTTGTATTGCCTTTCGCCCTGATGCCACGTCTCTAGAATGCCTCTTCTCTCCACTATTAAAATATGTATATGTAACATCAGTCTGCTCTCCTCCTACAGAAGACGTAATTTTATTGATTTCTCTCCGTACAGTTTTCATTGTATTTGTCGCTAATGTTGTGTATTCTATCAGTTTCCATAATTTTACTACGTTTTCGCGATTTGACATATTTCACGCTATTTTCCTCAACTTTTACGTATCTCACATAAATTTTTCGTTATTACACTAGGTTTACCTCGAATTTTTCCGATTTTATCTCATTTCCCATATTTTTTCCATAGTTTTTCATGTGTATATGGTGATATCACTGACATACCCATGTGCTGTTTGACTTTCTACGGGAATATTTGCGCATGGTTATACACAAAACTACTAAAAAGTCCTGCGTCCTCCCAGATGGCCCACTTGAATGCATTTGGATCGGACGAATATGAAAAGTATAGTAACAGCCACTTTGTACCTATATGAAACTGAAGACTCGGTTTATGTCCAAGATGTGACAGGGAAATGGAGTGCATCGCATACATCTTCGTTGGTCTAGACGAGAGCGCTGAGACAGGTTATCCATTGATGAACGTATTTCATCATCACACATGTGTTGGAAGCCCTCTGATGACTGTGGTAAGGAGACGTTTCCTGTTAACGATTGCAGGTACACAGTTCTCTAAGTCATGCACACAAAACTAGCAGTTGTATATTAGTGGATTGCAGGTTATACAACACACAGGATATACCCCGAGAGAACAACAGAAACAATGGTTAAATGCGTGATAAATGGCATGCATCAACATCTTCCTCTCCTTAGTATGCATCATCAATCTACCATCGAATCATGGCTTGCTACAGACCCTCTCAAGCAATCACTCCATCGACTTTCTATCATTTTTCAACACAGATCCATGTCGCAGATGGCTCTTTTTTTCCAGGAAAACACCAAGGCAGCAGTCAACTTCCATGCATCACTATTACCCCAATAGACATACAGTAGAATGTTGCTTAAAAAAAGCCACGCAGCAAAAATTTGTAAAGTTCTTGTTAGCTCTGACCGCATGACTATGACTGGTGGAGAACACAGAGACGCACAATGTAAATACAGTTTGTTAGAGTTTAAAACACGTTAATAGTCATGCACAGGGTCAAACACGCGATTCATTTTGTAGTTGTGTATAGCAGTCACCTCATCTGATAATACAACGCTCTTTAGCTAAGGACTCTTTATAAACATTAGTAAGGCTGCTGCCGATTACTTCACACCTGTACTTGTGGTCCGACATATATAAATTTATTACTCTACGTTTTATGGCCCATAGGATCATGGCATTACTTCTTGCAACGTATTCTAAAATTGCTTGTAAATGTAGTACAGTTGTCAACAAATGCACTTGCAGGGTGAAAGTATGTCATACGCTGGAAACATATTTTTTCATTCCAGTATTAACAGTGTTGTATTCCAAACGACACCACAACGTGCTGACATGAGGAAAGTTTCCAAACGATTTGTCATACACAAACAGCAGTTGACCTGCGTTGCCTGGTGAAACGTTGTTGTGATGCCTCGTGTAAGGAGGAGAGATGTGTACCATCACGTTTGCGACTTTGATAAAGGTCGCATTGTCGCTTAACGCGATTGCGGTTTATCGTATCGCGACATTGCTGCTAGCGTTGGTCGAGATCCAATGACTGTTAGCAGAATATGGAATCGGTGGATTCAGGAGGGTAATACGGAACGCCGTGCTGGATCCCAACGGCCTCGTATCACTAGCTGTCGATAGGCATCTTATCCGCATGGCTGTAACGGATCGTGCAACCACGTCTCGATCCCTGAGTCAACATATGGGCATGTTTAAAGGACAAGCATCTGCACGAACAGTTAGACGACGTTTGCAGCAGCATGGACTATCAGCTCGGAGACCATGGCTGCGGTTACGCTTGACGCTGCGTCACAGACAGGAGCGCCTGCGATGGTGTACTCAACGACGAACCTGGGTCCACGAATGGCAAAACGTCATTTTTTTCGGCTGAATCCAGGTTCTGTTTACAACTTCACGATGGTCGCATCCGTGTTTGGTGACATAGCGGTGAACGCACATTGGAAGTATGTATTCGTCATCGCCATCCTGGCGTATCACCCGGCGTGATGGCATGGGGTGCCATTGGTTACACGTCTCGATTACCTCTTGTTCGCATTGACGGTACTTTGAACAGTGGACGTTACATTTCAGATGTGTTACAACCCGTGGCTCTACCCTTCATTCTATCCCTGTGAAACCCTACATTTCAGCAGGATAATGCACGACCGCATGTCGCAGGTCCTGTACGTGCCTTTCTGGATACAGAAAATGTTCGTCTGCTGCCCTGGCCAGCACATTCTCCAGATCTCTCACCAATTGAAAACGTCTGGTCAATGGTGGCCGAGCAACTGGCTCGTCACAATACGCCAATCACTACTCTTGATGAACTGCGGTATCGTGTTGAAGCTGCATGGGCAGCTGTACGTGTACACCCCATCCAAGCTCTGTTTGACTCAATGCCCAGGCGTATCAAGGCCGTTATTACCGCCAGAGGTGGTTGTTCTGGGTACTGATTTCTGAGGATCTATGCACCCAAATTGCGTGAAAATGTAATCACATGTCAGTTCTAGTATAATATATTTGTCCAATGAATACCCGTTTATCACCTGCGTTTCTTTTTGGTGTAGCAATTTTAATGGGCAGAACTGTATTTCATGTGTTTGAAATGTTTGCAATACCCATTTGCATGACAGTTTATTTACATACACTGAACCTGAAAGACACTCTTAGGTCATGTAATTTGTCCATCAAGCAGAAAGAAATGGCTTAATATAGATATTATTTTCTTTAGAGTTTAGATGACGTCATCTGGGTGTGGGGGTGGGCGTGGTCAGGGGTGGGGATGGCCGTGGTAGAGGTGAGGGGAATTAATTGATCAATTTGATTAATCTACATATCAATTTGATACCGAAATTGCATCTGTGCCGCTACGTCCCTAGTGCTGATGAGTATTCCTCCTAATAGCTTCTGCTGTCTCAACTGGAGGTAATCCTTCGCCTGAAACCATCTAGTTAAAAGCAACTGTACATGTTTCTCAATGTATATCGAACACTGTCTGATGATATAGGAACTACAGATATTTGTCACTGAGAACCAAGGACGAAGGTAGTGAGGAAGGATAACACCAGGCTCTCCTTTATGGAACGCAGATTGATGGGTTTATGATATTTCTCTCTTCCATATTATTGATCTCCCTGCTCCATCAATATACAAAAGAAAGGTAAAACAGTGGATAGAAATTTTGAAAGAAAAAAGAAAGACAGACGTCTGTGAGTGATATTTCGAAGATACGAGGAATGTCCAGATATTAAGAGCATGCAGTGGCTTGAGGACGATCATCAGCACTCTGGTTACTGAACAGCCCACTCTATTGTCAATAGCTCCATGATCCGGTAAGTTTTTGATGTTTCAGTCAGTTTACCGGCCGTGTGGTAACCAATGTAAAAGAGAAAATAATGTTAAAACTAGAAAAGAAGTTCCTCGGTTATGATACCAAACAGAGTGTTCATTTTTTAGGAAGTCAATGAAGCTTCACGCCATTTCGTGAATCATTTCTGGTGATTTAGCACTACTTACAAAATAAAATGAAGATGCTTCGTGTGCAGGTGCGAAACCATCTACCATGTAGGTACAGGGTGCTCATTAAGTCACTCATAAATAAAAAATCATTACACTGGAAGATGAAAAAGCAGGTACATAGAATTTATTACAAAGAGACACATATATATATATATATATTTACATATATTGTGTTCAAATAATACAGCTTCTCATGAGCACAATTAGTTGTACGGTACACATCCAGAGGCTGCTCAGTACTTTTCCATGGTCACTGTTGCAGACTCATCAACAAAGACACTGGCGTCAGTAATCCAATACTAGAGATCAATTATGCCCCATATTTTTGCTCGATTCGCGATGTTTCATTTATGAACTCACAACTTTGCAGTCTTCAGTGTGGTGGGTCATAATCTTTCTGGAAAATGATGTTTGGTTGAAGATCATACAGCTGTAGTGCCACGTATTTCGCAGGTGATCGAGGGTAACATTTCCTGTTTTTCATGTCTCGAACAAAAATTGCGAAGAAGTGATACTATTAGCCATTATCCTACTTCAAGCAGTCACCTCTTGACTTTCTCACTGAAGTTTCGCAGTCACGTGGAGCTCTCCTGGTCGCCAAATTCTCTGACTGTTTGTATTCAATTTCTCTGAGAGATTGCCTCGTCGCTGAATGAAAGTCGGGATTGGAATGCTTCATCCTAAGACATTCCTTCCATCATATTAACGGCGCTCTCTTTGCGTCTTGGTTTGTTGTAGGATCTAGTGCCTGTAACAGTTGTTCTCTGTAGGTGAAGAGTCACAAACTAGTGCAATGTAGGGTTTCGCAGGGATCGAATGAACGGTAGAGCCACGGGTAGTAGCACATCTGAAATGTAACGTCCATTGTTCAAAGTGCCGACAATGCGAACAAGAGGTGACGGAGACGTGTAACCAATGGCACCCCATATCTTCACGCCGGGTGATACGCCAGGATGGCGATGACGATAACACGCTTCCAATGTGCGTTCATCGCGCTGTCGCCAAACACGGATGCGACCATCATGATGTTGTAAACAGAACCTGGATTCATCCGAAAAAATGACGTTTTGCCATTCGTGGACCCAGGTTCGTCGTTGAGTAGACCATCACAGGTTCTCCTGTCTGTTATGCAGCGTCAAGGGTAACTACAGCCATGGTTTCCGAGCTGATAGTCCATGCTGCTGCAAACGTTGTCGAATTGTTGGTACAGATGGTTGTTGTCTTGCAAACGTCCCCATCTGTTGACACAGGGATCTAGACGTGGCTGCACGATCCGTTACTGCCACGCGGATAAGATGTCTGTCATCTCGACTGCTAGTGATACGAGGCCGTTGGGATCCAGCACGGCGTTCCGTATTACCATCCTGAACCCACCGATAGCGTATTCTGCTAACAGTCATTGGGTCCCGACCAACTCTAGCAGCAATGTCGCGATACGATAAACCGCAATCGCGTTAAGCGACAATGCGACCTTTATCAAAGTCGAAAACGTGATGGTACGCATTTCTCCTCCTTACACGAGGCATCACAACAACGTTTCACCAGGCAACGCCGGTCAACTGCTGTTTGTGTGTGAGAAATCAGTTCGAAACTTTCCTCATGTCAGCACGTTGTAGGTGTCACCACCGGCACCAACCTTGTGTGAATGCTCTGAAAACCTAATCATTTGTGTATCACAGCATCTTCTTTCTGTCGCTCAAATTTCGCGTCTGTAGCACGTCATCTTCGTGGTGTAGCAATTTTAATGGCCAGTAGCTTACTATTGTCCACCAATTTACAGACCATTTTTATTGCTGCACGGGAATTGTATTGACTTGGAAAGAGGGGAATGGGTTCTGTCCTGGGAGAGAAGACATTGTCTCGAAGCTCGGAAAACCCTTTGGCTGGATACACGGAACGGGGCACTTGTGAAACGTCCCCTTAGAACAATTTATACATGACTGTGCTTAAACTGACGCACAATATTTTTTTAGCGCAACGCAATCTGACTTTCAAAAATCCCTACAAAAGAATGGCCCTGACTAACATTAATCTATACCTTTCACAAATCACTTACCTCACAAAAATCTTCATTACTCGAACTACTGCAATACAGCGAGCGCCACTACTGCCAGCTAAATAAAAGATTCAAACTACAGAAGGCACTAACTACTGATAGGGATAGTTAGCAAATGAAAGATTTTAATAGAGAACAAACAATGTATTTACCTTAATAGTCATAATATATGATATCCAGTATTACAAACTTCAAAACTCCGCCATCTCTCTCCCCACATCCACCACTGCTGGCGGCTCACCTCCAACTGCGCAACGCTAAGCGCTGTTCACAGCCAGCTGCCTAACACTACAATGGCAGACAACAATGCAAACTAGCCACAGACGGCACACAGCACAGCCAGTGATTTTCATACCGAGCGCTACGTAACGTTGCCGATAAGAAAACATAAACAGCCTACTTACATATGTTCACATCCAGCTGCCGCTGCCAAACACTACAATGGCAGACAACAATGCAAACTAGCCACAGACTGCACACAGCACAGCCAGTGATTCATAAACAGCCTACTTACATATGTTCACATCCAGCTGCCGCTGCCAAACACTACAATGGCAGACAACAATGCAAACTAGCCACAGACTGCACACAGCACAGCCAGTGATTTTCATACCGAGCGCTACGTAACGTTGCCGATAAGAAAACATAAACAGCCTACTTACATAGCCCCCATGCTCCCCAAAAAAAATTTTACAAATTGTTTTGGGCACTGGGCAATACATGTTTGTTAAAATTTTTCATAATCGTAATTACAATAACAAAGAAATAAAATGCACACACTTATTGATACAATGTTGGTCAAAAGCTAAAATTTTCTCACAGTCCATAAAGACAGTCCTGATCATTCATCACAGTAAAACTGCCATTTCTTTTATCAAAGTCTGAGCAGTAAAAGACAATGCACACGTAAGTAGTGGATGTCCATGCAGTCTTGAAGAAGTAGTGTTGTCCTTCCAACGGAAAGACAGTGCTGACGCTTGACATGCTGACAGGTAATGGGCCACAACAGAGCAAACCCACAGCAGAGTCATTCGACGTTTTGAAGAATATTGGTAGGTAGGTCATCACAGAGCAGACCCACTGTAGTCCTGGTAGAGATTACGGTATTGGTGGGCCACCAGAGGTGCAGACCCACTGCAGTCCTTGTAGAGATAATGGTATTGGTGGGTCATCAAAAATACAGACCCACTGTAGCCCTTGTAGAGATGGCCAGCAGCCATCTGTTGCGACTGTGCAGGTGCACAATCACCATCGAAGAGTCTTGCAGAGAATATAGCAAATCCATAAACCACCACTTGTGCACGTACTAAGTTTTTGGAATTGTCCTTAGAACCAGCAATGCTGTTATCCAGTCCTTGCTGAATTATTAACACACTTGAAAACACTATCAGTCCCTACTTCTCACATATTGTCCATATACTATGACCAACAGAAACGTGTGCAGTGAAATGGTACTTACAAGTTAATAATATGATGAACTGGTGTCAATTACAATTTTATAACATAAGAATAGAATTACAAAGGTACAAAATACATCATTAAAGAACATAACAATACAGATAACATTTGTAGTACAAGCTTTACAAAAGAATAGAAATAACATATACATCAGTGTTACAGGAATTATGACATAAGTAAATACATAAAAGATCAGAATAACTTTCGAAACATCAACTTCACACATGAGCATTAAAACAAAACAGAATAAATAATGTCTAAACATCTTTACAAAGTAAATAACATAGTATTAGAAAAAATCTTTACAAAGTAAATAACATAGTATTAGAAAAATTATACAACATAGCTTTCATCAGCTAAACACATAAAGACAGGAAAAACACAAATACACACGGGTACACAAACATATAGAGGGGTGACACAAAAGGAAAGGACAGGGTTTGTTTTCAGTGAACATTTGGTACTGCAGTCCAACCCAAAACTTCATTCCATAGATCTTTCGTCTTATTTCAACCTTTGTTTCCACCAAAAAGATCCTATCCAAGCATGCTTTCTGTATTTTTCTCGTATAACCTCTCAGTGCATTTCTTCAAATTCATCGCAACTCATTCTCTTATAGGCTACCCCCTCTTAAGCTAACTTAAATCTACTGAGCTCAGATGCTAAACTAAGGGACGAGGCAATGCAGCAGCACAAAACAATTAACACAAACATCAATGACAAAAAATTCAAATTGGCAAAGCATATGCAATATTAGAACTAATATAAGGCAATGAGCAGCAAACAAGAAAAATAAATTAGAAGTAAAACAGGCTTAGCAGAGTAACACAAAGTCAAATTCAGTAACACTATGCCTGGCAAACAGCAGTAACTTATACCTAAACATGACAAAGCTCAAGCAGAAAAAATATTACAGAAGAAACAACAATGCAGAAAAGGGAAATGTCTATTCACATCTTAATGTCTATGTAATTAAAGTGGTGCACCACAACAACTTATTGTAAAAAAAATATTACCATGTACTTCAAAAGAATATTATGTATGCAGTTACTGTTACTAGTCCCTTCTTATTGTTCTTTCCCTTCCAAGTGCTCCTTTTTTGAAGAATGTGGATCACAAAATTATTATTTAATAGATCTGTTGACAGAAAGTGTTCACATTAGCAAATGCATTTTATTTTATTTTATAAAACCAATGCTGCAACACAGCTGGAAAACAGATATCAAATGAAATATGCAACTACGTACAAAGCATAAAAACATCATTCAATAGCTATGTGACATTTCATAAGTTTTCCCTTAACTCTCGTAGAAAGACGCTTGTCATAATCAGGTGTGCAGATGTAAGCATCTTTCCAAGTAATGAGCATGTCGTATTTGCGATGCTTTCTCTAAATGAATGTCAATTGCGAGGATAATGGCGTCTTTCTTTTTCTCCACCTAATGGCTTTCTTTTGTCAGACAACTACCTCTCAGCTGGGTGCCCAAAACGCATTACGTCAAGGTCACTTACCTTTCTTACGGAAATATTTACGACAGCAGTTTCCGCTACAGTGACAGTCTCAAAAAAATTTCACGGGTCGAGAATTTGCGTTGCAAATGTGTAGAAACAAAATCTTATGAATATAACAGTGTGCAAAAAATTTTCGCCTGCATTGTGATACATTCACGCATTTACACACATTTCATAACTCTTAAAGTACGATTCTCGGTTCCCAACATCCTTTTTCACAAGTCAGAGTCCCTAACCACTGATCCTTATTCCTTACATTATTACATATATACATATTCATCAACATGTCTTCAACAATTCATCATAATAAATATCATAATAAACATTCCTCAACAGCATAATACACATCGTCGTCGTAACAATAACATCATAACACCTCAGTCAAATCTCAAAAACGTCGTAGCTTCCTGCAATAATTTCAAAACCTAAAAACATTCTCTGCTCATATAAATAGCATCATCTGCCTCAAACGTACTTTAAAAATCATGATCCCATAGCAAATATATCATTCAAAGCTCTCATAATATCACAATGGGTCCAAAAAAATATGAACAGTTCACAAAGTACAGACAAAATACAATTTCGTAAGTGTGAAGTAATCCAGCTCTGTAATTGCGTAAACATGTGTCACTGACGTAATAAAAAAATGTTTGTCTCCCTCAGTTAAATGATCAGCTAGTTGTGTAATTTATGTGTTAGAGAAATATGGTACCGATGTGTAAAGTTGTATAAGCAAATACCATATCAGCTAGGGCTCCTTGTGCTTGCCACACACATGGTACACAAAGTAAGCGTGCACCCCCCTGAGGATAAATGTAATTATACCCTCAGGTGTTACAGATTACAGCAATGGAATGAAATGTATCACGGAAAACCTTTGTATCATTGTACTTCAAATATCTTTAAAAGTAAATGTTTTAAGTACAAAATTAATCACTCAGATACGTGTACTGTAGCGCTAAACTGTGCATCTTATTGTAAGATAATCTCTGTGGAAGTGTCGTAGTTATCGTCCTCCGAAAGTTAAGTTCTGCAGAAGTCAGTGTACTTACCCCATGATACACAAAAGTGAAATGCTTTGCATATAGATATCTTAGTTATTACATACAGTATCGTGATCAAGAAAGTACTACACTGTAACGTATTGTTGTGCTACAAAACAAAAAAAGGCTGTCTTATTGTAGCTATACCACAAAAGTTACTACTAAAACATGTTTTACTTTACAGAAGAATTCAGAAAAACCGTGCAGATATAAAACAGATACACCGCAAAAGCAACATTTTAAATTGTCACTCATTAGTAACATCGTGATATAATCGTGTAGCTGTCACATAAACTAACCACTGTGTCATCTGGTATCTCACAGAAAGTACTTTAAATCCAGAATGCATTTTCAAGTAAACCAAAATGTTGCATTAAAATCTCATTAGCAGTACTGGTAAATGTTCTAAGTATGTGAGCCTTATAGTCTTTATGTAATCGTGCAACTAACAAGCAAGAATGCACACACACAATAACACTCTGTCGTCTGTTCACAATAACAATGCATTTGTAATTTCTGTTTAAATAAGTTCTCTTGGTTCTTGACTGGATATTTAACTTCAAACATTGTTACATGGTAACAGTTTCTAAGTCTGACAATGCATACTAGAAATGTGAAGTGAAACGTTTTATGGCAAAGACAAAGTTAAAAAGCAGATTATCTTTCAATAAACGGTTTTACATGTGAAATGTGGTGCAATCCTTTACTCTTCCTAGTACGCAGTGTTTCAACTTCAACGCAATTTTCATGTGGTATACGTCGGTAAGGAATGCTAAAATTTGCTCAAGGTTAGCGTCTATGTTATTTTTCTCTGAGCCAGCCGGTGCACGTAGCTGCCCGCGGTGCGAGTCATTGTCTGTTTCTTTGTTGGCGCGCGTCGTTTTTTGGATTTGGAGGTCTAACTTCTATGAATTCGCCTTGCCGAGAGGGCCCAGTTCTGTTAGAATCCCGCCAGTTCTAATGAAAGTCACGTCTGTCGTTATAATTATATCGTCTGTCGTCATATCGGTAGTTCGTGTAGTTTCTTTCTTGTCGGTTAAGTGTTGGAGAATTTCTCCCTGAATTATCACTGCACAGTGGACTGTTGCCTCTGAAGTTATTCTGTCTCCCGTGATAATAATAGTTCTGGTTGCCAAATTGTTTCTATGATTGTCTCTGTCATATTCATTACTACGGAAATGCGATCTTTCTCTGTAACTATTACTCTGCCAGTGGTTGTCATACGGGTGGTGTCTGTTTTGGTCACGATTTGTATTGTGAGAATAGCCTTGTCGCGTCCAGTTATTATTTCTTTCATCGCGGAATTGCAACGGATGTGACCTGTAATTGTTGTGTTCCTGTTTTCGCGTTCTGCGATTGTCAGTGTCAATTTCTAATTCTTGTAAGAGCCCCTGAAAAGCTTCAATGTCGTCTTTGCAACGTCCTGCCAAAATAATATGTCGTAAATGTTCAGGCAATTTGATTAAGCAAATGCAGATGAGCTCTGAGGGGCTGTATGGGTTTGACAGCTACTGATTCTTGTGCAACATGTCTTCAAAATATTTCACAAGACTGGAAAATTAAGATTGTTCGAAATGTTTCATCATTGTGATGCTATGTTTTACTCGGTCTTGTGTAGCTTGAGACCAATATGCTGAGAGGAAGGCATGATAAAATTCTCCTTCACTATGACAATCGTGAATGACCGATTGCATTCTTACAGCTGGTTCATTCTCTAAATAGCCACACATAAATTCTAATCTGTGCTCTAATGACCAGTTGGGAGGAAAACAATGAGAGAATTGATGGAGCCACGCTTGTGGATGAATGTCGTTGCCAGAATTCTTAAACATTTTGAATTTACATGTAGTAATGAACAGCTTATAGTCAAAATCATCATGTCGGCGAGTCGCATGTCGGTCATTGTTACGTCGTGTCGGCGGTTCCATCTCAAAATTCGGTGCACATTGCCAATTTCTTTCATAACTTCCGAAAGTCACTGTGTTATTATTTTGTGGCTGTTCCGTATTTCTATGTCCCTCTTCCCGTATTGGGGCGCGAGTGTCCTCTGAAATACGTAATTCTTGTATTACCTGTGTCAGCTGATCTTGTACTTCCCGGATTTCTCTTTTGTTCAGTGTATTGATTTGATTTTGATTTTGCTTGAATTTTTTAATTTGTTCGCACTCTTCTGTGTCATTAAAGACTACCGGTTATGTGTCATTCAGATTATCATCTACCTTCGTAAATAAATTATTTAGCTGATCCGAAAGTTCAACTACTTTCTCTGATAATGAACTAATTTCCTCCATGTGTCTTTCTGAACCAATTTTCAGAGCGTCCATTTGTGTTGAAATCGTGTCTACTGTGTCCTTTAAGTTTTCTGGAGTTTTTGCGAGTTGCGTAACCGAATCGGCAGATGCAACTGAGTCAATTTTAGCTTGCAAAGTGTCGTGATTTTCAAGAACAATAGCTTGGAGTTCTTTTATGTCTGCTTCGTGATTCTGTAATGCATTTTCATGATGCGAAAAAATAGGTTGGAAATGCTCACAAATTTGTGTTTTTACGTCATTACAGACTTTTTGACATTTCGATTCGATGTTATGTAACTCAGAAGTTAAATCTTCACGTGTTTGTTCAAGCGTATGTTCCACTGAGTCTAACTTTTGAAGCTTTTGTTCCATTGTGTCTAACTGTTGGTGTGTTTGTCTCTGATTTTGTTCCATTGTGTCTAACTGTTGCTGTGTTTGTCTCTGATTTTGTTCCATTGTGTCTAACTTTTGAAGATTTTGTTCCATTGAGTCTAACTTTTGAAGCTTTTGTCCCATTTGTTGCATTAATTGTAATAACAATGCACTGGTGTCTTAAACATGTTCCTCAGTGCTATTCGGCAATGCATTTGAACCGACAATATTCGCAGTTTGAAAAGCAGAAAATGTGTCTGGACTTATTTGAGAAAAGGGTGAGGACGCAAAACCGGAATCTACAGTATTTGCATGATTGTGTCCTGTCATTTCGGATTCCTGAGGCAAGCTGTTGCCGACCGATCGATCGATAATGCTTCCCTGTTCACTAATTGTTTCAGTGTCTACACCATTGTTTGCAGCCTGCTCCATTTCCCTATGTACAATTACCAAATTACTACTTTGAACATTAGTTAATTCATTACTCGGTGGCGCTAACACACTGCTTTCGTCTTCACTGTCATTTCTCAGTTTTCTTTGGAGCCTAGTATTACGTTTTTCACAAGCCATTATTGTCACAATATTTCACACAACAACACAGAAAAACACAATTTGAAGAGCAAAAATAAGAGAACTCATTAACATAGCACTGAAAATAATATCTAGTTAATTGCAAGCGCAGCTGAGAAATACTTGGTGCAAATCTACATGCATGCCACAACTGTTTTACTGTACAACAATGGAAGACTGCAACTACAAAGGAGATTCTCTCTACAATTACGCAATAGCAATAAACAAAAATCTACACTAATTACACAAACTACAAGAAAAAATCAGAAGATTCCAGTGAGGTATCCTGGCAGGGTCGCCATATGAAACATCCCCTTGGAACAATTAATACATGACTGTGCTTAAACTGACACACAATATTTTTTTAGCGCAACGCAATCTGACTTTCAAAAATCCCTACAAAAGAATGGCCCTGACTAACATTAATCTATACCTTTCACAAATCACTTACCTCACAAAAATCTTCATTACTCGAACTACTGCAATACAGCGAGCACCACTACTGCCAGCTAAATATAAGATTCAAACTACGGAAGGCACTAACTACTGATAGGGATAGTTAGCAAATGAAAGATTTTAATAGAGAACAAACAATGTATTTACCTTAATAGTCATAATATATGATATCCAGTATTACAAACTTCAAAACTCCGCCATCTCTCTCCCCACATCCACCACTGCTGGCGGCTCACCTCCAACTGCGCAATGCTAAGCGCTGTTCACAGCCAGCTGCTTAACACTACAATGGCAGACAACAATGCAAACTAGCCACAGACTGCACACAGCACAGCCAGTGATTTTCATACCGAGCGCTACGTAACGTTGCCGATAAGAAAACATAAACAGCCTACTTACATATGTTCACATCCAGCTGCCGCTGCCAAACACTACAATGGCAGACAACAATGCAAACTAGCCACAGACTGCACACAGCACAGCCAGTGATTTTCATACCGAGCGCTACGTAACGTTGCCAATAAGAAAACATAAACAGCCTACTTACACTTGGTCTCGCTACACGGGAGAAAGGGGCAGCGTCTGGAGATGTAGAGAATGGCTGTTCTATCTAGCAGGATCTGATGTGTTGCAGTGCGCAGCCGACTGTGACACTCGCAACTCTCCGCAGTTTGGAGTGTTAAACATGGTGAGAAATTGCAGCTTGGGCGAGCAGGGTGTGAGCATTACCGATCGTTTATAGCCGTGTTGTTAGTATCAAGCATATTTTGCGAATCTTAGGGTTCCTGGAGTAATGAAAGCTTATTTGTGATTCAATAAGTGATGCTGTTTGCATGTGGTGGTTTTTAATTCTTTTGGTGGATTCAGGCAATCAATAACTCATTTGTAGATTACGGTTTTTTCAATTTTACCTAGTCGATTCATTCTTTGTTGGGACACTCAGGTATGTAAGTTCTGTCCCATATCAGTAACAATAAATGTATCTCTGTTCTATTAGATATCCATTTTGCGACACATTGTATTAAATACTTAGCAGCACGTGAGGAATGACGTGTTTCTTGGCCAATCCAACCGACGTGGAAAATTCTAACATCTACTGGAGTGTGTCGAAAGCTCAGTTGTACCCTTACAGGCTCAGCCTGAAAGCAAATGAAATAAAATACCGATAATATCTACTGTGTCACACTTAAATAGATACAAAACTACTGGCGGATTAAAATTAGGCTCAAATAATTGCTCCTGCGAAAATTTGCATCTGTTGTGTATGCAAAAATACTCGTATGTTACAGAAGCACATTTCGTCATTGGAAACGTGTCACACTTTCTGACTTATTTCTTTTCCGCGATTATTGGGAGGGTTCAGTGACAACCGTACGCTTTACTGCTTCAAACATGTTATTCTGTCCTGAACTTGATAACTTTACTCTCTCTCTCTTCATACAACAAAAAGGCAATTATTAGACTTTCACCAGTTATGCTGTGAATAAATGTCCCACAGCAAATTTATTTAGTGGGGTAACTGATAAGAAAAATTATAACCTAATTATGCGCGTGTTTTAAGAAATCATTCGAATGACTGCATGAGCTATCTCCCTTTTTACATTAACTCAAAGTAAATACTGAACAAGAAAACTAAAATATTCGTGTTAAGAACTGTAAACAGTTCCTCCATGGAAATTTTTCTGTATCACGCAGGTTAGATACTTGATCTGTGATATCAAGTAGCGGCTAAGCGAAGTTTAATGAAGTATGTTGGTGTAATTTGGTGGAAACCAAACGGTAATAGGCAGTGCACATCACGAGTTCAATAGTTTTCGGACTCTTCTTTATAGATGGCGTCTGTGATGTCATGCTCTGCAGCGAAGGACATATAAATGCAGGCACAATACTAGTACATGATAGATTGCATCAAGGGAGAGAGCTGAGAGGTTTCCATGAGTGCTTGATTGTATTGTTCCAATGATTTGGGCATTCTGTCATAGGAAACTGACAGGCTCTCAAGATGTAATTTGGGAAACTTCAGAGAGGCATAAAACTCAGTATTAGTCCAGATAGACTTAGGATAATAACTAACAGACAGCGCAAAATTCTATATATTCCCATACAAAACAAGTGTCAGACGTCCTTTGCTTCGTTGCCGCTCAGGCATAGAGTAAGTGATAGAACGGAACTTCAAGAGAGCTGAATTCTCACGATCGTGCTGTTGGCCATAAGACACCACTATTGCGTCATGTCTCCAGAAAGATTCGGGATGTGGATGTGCTAGAAGCCCTGCAGGTATTGTTTACCATTGATGTAGTGCAGTGCCAGTGAAATTCTGTGATAGTGGTGTGAGCTGTAAGGTTCATTTCAAACAATTGAGTTCAGGTCATTAGTTTTGTTCGAGGGCACGAAGAACACAGGTTTTAAAACCAGTTTAGTTTATAACATTTACCCACGACCATTTGAAATCTAATACCTTTTTCTATTAACATCGAAATGTCACTGCCCAAAAAGTGAGAACGACTGCATCGAGCCTTGAAGGACATCAAGTGGTTTTATGTGATGAAGATCCAGACCTGAGCGCTTATGAACATATTTGGGATTCCTTAGAATATGGGTTACACGTCAACTGAGTTTACTCATGAACTGATCAACAATAGCTCCCGGTAAGTGAGAAGACTACCTCAAGAAGAAAATCTCAAGAACGATTAAAACCAGTGCCTTCATGTGGAATAACTTACGGGAAAGACTAGCCTAGTAATACTAGTTCTACGAGATCAAATTATTGCCTATGGATTGAGATGCACCATGGGATCTCAGTTGGTAGAGTGTAACCTTCAGACGGGCCACATAGGACCTATAAAAATTAAGAAAAGTAAGTTTTACTAAATACGTCAGGAATATCGCGCTCTGAAGCTATCTCCATTCGTATTACGTGCTGCACTTCATACCTATAACATCAGTGCATGAAACAGGAGCTGTCTCTATTAAATTACGGTTATTAATTTCTTTTATTCTTACCTCAGCTACATAATTCTTTCATGATTAATGCGTATTGGAACTGGGCCATAGAAGTTCATTATATTGCAAGAAGTAAGAGACTTTCCTGTGTTGTAAGTATGAGCTAAGTAAATAGAAAGGAACGAAAATGATGAAGGAAATAGCATATAGTATCAAATGTTGACTACCGTAATGTTCCCGGGCGTATTTTTTAAATTTTGTCTGAAGGGTTCACAAAACTGTGTCACGATTCGTTTGTAATCTTTTTAATAGTTATTTATGTTAATCATCATACCGTTTTATCTTTGCAGCACTTTAAAAGATAAGACGCTATCGCTTTCCAAGCTAATTAAAAACACATTATTTTTTCTCATGTACTTACGCCATTGTTTGCAATGGTCATTAAGACAGTATCAGTCTAGACGCTGATGAAACCTTGTCAAATGCTTCTGAAAGACATTTTTTTATTAAATGTATGAGTAGAAGATAACTGAATGGACGTTAAGGGGGAATTTATCGTAGTTGTTTGCCTATTTTTTTTAATAAGTGGACTTGAACGACAAGGTCAGGTAACACGTCTGGCTTATGCTTTACATCTCCATGAATTTCTTTCATAAGGTTTTTTTGTGTGTACTTCGGACTTAGCAAAGTAGCAATACATTTCACAAAGAGCTTCGTTAGGCACATTTGATTCGAGTGCCACAGAAAGTCAATAGCAAAATTTAAAATTGTTACTCATACATTAATTCCTTCGGTAATCACGTTATTAACATCGTTATGTGCTCAGGGATGCTGTCAGCGCGATCGGGAGCATGGTATGAATCGTCGTGTCACCATACTTTAAGAAAAGCTTCGTGCCCGAAACTGTCGTAGGCTTATGGGAAACAGTCTCCCGTTCTCATGAACATTAACGATAATAATAATAATGGCCTTTTAAAATAGATATTATTCGATATCATTTCCTCTTTCTCCCTTAACAATACAGCAAGCTCATTGACAGAGTTTCTGTTGCATTACTTTTATTCTCCGTTGGATGATTATGATTTATATTTTCTACTGTTTTCCAAAAGCACTTCAGGTTGATACAAGTATAGTTCCTTGTATCGAGAATGAAATTTTCCTCCTGCAGCGGAGTGTGTGCTGATATGAAACTTCTAGCAGATTGAAACTGTGCGCCAGACTGAGACTCGACCTCTGGACTGTCACCTTTCATGAGCAATTACTCTACCATCTGAGCTACCCAAGAACGACTCACGACCCACCCTCACTCACATCCCCCAGGCTGTGGCTAAGCCATGTGTCTGCAACATCCGTTCTTCCAGGTGTGCTAGCTCTGCAAGGTCTGCAGGAGAGCTTCTGTATAGTTTCTAAGGCAGAAGAGGAGGTAGTAGCGGAATTAAAGCTGCGAGGATGAGTCGTGAGTCGTGCCTGGGTAGCTCAGATGGTAGAACACTTGCACACAATAGGCAAAGTTCATGGATTCATGTCTTGGTGTGGCGCACACTTTCAATCTGCTAGGTGGTTTCATAGTTACTTGTAAATGATAAGAATAAAAGAAGAGAGCAACAGATTTCTGTCCATCCACATTCTCCTTCAGTCAGTGTTACCTCTTTATTGACATCAATGTCAGCAGGACAGCAGGAGTAACAAAAATATGAGAATTTCCCCACACATTAGTAGTGTGGCAAGGTGAATTCTGGCCAGGAATTTGCTGACAGCAGCATTAGCGCTTTCTTATCTTCATCGTCATTCCAGGAATCCTGTTATGATCATAGAACTCCACTTGTAATATTTTGTAGACAGCATCATTAGCACCACCTTATCCTAAGGCCTTCGAGGAATCCTACCCCACTCATGCAATTGTGGTTCTTATATTTTGTTGTCAGCAGCATCTGGACTGTCTTATCTTCATGACTGTAATGGGAATAATGACATCAGCACATCTGGCCATGTGCTAAAGCCATTGAGGAGAGGGGAGAGTGGAGGGGAGGGCAGGGTCAGGTAGGAGAGGGGAGGGGAGGGGAGGGGAGGGTCCTGCGTCTCAGCACTCTTGTGCCTCCTCCACCCTGTACACCCACAATCTTATGTGCCCACGCCCTCCATACCTCTCATGTCTCCCTTAACCCCTTTTTGGCAGCCAAATATGAAACTGTATTTCAATTGCTTAAAATGGCGCAAAATCTTGTCAGCTATGTTAGCACAAATGACTTCCAAAAATTCGTGTAAACTACTGGTTCACCAGTCACATAGATAAACTGCATTTGAAGATAGATTTCATGCACCATAGAATATTTCAAACAGTAGATAGAATATATAATTAAAAATCAACATTTGCTTTATATATATGAATTTATGTGTATGAATTTATGAATTCATATTTGTTGAAAACTTGTTTTACCATGATTACTATCCTAGTAACACTGAAATGTGAAACAAAAGTCCTGTTTCACATCCCCCTTGCTCCTCTCACCAGCAGATACCCACACTGAAGTTTACCAGTGCTCCTGTCACCTGCAGAAATATTCACTACAGAAAAAAGCAAAGTTCATTCATAGATGGCTGGACTGTAGAAAACTTGGTCAGTTCGTTTGTTGTATAATGAACAGTTCTCACTGTCACCAAAAAATCGCTCCATTGTTGAAACACAACTGAGTCGCAAACAGTGGCGTCTGGTGGGCTTTAGATTAAGAGGGCACTATGTCTGGCCAAACAATCCCATGCAACATTCTGTATCTTCAGAACGTTTCTTGAATGCGGAATGTATAAGGTTTAGTGAATCAATAAGCGCCATGATTTAAACCTTCATGTGATACAACTTTTTACTCTGACACCAGAATGTAGAAATTTATGCACAAATACACAGTTTTTAATATTTTCTGCAGGCAAGACAGTAATTTATGGAATAAAATTGAAACGCTATTCTTATCTTAATTAATATGTTTGTAGGTGAATCCCATTCTCCTCTCCTCCACTTCAGCAAATTGCTCAATTAAAATTATGCACATTCAAAAGTGATTTTTCTGTAGAAGGCATAGCCCATGCACACAGTCTCTCTTCTTTCATGGTATTTCTCATTAATGTCTTTATTGTTTTCAGTGTGGAGAAACAAGCTCACTTACTGCTGCTGTCATGGGTATTGTAAAGCACGTCGTAATATTTTGACTGATTCTGGTAAAACAGCTCCTAAATTATTCCTGTAGATACAATTCAGAAGTGTTAAAGCTCCATTTGCAGTTTGGAAATCGTTTCTATTGTATATGACTGGCAATTTATTTTCATTCAGGTCAAATAATGTAAATGTTGTCTGAATTTCTTTGTCAGGGAACAACAGCCTATGTTTTGGAAACAAACTGGGCTGGAATAATATTGTTGCTGACAAGTGAATGAATGCAAAACCCTCGTCAGTATTAGCCATTACAACGTCACAGATTTCCTTTGACACAGTTTTACGGGAGTCTACAAAATGGAAAGGTTTTGGGCAGGCGATCTCTTCGTTTCCATTCCAGTTACCTCAATGACAAGATCAGGAGAATTTCTCGTGACTTGTATCGTTGACCTTAAATCAGAGACATTATTAAGGGCATTATAGCATCAAAATCTCTACATCGCAGATGATTAAACAAGATGTCGCAGTGAAGCAGGACGTTATTGAAAAACTCAAGCCAGAAGATCAACTCTTTGTCTTTGTTGAGATGTTTCCAAACTCCAACTACCTTCCTGATTTTTTAGTAGTCATTGTTATCATCATCCTCAAGGAACCCAAGGCTTTCAGCTATTTCTTTCTTTTCCATAAATACGGTGTTCACACATTATATTTTAAAATTTCGCCTAGTGTCAGCATTTCTTGGTGTAGGTTTCTTCATGACATTATCTAGTATGGCAGTTGTTTTCACTCACTATGACAAAGAAGTAGAGAATCTCTGTAAATTTCTAAAAAAATTTTTTAAGTGTTTTGTGTTGTGCTGCACAACATTCTACGATGAAGTTGAGTTGACAGTCACAACAGGATACAATATTTCCTGTTTCTTACACTGCTTTTACTGTTTCCTGTGGAGTCCGCAGTCCTTAATGTGTTAAGTTCGTTGAACAGTTCACTACTAATTCCGGCAACTATGAGCTTTGGGTGTTATGAAATTTATGACTCTTTCATATAATTCCCTTTTGAAACAAATCGAAAAATAAATACGAGTTGAGAGAATGTTCCGCAATCTGTCGTTTCATCAACTTAAATTGCGACGTAATTCGTTTGCGATATTTGTTTACAAATCAACTCATGGCAAATAATATAAAAATAGTCCAGCAGCTCGTTCTGAACTGTTTTGGAAAGTTCCAAAAACATACTATTATTGGTTTAGTGGTTTCTTCAATATGTTCCTTCAATGTGGAATCCAGTTATGCCGTCAGATTGACCAAACCCCTAAAAATATTAGTTGTCTCAAGTATCTGTTTAGTCACGTCCCATTAGAGTAAGTTCAAACCTCCTGCAGACGTTGATACAGTCCATCTACTTCCTAAGGATGTAACAATTCATAGAAACATCTTCACTGAAACTCTTAATCCTGATTCTGTAAGCTGTATCCAGCTGTCATCTTATCTCGTCTTTGTCAACCATAGCAAACGTGATGGTACTGTTTATATGTGGTTCACACAATTTTTGTTTTTAGCTTTGTCAGCTAAGTGTTTAATGTTTGTTGCATCACCTGTGGTCCAAACACGTTATGCAACATTCATTTCCAGACAAGTGTAATAGAAAAAATTATTTCTTATTTCATATTCACAACCAGTGCGCATGTTAATACAAAGAAGGAGTAAGTGTTCTGGTAAAGCCGAGTCTGTGCAATGTTTAAATCAGGTCTTGCCAGTCATAACCTTTTCCAGTTCCAACTTTCTCTCAAATGTAAATTTTGACTAGCAATAGTTAAAACACTGTTTATGTCATTTACATAATCCATTTTAAACAGCAAAATGGCACACCAGTTAGCCACTAGGTCGTACTTTCAAACAACCTGACTCACAAAGAAGCAAGAAAAGTAATACTCTCCCAAGTAGGCCTACACGATGCACTGCCCCAACGGATTCCCAGTACCCCCACTCTCCAACACGCCTCCATTGTCTACCTGTAAACCACAGCCAATGAATGTGTTGCAAAAACATTGATCATTCCCTTACACCAGTCTACCAACTCTAAAAACACTGGTCATTCACATAAATTGGCTGGTAGTACACGAAAATGAAATGAGTTGATTTTTGATTCAAGATTCGTAAATACTGCAGCCTTTCATGTGGTAGATATTACTGGGAGGGCGCCGCCCTGGAGTCCTAAAGGAATAGCTGCCAGTGGTCGTGAATTAATTATTTTCTACATCCAAGATGTTGTAATATGCTAAAATATCTGCAAAAATATATCTTTAACGTAAAGAAAAAGCAAAGTCATTTGCACATTTACACATATTCGCCACAGCAGCGAATTCTAAAGTACCCAAATGGTAGTTTTCCATGCCTCATAACAGTTGACATTTTAGAAGGTAGTCATGTCTTAAAATTAACCTAACAAGGCTTATAACTGCACAAAAAGATCTGTTAACTAAAATACTACACTAAGCAGGCTACCAGTGTTCTAAAATATGTACTCCAGTGCTAGTTTTCTACGTACAATAACAGTTGATGTACTAGAAGGTAGGCCTAAGGAATCGATGTCATAAAAATAACCTGCCCAGGCTTATATTTGTAGAAAAATACATTTTAGCTTCAATACTAGGCCAAGCAGGCAAACGCAGAAACAAATTGATAACTTGAATGTAACTCAGTAGGCCTACTCTTAATGTAAGCCACAAGACGCAATATTCTAAAATGTCTGCAAAAAACGACGGCAATGTGAAAACTGCGATGTGTACAATGATTATCTACAACCTAATTGAAGTTAAGTACCAAAGAAGAGGTCCACATCAATTATGTTACCACATCTCTGATGTCACATTATTCAAAAATGTAATGTTTACGTTACAGAAGTCTCTAAATACGTAACAAATGTGTATTCAGTCTGTGCAGCTGTATTTTGGGAAACTGCAGCTTGCGAAAGTAATACAACCTTTAATCAACTACACTAGATATACATGCACAACACATTTGTCTGATTAGCGAGGGAAGAAATAAGGTCCTTTTGTTACGACATATCACTTATACTGCAGAACGAAAGAAGCTGCTTATAAACATATGAACAAAGATGGTGACGGGGAGAGTTGTGTCATTTCGAAAGACATTGTCAGAGTCGATACATCAAAAATAAATAAAATTACTCGCCGTTTATTGTGAGATATCTCACACTTTTTAAGAACAAAGAGGCATAAAATACGCCTACACATAACGCCTAACGTCCAACACAAGACTCTCTCTGTAAGCGCAGCACTGTATGATCACCGTAAATCGCTTTAAATTGGATCATAATCGTTTAAATTGGACAATTGTTAATAATTCTTATAGCGTGGAGAAGAATCTCCAGTAATTCTTGTAATAACGTCATTATATTACACTAGCAATACTTTACACCTGCGGAATATGTTTTGGAATTGGATGTATGTGCTAAGCTCCGTCTCCCGCCTCTCTTTCTCCATCTTCTCTTCCCCCCTCTCTCTGTTTATGCCCTCCTCCTCCCCTTCCTCTTTTTCAATCCATCAGCTCCTCATCCCTTTCTTTCTGTCGTTCATTTCCTCGCCCTCTCTGTCCACCTCTTCTTCCTTCCTGCACCCCTGTCTCTGACTTTGAGCCATGTTTATTGGTGTTACAAATGAAACCATGACTGGGAACTGCAATTGCTTGAAATGAGAGGGTAAATCAGTTGGGATTATTGTTACATGGAGTATGAGGGAAACCTTTCTGTCTGCTGGATATGTGATGATAGTAGCTCCAAATGGATATAGTTAAGACTGACTGTGAAAAGACAACTAAACCATACAGTTTCAAAGCGAAGCACAGCATTTTTTCCCCGCAGTTTTAAGAGAAAACCTGTACACTGTTGTTTAAAAATATATAGGCTATGCCCAACTGAATGTTTATTAGAAGACTGTGGAAAAATTTTAATGAAATCGTTCAATACTTTTTTTCAGATTTTTGCTAACATTGTTTGCTATTATATCTTACATATAATCACATATTATATATATTTAAAAATATATATTCTGTAGCCATCTAAATTTTATCAGAGTATCATGCGAAAATTTGAAGTAAATCAGAGAAGACCTTTTCTAGATATTTGCCAACAGTTTCCTCTTTATATCACACACACACACACACACACACACACACACACACACACACACACACACACACACACACACACACATATATATATATATATATATATATATAATTTGCAGCCTCTGTCTTTCCAAACAATTATTAGAGTATATGCAGGAATTAAATGTAATATGCTCAATAAGTATTTATTTATTAACTGAAAAGCGCACAATGTGCAAAAATAAATCGCAAATTACAAATGAATAGTTATTCCAGAGTCAGTTTTATAATCGAGGTTTTCCTCATTTTGCAGTTTTGAGCGTGGTATCTCTCCCAACGATTCTAAATCACAAACACATACTTCGTTATGCTGGTGAAATCTCTTCTTTTGGCAGAGTCTATGGAGAAAGCCATACGTGGTGTAACGCGTTACTACGTGCCGTAGCTTGTATTTTTCTTGTTTCCATTCGCCTGTCATTATGTTGTCTGTGGAGTAGAAATTGGGCCAGAGGGCTCTGCATTTCTCGGTCAGGAATTGACGTGCTTTCTTGTCATAGGGTTTTGCTAACAAAGTTTAACTATGACTTGTCACTATATATACAGCATAGATTTTATGTATAGGTTTGTATACCACATATATTAAACAATGTGTAATCTAACTTTCTCTGACCGTTTATTAGTGTATAACGTAAAGATCTGAAGTAAATCAGTCAACAAATTTCAAGACTTTTGTCAACAATCTTTCTCTTTTATGCAGTATTTTTATATTTATGTAGCATCTGCATATTAAAAATGTAGTAAACGGCTGTCTGTAGGTGTATTAAAGTACTGTGAAAAAATTTAAAGTAAATCTGTGAAGAAGTTATCGAGATTTTTGATAACATTTCCCTTTATGTAATACAGAAATGTACACTTTCCAAAAGAATAAAGGGAACATAACTTTGGGATTGTTCCATACTCCATTGACCAGTAACTGAGTACTGAATATGTTACCAAGTTACACCTTTATCTTTAAAAAATGAAGTACACTACAAAACATCTTACATCCCTGATCGTTTATGTAGAAGGAACTGAACTGCCTGATAGGTATCGAAAACAAAGAGAAAGCAACCATTCATCCAGTCATCCTCAGTACTTTTCAATGGTCTTTGAGAGTTTCAGTAACGTGTATGTCCTCCATGAGCGTTTATCACTAGCTGAAACGTACATGGCATGCTCTGTGTAACTCGACAGTGGTCACCTTGTGGCATCCTTTCTCATTCTTCAACGACAGCCCAAGAGCGTTGCTGGACAGTCTCTGGTGGAACAAGACGACCACGAACACACATGTCACGCACGTCCATCATGTTCATAATGGGGTTTAGGCCGGAATTTACCGCCAGTCATTCCATTACTTCAGTTTCCAGACTTTGCATCCCCGCTGGCGCTTGCCATATAGGCTCTGGCACTAGAAGCAATTCGGGGCAACCATCACGTACAGAAGCCACCATATGGAACAACACGATCTCTTCAATGTACTGTCTTGTGGTAACACTACCAAGAAGAACTACAAGATCCCTGTGGTTGTCAACATTGAATCATCCCTACAGCACTACAGAACGTTGGAAACCTGGAGAGCAAGGCCATCATCTTCTGTCAGCGGATATCTGGACTCACTGGCAAAGTGATGTTGCCAGTTGATATGGGAACTGCAGTATATATATATATATATATATATATATATATATATATATATATATATATATATATATTTCAATATGAAGACAAATGGTAGTTGAAACTTGTTACCAAAATTCCCGAAAGGTTCTTGATGGTTTTCTTCAAATTTTTACACAATACTCTAATAACTGATAAAGACGTAAGCTGTATATTTTTAACAAATTTTGTATACAAATATACTACATACACCATATAAAAGGGAAATGTAGTTAACAAAACACTTGAAATGTTCCTGACCCCTGTTCTTCAAACATATATACCTAAAATATGGAGTCTACCTCTGTCCAAACTTTTATTAGAGAATCATATAAAAATTTGAAGAAAATTGGTCGACAAATTTGCAGGGTTTTTGGTAACACATGAAACTACGCAACTTGTCTTTATATAGTAGTATAGTTAACAGCGTAATTGAAAAGAAAGGAGGCTCATCATGTACATTGAATAATAACTGCCCACTAATGGTTTTGAGCAGCTTTCAGGCAATATGTCCTCCATTCTAGCTCAGTGTTATGGTATATCATGTAACACTACACCTGCCATTAAAATGCACTATAGTTTTTGTTGTTTACCAAAGGAGCACCACTATGATACTGCACCATTAAACACAAAAGACTATAAAAATTATGAGGTATGCTACTTGAACATTGCAGTGTGTGACATCATGAAAATGCTGGTTTGCAGAGAGTTCATAAAGAGTAGTTGAAAAGAAGATACACGTCACCATATACATCCCTTGCATAATAGCCGCTTGCTACTTGTTTTGAGCTGTTTTCAGGCGAAAAGTTCTCCTTTCCAGCTCAGTATTCAGGTGTTTTGTACGACAAATTAATTTTGCTCTAGAATTTAACAATATGCGGGGCATCCCATCTGCTATTGTAATGCAGTATAGCTTAAGCTGATATCCACAATGCAACAAATACATTATGACATATATTCATTCTCACAGGTTTGAAGATAAGTACTACATGGGTTCGGACTTGGGGTAAAGTAAGAACCTGATTGTACAGATGTGAAAACGATTGGTGAAGTAACAGAAGGAGATATTTCTCTGTAAAGAGGGTTACTGGTCATTTTTGCAAGAGAAATGACAGTGAATAAATAAGTTTGTATGGTTTCATTGGATTTAATTCTTTTCCATACTTTTTTCACGTCTTTTTAAAAAGTTTGGATCATACATTATAACTACTCTTTTAGTTACACATTTGTGTAGTGGAAAAGTGTTAAATTTATTAATTTATTGCAAGTACCATGATAAATCACGGCAAAGGAACACATTAATGCAAAGGTACCTTAGAATGAGTGTGATGAATTAGCGAGATGTATTTCTTTTTACAATTACATTTGCTGAAAGTGTTAAGCAAAATGCTTGAGAATCCTTTAATATGTTCCTGTATCAAGGATACACTACCATCAAGACTAAAATAAAATGATGTCACAAGCGAAAGTGTCGAAATATTACTTGCTTGACTTCTCTCATAAATGCATACATTGCAGATACAGTGAAGTACTTAAATTTTATTTGAACATGTTTGAATACTTTTCTAAAAAAAAAGAAAATGAAAAAAATGTAAGTCAGATAATCTGGCTATATAAATATCACTAACCAAGTTTTGTGTTGCTGAATGTTATCTAATGGGATATACAGAGTTTCTTGTATTAATATTGAACGATACTCTGAAAAATTAAAGAAACACCTTGGGTATAATCAATCTTTGTCTTGTGTTACAAGCTGATTACCATTAACAGTGGTGTTCTGGGTAATTGTATCGTTTGTGAAATAGTAAGTTAATGGTTTTGGACACCTACCACATTCTAACATTTGTTATGACATTTAATTTTACCGTGCACTTTTTCAGATTTCTGTTGCCCTGGTGCTTCTCCAGTGTACTCTACTTTTTGACTTAAATGAATGTCACTACACGTAGGTAATGAAATAGTATCGGTGCATGAAACAAGATACTTTAAGGAGAGCTTGTGACATAATGCTTGAATGACACTGGTATTATGAACTTTGCTAACGTGAAACCTGCTATAATTACTTATACTTGGCCACCAATTTATCACATACAACGATTCACTAAAGAAATGGTTTGAAATTGCGTCGTTTTTATACATAAGACCTTGGAATGTCCTTTAATTTCATATTTGTGGCACAACAAATAGACATGAACCTGCCATAGAGACTACATTCTGATAAATCAAAATTAGTGTTCATCAAATGTTTCGTTAGTAGCACATTTGTAACAAGTTACTTGATATTTTTGCATTTGGTCTGATTTGCAACCTGGCCAGCTTAATCTGTGTATTTCGTTGGTCTTTAACCTCAGGTGACTTCCTTTTGTAATTACCTGACGTTGTGAAGTGTTTGTTCTGCACTGAACAAAATTTTTATGTTCACTGTCTGTATAAGTATCCAGCCCAGCACATAGCATTCATTTCATTTATGTGCTCGGAAACATCAGGATGAATGTAGTATGGCCTGTCAAAGTTAAATAACATTTCAGTAACTGCACCTTGCGTTTTGGTGTAAAGATTCTGCTGAGGGCAGTGACATTTCACGAGTTAAAATACAAAGTGTGGCGAATATCTCGTGGAAAATCGGGAAAATGGCGTCCAGCAGCTCTAAATGGACTCTAAACAGTCAGAAAGAGCAGAGTTGAGTATATACAGCTGGTACCTGGGATGTGTGCACATCTGGTTGTTAGTACACATCTACAGACACATGTAGAGACAGCAGGGCGTGTCTGCAGGCCTCTTCCAGCTATCGAAGCACAACCTGAGGTACAGATCGAATCAGCAAGGCTCTTCTCGTCATCATCCAAGGCCGAGAACCTGACAACTGACTACTCGGAACTGTGCCTATTGTGACTTAATCGTGAAGATGGAGAACAGATGGCACTCCTGGTTAGCAGTCTTAACTGTGCTACATCACTGGAGACATGAATGACACGAAGTGCGTTCACTTGCCAGACGCTATGTGCACATCGGTTTATGTATTGGACGCCTGATATTTTGCCATACACAGAGAGGCCCACAAAGGACCATGGATGCAAGTAGCAATCGACTGCTGGGACTTATTTCTTCTGTTCTTCAAGAGAAGCCCACTTAGCTGCAGCCTGTAGATGAGGAGATGGAAAATATTAAGAAATAAATAAATACAATTGTTTAATAAAAACAGTTTATGTGTTGGTGGACTATGTGATGGTATTTTGTGGAAGCAACCAGTCTAGTGCATATGATCATGGCAAAGCTGACTATGTTCATTTTCGTGCCATACATACCCCAAACATTCCTTAGGACTCATGCTGAACACATTACACGTTAACGGCTAAAGCCGAACACCTACTGCATAACGCCCAATACATAACGCAAGACGCCTAACACAAGACATCACAAGACACTCTCTGTCAGCACAACATTGTGTGATCACTCTCCATTGCTATGAATGATAACCAAGTGATACAACACGTACTAAAGTGATGCTATTCTCTATAACGCACAGATATCTAGATGTATATTCGGAAGCAGTTGTGTTTCAATGCTGAGGGGGTTACAAGCAGAACTGTTCTCAGAGATTCTACTAACCCTTGATGGCGCTGCAGTAACATCACGTCTCGCAGTTAACGGTGAGTAGCTTTATTTATTACCGATGTAGAGAATCGGACCGGTTTTTGGAAATGTCACATCTCTCATTGCTACCCCTTGGGTTGTGTATTCATAAACAGTTCCTTTCGTTCACAGTTTAAGTGATGTATCATAGATCACCGTCCATGTGATGTAAGCACGTTATTCCTTCCTTCCAAAATAAGACAATCGTGTTGTGCGTGTATGTGTGGTGTAGTTGATTAAAGGTTTTGTTCTTGTCGCGATACGTAGTCTCCTCGGATGGAGCTGCAAATACTGAATACACAATTTATGTATTCAGATACTGCTCATGCATAAACGCTAGAATTTTTAAAATACTGTGACATCGTGAATGTGGTAACATAATTAATTTGGACATTTCACGTCTTTTCTTATATTTAAATTCAAATAGGCCGTAGATAATGAATGTAAACATCGCAGTTTTCGCGTTTCCCGACGCATTTTGCAAACACTATAGAAAAGGTGACATCGAAGTTGTGGAAAATAATAAAGCTCTTATAGAGTCTTCGCACCGTTGTTCTGCTTGAAAACTTTGTCGAAAGTATGCATTTGTCATTTTTAATAATAGCAATAATTACCAATGAATATTATGGATTATATTTCTTTTAGTGAATAACAGGATGTCTTATCTTTTCCATCCTATAGTGGCGCTTGAGAACAATTTTAATGCGGAAGTGTTTAATATGATGGTGTACTGTGACCTACATCAAGAGTAGGGCTGATTATTTACATTCAGGTTGTCGATTTGCTTGCGTGAATGCCCGCGAAGTGTTTTAGCTAGTGTGTATTATTCTGCAGTTATAAGCTTGGTCAGGTTAGTTTTACAATACCGATTCCTTAGTTCACTTCCCTTCTAAGAGAAATTGCAGAGTCAGTATTGCCTCTCGTATTCCTCCATTTCTCTGTAACCCTAACTGCTCTCCCCCTATGTCGGCTTCTTCCCGTTTTTCCATTCTTCTGTAAAGATTTCGTGTTAGTGTTTTATCATCACGACTTATTAAACTGATAGTTTGGTAAATCCACAGCTGCCGGCACCTACTTTCTATGGGACTGCAGTTTTTACATTCTTCTTGAAGTCAGAGGGTACCTCTCCCGTGTCATACATCTTATCTTGAACACAACGTGGAACTGTTTTGTCAAGACTGGTTCTCCCATGGATATCAGTAGTTCTGAAGGAATGTCGTCACCTCCTGGGGCCTTGTTTCGACTTTGTGTTTCAATTCTCTGTCAGTTTCCTCACGCAGTATCATGTCTCCTGTTTCGTCTTTATCTGCGTCCTCTTCCATTCGTATAACATTACCTGCCTCTTTACTTTTCTATGGACAGTACCTATCCTTACCCTAGTTATATATGCTTTCATATCTTTACACTTGCCTTAAAGCCATTCTAGCTCAGTAATTTTGCAGTTTCTGTCAATCTCATTTTCCAGACATGTGTATTCCCTTCCGCCTGTTTCATTGACAGCATTCTTATACTTTCTCCTTTCATGCATTAAATTCAATATCTCCTGTGATATTCGAGGATTTCTATTTCCTTCTTACTATTTGATTCTCTACTGCCTTCACTATTTCGTCCCTCAAAGAAAGCCTTTCGTCTTCTACTGTGTTCCTTTTCTTTGTTTGAGCCCATCATTACCTAATTATCCCTCAGAAACCCTCTACGACTTCTGGCTCTTTCAACTTACATGTGTCGCATATCATTTATTTCCTACCTTTTTGCTATTTCATCAGTTTTAATCTATGGTTTATAACCAATAAATTGTGTTCAGAGCTCACACCTGCCCCTGAAAATTTTTCGGTGTTTAAAATCTAGCTCTCAAATTTTGTCTTGCCATTATGCATCCAGTCTGAAACCTGGTGTCTCAAGGCCTCTTCTATGTGTACTGTTTCTCTCATGATTCTTAAACCAAGTGTTAACGCTGAAAAAATTGAGCTCTGCTCAAAATTCTACCAGGTAACTTCCTCTTTCACTCCATTCCACCAGTCTATATTCACATACTACTTTTACTTGTCTTCTTTTTGCTGTTATGGAATTCCGATCCCCTATCACAATTAAATTTTTGTTTTCCTTAACTATCTGAATAAGTTGTATTATCTCCTCGTACCTTCCTTCAGTCTCCTCATGAAATATAACCTGCACTACTATGATGAGTGTGGGTTCCATGTATATCTTAGCTACGATAATCCGTTCACTATGCTGTTCATAATAGCTTACCTACATTCCTGTTTTGATATTCATTATTAGACCTCCTCCTGCATTACCCCTATTTGATTTTGTATTTATAATCCTGTACTCACCTGACCAAAAGTCCTGTTCCTCCTGCCACTGAATATTGGTAATTCCCACTGTAATAAATTATTAACTTCAATTAGTCGATTCCAATTTTAAGTTTTCTAATCTATCTGCTCGATTAAAGGACGTTACATTCCCATTATAGAATGGATGACATCCTCTTGAGAAACTCTCTCCTAGACAGAATGACATTTTCACTCTGCAGCGGAGTGTGCTCTGATATGAAACTTCCTGGCAGATTAAAACTGTGTGCCCGACCGAGACTCGAACTCTACCATCTGAGCTACCGAAGCACGACTCACGGCCGGTCCTCACAGCTTTACTTCTGCCAGTATCTCGTCTCCCACCTACCGAGTTCGAGTCTCGGTCGGGCACACAGTTTTAATCTGCCAGGAAGTTTCATATCAGCACACACTGCGCTGCAGAGTGAAAATCTCATTCTAGAAACATCCCCCAGGCTGTGGCTAAGCCAAGTCTCTGCAGTATCCTTTCTTTCAGGAGTGCTAGTTCTGCAAGGTTCGCAGAAGAGCTTCTGTAAAGTTTGGAAGGTAGGAGACGAGATACTGGCAGAAGTAAAGCTGTGAGGACCGGCCGTGAGTCGTGCTTCTGTAGCTCAGATGGTAGAGCACTTGCCCGCGAACGGCAAAGGTCCCGAGTTCGAGTCTCGGCCGGGCACACAGTTTTAATCTGCCAGGAAGTTTCTCTCCTAGACACTTCAATGGGGGTCTATTCACTTCTAGAATATTTTAGCTAATAGGATGCCATCATCAATTAACCACACAGTAAAGCTGCATGTCCTCAGGAAAAGCCAACGGTTGTAGTTTCCCCTTGCTGTTAGCCATTCACCGCACTAGCGCAACAAGGCCATCCTAGCTGATATTATAAGGTCAGACCAGCAAATCGTGCAGCCCCTGCAACTACTGAAAATTCAGCTGTACCTCTTCAAAAATTACGTGTTTGTCTCACATCTTAACAAACGCTACTCGACTGTGGTTGCAACTGCAGTATAGCTAACCATACCACTGTCTTAATATATTCTCCTATCTTTATTGTTTTCAGAGCAGTGAAACTGACGTACAACCAACTGGAATAGGTAATCCGTTACACGATACCCTCTAAGACAAAGCAGTGCTGAGTTAGTGAAACATCCAGAAGCTGAGTGAAATGTGAAATGACCTTCAAACAGAATTTTTTTTAGCAATAAAGCTTTTTAGTATACAGGTACGGTACACAATCCACATTATTAGTTATTCATTCCAACAAATTATCCTTAAACTTGGTAGGTGGGAGTGTCTACATGTATTTCTGTAATACTTTGTATCAACATAATTATTCTTCATAATAAATTATAATGACAATCTTAAATATTTCCTTCTCTATTTCAATTTTCTCATTTTCAATGCGTTCCTTCGACTAATTATTAAAAAAAAACTGTTATCTACGACTTCAGAACGTGAGCAAGATGTTGGAATGGAGCCAATGCTGTATTAGCCTCTGACAGGTCATGTGTTCTACTAATGGACACTCGTGGTATATAGACTACACCTCTGGCTCATTCCGTCGTGCAGCAGCACATAGTTAGCTTTTTATGTTTGTTTTCATGGAATAACTCTTAAATTCCTGGCCCCTTTTTTGCCTGACTGCATGGTTCAGTTCTCAATTTCGCTGATTGTCGTTGAACTTGAGAGGGTAGTCACGCGTTTCAGTATCTGTATACACACTCTGTAGCACAGTTGTTATTTGTTTTGTTGATCACACCAGTCAGCCGCCAGCCTCTGTTGAAGGCACGCCAGGAAAGTAGCAAGTCACAGATTATGCTTATCTATTTGTTTTCATAGTTTAATTCTTAAGTTAGTACTAGTAGGAGGGGCAGTGTGTGTTCGTGCTGTATGTTGGCGCAGATGAGATGGCCACCGTTCGCGATCGGCAGAAGATGCTTATGGTCACGGCCAGATACCTGCAGGCTGCTGCCTCAGGGTGTAGCATCTGGAACATAACTTGGGGCACCTCAGGTGCGGCTTGTTGTGGCCACTGACTCTGCTATGGAGGCACCTTGCGGAGTGGCCACTGTGAGAGATTCGCGTTCACAGAAAGGTGAGTGGCAGATTCTACCGCATTTTTGTTGGTCGAGTTAGAGACTCAATATGGAGTCTGGTCTCGCTCAACCAGTCTGTGAGTGGGCAGGCAGCTGCTCATTCAGCGGGGGTCAAGCGGGCACAAGGGAGGGGAGGGGGCGTTACAATTTATTGGGACCTCCAACATTAGGCGCATTATGGAGGGGATTGTGGAGAAAGTTCCCAGGGTCAGAATGGAAATGAATGTGCACTAGATGTCTATGCTAGAGGATCTGAGAAATTGAGAAATCCCTACCTGCAGCTGTTGAGCATGCAGGGTGCAGCCATCTGCAGGTTGTGGCTCATGTCAGCACCAATGACGTTTGTCACTTGGATTCTGAGACCAATATCGATTCGTATGGGTTGATGGCAGGAGTGGTGAAGACTGTTGCCCTCACATGTGCGGTGCAAGCAGAGCTCGCAATTTGCAGCGTTGTCTCCAGATTTGATCAGGATCCTTTAGTTTGGAGTTGAGTGGAGGTCCTCAGTAAGAGGTTTCATTGACTCTGTGACAGTCTTTGCTGCAGATATCCGCACCTGCATTCGGAAGTGCAGAACTGTTTGACTCTCCTTGATAGGTCAGGGGTACACTACACAAAGCAAGTAGCTATTCGGGTAGCAGAGTACTTGTGGAGTGGACATGAGGCTTTGTTTAGGCTAGGAAGTACTTTTAAGTCTTCTGATGAACTCTCACCAGTCGATATGCAACAGTTAAATCAGAATGTGTACAATGTAGAGACATTCCGTCAAAATTTTAGCAGTATATTCTCGGACTGTTCACGACAAAGTTCCTGAATTTACTACCATCCAGGAAACTTGTTGTGAGTAGAGGGTTGGTGTATATTCTAGCACAAGAGTTGCTAACATCAGCATCAGCATTCTTGGAATTCTGATGTCATCACATCCAGACACTTGCACCAAGGCTCTGACAAAGCCACTTCCAGAATTCTGACATCATCGCAGTAGGACAAATGCGATAAGGTCATGTCACTGCAGTGTCGACTTTAACAAGTCTGTTTGTAGTAAATATCGATCAGATAAATGTGTTTTACCAGCACTGCGGCTGAGTTGTAGAGAAGATGTGAGCTGGGCAAGCCTGTGATTGCGCTGTAAGGATACTTGCCTGTATTTTATGCTAATATATTTGATATTTGTAAAAGCATAATTATGGCATGCAGTTTCAGCACCCCAACCAGCATGAAATTTCAATTTTTATAGTGAGACTGTTTGAGCACTATCAATTCTTCTCGGTTTGTCTGTACATCTAGGTCTCATGTGTTCAGTTGACATGACATGTGCCGAGCAAAGAAAAATTTAAGAAGGCTATTAGTCATAAATATCTATCAGAGAAATGTACTCACACGTTTCTTTATCGATAATGGGAAATGCATGGTAATAGAGAAGTGTATTATTCTACCAGGAGGAATATTGATCAACAAATAATGACACTGCAAAACATTGGCAAGACGATACTTTACCTGACAGGATGCACCAACACATTGTGTTGCATTTGCTGGAATTATATGCCATTTTTAAAATGTCCATCCAGTCTCTCATCACGCAGAAAGTGATAGCGAGTTGTGTAATGAAAACATAATAGGAATGCTCTGCCTGGACGGAACCTCGCTGCAATTGCTGAAAAGACCTATTAGCCCAATCAGTAAGTATTAATTTTTCTATAATTGAATTATTATGTGGATATGCAGTCTTACCAGGGTAGTGTTGTTATTACAGTTCTAGCAGGGCTACTACTGGATTAGGACATGGAAGTCACAATAGCCACAATAGTCTGTGGTGCCATTGGTCACTGAGGTGCCCACACAACACAGCAGCAGCAGGCCACATGTGTGTATAGCAATCATGAGGAATATTGTTCTCTACATAAGAAGCGATGGAAAATTGTCTCTGTGTACATAAAGTATGTCCTACAATTATATTTTATTTTCAATACAATAAATAATGGCACACACACTTTGTGCTTATAATATGTCAACAATAGAATGTGTGCTGTCGGCAGAGCCTATATGATGATGCTAGTTCAAAACGTTAATACAGGATTTGTTCGTATAATGAAATGAGTGTTGCCTTGCCTTCAACTGCCTAGTATGGCAACTTTTCCAAGTCACACACTACCCACCACCTCTATCCAAAATAGGTGGCCATGTAACATTGTTAATAGGAAGCTTCCTAGAATTTTTGATGGGTTAGGCTGCATATCAGTTTATGCTACAGTAGAATGTTATATCTGGGAACAGAATACCGTATGTGTTTGGTCCTCTGCATGACTGTTTACGTATATTACTCTGAGATGACAAAAGTCACTGGATAGCGATAGCCACGTATACAGATTGCAGTAGTATTGCGGACACAAGGTATAAAAGAGCAATGCATTGACAGAGCTATTATTTATTCTCAGGTGATTCATGAGAAAGGTGTCCAACGAGATTATGACCACACGACGGGAATTAACAGACTTTGAACATGGAAGTGGTAGCTTGAGCTAGACACATGGGACATTACATTTCAGAAATCGTGTGGAATTCAATTCCCAGGACTCTGAGTGTCAAGACTGTGCTGAGAATACAAAACTTCAGGCATTACATCTCATCACAGACAAAGTAGTGGCTGACGGAATTCACTTAATGACCAAGAGCATTGCTGTCTGCATAGAGTTGTGATTGCTAACAAAAATCAACGCTCAGGTTAAAACAGTCATGATTACAAAAAAAATTGTTTGTTATGACCAGTTTCTGCTTATGTTAAAGCCATCCTCCGATTTTTTTTGCCACCTATGGCTGGTGCTGGCAGCTCTACAGATTTTCACGTGATACCACTTGATACAGTAATACAGTGTAGAGTAATATCACGTGAAAAACCAAGGAGCCGCCAGCAGCAGCCATAGGGGACCCAAAAAATCCGAGGACGGCTTTAACGTAAGCCAAAACCTATCACAAGAAACAAATGTTATTGCGATCAAGACTCTTTTTTTAAACAAAGTATAGCACCAGATCGCTGCACTCCACGGAAATGTTCTCTATATTTATAAACAAACAGCACTCCGTGAAATAACTACAGAAATCAATGTGGATGTACGACGAATTTATCCCTTAAGAGTATGTATCCCTTGGAGTAAGTGAGCTATAGCAGCAGATGAATGTCTTTATTAATGGCATTGCCTGTGGAATCTCTCTTGGGTTCGTGACCATATTGGTGGGGTCATAGACGACTGGAAAACAGTAAACTGGTCAGATGAGTCCCGATTTAAGTTGGTAAGAATTGACGGTAGGATTCGAGTGTGGCTCACACCCCACAAAGCCAAAGATCCTGTCAACAAGGTACAGAGCATGCTGATGATGGCTCCATAATAGTATGGGCTGTGTTTTTATGGAATGGATTGGGCCCTCTGGTTATGTTCGGCTATTTGGAAACCATTTTCAGTCATTCATGGACTTCATGTTCGCAAACAGCGATGGAATTTCTATGGATGGTGATGTGGCAAGTCACCGGGCCACAGTTGTTCGCGAATGGTTTGAAGTTCAAGTGAATGATCTGGCCATCCATATCGCCTTACATGGATCCCATCAAACATTTATGGGACGTACTCAAGAGGTCAGTTCATGCACAAAATCCTGCACCGGCAAACTTTCGCGTAATAGACGGCTATAAAGGCAGCATCGCTCAATATTTATGCAGCAAACTTCCAATGATTTGTTAAGTCCATGACATATCGAGTTGCTGCAGTATGTTGGGCGAAAGGAGCAGGTCCAGCATGATATTAGGAGGTATCCCAACACTTTCGTCACCTCAGTGTAGACACCAACAAACAGTACTTACCAAGTGCTCGACTGTACTGCCTGTTAATCATTTCCATGCAGTGTCAGTTAACGAATAACTTTCCAAAGAGTCATCAATTGAGTTCACTAGAATATAAAACGACGCTAAATAGCCGCAAACAAACAGTCTCCTTTTGCGACAAAAAGTGTCAACATGGGTTCCTCCAAAGTGCTAATCATCCCAAAGCTATTAGCGAGGAGGATGAGAACAACTGATGAATGCTTTGGTTTGTAATAGTTACTAGACTAATTACTGGACAGTATTTGTTTCTGACACTGGAAACATAAATTACGTGGTAAATGTTATGCCCCTTAGTAAGAAGAATTTCAGTGTGCTTAAACCCATTACAGAAAAGTTTTGCAATAACACTATGCTAATTCAAATCTGTGTTTGGTTGTGGCTGTTAAGCCTCCTTTTATAATCTACAGAACCAAGATGGTGGCATTCTGGCAAGTTACAACTGCGCAGCAGCTGTTCCGTTCCGTAAGTATTTGTTGATTGATACTACGTGGAAATGGTTAACACACGGTATAGTGGAGTACATTGTAAGTACTGTTTGATTGTGTCTAATACACATAAACAGTCTAGCACAGCATCAAAAACATGAAGCATTCAGTTCCCAGATACAACAGTCTATTGTTGCGTAAACTCGTATACATACTAACCCACCAAAAATCCTAAGAATTTTCCTATTTACATTGTTGTATCTGCACGTATCTGAGAGCTGGGTAGTTGGATGTCCTTGTAAAGTTGCCTAAACTGAGAGCTGGCTGAAACCCGAAGTAGAAAGATATAGGCCTGGGCACCATATCAGGAGGCATGTTCATTGACGTCGATGAAAATTTTGTGTCTAGAGAGATAAATTGAGTCTGACTGTGAAGTTTCTGGACGCGAGTAGCAGGTCTTTTTATGGGTCATGAGTCTTCTGACTGGTTTGATGCGGCCCACTACGAATTACTCTCGTGTGCCAACCTATTCATCCAAGGGTATCACTTGCAACCTACGTCCTCAACGATTTGCTCGGTGTATGCTAATCTCTGTCTTCCTCTACAGTTTTTGTCCACTACAGCTCCCTTGAATACCATGGAAGTAATCCTCTGATGTCTTAACAGATGTCCTATCATCCTGTTGCTTCTACCATAGCGGTCGCGCGTTTCCAGACTGAAGCGCCTAGAACCACTCGGGCACAACGGCCGACTCGTAATTCTCGATTTTATTTTGTGAGCTGAAAGGTCGCGACAAAAAGCACTTCAATTTATCCCTTAACATCACAGTCCACGATGTGTAACAAAAACGTTCGAGCTTTACAACGTAAACACAGTCTAAAACATCAGTCTCAAACACAACATTCCTTGGTCATGCACGACAATAATCAGACTCTGCTGATCTGCGCCGACTCCTTTCTTATCGTTTCACATAGCGATCGCTCAATACATATCAAAGTTTATCCCTCGCAAAATATTTAATAGATTACAATATTTTAAGCTTTTAAGTGTATCTACAGTATTTTACGTCAATACACCTTTCTTATGCACGTATAAATATTTAAAGCATATTACGATTCTCTTTCATGTAAAAAGAAAAGATGAACATAGAAGAAGAAGAAAATATTATGTTGTACTACAGTAGTATCTTCATATGATTTACAAAATCCATTCATATTTTAAAAATGTGTGTATGTATGTATGTATGTTCCACGTTTCCTCCTAAATCACTGCACCTATTTCAACAATACTTGCTATACGTAACACTTACTACCTGGAAAGAATTTCTGTGGGGGTAAGAATCGCCTATCTACCGCAGGGGTGTGGGTATGCGTGAAAAAGTTGCGTAGCTCATTACGCGCAAATAGCCAGTTTATATTCATCCAGGATTGGACAATGCGGTCATCTATTGTCTGCAACAAATTTTGCACGTATTTTCAAGCTTTATGAAACTTTTTCTCGCCAACAATCTCTACAAAATGATGAAAGATAAAAAGTTTATCGCTTACTTCATTTTCGCTGTTCACGCTGTAAAACTTCATTACTTGTTTACCAATAACCATATTCGCCAACAGATTGCAAACAGCATCCACGTATACCACTGAATATACCACTGTACAACAAAGAGTTCAAGAGAGATGACGTCATAAACACTGATATGCATGAAAGACTAGCGCACCATGCATGACGTTTAAATTTTTTGCTTCTTTACTGCTAATTACTCTATTCCCAAGTAATTTAGCAGACAGTGTCAACATAAATCGCTGAATGTACCTACTAACTCTATTCGCAACGAAGTTTCCAGACAGTATCCGTATAGACTACTGGACGTATTTGCAAAATTATGTCACTGTATGTCACAAAGTTCAGGTGATATGACGTAATAAACATTGAGCTCCTCAATAACGAAACTGCAGGGTGAATTTCAATAAAGATATAGGTGAAATATGTGTACAGTTATGTGTGAAATATATTAAACACATGTCAAATATATGCACCATGTGCATACGTGGGCAAGGCTATGCCTAAATATCTCCTTCTATGCCCCTGGATAGATATAAAACAAATTTAGTACAACCAGCAAGTTTCTATTTAGGTTGGGATGATAAGGTGGACAGAGAAGTGGAATGAGGAGGTGGGCAGACAGAGGTGGGGATGGAGGAGATAGACATAGATATGGGAGGAGGAGAAGGACAGAGAGAAGGGGAGGTAGAGATGGACTGAAAGAGGATGGGAGACGAGATGTACTTTGAAGAGGAGAGGGAAGATGGACAGAGAGAGGGACAGGAGGAAATTAACAGGGTGGGGGGATGGAAAAGATGGATAGAGAGATTTGGTGGAGGAGATGGACAGGACTGAGAGATGGGGAAGAGGAAATGGGCAAGGAAAGGGAAGAGGAATAGAAGAAGGGAAGATGACAAGATGAACAGGGAGGTGATGGAGGAGGAAATGAGCAGTGTGAGGGGTAAGGAGGGGGATAGACAGGGAGAGGAGAAAATGTACAGAAAAATGGTGAGATGTAGATGGACCTAGGGAGGGGTAAGGAGGAGCTGGAGAAAGACAATGGGAAGCAGAGGATGAGGTTAGAGGGGGACGAATGATGGTCAGAGGGGGAAGGTGCATATGGACACAGAAGAGAGGAGAGGACAGAGGGAGTGGGGAGGAGAAGATCGGCAGTGAGAGGGGCAAGAGGAGACAGACAGGGAGCGGGAGGTTGTAATGTTGATGCATTAAGTTGTTCTGAAAGCGGTGCTGATATTCAAGACAATAAAAGCGGGTTAAAAGCTGTGAGCTATCTGGGGAAGTTAACCTTGCATTACTGAGCAACTGTTTCACCAGGTATCCAGTGTAGCTTACCAAATTCCCAACCAGACTAACATTAATTATAATCTTTTAGTAGTCATCTTACGATAACCAGTGATTATATATATATATATATATATATATATATATATATATATATATATATATATAATATCACCGGTTATCATATATATATATATATATATATATATATATATATATATATATAAAGACAATTTAAATAAAAAGAAATAAATCAGTTTATATTTGGAAATTTATTTTAACATTGATCATTGTTCCGTTAAAATTTCAGCATATTAAACGTGATTCATAACTAAACTGGTGCCTTACTTAGGATTGTGAAAATGTGAGTTTGTAATCTTACGGAACACATCAAATATGGAGCCAAGATTGAGAGACTGCATACAACACTGCATTCATAAAATAGCACACGAAGAACGTTGAAACATATGCATGAGGAAATTAACCACAACCAACCGATTCAATTTTCACCCAAAGAAGTTACGTTCGTAGCGCAATCCTGTCCGTCATGAAATTGCCACACGCTGGTATATTAAATTCATACAAACTCTCTGTGAAATCTTCCTGAAAAGAATAGCTGAAGGCTACTCTGATGATTACACTACATGCTTCACGTGGTCAACTTGGTTTACACAAAGAGTGTAACTCCACAATAATTTTGATAATTAAAATAAATTACATCGAAACACAAATTACAAAAGAAAAACCTCGAACTGGTTACTATCGTCTTACTGTTAACCTGATGGGTCAAACAATTGTATAAGCACGTGGTACTGGTCTCACAAAGTACACCCCACGTGGATTGAACATAAAGAAAAGTTGCTATATTGATAAATATTGTCAAGACGAGACGTTATAATCTCACGCACATTCGCATTTAAGATTGATGATCTTAGTTAGAGTTACGGATGATCCACACATGGTTCCACTTTACTCACGAAGTAGTGACAAAGCAATCTTGGCTCCACACTCGAATTACACTGCGTTGCAATTTAAGATAACATTAGATATTTTAGATCTAAACCTGAAATAAAGGTGATTAAATTTTCAGTTAGGCTGAACTTAAGAAATCCATTGTCCTACGGACTTAGCAGAGACGCGCTTAGCCGGAGTTCTTACCACTTCAGTCGCTCGCTGCGGACGGACTGCCTGGGCCCCTACGGAGGGTGCTTCCACAGATACAAACGGAAGTGACCAGAGAGGCAGCTTCCTATACCAACATGACAAGGGACGGACAGGACCATACTAAGAGTAGAAACCTCTTTGCTTTTAGACAGCATAGCTACCTGTTCCGACGTTGGTCCTACTGTTCTCTAGCAGACAGGCTTGTCTGCTACCATCAAGCATGCAACTAGAAATACTCATTGGTCCTTTCACACAGAAGGGAAGGGGGATGACAGTATCTTATCATATACACTACATAAAAAACGCGCATGTAGGTTCCATGTGAGACTGTGTGACATAAATTACATATAAACTGTGTTTTAAAGTGTAGCAGTGTGACAGATCGTTCTTGCTTATGAGTAAAAGTAACACGTTCCATCGCACTGTCTCCTCCCATATGGAGTTAGAAACACCACAGTAAATTTAGAAGTGGAATCTATGCCGTAAATGACAACAGATTTAAGAAATTAACATGAATGGGATCCAACAGAGACCTTTCAAGGTGGAGGAGGTGGGCAGGGAGGGGGGCAGTGCAGATGGACTGAGAAGGGGAGAAAGAGTGATGGACAGAGAAAGGTTGAAGGAGGAGTTAGGATGATAGAAGATTCCTGGGCTAGGCTGGATAATAAGCAAGTTATTTATATACCCTAAAGAAGGGTTGGTCGAAACATTTGATTGTGCACACAGAAATTTAAGAGGGACCTTAAGAAGCAGCCAGTACTGTACATGTAAAGGAGGAGACTCAGCACACAGGTGCTGCGATGCTCGGTCTTAGATCTCACGCGCTTTCAAGGCTTCTCGCAATTGTTGTGGCGTAGAAGCTATTTTCACACTAGCATCCAAAAACTTGTGGCTGCGGTACAGTATGGTGTGTCTTGATAAACAGTGGAACATTCGTCATGTATTACTACTGTACTGTACTATAGGGAGAGGACTGGACAGTTCTTATCACTACTCTAGCGGCAAATAGAGGGCCAAACCCTCCCCCTCCCCCTCACCGCCCCCCCTCCCCACTCCACTGGTTCACTTGAGGGCTTAAATCCTCGGCGCCTGCGTCCATGTCTTCGGAAAAAAAGTCCTAGACAGAAATGGCTCTACGTTGCTTTCACAGAAAATACTTTCCTGGGTAAGCGGGGGACTGCAGAGAAAACCTGTCAACTACAGTAAAAAAGTCAATTAATGGGACTGAAACCTCAAGTTGGTCCCTCAATTACAAAAGGTTGCCTGCATGAAATTTTCATTAACTATTGAAGAAGACGTAATTATTTCTACAGTAAGCTTCTTGTTCAAGGCTTCTTTATAAATCCTCTGGGTTTCTGATAGTACGTTTTGTTCTATATGCTCGGCTGAAAATTTCTAGTTAAATCTTAGCTCAACATATACGCTGTTGGCAGGGCTACATGTGTTGCACAATATGTGACAAGTGAGAGGAACTGCGAAGTATCTGTTTCATACCGTTCTGTTGGAGAGTGTTTCTGTAAATCTGCGAGTATTCATGACATAAAACGATACAAAATATTTATGCGTATCTGTCAAAATGGCCGGCCGGAGTGGCCGAGCGGTTCTAGGCATTACAGTGTGGAACCGCGCGACCGCTACGGTCGCAGGTTCGAATCCTGCCTCGGGCATGGATGTGTGTGTTGTCTTTAGGTTAGTTAGGTTTAAGTAGTTCTAAGTTCTAGGGGACTGATGACCTTAGATGTACCGTAGTACTCAGAGCCATTTGAACCTGTCAAAATACACTCCTGGAAATTGAAATAAGAACACCGTGAATTCATTGTCCCAGGAAGGGGAAACTTTATTGACACATTTCTGGGGTCAGATACATCACATGATCACACTGACAGAACCACAGGCACATAGACACAGGCAACAGAGCATGCACAATGTCGGCACTAGTACAGTGTATATCCCCCTTTCGCAGCAATGCAGGCTGCTATTCTCCCATGGAGACGATCGTAGAGATGCTGGATGTAGTCCTGTGGAACGGCTTGCCATGCCATTTCCACCTGGCGCCTCAGTTGGACCAGCGTTCGTGCTGGACGTGCAGACGGCGTGAGACGACGCTTCATCCAGTCCCAAACATGCTCAATGGGGGACAGATCCGGAGATCTTGCTGGCCAGGGTAGTTGACGTACACTTTCTAGAGCACGTTGGGTGGCACGGGATACATGCGGACGTGCATTGTGCTGTTGGAACAGCAAGTTCCCTTGCCGGTCTAGGAATGGTAGAACGATGGGTTCGATGACGGTTTGGATGTACCGTGCACTACTCAGTGTCCCCTCGACGATCACCAGTGGTGTACGGCCAGTGTAGGAGATCGCTCCCCACACCATGATGCCGGGTGTTGGCCCTGTGTGCCTCGGTCGTATGCAGTCCTGATTGCGGCGCTCACCTGCACGGCGCCAAACACGCATACGACCATCATTGGCACCAAGGCAGAAGCGACTCTCATCGCTGAAGACGACACGTCTCCATTCGTCCCTCCATTCACGCCTGTCGCGACACCACTGGAGGCGGGCTGCACGATGTTGGGGCGTGAGCGGAAGACGGCCTAACGGTGTGCGGGACCGTAGCCCAGCTTCATGGAAACGGTTGCGAATGGTCCTCGCCGATACCCCAGGAGCAACAGTGCCCCTAATTTGCTGGGAAGTGGCGGTGCGGTCCCCTACGGCACTGCGTAGGATCCTACGTTCTTGGCGTGCATCCGTGCGTCGCTGCGGTCCGGTCCCAGGTCGACGGGCACGTACACCTTCCGCCGACCACTGGCGACAACATCGATGTACTGTGGAGACCTCACGCCCCACGTGTTGAGCAATTCGGCGGTACGTCCACCCGGCCTCCCGCATGCCCACTATACGCCCTCGCTCAAAGTCCGTCAACTGCACATGCGGTTCACGTCCACGCTGTCGCAGCATGCTACCAGTGTTAAAGACTGCGATGGAGCTCCGTATGCCACGGCAAACTGGCTGACACTGACGGCGGCGGTGCACAAATGCTGCGCAGCTAGCGCCATTCGACGGCCAACACCGCGGTTCTTGGTGTGTCCGCTGTGCCGTGCGTGTGATCATTGCTTGTACAGCCCTCTTGCAGTGTCCGGAGCAAGTATGGTGGGTCTGACACACCGGTGTCAATGTGTTCTTTTTTCCATTTCCAGGAGTGTATTTGCTATAGTGCATCACGGATTTTAGGAATTTACACTATTATCTTTTAGCAGATACCGCAGTTGTTCACATTTTTATGCACACACGCACACTACATAACGTTTCACCGCTGTATTTCATCTCCGTCTCCCTCTCTCTCTGGTTTTCTCTCTCTCTCTGTTTCTCTCTCTCGCTCTCTGCGTGCTGTACGTTATGAGACAGCGACAGTTATTCAGTTATGATGCAAAAAGATAGCCAGAGCTGCGAACAGAATAGATGTTTATTCAGTAGATGACAGTTTTTCGTTAATACCAGTTTCCGAACCCATCAAGACTTGTAAAGTTAAATGTGCTTCCAGATAAGCAGAAAATACTCCTGGTGCGTATGTGCCTGGCCCCAAGTGAACATCTCTGAAGTCTGCTAATTTCCTATGTGTTGCCAGACGCGTTTTCTCTGGTGTTTCGCAGATATTTGCAAATCTGTTTTTTGCTGGAGGCATCCCATACAGTTACTGTCTTTCGTGTGACGCCCAGGGCCAATAGAAAGCGTCGGTTAGTTTTCCGTTATAAATCGGAATTTAACGTGTCCACTCGATTCGACGCTCCCAAAGTAGTGTAGTCGGCTTTTCGTTTAACGATATGTATTGAGAAGGGCCGTAAAACTGCAAGCATAAACAGAAATCTAGTAGCGACTCAGTAACGCTGCATTTTTGGCGGTAGCAGCCAGCACTGGCCAGGTACTGCCGCCGTTGCTGGAGTACTGGTCATTCTTTGTCATTTACTGTCGCTGTTAGTACATACTCATAAAACGAATACCGGAATTGACTATTCTGGGAACACTCTGTCAAAATGGCAGGTAAAATTCAACTTTAAAATCAATTTTGTTGGCAACGGGAAACAAACCGACGCCTTCGTCGACACTGGACCTCGCATGGATGACGTGGTGAGCAGTAGTTGCTTGGACTGACGCCGTCAACACAATCCAAAAACGTAATTGCAAATAACTGCCAGGCCGCCATAGCAAATGCACCATACGACACTTAGGTGAGGTACCTTGCATATTAACATGGTGTTTCATAGTCTTTGGATCAGGCCTTTAGGGATTACATATCACGCCGTGTGGTATAATTTTTATTACACGATGTATTCGCTCATGCTCCTCGGCGATGCTAGGGTTCTTTTAAGATTGTTTATGCCCCTGAGACGCGTCAGTGCATAGGCACACTGCGGTCTTCATATGCCATGTGTGTTGCCTGTAATCCGGTGATCTGAAACGATGCAAAAGATAAATTCCTGTTTCGCTTCTAAAACATGTTTCTCTTATTACAGACACTCATTTATAGTGTTTTCTTGTTGAAAATCACTTGTAAGCGGGCTGTTTAGGTTCTATGTAAGTGGGCTGTTTAGGTTTTTATGCTGGTAACGCCACGTAGCGCTCTGTATGAAAATCACTGCCTGCGCTGTGTGCAGTCTGTGGCTGGTTGGACTCATTGGTGAAATACTCACTAGTGCAGTGTTGGGCAGTTGGATGTCAACAGCGCGTAGTGTTGTGCAGTTGGAGGTCAGCCGCCAGCAGTGGTGGATGTGGAGAGATGCCAGAGTTTTGAAAGGTTACAAGAAGCGGACTATCTGGACGTCTGCCCGCCAGAAAAAGGAAGTTTGTAAAGATGGATGTCATGAATTGATAGATATATATATGATGACTTTTGAACATGATTAAGGTAAATACATTGCTTGTTCTCTATCAAAATCTTTCATTTGTTAACTATGCCTATCAGTAGTTAATACTTTGAGTAGTTAGAATCTTTTATTTAGCTGGCAGTATTGGCGCTCGCTGTATAAGTAAAGAGAAAACTGTTTGAGTACTTTGAGATTTGCTCCGCTGTTTGAAAATCAAATAATGTAGAAGTTTATTAGCACAGTCATTCATAATTTTTCTAAGGGGACGTTTCAGACTCTATCAGTTTACTGGAGAAGGTACGATGCAGATGCAGCATGCCTGGTTGGTAGACCTTGGTAATTTGGTGAAATCGCATGGTCATAGGGGCAGAAAATTCAATAAAAAAACCACCTACCATTTTCGGACAGCATCAGCAAATATTTTGTACCCAAGAAAAGTTCTTTCCCTTGATGTGATCTATCACATATACACCTGTCATGCGGAGACTTTGAAACATATGTGTTGAGTGATAAGCTATTATGATATGAAAGAGGGGTTGATGAATATCTTAAAATACGTTTTTGGCCGAAGGCGATGAGACTCTGTGCAGAGATCGTGCAACACCTGAAAATGCTTGAATTATTGCAGTCCTGACTCAAGCACTGCCTGCTATTCATAGGAAACCAGGGGGTGGGTGGGGTTGACACAAATGTTCAATAAGAGAGAGTGTCAAATTAGCAACAAATGTTCCTGTTAGGATGCGAACACGAAGGTGTGTGTAAGATTATACGCAACTGTTGAGAACAATAGCAATAACAGACCAATTAGTGGACTTCCAGCTGAAATAATCTGATAAGCGTTGTTATAGAAATGCAAATGTTAAAAATTGTAAATTCATGAGTAGTGTCTGTTGTTGAGTGCTTTTACAGATTGTGATTGGCGCCATAACCAAAATGATGTTGTAATACGTTGAGTGAAGAATTAAGCTGTTTTAGAGAAAAACAAAAAAAGCGAAGATTTAAACAATAAACAGACGAAAAAGTGTGACTCGCCCGGCTAAACGCGCGCGTTAGCACGCCGCTCCGTAATTTCTGGAGGCGCGGTGGCCACTGTCGAACCGGTCCGGTTGATTAGCGAGGAGTGCCAGTGTGCCGGCCGGCTTGGATGTGGTTTTTAGGCGGATTCCCAGACCATCCTAGCTAGCTGTCGGGCTGGTATCCAGGTCCTATCTCAGACGACTCGCTTACATTCGTAAGCCGTTTGTGCAATTACACATGGAATAACATTTGATGCAGGCGGTGATCAAAAATTCAGTCTCGGAGCTGAAAGGCTGGCGGCGATACGGTGTAACGGCCAGGAAAAAGAAGAGTGCTGAAAAACTGTCAATCTTGAGGGATCAGTAACGTGAACTGAGAAGAAATGGCTAATATGTGCAAAAAGTGAGGTGCAGTTGGTGATGAACAGTACAGATGAGATGAGAATCCTTTACACTGGATTACATGAAATGGCATTAAAGGATATGAGAAGGTCAACGACGTAATGGAGACGCAACAATGGATGTTGAAATGGAAATTATGGTAGCACAGTTGAACATTGGCCACATAGATAATCAAAAGCCACGCTATTAGGTGAAAAATATTGAGAGGAGGATGAAGATGAGCTGTCAGAGCTTTAATGTGCGAAATGTGAGGTAATAACTCCCGTCCACAATGCTTACAAGGAGTGAAGATGGTGATTAGCAAAAGTTGTCAAAATTGCCATATCTACAGCTCGAAAGTGAGTCATGGTTAATGTAATGGTGGTAAATAACATAGGCATTCTTCGCGGAAATGGGAGCTATTGCAACGTTATTACCAAATGCGACCTAACAGGACCAACGTGTAGTTTTTCTTTTATTGGCCGTCGAAGGCCGAACACCGGCAAACATTCATCGGAGAATGAAGAATTTGTATTGGGCAGCATGTCTGTCGCAAACCACCGTTGTGAATTGGTGCGCCAAGTTCCGTGCTGGTCGCGATTCGACACGAGACCCTGGCGGATCGGGGAGGCCATACTTATCCATTAATCGAGTGGGAAACGCTCGAGCACCGCCCTACAGTTACGTCTCCCCATGCGATTATTACGGCTTCGGTCGCTTAAAAAAGGCCTTGGAGGGTCGAAAATACCTGCCGGACGAGGTTATGCAGCAGGCGGTTATGAAGTTCTTCACGCAGCAGGACATGGTGTTTTACTAAACGGTATCTTCAACCTGATGCCTCAGTGGGATGATAGCCTCAATGATCACGACTATTTTCATTATTAGCATACCAATTTTGTATCGTACGGCCTTCAGACGGAAACCTTTTCATCGTCCATTGTAATAAGAACACATACATTTCTAAACGTTATCCTACTCTTTGAGGACAAACAAATTTTCGACTATTCAGCCTATGTGAATATTCCCTGCCACAATTACAGTGAGATGTTAGCATGTAAGGCCCAGGAATAGTATATGAAAAAGTATTCACTTTTTATTGTAATCAAATGAGTATAATACTTCTTGTTCTTTTACGTGCACCATACACAAACAAATGCGTTTTGAGGAATAATCATTGTATGTATTGAATCGGATGCACTAAGTACATTAAAAGGAACTGAGATATTGTCACACATAAAGGACTACCATGTGTTTATGAGACTTCTGCAATAAATGTAAACTTAGTTATTAACATACAGAAGGCGTAAAATAAAAAATTGTAAATCTGAGCAGAACTGAACCTTGTTAATGAACAGGAGATCTGCAGTCGCCTAAAATTCAAGGGACCATGAGTTAGATGTGCAGCCGAGGGGTTTTAGACTAGATGTGTGTTAGCAAACCTCTAGCAAAGTCTGCAGTGCGAAACCTAGAGGCAAAATGATGAGAATTCGGCTCTGTAGCGATAACAAGCATTAACTATACGAAAAGAGATGGACCACCAGAAAACAGTGCTCGAATGAAGAAAAATGTGGAACAAAGTCCGACGAAATCCCTACTCCGTCTGTCTGTACAACTAGGAATTAATAAACTGTCGTGTCAAATCATTATCAAAAAGAATCTGCATGTGCATCCCTTCGGATTTACTGTTCTGCATGAGTTAAAGCTTCCAGACAAACTTTCGCGAGCTGAGTTCAGCTAATGGAATCAGAACTGTTGGTATCTCAATTTTTCTTTTCTTCATAACAGACATGACACAGCTTAGAAGGGCATGCCAAGTCATAGAACATACGTCAATATGTATCAGCATGTCCCCATCAGAACTTCGAAGAGCCGTAGCATAATGTCAAGATTGGAGGTCGCCGCCCTACTTCTGAATTGTCCATCACAATACTATTCTTTCAACAAACTGTTCATATTAACTGCTAGTCCAATAACTGTTTAATGAATATGTAGAACAGCTGACAGAATATGAATGACTGCATGCACATTTTCAGCAAGAGAGGCAGCAGCACACAATCCTGTCAATCTAGGCACTAGTGCATGAGCTGTTCGGTGAGTTCTAGGCGCTTCAGTTTGGAACCGCGCGACTGCTGCGGTCGCAGGTTCGAATTTTGCTCGGGTATGGATATGTGTGATGTCCTTAGGTTAGTTAGATTTAAGTGGTTCTAGGTTCTAGGGGACTGATGACCTCAGATATTAAGTCCAATGGTGCTCAGATCCATTTTTTTGTTCTCTGAGAAGTGGCGATCTCAGTCACCTGCTCTCCCTCTCACTGTGAGGTTTACTTGTGGACACATTGAGGGGATGGGTGCACTCAAATAATCCTCACACACGGTAAGAGCTGTTGCTGAAAATTGTAAACACGTTGCTGCTGCCCTCAAGCAGAGGTGCTACGTGTGTCTCAAAGTTTGATAAACAGCTCTGCGTCGACGTGAGTGGAAGACATATCCAGCGTGTTGTGTAATGTACGTTAACAAACGTCAATCCAGCGTCAGTTCCGCTGTAAGTATATACTGGATCTGTTTCATTATGTCCTCAATGTATAATAAGTGTTTTTCAAAACTAAAGTGTTGCTGATTAATACAGAAGAAAATAATGAGGAGTTGTCTTTTACCCAGTAAAGAACGTTTAATTTTCTGTGGTCGTGTATACAGCGTCAAAATTTACTTTAAAGTACCGAGCACAGAGAGTACGTAACACTTTGGTCGGAAATAGCCATCAATGCTATGGCTACCAAATTACAAGCGGCTGCCGCTCTTTGGTGCTGCAATCACCAAAAAATATAAGGTCATAGTGGGAGGAAATTTAGAAATGCAATACGCTAGTGTCTAGAAATTAAAGAAAAAAACTAAGAGATGGGTGGTAGGAAATTGAAAAGAGCAAGATGACATTGGTGGTAAATTTTAAAAATGCAAAGTATTGGTGGCAGAAAATTTTAAAAATGCAGAAGTCGGGAACTGTCTATTTGGGCTTTGTAACCCCTTGAACCCCTTCCTTCCCGCCGTCTTCCACCTCCGCTGCCTATCCGTCGCCTCTCCAGCCAACCACAGTGTAGTACTTTATCGGTCACTAAATGAGGCAGTGTATCACAGCGTAGCTGTCAATTACATAATCTTCACTTGAATTACGTAAAACTGCGTCATGTTAACAAAATATTACGAAACATTGACCCGTATTGTTCAACGAATACAATAAGTGCTACAGTAACTGAAGAGAAAAGCTACGTAAGCATCTTTACCTGAATCCCGTAAACTGACCATTGGCACCATCTCTATCTATCTATCCATCTATCTCTCTCTCTCTCTCTCTCTCTCTCTCTCTCTCTCCCACACGCATACACACACACACACACACACACACACACACACAGACACGCACACACACACACACACATACACACACACACACACACACACACACACACTATCACACACACACACACACTCTGCACAGCGTTTCGCCACTGTATTTTGTCTCTCTCAGTATATACTCAAACTTTGATCATGCTAGATGTGATGGGACAGCAACTCTTACTAAATTGCAATGCAAAAAGACAGCCAGAGTTGCGAAGAAATTTTATACAGCAGGTGATCGGTTTCAGATTAATAATCTTTTCGAGCCCCTCCGCCCCCTCCCTCCCCCCTCCCCCCCAAGGATTTCAGAGTGAAGTGGACACCCAAAACAACAGTAAGACTGCCAATACGTATATGTCTGGTCCCAAGTGAACATCTCTGTAGTTTGGTATCCAAAATAAAAGCAACAAATCGCGATTTCCTCGTCCTGTGTCTAATTACGATATAATCATACCAACTGTCAATCAGATGTTCGTACGACCGTGTTCTGCATGGAAGGTGGCATTTCGGGTAACGGAAAACCATGACAATGACGACGTAAGGTGGCCTACGAAACGAAATTGTGTATGCCGGGTAACCCCACACCCACAATCACTGTGTACACCGTCACAGGCGCTACAGTATGGCACAAAGAAGATACCTACCACACTTTGTGCGATGGACGGCGGTGGAAGAAAGGAAGCAGGACAGTCGCAAACTAATTTGGTATTAATGTGAACCGCTCTGTTATTTGGCTGAAAGGGCATGACAGTACCGCTTAGTACTGCACGGCAACTGGCAGGTGAGCTCGCAGCATCCACTGGAAGTGTTTTAGCCAGGGAAATGCTGTGCAGAAGGCTTTGGCAGAGTGGCCTTTATCGTAGTAGATTTATTGTATGTCTACCTCGGACGCGTCTTCATAGAAGAAAACGTCTAGAATGGAGTAATCAATATGCCATGCCAACTGGACGGTCGAACAGTGGGTCAATGTTGTTTTCACAGATGTGTCTCGATGCAGTCTGGAGAGTGATTCTCGATGGATTCGCATCTGGAGGGAACGTGGAAAACGATTTTGGTTACTTAATAGCGTGGACAGGGATTATGTTTACCACTCGTACCGCGTTCATGGAATTGTAGGGTGAATCGGCAAGGTTTAACTGCTGTCAGGTAGAGTGACGAGATCTTGGTAGCTCATTTGTCGTTGTTGCGAGGTGCTGTAGGTCCAGCTAACGATAACGCTACACCTCATAGAGCACGGGTGGTTATGTTTTCTTGGAAACAGAAGATACTGCACGCATGGCGAGACTTGTTTGCTCTCCCGATTTGAATCCCACATAGCATGTCTGGGATGCACTAGGGAGACGGGTTAAATCACATCAGAATCCACCAACCACTGTCCAAGACTTGCGAGCAGCACTGCAGGAAGAATGGGCGTTATTGCCTCAACATGAGACTGATGACATCATTCACAGCATGCCCCGTCGTTGTCAGGCCTGTAGTGCTGCCAGAGGTGGTCACACCCCATACTGAGCACATTAACCAGATGTCGGCATGTGTGTGCAAATCCGTTACATTAGAAACAACCAAGAACATTTTCCATTTTTGAATACAATTATGCATGTTGCAGATGTTTACATTCCGCATTCTTTAAATTGTTGCTACTTTACTATCCTCTGTTTGTACTGTTATGTGGCAAAAATAAACGCAACTTTGCAAAATTTCCGTTTTTTGCTTTAATTTTGGAAACCAGTATTATATATATATATATATATATATATATAATACGCCGCAAGCCACCTAATGGTCTTTGGCAGAGGGTACTTCCGGTACCACTACTTGATCCCTCCAACCCTGTTCCACTCGCGAATAGTGAGTGGGAAGAATGATTGTCGGTAAGCCTCTGTGTTGGCTCTAATTTCTCGAATTTTCTCCTCGTGGTCAAAACGCGAGATGTATGTGGGAGGAGGGGTGGGGTGGGGAGAAGTAACATTTCGTCTGACTCCTCCTGAAAAGTGCTATCCCGAAATTTCAGTAGTAAATCTCTCCGTGATGCACAGCGTCTCTCTTGTAACGTCTGCCAGTGGAGTTTGTTTAGCATCTCCGTAACGCTCTCTCGCCAGCTAAACGATCTCGTGACATAACGCACCGCTCTTCGTTGGATCTTCTCTATCTCCTCTATTAGTTTTACCTGATAGGGATCCCAGATAGATGAACAATACTCATGAATCGGGCAAACAAGCGCCTTACAAGCCACTTCTTTTGTCGATGAGTTATATTTCCTTAAGATTCTTCCGATGAATCTGAGTCTAGTGTCAGCTTTTCCCACTATCTGTTTTATATGGTCCTTCCACTTAAGGTCGCTCTGGATATTTACGCCTAGATATTTTACGGCAGACACTGTCTCCAGCTGTTTGTCATAAACAGTGTAGCTGTACAGTACTGGATTTTTTTCCTATGTATGCGCAATATGTTACATTTATTTACGTTCAGGGTCAAACGCCAGAATCTGCACCATTCTTCAATTCTCTGCAAGTCGTTCTGGAAATTCTTACTATCTTATGGAGTTGCTACTTTGGTATAGACAACTGCATCATCTGCAATTAGCCTTAAAGTGTATCCGACGCTATCTGCTAGATCATTTATATACATTGTAAACAGCAACGGTCCTATCACACTTACATGTGGTACTCCGGATATTAGGTTTACATCTGTCGATTTAGTTCCGTTAAGAGCGACGTGTTGAGTTCTATCCACAAGAAAGTCTAGAATCCAGTCGGAGGCTGCTCCGATAGTCAGTAAGCTCGTACTCTTTTCTTAAATGGCGATGCGGGATGCTGTCAAATGGCTTGCCGAAACCAAGGAACACGGCATCAACCTGAGCGTCGTGAAATTCACGGAGGAACAGACCGAGCTGAGTTTCGTAGGATCTCTGTTAGCGGAATCAATGTTGATTTTTGTAGATATGTTAGTTTTTCAAGAAAGTCACAATTCTTGAGCCTAAAATATGTTCCATAATTCTACAACAGATTGACGTCAACGATATAGGTTTTGAATTGTGTGGATCTGTCTTACGGCCTTCCTTAAAAACGAGAATGACTTGTGCTTTTTTCCAGTCGTTAGGTACCTTACGTTGCTCAAGCTATCTATGATAAATTACTGCTAGAAGGGGAGCAAGTTCTTTCACATAATCTTTATAGAATTTTACATGTATGTCACCTGGTCCTGAAGCCTCTCCACTACTAAGCGATTGTAGCTGCTTTTCAATTCCGCGATCGGTTATCTCAATATCTGCCATTTCGGAGTTCGTGCGTAGATTGGAAGGGGGGACAGTGTTACGATCTTCCGCGGTGAAAAACTCTTCGGAAGATCGAATTCAGTATTTCGGCCTTCTCTCTGTTATCTGCCGTTTCGATGCCGGTGTTCCCGCTAAGAGACAACAGATGATTTTGACCCACTTATTGGTTTTACATACCACCAAAATCTCCCAGTGCATTTACTCATATCGGTTAACAACGTCTTACTTTCAAAATCAATGAACGCTTCTCGTATTGATCTTCTTACGCTTATTTTCGCTTCATTCAGCTTTTGTTCGTCAGCTAGGTTTTTCTTGAATCTGAGATGAAGTGCTCTTTGTTTACGTAGTGTTTTTTAACACGGCTATTAAACCATGGTGGATCTTCCCATCCCTTAAAACCTTACTTGGAACTTGCTTGTCCAGGGCATATTGAACGATGCTTTTGAATTTTTCCATTTGTTCTTCACATCTTCGTCCTTATCGCCGAATATTTGATGCTGTCTGCTGAGACATTTTGAAGTTTGTATCCTGTCATCCTTCCTAAGCAAATATATGCTGCTACCTTTCGTAACGTTCCTTGCAGGACCCGTCGTCATAGATGCCGTAAGAGCCTTACGATCACTGATACCTTCCTCTACATTAACTGATTCGGTAAGTTCAGGTCTGTTTGTTGCCAGGAGGTCTAAGACGTTACCCTCACGAGTTTGTTCTCTAACTATCTGCTCAAGGTAATTTTCAGACAAGACATCCAGAACAACTCCACGGATTCCCTGTCTCTGGCACCAGTTTTGATGGCATGATACTCCCAGTCTATACCTGGCAACTTGAAATCACCCTCTATTACAACGACGTGAGCAAGAAAATTACTAGTGATATTTTGCACGTTCTGTCAACCACATTATATGTATATACCGTATATTTTGCACGTTCTGTCAACCACATTATATGTATATAATGTGGTTGACAGAACGTGCAAAATATCACTGGTAATTTTCTTGCTCGTATATATATATATATATATATATATATATATATATATATATATATATATAATGCCAAAGTGGCCTAAGTAAAAAAATTTAGTTTTTGAATTATACCACTCAGTTTACTCACAATGCAAGGAAATTTGAAATTTGTTGCGGAAAAATGGTGAACGATAATTCCACCGGAGCCAGTTATGAGCTCCAAGTGCATTCTTCCTCTCAAGCCAGAGTGAAATACGTTCTCGGTAACAGTGATGTAAATCTAGCAGCAAGCCCACGTGGTTTTGTTGTTTTGCATTGTTTATTTAAGTTCTAAAATCAAAAAGGCGTTGTAACAGTGGTAGTAAGTATTAGCATTGTTTTCTTTCTTTAGATTTGTAATATCCAGATGTTATTAAAGCAGAAATTGTATTGCACTCCATGTTTAAGTCTACGTTAAAACATACACCAATCGAGCAGTGATGTGCCATATTAAATATATAAACCATAAAACTCACCCCTCTGAACAATGCTTCGTGACATGTGACCCAGGCAAAAAGGAACGACGTGATAATCTCCCGTACATCCCTTTGGTGCACCACGCTTTTGTCAACCATCTGACTACTGCAAGTTCGGCTTAGGGATCTGGACATGTTGACTCCTTGGCAGAGGAAGATCATGTGGACGGTGAAGTCAAGTAATGAAACATGCTCCATCACAAAGCCTCTTGAAACAGGAGTAACACAAGAATCACGCTTTAAGAAATTTCAACACTTAGAAACAACCATTTATTTACAATCCGTAGATGTACGCACTTGTGAACTATTAGACAGCTTCAGTACGTAGCGTTATAGCAGATACCAGTAATAATGTAATTATTTTATCTTAACTTGTGCGAGAAAAGTGCATAACGGAAGCAATAAGAGCAGAGTCGCATATACTGTATCACATTATGTTCATGATTTATAAATAAACTGCAATTATGGGACCGTATTCCAACTCTGGTATTCAACTTCACCAAAAAATTTATAAGAAGACTGGTACAACTGATTTATACCACTTTATCTTACACTATGAGTAAAGTTCTGAGAAGAAAAGTGATACTCCAACTTTCAGGGACTATAACAAGGAACTTAAGGTACAAATGACTAAAATGTATGCAGTAAACGTCATTATAACATTTCATTTGTACATTTCATCAAATGAATCACGAATTACTATAAAGCACGAATTTGCACATTAAGAGACATCGGAAATATAATACATTACATAGAGAATGTAGGAGAGCAAACGAAACGAAACAAAAATACTATAGATATTAATTTTATTGTATGAGGACCAAAAAAAGGAAGCATCATTGAGGAATTACCGGAATGCGATGGAATTTGGTAGATGTGACGTTCATTTACAAACAGACAAATGATTGCAATTAAAAAAAGAATGATTTATTCAAGAGACAGAGTTTCACAAACTGAATACGGCAAGAACACGTTGGTCCGCCCCTGGCCCTTATGCTACCAGTTACTCGGCTTGACACTGATTGAAAGAGTTGTTGGACGGCTTCCAGAGGGAAATCGGGAGATCCGGAAACCTTGTTGGCAAAGATAGGATTTGACAAGCAGTAGAAACTCTTGGCGTGTGCGGGCGGGGATTATCTTGCTAAAGTGTAAGCATGCTGCGGCTGACAACCGAAGGTGTCCTGCTATGAAAAGGAATGGCACCCCAGACCATAACTCATGGTTGTCGGCCTGTATGGTGGGCGACAGTCAGGTTGATGTCCCACCACTGTTTGGAGTGTCTCAAAACACTCTTCGGCCTGGAATATCACTTATTGGACTAGTGAGTCCCACTTCGAACTGAGTCCAAATCATCATTCATGGCGTTCTTACGTAACAGTTATATGTCGACGATATTTTAAACCCCACTTTATCGCCTGTCATGACAAGCCATCCTGAGCTCACATTTCAGCAATATAATGCCCACCTGTCTTCGTGCTTGCCAAATCACTCCTTGACCAGCAAGGCCGCCAGATGGGTCACCAGTTGTGAATGTCTAGTGCATTATGGCCAGGACTCTCCAACCAGCTCAAGGTTTTGGTGATATAACGTGCCAGTTGGGCATAATTTGGCATAATATCCCCCAGGAAGGCATCCAACAACTCCTTCAATCAGTTCTAAGATCAATAAATACTTGCATAAAAGACAGAGATGGACCAATACTTTACTAAGTTGCCCACTATGTAAAGCTCTTTCCCTTCAATAAATCATGAAATATTTCTGAAATTATAATCATTTGTTTGTCTCACATGTACATCACATCTACGGATTTCCGTCCCTCTCGGATAATTCCTTCGTCAGACGTCGTTTTTATTGTCTTCTGAATGTGTAATTGTGTGTATACAATGTAAGTTCGAACATAAATTGTAGCTTGGGGCTACTACCAAATTAAAATATAATTTGTGACGGAGGTGAATTCACGTACTCATATGGAAGTAATTCTTTCTGATAAACTGGACTTAACTTTCAGTCTCCACAAAGACGTGTTCTCATTATCTTGAGTTCTTCTCATTTCTGTAATGATGTACGGTTTATGAGAGTCCATATCAAAAGATTAAGGGACTCGAAAAATCAGCAATTTAAATAATTTAATTTAACTTCTTTCTCACTGTCTGTCATCACGGGTTCACCTACACTCATGAGCAAACAAATGACCATCATAATTGGTCAGATAGTAATAATTTAGTTTGTAACTAATTTAAGTGTAAGCATGAAAAATGTAAAACTATGGAATCTGATTTTCAAAAATTAGGAGTGTGGCTTGCAGAAACATTATACATTTAAACTCAGAATATCCAACTTGAGTATATGCCATAGCCTTTGCTGAACAGTATATGTAATTGTGTGCAGTGAAGCAAGTGTGTCTAACTTTATTTTTGCAATGTAATAATTGCTTTATGAAAAAAACTTTATGTCAGGAATATTTTTGTGTAACTTTCACTCGGTAATATACTATAGTGTCTGAACTTGATGCAAGTAAGCATTACAGAGAGAGAGAGAGAGAGAGAGAGAGAGGTGGAATTTTATGTAATATTAGTTGCAAATGACTTGTGTCATTTCTTAGCAGATGACTGGCCATGTAATGAAACACCCAAGCACACTGACATTAGCTCTCTCTCTCTCTGTCTCTCTCTCTCTCTCTCTCAGGCTTACTGGAGGTCCCTGCTCATGGCCACAGAGCCAGTAGCTGCACTGAAGTCCTCAATACGTTTCTCAGGCGTATGTGTGTTACTAACGATGATGCTTTTATATTTATGCTGTTTCGAATATGACGCAAAAAGTCAGATCGAAATTTTTGAACATACTGTAATATCCATGCTGGTGTAGGTGTGTGTGTGTGTGTGTGTGTGTGTGTGTGTGTGTGTGTGTGTGTGTGACAGAGAGGCAGAGAGAGAGAGAGAGAGAGAGAGAGAGAGAGAGAGAGAGAGTGAGAGTGAGAGATAGAGAGAGCGCCAATTAACGCAATTCCGTTGAAGAATCTTACATCACTTATTTTCTGGAAATACTGTAGTACTGTTCATTACTTTTTTAGAATATCACAACAGTTTTGTATGTGTGTGTGTGTTTGTGTGTGTGTGTGTGTGTGTGTGTGTGTGTGTGTGTGTGAGATGGCGCAGTTTACGCAGTTCAGGTGAAAATGTTTTGGAAATACTGTATCACCGACATCGCTTTCTACAGCTTATACAATTAAAGTGAAGATGACATATTTTTTTGAAATTGACATCATTTTAGGCCATTATAGTGGAGGCTACGAATTTTTTCGATGAGGACATTTTATGCAATTCAATTGAAGCTTAAGTAGTCTGACAGCTACATTGTGATTGTCTGTCTCATTTTAATGTGATTGGCTGAAGAGAAGAGGGGGAGGGAAGAGAGGAGGGACAAGGTTAGGAGGTTAGACAGTACGAAGCACAACTGGGCTAGCTCTGCCATTTTCTGTTTTTAAATTTCCCACCACAACCACCGTGAATTTTTTAAATTTCCCACCACCGCTATTAGACATTTTTCAGTTTCTCGCCTCTGCCATATTGCATTTTTTTAAAATTTCCCTCCACCGCTACGTCCACTTTAAAATTTCTTGCCGCCGCCACCTTAGATATTTAGCGATTGCCACTGCTTTAACTGCGGTTCATAGATTTGGTAGGCATACCACTGTCACCTGGCAGTATGGCATCGAAGGCAAGTGTGCCTTCTCTTCAACGCCCAGTGTAAAATGCCTTAGAAATTCCATTTACTTAGCGTCATGCTGTCCTTCTTCACTGTGTATGATGACATATTTCCCATAAATCTGTGGTTTTGCATTCTGCTAAATGGTGTGATCTCGTTTTATCTTAACTGTTAACAAAGTTGATTCCTGTGGAGTCGATGTCTGCTTAAACAATTCACTATAAATATCTCACTGTTAGGTAGAAGTATAGAAATTACAAAGCTACGTTTTGCTAGAAGTAAAATAACATCAAGACTTCGTAAAAATATTGTTTTATTAGTGGATTAACGTCATTGTGGGACAAAGCTGCTTACTGAGTGCATTGCCTATTATAAGGCTAATTTTAGGAAGACAACCATTATCACGTCGACGTAATATCCAAAACTGAAACAGGAAGTATACGGGGACAAGGAAAACAAAATCGCAGGTTTTTCCCGGATTTCCCGGATTTCCCGGACAAAAGTAAACTTTCTCCCGGCTGAAAATACCGATCTTCTTTGTTTAAGTGACAGTAACCTTTACCTCGGAACCGTAAAACTTATCAATCTTTGAATGGTTTAGGTTTTACAGACCGGCGTAGAACTTCCGGGCACTTTAGAAACGAACACACACCGAAAAAAGAAAAAAAAAACCACACACACACACACAGACACAGGCGCTTTTGGGACAAGCTTCTATGTGCAGCAACATGTACGCTGCCTATTTTCGTATTACGAAAGTATACCTTCGAGTTCCACCAATCACAGCAATTTAGTGAAATCGAGATTGCGATGCTTTTGTAAGCCAGTCGTAGCTCGCCAGCCGCAACATCAATCACTGTTACGAAGCGTTAACACACAAATAGGAAAAATCAATGGTTTTAATTAACGTACATAGTGTAGCTACAAGAAAAATTAAGTTTTCGCGTATAGTATTTGTCTTTTTTGCGTGTGTCACACTTTAAGATACATCACCCAAATGTGCCAGTAAAATTTTAAATAATGACGTAATTGTCTGGTCTTCAAAGTGTTAAGCTTTAAGCGAGAGTGAAACGCTCTGTGATTTAAGAAATTCAAAGGACATTCTCGTACGTAACATAATTCACGCTTTTCAAAACACCATTCGCAATGTTTTCCCGCGACCTGTTAGAATTTGTTTCACCAATTATCAGACAACACCAGAAAACAGGCGTTACTGCCCATGCGCAACTACGATGACGTAGTAAGCCCGTATGTTCGTATGTACACAGCATTTACAGATCTCGCATAGCAATCAGAGATCTTATATTACGTCATAAACGAAACAGGACATCACAAGATACTCCGAAAACATCGGAGTTTGGCAAATAATACTAAAATACATAATTCGGCTTAAAGCGTGTCCAGATTCACAAAGATGTAGGCCCCAAACTGATATAAAGTTTTCGGGATGGAAATTTTCTTGGGGTAGCGGTACTGTATAATCTCATGTTTGGTTCTTTATTATGGCGTAATTCCATAAGAGCCGGAGGATGAAAACGTGTATTTGAAATTTAGCAAATAGTTGAAACTAGCCAATGGTGTAGAATAAAACACTTCGTTTCAAATAAATTTTCTGCCACTGCGAAAAAGCCTAATAAAGGCAAGTTTCTTTAGCAGATCGAAAAAAATAACTTCATTGTTCTGCAAGGTGATTAACGCTTGATGTCAAAAACGTGAACATAAAATAAAATCAGAGAACTGAAACTACTAACATATTTTAGCCTTCCGTAATTATGTGAATTATTTTAATTCACTTGATAGCTCCCGGCCACAGAATTATATATATTTTTTTCATTTAACATGAGAGCTGTAAATAAAGAGTAAAGTGGAGACTATTCCCCTCCACACTTCAACTTAGACTACTCTGCGCGCCAGAAAAATTTTTCCGGGTAGCCTGACTGCTTGTTGGTACTGCTGATACAGCTAACAGTCACACTACTAGTAGGCTGAAGCGGTAGAAGGTACTGCTCATACGCGACTCAACAGCGCACTCGCAAGAGCCCGCTAGCGACTCGTCAAACGAACCTGATGTGAATAGTTGTGACGTCACGGTAATCAGAAGCAGTTTGTTGTTATGAATAATTGCATAATTTTCGTCCTATAGCCTGTAACGCGTTTCGCTGTTGGCAGACGTTTGAGTGTGCACTGTTATCCGTTGTTGTAAATGGCACATTTTCTTTGCAACTTAAGTTTTCTTTTTTTGTCTCGTTTGTGTTTTATGGCGGCAGTATTGTTCTGAATTGGCGGGATATAGTAAAATTCTTTGTCAGAGTATCAGTTCTTACCAGTCAAAACTACAAAAATTTAACTAAAAACTAAAGCAATGAAAAATTCCCGGAATTCTAAAAAATTTCCGGGTTTTTCCCGGTTTTCTCCCGGATATCCCAGTTGTGCCGGGGCGTATACACCCTGTGAAAAGAATTTATTAGCTTATTATCTCAGTTAAATAGTAGAGTACATTAGTGAAGCACCTCATGGTGTTTCCATAAACAATCTTCGACGACTGCTGATGAAAGCTGTTTCATTAATTTCGATGGCGAGCAGGTAAGTACTTATTCCTTCCAAGAACCTGATACAAATTTTTCCTGCTAATTGCTAACGCTCGAAACTACTTCAGATTATGTTGAAACGGTAATCTTCATATCGCCAGGTAGTTGACAGTTTGGGACAAGTCTGACAAATTACTTATAGTTGTTGCGTAACGTAGATGAACTTCAGTTTCAAGGCTTCTTACTAATGCTTGTTTGGACGTCCATGTACCAGTGGCTGCTATGTAACTGCTGTTCATTTTTTCGCATTAAGTGTAGCTTTATTTAGCAAACAGCTCAGGAAATTTGGGCGAAAAAGTAAATCAGATCGTTTTAGTACAGAAAGGAAAGCTATAACAGGGAGCTAAACAACATCAGTCTATGTCTCGGAAGGTTTCAAATAATACTACTGTGTCTTCACTTCTTGTCTGCAAGGCTGAGAGTTGCATATGTATATAAATTCAAAGAAGTAGGAAAGCCACATGAGAGAAACTGCTCTTCTAACAACACAATAAAATGTAAAGACACCACAGAAAACCACAAACAAAGTGCAGTCTTGCGATACACGTCACTTTTACCCAAACACATTACATTTACCCAAGACTGGTAAAACTTCGCCAACTCGGTGTTGCATGAAAAAAATATAAAAATTGCTTGTAAAAGGATTGAACCACAAGTTAAAGAAACAAACAGATGAAGAATACACTTATAACTTTATAGTTTGATTATATTATGATACATCACTGTGAAAATGAAACAAGCGAGATGAATACAGTGCGAACATTAATAAACCTGACAAACTCCAGGGTAGAATTCCTAACTGGAAATGGAAGAAAAAAGGTCCTATGAACATGTATCCGGAAATGCAAGATGCGCGTGCAACGACAACAAATTGTCCTGGAACACTGTACAGAGCTGCATCGCATCCACGTGACAACAGATGTTCTAAATAGCCTCCATAGGGTGCAATGGACGCTTTCGCACGATGCTTTGTGGATTGCCTCAGTCCTTCGCACGTTTCGACCTCTCTCACTATAGCGTCACAAGCATCGTGAACACGCTGTTGAAGCGTCTGCACATCAGGAACCGATTCTTCACACACAACGCTTTCCAAATGACCCCTAGAGGTCAAAATCCAGGGGTTTAAGGCCAGTGATCTAACAGGCTCTCCGCTTCCTGTGCAACATCCGGGGAAGCTGTTGTTGATGTGTCCGCGAACTGTAATGCGAAAGTGGTGTAGTACTCCAAACCTGTATATGCACATTTCGCCACCTCCCCGCACGTTCGTCTCTCTGAAAGGAGTCCAAAAAGGGCTTCAGATGTTGTGTGATGTGGTTGGTGTCTTGAGGGTATTTGTTTCGGTATAGCCATGCTGCCTCTCGATCGTATCCACCTGCTTGGCCGTTCACACTGACCATATCGGCTTGTTCCTGACGTGCTTATCGGACCGTTATGCTGCTTATAGTACACTGCGTCAACCACGCAGCCTGCAGCACACGAGGAACACACGGCACTTGGCTTCAGGAACTGTCATTCGTCGGCGTCATCTACTGTCGTAAGAAATTCAGTTCTGGAGACATGTTCACAGGACCTTTTTCCCTCCATTTCCAGTCAGGAATTCGCCTCTACAGTTCGTCGGTTTTGTTAATGTTCTCCCTGTATAGGCGTATCGTGAGAGTGGGTAGTGAAGGAAATGAAAAAAATAATATCGTAGATGAAAGAAAATGGTGGAAATTAATATAAACTCCATAACACTGAAAAGAAAACTGCGAATACTGAGATCTAGTGGAGTCATCTGTAGCGCTGAGATGGCTGAGACTCAGCTGTACGGCCGAGATGGACGAGATGTGTTCCTGGTGAACGCAGCTGGCCAGTACTTTTCGGCCGCCTGTCACGATATTCAAGAGGCAAGTGCGGTCTATAATAGGTATGCTGCTAGAATTTCACACGAAAACGCAAAGTGCTGTTCTGGAGCAGGTACGCAGTATCGCGACATTAAGTCACGGAAACCAACGCAAACTGCTACTCTAGAGCAAGTACGCAGTACAGCGACTTTAAGACTAAGGACGCAATGCATACAGTTTCTGACACGTGACTCGTCTAAACGCTCAGTTTTAATGTTCGAGGGTGGTCAGACTGTGAATGATGTTATAAATTGTTGAGTCTGAGGATAAATGGAAGCCTTCTTGGAAGTATGACGTAGAAGATATTGTGTAGAAGCTGAATTTTATGAATTTTACTATCTTCACTATAAAATTAATCTTCACTCTCTGTGTCAAACGCGAAACGATATTTATTTCCATTACCTTCACTCTGTTACGTGGTATCATACTGTATTTTGGGGCCACTCTGTGCAATCACAAAGCAGATTACCGGTTCAAAAAAGTACAGTCATACTGATCTGCTGCGACAGTTCGTGAACTTTTTGTTCCTGAACTGTAAATATATTTCGTCATAAGATTTGTTGTTAATAATATTGTCCCATTGAGAAGTAACTGAAACATTCATACAGTGATCATTAGACGGAAAAACGAGCTACACTTGGATAATACTTCCTTCAGGTTTATACAGAAAGGTTTTCCTGTACAGCGTGTATTATTTTCAATAGACTTCCAGCAGAATTCAAAAAAGTAATGCTATACGCCAAGTAGTTAAATCCAAGTTGAAAACTTTCCTTGTGGCGCACGCATTTTATTCTCCGTAGAGTTTCATTTACTGGTATACTCTGTCATCGCGGCCTGTTAACCCGGTAATTGAAGTTAATACTGACTGTGAAAGAGTACATTGTATAACAGACTTTTTTGTGTTTTTTAATTCTTTAATTCTTTCGTTTACAGATTTTCTAATCGTAATGCTGTAATATAACGACGCATTTCGTAACAGAGTTACTATAGATCCCGTGAACCTGATAGATAAATAAATAAACAAGTTTTCTGCGTGGTACTTGGAAAGAAGGTCATGTTAAGACGTTTCGACCGACATGCATCGATCGATCTTATCACGTGCCGTAAAGTTCCCGATACTTCACAACCATTTGCGAAAGATTCATTGAGCGCACCAATGACAATGGGAGCGGTTGCCCTAAGGAATATTTTAACCTGTAGTAATAAAATGGATGTTATGATAGTAGTTTAATTTTCTATTTATAGGAGTTGCTGTTAGGTGTCTTGGTCGTGACTCATAGTTCCGCCACAGGAAAAAGTCACAAAATTTCGTACAAATGTCTGTCAGCATTTTCATCTGAATGAACTCTGGGGATAGAATTTAAGAGCATTAGCCAGGGAACAGAATATTTTCGCGATCACTACTCTGGGAGCTGTCCAGTGTCCTGATTGGACAACATAGTCATTTTACTGGGTGTTTGATTCCCAGCTTGTTTCGAAGTAAAGATCATTGTACCGAAATAGAGTGAAAAAGAATTTATAGGTGAAGCGCTTTTTTTCTTGCAGGGCTGACCCCTATAGCATGAAAAGAGACGACTGATGAGAAACTTTTGCTCCCATGGTGTAATTTCTTTCCTTTTAATGCTACGTGACCAGTGTTGCGCTCAGTAGAACCCTGTAAGGAGTTCGTTAGATCTAAGCATCCACGACCCAAACATTTCATTCATTTCCTACTCCAGCATATCTAAAATAAGTGTTTTGCTGCCAATCTGTTGGAAGGCAAATCACACCAATGTCCAACAATATCCTGTAAGGAGCGGAAACCGACAGAAATGAAGTCACTGTTAGTGGACACTGAGCTGTTTGGGACTGTGTTGCCGTACGAGTGACAGCACGCTTCATTATCACATGTTTTACATTGAAATTTACCTATATTCAGGACCCCATGGTAATACTATGAGACGATACAATGACCACAGTAAACTTCAAAAATGGTTCAAAACGCTCTGAGCACTATGGGACTCAACTGCTGAGGTCATTAGTCCCCTAGAACTTAGAACTAGTTAAGCCTAACTAACCTAAGGACATCACAAACATCCATGCCCGAGGCAGGATTCGAACCTGAGACCGTAGCGGTCTTGCGGTTCCAGACTGCAGCGCCTTTAACCGCACGGCCACTTCGGCCGGCAGTAAACTTCAGATACAGATAATCATTATTAAATCGTGTACATGAAAAGAGCTTGCAAAAGATCGCGAATGCTGATGCCAAATAGTCGATAAGGCTTTTAGTGACATTGAAAGAAATATCAGACACATAAAGACGACAGGGAACGGAGAATGAATGTTCAGTAACCTCTAAGATAGTTACCCCACATTGCAGAACGGTTTTCGCTTGATTATTGACTGCGCCTAGTGAAAATTAATTAAATATTTTTTCCCCCTTTGAGAGTTTTCACTGTAAATTTCGGTCTATTCTACGTCAGCGGTTGCGACTGTAATTCTGAATGTCAGGAGCACAAACTTTTACCGTCAATTTCCAACTTTCATACGAGTACTTTCCTCGAACGTTGGAAAGGGATAGCCATTGTTTTCTCTACTTCTTTCTCGACCTCCTGTTTTACTATGGAAGAACGTATTCCGATTTCTCTAACTTCTCTTCAGTTTCCAGTGGATCTAATTTAGAGGGAGTGAAATGGAGAAGTAGGTCTGGATCATAGTTTTTTCATATTTCCAGTATATATTTTACAGTTAATCTTTTCTGTATTTCTTTTTCTGTACAGGCATGACATGTTCGTCTCTCACTATGTACCATTCTCTGATTTCAGCAGTAAATAATAATAGATCTGAAGAGCTCGAGACGCGAATTTTTGATTTACGAAAGGTTTAAATTCTTGTCCCTTTCGGATTTCGACAAATAATAATATAAATGTTGTACAACGTTGGTTGTTCTCAGGCGGTTTATATAAACTTTCCAAATTTAATTAGTTGGATGACTCCTTCCCATGTTATCCAAATAACAATCAGTTTCACACCGTAAATAAACTTAAATTCAGTGTATACACAATTCAGAATATGGAACCACCAGCTGTATAATAAAATGCCGACAGTGAAAATTTTCTGCAGACCGGACCTCGAACCCTGATTTCCCGCTTATTGGCTACCCGTGCACGACTCCGGGGCAGACCAAAAATTCCATATGTCGTCAGCCATGCATGTACAACCTGTACTCGTACATTCGCTGTGTAAATATCCGTACAGGCCTAATGGTAAGGTGACCGCTAGCGATGAGCGGGAAATCCAGTTTCGTGTCTCTTTCCGGCACAAATTTTCATGGTTGTCAGTCAATTCTACAGCTGATGGTTGCCCATATTCGCAACTACGAATGCATTTTAAGTGTTTCATAAAGGATGTACTCACTGCAGCGCCCGTTGCTTCGGGCATGCACGCAGGTCCAAAGTCCAAAGGATCATTTCATCGTAATTCAGAATCATACAGGCTCTGCAGTATCGTATTAATAAATTTGTTCCCTTTTTGTTATCTATCATACTGATCGAGGTCACTCTCTGATCCAATGATTTTTTGTTATTCTCTTCAGTTAGCGTAAACATTTCATGAAAAATTTAATCTTTAGCTACACTAGTTCCCTGTGTTTTGTACGTTTTTTACTATCGTAGTTGTTTGTAACATTTCGAGTCACGCTATCAAGTATTTCAATTTCCTGAATTTCGCCATCCCTGGATCAAAAGTGCAAAACTCGGCCCCTGGCACTTAGCGGACCGGTATATAAGGCCGTGTGGTCGCGCTACGGGGCATCTCCTCTCCAGACACCAACAGTCGAACATGATGAGGCAGGCCGTTCTGGTGCTGGCGCTCGCTGCCTGCGTGTTGGGTGAGTGGCGTCGCTGCTGTACGATGTCAGGGCACGCAGCCATTCCTACAGCTTCTGCTGCTCTGTCTGTGTCTCTAGCTAACGTAGGGAAATCATGAAATAACCGAAACACTGTTTTTGCAGTATAGGACCTAAGGTTTCCTCTACTTCCACAGCTTGTATTTTCCGCTTGAAGAACGTTTATACTTATTTGTGTTTATTCATGAGAGATGGGCGGTGCCCACAGGTCACTGAGAGTGGTTTTAATTCTGTTTCAGCTGCTGAGCTGCCAGTCCGCCGTATTCCACACAGCGGACCCCACAGGAAGTTAGGCCTGAAGCACGGTCGCATTACCGGTGGCTCAGATGCCTCCCTAGGTAAGTCGCTCCTTCATGCCGTGATGCGTACTCCATAAATAAGAGCGAGCGATGTGGCGCACTTGCTGGCACACTGGACTCACATCTACGTCCAGTTATTAAGACTTAGTCTTTCCGGAATTTCTCTGAATCATTTATGGAAAATGCTCCTTTGAAAAGGAACATCCGATTTGCTTCCCCATACTTGATAAATTCCGAGCCTGTGCTTCGCCTCTAACCATCTTAATGTGAATGAGACCTTAACCTCCAGTCTTCTTTCCTTCCTTCTGATAATGGTACCTGTCAGTCTTCTTATGTGCTAAATCATCAGCCATCACCTCCAACACATGTTATATACTTTTGTCCGTGGACAGTCAGTCGTAATAAGCCGCTGTTTTTTTTTTTTTTTTTCGTCTGTCTTCTGAGTTGTCTGATCTGTCCCCTTAGGATTTGCACCAACCTCCTCGTCTAAGTGTAGCACTTACACATAATGTCCTAGTTTACATGTTGGATATATTGAAATCCCCGTTTCTCCCAATAGTTTTGGCCGTAGAAGATATTTCGTGATGTCTTAACACACGTCTTGTCACCGTGTCCCTTCTTCTACTCATTGTTTTTCATATGTGTCGCTCCTCATCAGTTCAGTGGAGAACCTTCTCATTTCCCTTTCAGCCCAGGCCAATCGGTTGAATGCAGTCTGCACTGTAAGTTGGGTTGACGTACAGATTTGGTACGGTGCATGAAGGAGCTACCATGTTTGGACGTTCCTCTGATCACATCGTGAATGAAGTTGCCCGATCTGTTGATGTATCAGTGCGGACTGTCCTGAGTGTCTACAAGGAATGTGCATTACTATCAGTCACGTAACATGGCGTAACAACAGTGTCACGTAAAATATTCTAACCCACACAGAGCAGAGACAAGGTCGCGACTTGTCAGTAACAATCTGTTTCATACCCAACAGGAATAAATTGCACCTGTCACTAAATGTAGGCTCATTTCAACCAGATTCGAAAAAAAGGAGACTACACGAAATGCATATTCTGAGTCGGCAACTCCACGAATGGTGGCACATAAGATTGTACATCTTGAGTGGGCAGTAGCTGACTGGAACCGTGTAGTGTGATTCGACGAGATGTGATTTCTCGCGTTTTCAAATGATGCAAAGCATCGAGTGCAGCAACAGCCCATTGAGGAATGACAGGGGCCGTGTGTCGAGAATATAGTTTAGCCCGAGGTGGTCCTGTGCAGCTTTTGGGATGTATTTCGTATCTTGTCTTCGGCCACTTACCTAGGTTACAGCGAACGTAAACGGAGATGTTTGTTTCGACACACTTGGTAACAAGGGGTTGCCTTTTCTCGTACATCTTCCTGTTCAGCATCTTGTGTACACTCGATACTCTTGAAAAGACGGCAGTCGTATTCACAGGGGTGCACACATACGTTCCTGGCGAACACTCAGGGTTTAAATCAGATCTCGAATGAATCTGTTCATCATTTAATCGCTTCAGATACATGTGGCAAATGTGAAGAAACTTCGGAACTACTTTCCTAGCCTAACCGAGGTAATTATCAAGGCTAGAGGCCGTGCTACATGATATAACGTGAAGACTCCTGATGGTGATAAAGTTTTTGCCCATTACTCTTATATTAAATTGCTAGACACTGGTCTCCTGTATGACTCAGTTATCATTATACTAGCCTAGATGAAAACCACTCAGTGCATCAATGTTGACTGTTGCTGGCACCAAAAGATTAGCTCTACAATGTTAGTTTCTATCGTGAGAAAATACCTCCACCTGTGCTTTAACGGAGATAAAGCTTTTTTGGATATTGCTGTTACATCTTCAGTCCCAAGTCTGGTTTGATGCAGCTTTCCTTGCTACTGTATCCTGTGCAAGCCTTTGGACCTCCGAATAACTACTGCAACCTACATTTGCTTACTGCATTCATCTCTTAGTTTCCCTCAACAATTTTTATCCTCCTTCCCCCCCGTCAACACACAAACACACACACACTCATACTTCCCTCGAATACTAAATTGTTGATTCCTTGTTGATATCTCAGAATGTCACCTATTGATCGATCCCTTCTTTTAGTGACATTGTGACACTTGTCTTCCAGTTCCATTCAGTACTTCCATACTCATCTAATCTTCAACATTCTGCTATAGCGCCACATTTCAAAAGCCTGTATTCTCTTCTCGTCTAGACCGTTTATGGTCCATGTTTCACTTTCATTTATGCCTGCACTTCAAATACCTTCTAGAAAGACGTCTTAACACGCAAATCTATATTCGATAGAAACAAACTTCTTTTGTTTAGAAATGCCTTCCTTGCTATTGCCAGTCTACATTTCATATCCTCTCTACTTCGGCCATCGTCAGTTATTTTGCTGCCCAAATAACAAATCCCATCTACTGCCTTTAGCGCCTCGTTTCCTTACGTAATTCTCTCAGCGTCCCCTGACTTAATACGACTACGTTCCATCAACTTTGTCTTGTTTTTGTTGGTGTTCATGTTATATCCTCCTTTCAAGTCATTGTCCTTTTAGATCAACTGCTCTTGCAAGTCCTTTGCTGTCTCTGACAGAATGACGATGTCATAGAAAGACCTCAAAGCTTTTATTTCTTCTCCATGAACTTTAATTCCTCGTAGAAATTTTTCTTTTGTTCCTATCGCAGCTTGCTCATTGTACAGAATGATTAACACCGAGATTAGACTACAGCACTGTCTCACTCCCTTCTCAATCACTGCTTCCAGTTCATGCCGTTCGACACTTACAACTGCCATCTGGGTTATTTACAAGTTGTAAGTAGCCTTTTGCTCACAGTATTTTACCCCTGGTACCTTCAGAATATCAAATAAACTATTACAGTCAATATGTCGGAAAGCTTTCTTCACGTCTACAAATTCTATAAACGTATGTGTGCCTCTCCATAACCTATCTTCTACGAGAAGTAGTAGGTTAACCACTGCCTGCCGTGTTCCTACATTTTTAAACAACTTTAGTCTTTTGTAACGAAGTACTGATTATCATGATATTCATAATACAAAATATAACCGCATACAGTCAAACTTCTATCTCTCATGGCAGCTGCGCCCGTAGAGAAACAGTATATCATGCTTATCAGTACATACATGTACTAATCAGTACATGTATGACCGAAAAAGCGGATACCATCTTCATACAGTTAAGGTTGACCGGCCATTGATCTTCTTGAGTGCGGATGCACCCACGTTACTCAAACTCTTAAGGGAATCGATAGATTGAGTGTGGTGGACAGTAAGTTGGAAGTGTGGGTCTCACGGGGAAAGTGCCAGAAATAAGTCCCTGAAATCGCAGTATCTTCTGTGTCCTCGGTGGCTCAGTCGGATAGAGGATCTCCCATGTAAGCAGGAGGTCCTGAATTCGAGTTGTAAGCAGCTAATGGTCTGGCTTTAATTGTAATGTCATTCGTCGAGTGCTGCAAGATTTTCATACCACGCTTTTACTGCCGGTATTGTTGACGTTGCTTCCTGGTACTGGCAGACGCGCTGAGCCGGCGTTCTGTGTGCGCAGGCCAGTTCCCGTACCAGGTGTCCCTGCAGTGGGTGCAGCTGGGGCTGGCGTCCCACACGTGTGGCGGCTCCATCGTGAGCGCCAGCGCCGTCGTCACCGCAGGCCACTGCGCCGACCCCGCCTTCATCGGGCACTACGAGGTGAGCACGAGGCTGCCTAACGTTTATCAAAACGGAAGGCACTAATTAATGATGCAGTTATCGTTAATGTAGTTAAGTAACTGCAGCCAATCTCAATATATTGTACTACCGCGAAGAAGGATGTCAGTACATACCCTGAGGTGAAAATAGTCATAGGATAGCTCCTAATACCGTGTCGGGCCTCCTTTTGGCAGGCGTAGTGCCGCAACTGGACGTGGCATGAGCTCAACAAGTCGCTGGAAGTCCCTGCAGAAACACTGATCAAGTATAGCAATCCATAGTGGCGAAAGTGTTGCGGTGCACGACTTTGTGCACGAAATGACCTCTCGATTATGTCACATAGATATTCGAAGGCATTCATGTCAGGCAATATGGGTTGCCGAATTATTCGCGCCAGTTGTCCAAAGTGTTCTTCAGAGCAATCACGAACATCTGTGGCCGAGTGACACGGCGTATCTTTGTTTGGGAAGATGAAATCCATGAACGGCTCCAAGCGATCTCCAAGTAACCGAACATAATCATTTCCCATCAGTGATCGGCTGAGTTGAATTAGAGAACGCAGTCCATTCCATGTAAACACAGACAACTCCATTATGGAGCCACCAGCAGTTTGTCCAGTGCGTTATTAACAACTTGGGTCCGTGGCTCGGTGGTTCCGTGCCACACTCGAAATCTACCACCACCTCTTACCAGCTGAATTCGGAACTCATCTGCTCTGGCTATGGTTTTCCGCTCGTTTAGCCTCATCCACCCAGGAGTGGCGCTGTGGGCGATGTCATGCTGTTAGCAAAGGCACTTGATTGAGGCGTATCTTGCCACAGACAGTAAATGGCAAATTTTGCTGCTCTGTCTGCTGCGCGGCACGTTACTTTTTTACCGCCCTGCCAGTGTCCAGCAATCTTCATTTGTCTAGCTAAAAGCTGTAGTAGAAAATACTAGACCACTACTGTCTACTGCAGGTCGCAACATACATAGAATTGTCCGGTAAACGGGATGTGGCTAGCTACTGAAATAAAAGTTTTAACTTGGCAATGTAAATTTTCAGGTGTATTTTTTGTGATAAAGATCACAGATAATACTGCCAAGTCCGTACTAAGCGGCAACACACCGTACAGTTCACACGCACACCACAATCACACACGTAGCCAGTTTATGGTATTTACACCCGTTACCGTAGTTAATAGAGTTCACCGGATCGTTTAATTATGAAAATGCTCGCTCAAATGTTGTGCACTCTGCTCTACACGTAATACCTGTTCCAGTCTTAGATCGCACAACACGGCACGCGGCTTTAACTAACAGTAAAAGCAATAATTTTGATATTCCGTCCGAAATTCCACACGGCTTCCACGATACCGTTCACTTAAATACACTTTGTGCTACTTCGCGAACTCGTAATTAGCATTTTTTCGCGATTTTACAGTACATTCGTCGGAGCTGCTTTCAATGAGATCTTACTAGTCCGAACCCTCAGCCCCGACCCGACTAGGTCACACCAAAGGCTTTGTTCCCAGCAGAGACTGGCGCGAGCCTGCATTTTTCTAATTAGCTGATATCACAAACAGCAAATCAGGTTGCAGTATTATCCCGCGCTGACCCGCGTCACTTCAATGACCAATCACAGTAAAACATTTCTTTCCATGGCAATTGCTAAATAAATAAATTTAGAAAAGTATCAAATAGAAAATTACTCCTTCTGAAATTTCCGATTAATCTGTGTTCTACTCACGATTTATTACTACCATAAACTGACTGCACATTTAATTATAGTAAATCCCATGTATAGTTTAACTGGTACTTCATGAATAAACAAAACAATTTTCATTTACTTCTGTTCTTCTTCACTCATACAACACTCACACTGCTAACTACTACACATATAAAACAACTATAATTATGCAAATACATTAAATATTAATCAAACATAACTTTACAACATTGTTTTGACTACGACTGCTAGCACTGTCCGTCAACTGCTGACCTCTGCCGCCTACTAGTACAACTACGTGCAGCTCTGTAACTCAGGTCCATGTCAGCTGGTGACATCTGTCATGACTCATGCCTATAACGATATCGTCCTAACAAGAGACAGGAGCGATGCGAAGGCGCTACGCCTCATGTCCTAACGGATACGTTCGTCGTGCGTCCCACTTTGGTTTCTGCGGCTACTTCGTGCCGTGTTGCTTGTCTGCTAGCACTACAACTCTCCGCTGTTCTCGGTCGTTACTTAAGTTTCGTCGGCCGCTCCGTTGTCCCTGGTGAGAGGTAAAGTTAGAAATTTGGTATTGACAACTGTTGGAATAATTTTCGTTTGGGCTATTGGAAATGGATAAGCTAGCCTTAGGTTTTTCGTTAGAGAACAGATTTAACGGCCTCATATTAAGCAACACAGTATATCCAAATTATATTTTGTATTGTGTGTGTGATTCATATGAGTGAGAGCACTTACAGTGCGGTTAAGTAATTGTTGCGTCGAACAATTGCATATAGTTCCTGAGAGGGTAGATATGTGTTAGATAGTATAACATAACTCTAGTCCCCTAGTACGTTCGAATGCCCTGACAGCTAACACTGTGCGAAGAAACAGAAATAACTCTCTCTGACTGCGTTGTCTCCTTTCGTGTGTTTCAGGCCGTGGCTGGTATCAACTCCCTGAACTCCAACGGGCAGAGGGTGCGCGTATCCCAGCAGGTAGTGCACCCAGACTACGCGGACGTTGAGTAAGTGTCACACACAAATTCTATATTAAGTGTGGTCTAAACTTGTGTGGAATGGATACGTTATAGCCCGTTATTCTTGGCGGTACTGTTCTTGAGAATGTGACTAAGAGTTATAGTAAAGAGTTGGTTCTGATTACTCAGTGGTATCCACGTGTGGAGTTTGCAAACGGTTTTCATTCTTCCGTAGAGTTTTATTCTCCAGTGCCGCCGGCGAGTTCCCAATCATTTAGTCTTATAACAATCGTTAATAACGAATGTCGAGATTATCGCTCTGTCTTTCAGGTTACAGGACTCTGCTTCTGGTACACTGTATGACAATTAGTTACGTACCAATATGATATATGTACTGCATATATGCCTGCAATAATGGTTTTTCAACTGACGATGGGTGTTTAATTTGATTTGTCGTTTGTTCTTCAGTAATGTCGCCATCAACGACATCGCCGTCTTCCTGCTGCAGTCCAGCTTTTCTCTGAGCGGCAACGTGCAGGCCATCTCGCTGCCCACCGCTGGATCCGTCCCCAGTGGTAAGTCAATCACCTCTTCCGGCATGATGGCTATTTATAAAAAAAATGTGTGGACGCTCGAAATTCGTGATTATTTTACTCGTTTTCTCGTTACTTCTTCTCATGAATTAGTAACCATCAACAGGAATCAGAATTTTTCGTCCTCTTCTGCTAAAGTTGATTAAACTATACGGAAACCCGTCATGCGATCACGTAGCGCTCTACAGGAGGGTTTACGGCTAGACCTTATTTTTTACAGCTGGTTCGACGGCGACTCTGTCCGGCTGGGGTAGCGTCAGCACGGGTATCATACCCAACTACCCCGACATCCTGCAGTGGGTCGACGTCAGCATCATCAGCAACACCCAGTGCGCGCAACTGCTGGGCAACAGCCCGCTCAACGATGAGAACATCTGCACCGGCCCCGTCAACGACGGCATCTCCGCCTGCTCGGTACGTAGCTGACTACTGCAAGTCACATGAACGGTGGTGAGCTAAGCGTATTAACCCTTTCGCGGATGCTAGGGCAGTCCAGCCTGCGAGACCGGATGGAGGGTCCAAGATACTTTGCGGCTGCCAGACCGCTGCAAGGTGTATCCAATGGAGCCGAACCACATGTTTCAGCGCTCTAGAACCATAAAATCAATATCACATGGTAATCACAGTGGTTCCTATGTTTGGGAAACACGAAAGAGAATATCATATGAGGAGCACCGGAACAAAACCCGATATATCCACTTTTGCTGTATTCGCGTCTTTGAGCTGTAGTGGGGAGATACGGGAGTAATAATACATGCTGCCACAAAATAATTTTCAGTACAACGCGACATCAATTGCTTTATGGTGTGTTTCTTCTTTTTATATCCTGTGGAGCCATTTAGAGATCACTATTTGTTACTCTCTGTATTAAAAGCAAATGCGGATTTATCGGTTTTTGTTCCGGCGCTCCTCGTATCTAATGCAAGCATTATGTTATAAGTTTATCCCGGGCTGAAAAAAGTGATAAGAACTTTTATATTTCTGGTTGGAAATTTTTGTAACTGGAGATTTACATTAGCAGTATAAGTGCCTGTAATCTATTATTGCAACATTATTTGAAACATCAGATACGTGAGTTGCTTAGGATAATTTATGCCGTGTCACGTTATATTTGTTTGTATTATGTGTGCTTTGTAGATTTGGCGATCAAATTACAGTTATTTGGCCGAACATGCCGTTTTCTGTTCCACGCACCCGAGTGTACGTATTTTGGTGCACTATTGGCCGTTAGTGGCATCTGATACGTCAGTTCATTAGGTTAACTCATGCTCTTCAGGTTATATATGTTTGTGTCACTTTTCTGTAGTACGTTAGGAAATAAAATTGTACGTGTTCGATGGAATTGTATGCAGAAAGGAAACATGAGCAGGTGAAAGCTGTAGCGCTTTCCGTCATAACAAAGAAATGCTGTTAAAGACCGTGTTGGGATCAAGAGGAGTCGCCAATCTGATGAGTATGTTTACCTCCTCCTGCACCGAACCGTCAGGCCTTTCTGACTGCTGGGCGTAAGTGAATGGCCTTAGCGATCAGTCCGCTCTATCTGCCAGGCCTACATACACTGCCCATATCTACCTTAGCAGGTGCAATATTAATAAGATGGTTTTGTTCACTATTTCGCCAGCATACGCTAGAGTTTCAACAAGGGACTTCTTTGTGATATACGGTCTGTTAATTCTGAGTGAAACGAGTGATCAGTCTGAGAGCTGCCTTACAGACCAACTGAAATACTGAAGTTTCATTGTCTCCGCTATGTATGAATGTTCGGAGACCAATAAATGTGGAGCAGCTGGTAATTAAGACGTTCGCATATGTTGTACGGTGCAGTGTGTGTCGTAGAACGAGAGTGGGTGTACTGACCACGTGGCTTTGTTTTCTGCAGGGAGACTCCGGCGGACCGCTGGCCCAGGACGGAGCCCTCATCGGAGTCGTGTCTTGGGGTATCGTGCCCTGCGGCTCTGCTGGAGCGCCTTCCGTCTTCACCAGGGTATCTGCTTTCTTGGACTTTGTCAACCAGTACGCCTGAATACGTCATGCTGCAACTGTAATCTGATCTGAGACTCGAGTAATAAAAATACTCTAAAAATTTCTCTACATTCTTCGTTATTGTGTGCCGTTTAATCCCCAATTCTCCTACGTTGTTGTTTGAAACAGGGAAACACATCCGGTTTCGGAATGAAACCACATACTTCACTTTTATGTTAACTGCAAAATTGTATTACGATATCTTCTGCTGACATTTTCTTCCTGTCTCCATTAGTTTCAATTCACACTGCAAAATAAGTTTGGCATGACTCATCTAAAACATGCTTCTTATATGCACTAATGGATGGGAAAGCAGCCAGCAACAAAAACGTTTACAAAAGCTGTATTGTATTGCCACGAGAGGTTCTGGTAGATATACCCATTTTCAGACGGCTACATATGTTTACTGCAGCTGTAGCTGAACAGACGTTCTTCGGGGGGGGGGGGGGGGGGGGGGCAGGAGCGGATGACGGGCTGCTCACCGACGTAATAATCTAGTAACACAGGGTTAGCCAGCCACAAACGGTTACGGGGTTACGGTAATAAAATAAAACTTCGTTAAAGGCCATCTGTTCTCCATTAACAATACTTAATTGAAGAGAGAATAGAGATGAACATAAACATAATTTCCGCCCTTTTTATTGCTCATGATAACCACACATTGCATGTTGTATCACCATACAGCGTGACCTTCAGAGGTGGTAGTACAGGTTGCTGTACACACCGGTACCTTTAATACCCAGTAGCACGTCCTCTTGCATTGATGCATGCCTGCATTCGTCGTGACATACTATCCACAAGTACATCAACGCGCTGTTGGTGGAGACTGTCCCAATCCTCAACGGCCATTAGGTGTAGATCCTTCAGAGTGGCTGGTGGATCACGTCGTCCATAAACAGCTCTTTTTCAATCTATCCCAGGCATGTTCGATAGAGTTCATATCTGGGGAACATGCTGGACACTCTAGTCGAACGATGTCGTTATCCTGAAGGAAGTCATTCACAAGATGTGCACGATGTGGGCGCGAATTGTCGTCCATGAAGACGAGTGCCTCGCCAATATGCTGCCAATATGGCTGCACTATCGGTTGGAGGATAGCATTCACGTATCGTCAAGTCATTAGGCGCCTTCCATGACCACCAGCGGCGTACGTCGGTCCCTCATAGTGCCACCCCAAAACAGCAGGGAACCTCCACCTGGACAGCGTGTCTAAGGCGTTCCGCCTGAGCGGGGACCCTCCAAACAGGTCTCTGACGATTGTCTGGTTGAAAGCATACGCATCAGTGAAGAGAACATGATGCCAATCCTGAGTGGTCCATTCGGCATGTTGTTGGGCCAATCTGTACCGTGCTGCATGGTGTTGTGACTTCAAAGATGGACCTCGCCATGGACGTCGGGTGTGAAGTTGCGCATCATGCAGCCTATTGCGCACAGATCGAGTCGTAACACGACGTCCTGTGGCTGCACAAAAATCATTATTCAACACGGTGGCGTTGCTGTCTGGGCTCCTCCGAGCCATAATCCCCAGCTAGCGGTCATCCACTGCAGTAGTAGCCCTTGGGCAGCCTGAGTGGGGCATGTTACCGACAGTACCTGTCTCTCTGTATCTCCTACCTGTATGTCCGAACAACATCACTTTGGTTCACTCCTTGACGACTGGACACTTCCCTTCTTGAGAGCGATTGAACCGCGGTATTGACCGTCTATGTATGGTTGAACCACAGACAACACGAGCTGTGTACCTCAATCGTGGTAGAATGACTGATCGGCTGTCAGATCCCCTCAGTCTAGTAGGCGCTGCTCATGCATGGTTGTTTACGCCTTTGGGCGGGTTTAGTGACATCTCTGAACAGTCAAAGGGACTCTGTCTGTGATACAGTATCCACAATCAACATCTATCTTCAGGAGTTCTGGGAACCGAGGTGATGCAAAACAATTTTTTTGATGTGTGTATTTTCTTTGAGAGTGCCGGATGTGGCCCCACATTGGCTTTGTTGTTATTTCATGCTGCATGGTTGGACGGCAGCGAGTTTCCTTCCAGGACAGTTCTAATATGCTGGGTGGTCCATTGATAGTGACTGGGCCAAATATCGCACTACGAAGAACGAAACTCGTCTAGCCTGAGGGTAACCAGATGGCGCTATGGTTGGCCCGCTAAGTGGCGCTGCCATAGGTCAAACGGATATCAACTGTTTTTTTTTAAATAGGAACCCCCATTTTTATTGCATATTCGTGTGGTTCGTAAATAGATATGAATGTTTTAGTTGGATCACTTTTTTTCGCTTTGTGATAGATGGCGCTGTAATAGTCACAAACGTATAAGTACGTGGTATTACGTAACATTCCGCCAGTGCGGACGGTATTCACGTATGTTAAAATGGACTGTTTACCAGTTGCGGAAAAGGTCGATATCGTGTTGATGTATGGCTATTGTGATCAAAGTGCCCAACGGGCATGTGCTACGTATGCTGCTCGGTATCCTGGACGACATCATCCAAGTGTCCGGACCGTTCGCCGGATAGTTACGTTATTTAAGAAAAGAGGAAATGTTCAGCCACATGTGAAACGTCAACCACGACGTGCAACAAATGATGATGCCCAAGTTGGTGTTTTAGCTGCTGTCGCGGCTAATCCGCACATCAGTAGCAGACAAATTGCGCGAGAATCGGGAATCTCAAAAACGTCGGTGTTGAGAATGATACACAACATCGATTACACCGGTGCCATATTTCTATGCACTAGGAATTGCATGGCGACGACTTTGAATGTCGTGTGAAGTTCTGCCACTGGGCACAAGAGAAATTACGGGACGGTGACAGACTTTTTTTGCACGCGATCTATTTAGCGACGAAGCGTCATCCACCAACAGCGGTAACGTAAACCGGCATAATACGCACTATAGGGCAACGAAATGCCACGATGACTGCGACAAGTGGAACATCAGCGACCTTGGCAGGTTAATGAATTGTGCTGCATTATGGGAGGAAGGATAAGTGGCCCCCATTTTATCGATGGCAATCTAAATGGTGGAATGTATGCTGATTTCCTACGTAATGTTCTACCGATGTTACTACAAGATGTTTCAGTGCTTGACAGAATGACGATGTACATCCAACATGATGGATGTCCGGCACATAGCTCGCGTGCGGTTGAAGCGGTATTGAAATGCATATTTCATGACAGGTGGATTGGTCGTCGAAAGACCATACCATGGCCAGCACTTACACCGGATCTGACGTCCCCGGATTTCTTTCTGTGGGGAAAGTTGAAGGGCATTTGCCATCGTGATCCACGGTCAACGCCTGACAATATGCGTCAGCGCATTGTCAAAGCATGTGCGAACATTACGGAAGGCGAACTACTCGCTGTTGAGAGGAATGTCGTTACACGTATTGCCAAATGCAATGAGATTGATGGACATCGTTTTGATCATTTATTACATTAATGTGGTGTTTACAGGTAATCACGCTGTAACTGCATGCGTTCTCAGAAATGATAAGTTCACAAAGGTACATGTATCACATTGGAACAACCGAAATAAAATGTTCAAACGTACCTACGTTCTGCATTTTAATTTAAAAAACCTACCTGTTACCAACAGTTCGTCCAAAATTGTGATCCGTATGTTTGTGACTATTACAGCGCCATCTGTCACAAAGCGGAAAAAGTGGTCCAGCTAAAACATTCATATCTCTTTACGTACTACACGAATATGTAATAAAAAATGGGGTTTCCTATTTGAAAAAACGCAGTTGATATCCGTTTGACCTATGGCAGCGCCATCTAGTCGGCCAACCATAGCGCCATCTGGTTTCCCCGTTCAAGCTAGACAAGTTTGGTTCTTGTAGTTTTTTCGTTTGACGCTTATTTCGTCAGATATTTGGCCAGGTCACGGTCAATGGACCATAAAAAAATAATAAAAATAAAAAAAATAAAAAATGTACAGCACTAACTTATTACGTAGGAGCTCGTGGATCGAATCTCATATAATACTGTGATTTTTTATCTCTAATTGTAATCAAAGAACGTTCATTATTATTATTTTTAATCACAAAAAAAGAAAAAAAGGAAGTGTGGTGGTAGAGCACTTGCTTGCGAAAGGCAGTGGTCCCGAGTTCGAGTCTTAGTCCGGCAAAAAGTTGTAATCTGTCAGGATGTTTCAAATCCCATTTTCATTTAATAGTAAATGTTTCGTTGAACGCAGTTCGGTGTCCTTTTTCCAGAGCATGTCCTGCTATAATGATTTATCAGGATACCATTGGCGGAAACACGTCTCTGTTCAATACCTCATAAAGTCTACCCAACATGTAACTTCCCGCATCTACATGGTATTCTGTATATTCTTAGAATACAAAGATCTACATGATATTTCAGTGGGAGTTTTCGAATTTTTACTAGAAGCCTGAGGACTGACACGGTTTCAGGTCTTTTTGGGTGACGGCTGATCTTTCCTCTTGCTGAGCCACACAAACGGCAGACAGTGAAGTTTCTTCTGCTAATGAGTCATGGGTGAAATAGTTTGTTTTGGCAATTTTCCTTCAAAACATTCCGTAAGTGGCTTAGTTCTCAAGCAAAATTTTCGCGTCTTAAACGGCTTTGGCTAGATGCACCAACGGTCCTCAGAACAGAATGAGTCTGTGATGGGTAATGGTAGCTGGTAGCGTGCAGATACTGGTCCGTGTGGATAAGTTTTCGGCAATCTCGGTGACGAAGGCAGCCATTTTATTTTCAGCAGACAAGGATATTTAGGAATGACAAACCACCAGCTGTATCTACGTCCACTGTGAACTTAATGTGGTCATGGATATCGTTTATGTGGTCCAAGAACTCTTCCAGCTTTTCGGGACTGTGAATCTGGACAACAAATGTGTTGTCGTCATAATGATAAAGTGAGTAGACATCCTGGTCGTTGTTTTGGATTGCATTGGCAAGGTGTCTCAGTTGTTAATAGTAAATATCAGCAGTGATGGCTACACCTCGGGGAAGCAATTCGTAGTACATCACACTGTCGCTGTTCCACTAAATGCATTATATTGTCTATTGTGGATGCGAATAGGTCTTTGTACAGGGAGTTGCTGTTTTGTTTGGGTTCAGTCATTCCTTTGTTTTCTTACGTTAGCACAAGTAAAACACTTCTCGTCACCAGGTTCGATAGAGGATGGGAATGGTCGGTCTTTTTTCACAAGGCAACTGATTACGAGAAAGCAGAGATGCGCATATGTTCACCCGCTGTCTTTTATGATTCTGACTTAGAGCATGCGGTACCTGTAACTAAGTTCTGAACCGTTCACGTGAACATGCAAATGTTGCGCGACGGTGGAATAATCACATACAATCGCATATGTGAGTTCTCGAGTACAATGACGTGGACCATTGTGGATTAGCGCGTTAAGCGATCTTCATTAAACCTCCTGAACGAAGAGTGTAAAAAATGTCAAGTGATCCTCCTTAAAACGGTAAAACCATTTTCTTGTCGTGCTCTGTCCAGTAGCATTATCCTCATACGACAATGCAAATGTTTTCGGCTGCCGCTGCTGCTGTCATCCGTCTATTGAATTCAATCACAAGACTATGTCGGAAATGTTCCGATTTCTCTACTTGGCACTCCACTCACTACCTCCAAACGAGAAAATGGTATTTGTAGACTCAAATAGCAACAGTGAATTAAAAATAAAAAATGGCACTCGATAAATGGCAACCGCAACATCAGCATGCAAAACAAAAAGGCTTCATTCGTATGCACCAAACTAATAACTACAGATTTAGTTATTTTCTAATAGACTAAATAGTAACCCAGTACCCACGAACACCACCCTGTTAAAAGTCTCTCTCTATATCTCCCTCCCTCCCTCTCTCTCTCTGTCTATCTATCTCTCTCTCTCTCTCTCTCTCTCTCTCAGCCGGCCGGAGTGGCCGTGCGGCTCTAGGCGCTACGGTCTGGAACCGAGCGACCGCTCAGGCATGGATGTGTGTGATGTCCTTAGGTTAGTTAGGTTTAATTAGTTCTAAGTTCTAGGGGACTGATGACCTCAGAAGTTAAGTCCCATAGTGCTCAGAGCCATTTGAACCATCTCTCTCTCTCTCTCTCTCTCTCTCTCTCTCTCTCACACACACACACACACACACTCACTCACTCACTCTCTCATACACACACACACACACACACACACACACACACATACAAACACACACAAAGAATATTAAAGTACATACAGTCACTACAACACAAATAAAAGGCGAACGAAAAACATAATGACAGTTGTCAACACCGCGCACTGTAAACACGGCAAACCAAAATACAGTGAACAGTGGAAGTGAGATACTAAGTTTAAATGTTTTCATTAATACTAAAAATCAGATAATCTTCCGTAAATAGATGGTCCACCCTACTAACATTCAATGACCTAAAACATATTATTTGATTTAATTGTTGGCGTAGCAAAATGTACAAATACAATGCGTTACAAATAATCTGAACGAGACATTGATGCGTGGAAACGTAATAATAGAAACGTTTTCAACCTTTAGTAAGACATTTGGCCTGAAGATAGCTTACTGCACGCCGTTAGGCGCAATCAGCTTGATGTGCTTGCACAAGAACCGACCAGTACGTGTCGGTAAGTAGCGCACCCCCGTGGGTTGCTTAAGAAATCGCCTTTTGGTGTGGTAGCTCTCCTCATTGTGTACGCTTGATGGAAAATATTGGAGGAGAGCTCCACCTTATGTGAGACACCGGTGTCCTGCATTACGCGAAATTTCTCTCGAACGCAACTTAGGCCTCTGAAGTGGCCACTTCGCTGCGCTTTTGTGGTGCTTATCACACGCCAGATTAGATTACAGCAGGCAGGACAGCTTCTCAAGTTTAAGCTGAATGGTCGACTTCCTGAGCGTGACCTTGGCTATATACTGTGATTTTCTGCAGCCAATATTCAAATCAACATATTTTCTACGTTGATGCCCATTAACGTCCTGCGCTAGCACCGTCATTAGAGACGGAGTAAGAGCTCCCCTTTAATACACTGTCAAAATAGCTTCCTCTCCGAAGAATTTGTGTGATGTCGCAGTTACAAAATTTAGTTAAAAAGTAGCCTATATGAAAAACTTATTGTTACTGACGATGTAAAATGACTTTCGTCTTTTCAAAAAAATGGTTCAAATGGTTCTGAGCACTATGGGACTTAACAGCTGTGGTCATCAGTCCCCTAGAACTTAGATCTACTTAAACCTATCTAACCTAAGGACACCACACACGTCCATGCCCGAGGCAGGATTCGAACCTGCGACCGTAGCGGTCGCGCAGTTCCAGACTGAATCACCTAGAACCGCTCGGCCACTCCGGCTGGCTCGTCTTTTCAAACCCACCGGTATCTAGACCCACAAAATTTATGTTCCTGTGTTATCTGGAATAGTTTTTAATCTTTAATTAAAGTCTGGAAATATACACTCCTGGAAATGGAAAAAAGAACATATTGACACCGGTGTGTCAGACCCACCATACTTTCTCCGGACACTGCGAGAGGGCTGTACAAGCAATGATCACACGCACGGCACAGCGGGCACACCAGGAACCGCGGTGTTGGCCGTCGAATGGCGCTAGCTGCGCAGCATTTGTGCACCGCCGCCGTCAGTGTCAGCCAGTTTGCCGTGGCATACGGAGCTCCATCGCAGTCTTTAACACTGGTAGCATGCCGCGACAGCGTGGAAGTGAACCGTATGTGCAGTTGACGGACTTTGACCGAGGGCGTATAGTGGGCATGCGGGAGGTCGGGTGGACGTACCGCCGAATTGCTCAACACGTGGGGCGTGAGGTCTCCACAGTACATCGATGTTGTCGCCAGTGGTCGGCGGAAGGTGCACATGCCCGTCGACCTGGGACCGGACCGCAGCGACGCACGGATGCACGCCAAAACCGTAGGATCCTACGCAGTGCCGTAGGGGACCGCACCGCCACTTCCCAGCAAATTAGGGACACTGTTGCTCCTGGGGTATCGGCGAGGACCATTCGCAACCGTCTCCATGAAGCTGGGCTACGGTCCCGCACACCGTTAGGCCGGCTTCCGCTCACGCCCCAACATCGTGCAGCCCGCCTCCAGTGGTGTCGCGACAGGCGTGAATGGAGGGACGAATGGAGACGTGTCGTCTTCAGCGATGAGAGTCGCTTCTGCCTTGGTGCCAATGATGGTCGTATGCGTGTTTGGCGCCGTGCATGTGAGCGCCACAATCAGGACTGCATACGACCGAGGCACACAGGGCCAACACCCGGCATCATGGTGTGGGGAGCGATCTCCTACACTGGCCGTACACCACTGGTGATCGTCGAGGGGACACTGAATAGTGCACAGTACATCCAAACCGTCATCGAACCCATCGTTCTACCATTCCTAGACCGGCAAGGGAACTTGCTGTTCCAACAGGACAATGCACGTCCGCATGTATCCCGTGCCACCCAACGTGCTCTAGAAGGTGTAAGTCAACTACCCTGGCCAGCAAGATCTCCGGATCTGTCCCCCATTGAACATGTTTAGGACTGGATGAAGCGTCGTCTCACGCGGTCTGCACGTCCAGCACGAACGCTGGTCCAACTGAGGCGCCAGGTGGAAATGGCATGGCAAGCCGTTCCACAGGACTACATCCAGCATCTCTACGATCGTCTCCATGGGAGAATAGCAGCCTGCATTGCTGCGAAAGGTGGATATACACTGTACTAGTGCCGACATTGTGCATGCTCTGTTGCCTGTGTCTATGTGCCTGTGGTTCTGTCAGTGTGATCATGTGATGTATCTGACCCCAGGAATGTGTCAATAAAGTTTCCCCTTCCTGGGACAATGAATTCACGGTGTTCTTATTTCAATTTCCAGGAGTGTAAAAGCTCCTCAGTTGCAGGTTTAGACAACGTGCCAGTCTGCTTCGTAGTAATATGAGGCTACTCTTTTGCTGTAATGGTAGAGGTGACTGAACGTGTTACGCTCTGCACAAAATGCCGTTAGCGATGGTGGGTTGTGCTCATGCGTGTCTGCTCAACATCCAGTTACAGTTCACCGACAGGGGGTGGGGCTGGGGGTAGGATGTTGTGTGACACACTGAAATTACTTTCCTTCCACGGGAAACAAAATATTGAACGTTACCTGCCTAGTATTGTTTCTTTAGCTATCGCGTTTGAGGAGAGTCACTGGTATACCAAGGGTCTTATTTATCTCACATAAACACTTCTCGTGTGACAATACAATTATTGACCCAATGTGGAAAGAAGGATCCGTAGCCTCATCTGGCTTCCGACGTACTCGTTACTGGAAAAATATTCATGGACTCATCAGCCGCACGTACCTAATTGTAACATTGGAGAGTCCAGAGCACTTTTGACGTGTAGTCAAGAAAGGTACTCCATGAGACAGAGGTTCCTGTACACACACCGAAGAAATGGTTCTAACAGGTGTAGCTGCTAGCGCATACCAGTGGTCCTGCATTGAAATGACGAATAGGTTGAGGTACTAAGGCCCGTCTAATGCTATTGCAATACAGGAAAGACGACGCGGGGAGGTGTAACCATTCTTCTCTCAAAGCGATGCGCGCCAGATAACATCGCTGGCCGCTGCTGTAACCCAGTGATGGCGTCAGTTTCGATAAAATAAAAGTATTCCCAAAAAACAATTTTCATCGTGTACTGTGAATAGCTCTGGGTCTGTATGATTTGGAGTGCCTGTACCGTCAGATGTTTACTGGTCTGGGCGCTTTGAGATGTGGTCTGCTCTTGACTATGTTGTGCGCAACTATTGCTCGTTCATTCTGCTATGAATTTACAGTCACCAAATATTTGTTCAACTACCAAACGCATCAGCCAATCTACTTCGCCTCTTCTCGTTTGGATCCCACCTGCAACTAGCTGTACTACAACATCGCGTGCCGGGGTCGTGTACACTCGTTCACATACTTTTAATGAATACGGTGACAGGCGACGCTCTTCAACATATCTTGTTCATTTCTTGTGTGGCAAAGGCTGCGAAGGGCAATGCTCCGTGTAGAGCTACTCGACCTCCTCACCGACTTGGTTACTTATCAAATCAAGAATCTGCACACACGATTCACAGGAAAGAGCATCATAAATCATTTACTACCTGTGCATCTGTGTTACGTTTCAGAAGAATCAATGTTTGTATTATTTTTTTATTATTTTGAGCTTTTCCTCATTACAGAGGCTTATCTCCAACATAATAATTTATTTGGAAATCACAGTACAAACAATAAACGTTCTTAAACTATATTTGTCAAAATATTTCTCCAGGTGTTTCGATCTTGTGTGTCTTCTTCCTCTGCTCCCATTCTCCTCATTGTGTGCTGTACATTTAGGAGCCAGGTAGTCATAGGTCGTCCTCTTCTTCTTCTCCCCTCTGGTTTCCACTCCAGTATCAATTTTGGTATTCTGGCTTCCTCCATTCGTCGTACATGCCCGTACCACTGTAATTTCTTCCTATCCATTACGTCATGTATTCTTTCTTTTATTTCCATTCTCCTTATTACTTCGTTGTTCCTTATCTTTTCTTTCCTGGAGATTCTTGCCGATCTTCTACAAAAGTCCATCTCTAGAGCTTGTAATTTTTTAATGTGCTTCATGTTAATTGTCCAGGTCTCCGTTCCATACAGAACCACATTCTCTAATATGGATTTGTATATTAATTTTTTAGTTCTGCTCATTACATTCCCGCTCCATAAGACTGAGTTAAGCATCCCAATGACCCTCCGTCCGCTACTAATTCTTTTATTGATTTCTGACTCTGATTTTCCCTCGATTTCTAAAATGGATCCCAAATAACAGAAAGTGTTTATCTTTTTGATTTTCTTTCCTTCAATGTATAGCTCATCTGAATCATTAGTCAAGTATTCTGATTTTTGGTAATTAATCTTCAAACCCCAAGTTTTGTATGCTACGGCTAGTTGATTGCACATATAGTTAGCATTCTCCCCATCTTATGCTACGACTACTTGATCATCAGCAGGTAATAAATGATGTAGATAAACTCCATCTCTTATTTTTAATGCCATACTATTACATTTACGAGACCATGTTCTAAGACTAATATCTATATAGATTTCAAATAATGATGGTGACATGGGACAGCCCTGTAGAAGGCCTTTGCTTGTTCTAAATTTCTATGAAAGTTTATTACCAACTTTCACTTGGCAAATGTTATCTTTATACATCTGTTGTATTATTTTAATCAAAGAAGGGTTTATGTTTGCCATATGTAGTGCTCTCCAAAGTAATTTTCTTGGAACAGTAGATCTAGAAAAAGCGTATGATCAATGTTGTATACTAATTAAATATAAGCTGATAACTACTACCTGTTGTACTGAACAAACTGGCCATTTGCGTGTGTACCAGCAAACTATGATTAGAAATCTACGGTAAACAGTGATATTCGATTGATGAACTATAAGGTTCAAAATAAGGATAGCACATATGTACATCGATAAACAAGACTATATCACCGTTTTTTTTTCCTATTGAGGAGTGTCAGTATTCATTCGGGATTGCTAACGATCATGTTACGCTTGATAGAACTGGCACTATGAGTATGTTTACTTGCTAAGGAGAAATTTTTCTTTTCTACAAGACAGAATATACTTTATTATAACGAACAACTTGGATATCAGGCAGTATTCTGGCAGTAGTTTTGTTTTACATCTTGAAATCACTGTAAGCATTTTTGTTTGAATAACACTGTCGCTGCTCAGACATTAACATTTCCCTTCTGTTTGGTCTCCTGATACACGCAAATGAACCTCAGTGTTTTTTGATTTGGTGGTGTGGAAAACTTGAATACGTGAACAGTGTTCTGTAATGCTTGCAGGCTTGACGTGCGAAAGTTCGAAAAATTGTTGAAAGATATAAAAAAAGAAGAAAAAAGTGTTAATACTTTTACCGTTATTTGTCCTTACTGCGCAGTGCTACCTTCAGTCGCTGAATGTTTTGCTATAAGACAAAAGAAGATAATTTAAAAATTTATAATTTAGGATTGTACAGATTCTGATGTGTAAATAAAATAACGTAGAACACAGAGACTCCAGGTGTGGGTTGATGATGTGCGAAAAGTGCAAGTAACGATTTAAATACTCCTGCGCGAGGTGGCAGAGAGGTTAAGACAGTAGAGCAGTATTCGGGAACATCGCGTTTCTAATCTCCATCTTACCATCTATGGTTTCTCTAAATTCCTTCAGGAACGCCACCGCCCATGATTGTACGGCATTTCACGTAAAGTTATGGTTAATTTCCAGGGAAGACTGAAAAGATTTGTATAGTAGTAGTAGTTGTCTAACAGAATCACGATTAGTACTTGGTAAAATATTCAAATTTCTGTAACATCACTACATGGCTGCAACCGTCAGATGTGGATCTAAATGAAGGCATTAGCTCGTTACCTGCTATGCGCGCCGCCCTGCGAACGGAAAGGAAGCAAAAGAGATTAGCTCTTTACTTCTTCTCGATTCCGAGTTTATGAAAGACTAAGTAAAAAATCAGATCAATCTAAGATGCTGTAGGAAATCAGTCTTGACATTTCGTAAGCGTTATTAGCCTTTAATGATTTAGGGCACTTAAATAATTATGATAAAATCTCAAATTGCAATACATCATGGCATGAGCTGTGCCCAGTCGCAGCGTTTCGTTCTGCATATATTCTGTATCCGCCTACCATCCCCCACACGGCTCCTGTATGACCTCATCTGATTCCCCCTCCTTCTTCTTTTCCTCTATCATTTTTTTTTTTTTTTTTTTTTTGGTCATCAGTCTACTGGCTGGTTTGATGCGGCCCGCCACGAATTCCTTTCCTGTGCTAACCTCTTCATCTCAGAGTAGCACTTGCAACCTACGTCCCCAATTATTTGCTTGACGTATTCCAATCTCTGTCTTCCTCTACAGTTTTTGCCCTCTACAGCTCCCTCTAGTACCATAGAAGTCATTCCCTCATGTCTTAGCAGATGTCCTATTATCCTGTCCCTTCTCCTTATCAGTGTTTTCCACACATTCCTTTCCTCTCCGATTCTGCGTAGAACCTCCTCATTCCTTACCTTATCAGTCCACCTAATTTTCAACATTCGTCTGTAGCACCACATCTCAAATGCTTCGATTCTCTTCTGTTCCGGTTTTCCCACAGTCCATGTTTCACTACCATACAATGCTGTACTCCAGACGTGCATCCTCAGAAATTTCTTCCTCAAATTAAGGCCGGTATTTGATATTAGTAGACTTCTCTTGGCCAGAAATGCCTTTTTTGCCATAGCGAGTCTGCTTTTGATGTCCTCCTTGCTCCGTCCGTCATTGGTTATTTTACTGCCTAGGTAGCAGAATTCCTTAACTTCATTGACTTCGTGGCCATCAATCCTGATGTTGTTTCTCGCTGTTCTCATTTCTACTACTTCTCATTACCTTCGTCTTTCTCCGATTTACTCTCAAACCATACTGTGTACTCATTAGACTGTTCATTTCGTTCAGCAGATCATTTAATTCTTCTTCACTTTCACTCAGGATAGCAATGTCATCAGCGAATCGTAACATTGATATCCTTTCACCTTGCATTTTAATTCCACTCCTGAACCTTTCTTTTATTTCCATCATTGCTTCCTCGATGTACAGATTGAAGAGTAGGGGCGAAAGGCTACAGGCTTGTCTTACACCCTTCTTAATACGAACACTTCGTTCTTGATCGTCCACTCTTATTATTCCCCCTTGGTTGTTGTACATATTGTATATGACCCGTCTCTCCCTATAGCTTACCCCTACTTTTTTCAGAATCTGGAACAGCTTGCACCATTTTATATTGTCGAACGCTTTTTCCAGGTCGACAAATCCTATGAAAGTGTCTTGATTTTTCTTTAGCCTTGCTTCCATTATTAGCCGTAACTTCAGAATTGCCTCTCTCGTCCCTTTACTTTTCCTAAAGCCACCTAGCGCATTCTCAATTTTCTTTTCCATTCTTCTGTATATTATTCTTGTAAGCAGCTTCGATGCATGAGATGTTAAGCTGATTGTGCGATAATTCTCGCACTAGTCAGCTCTTGCCGTCTTCGGAATTGTGTGGACGATGCTTTTCCGAAAGTCAGATGGTATATCGCCAGGCTCATATATTCTACACACCAACGTGAATAGTCGTTTTGTTGCCACTTCCCCCAATGATTTTAGAAATTCTGATGGAATGTTATCTATCCCTTCTGCCTTATTTGACCGTAAGTCCTCCAAAGCTCTTTTAAATTCCGATTCTAACACTGGATCCCCTATCTCTTCTAAATCGACTCCTGTTTCTTCTTCTATCACATCAGACAAATCTTCACCCTCATAGAGGCTTTAAATGTATTCTTTCCACCCATCTGCTCTCTCCTCTACATTTAACAGTGGAATTCCCGTTGCACTCTTAATGTTACCACCGTTGCTTTTAATGTCACCAAAGGTTGTTTTGACTTTCCTGTATGCTGAGTCTGTCCTTCCGACAATCATATCTTTTTCGATGTCTTCCCTTTTTTCCTGCAGCCATTTCGTCTTAACTTCCCTGCACTTCCTATTTATTTCATTCGTCAACGACTTGTATTTCTGTATTCCTGACTTTCCCGGAACATGTTTGTACTTCCTCCTTTCATCAATCAACTGAAGTGTTTCTTCTGTTACCCATGGTTTCTTCGCAGCTAAGTTCTTCGTACCTATGTTTTCCTTCCCAACTTCTGTGATGGCCCTTTTTAGAGATGTCCATTCATCTTCAACTGTACTGCCTACTGCGCTATTCCTTATTGCTGTATCTATAGCGTTAGAGAACTTCAAACGTATCTCGTCATTCCTTAGTATTTCCGTCGGCATGTATACCTGAACTATCGTTGTCGGTGTTGGTCTGCTGTCGATTCTGATTAGAACAACCCGGTCACTGAACTGTTCACAGTAACACACCCTCTGCCCTACCATTTTCTGCTGCTGTTGATATTACTCGATACTCATCTGACCAGAAATCCTTGTCTTCCGTCCACTTCACTTTACTGACCCCTACTACGAGGTGCATTCAAGTTCTAAGGCCTCCGATTTTTTTTTCTAATTAACTACTCACCCGAAATCGATGAAACTGGCGTTACTTCTCGACGTAATCGCCCTGCAGACGTACACATTTTTCACAACGCTGACGCCATGATTCCATGGCAGCGGCGAAGGTTTCTTTAGGAGTCTGTTTTGACCACTGGAAAATCGCTGAGGCAATAGCAGCACGGCTGGTGAATGTGCGGCCACGGAGAGTGTCTTTCATTGTTGGAAAAAGCCAAAAGTCACTAGGAGCCAGGTCAGGTGAGTAGAGAGCATGATTAATCACTTCAAAGTTGTTATCACGAGGAAACTGTTGCGTAACGTTAGCTCGATGTGCGGGTGCGTTGTCTTGGTGAAACAGCACACGTGCAGCCCTTCCCGGACGTTTTTGTTGCAGTGCAGGAAGGAATTTGTTCTTCAAAACATTATCGTAGGATGCACCTGTTACCGTAGTGCCCTTTGGAACGCAATGGGTAAAGATTACGCCCTCGCTGTCCCAGAACATGGACACCATCATTTTTTCAGCATTGGCGGTTACCCGAAATTTTTTTGGTGGCGGTGAATCTGTGTGCTTCCATTGAGCTGACTGGCGCTTTGTTTCTGGATTTAAAAATGGCATCCACGTCTCATCCATTGTCACAACCGACGAAAAAAGAGTCCCATTCATGCTGTCGTTGCGCATCAACATTGCTTGGCCACATGCCACACGGGCAGCCATGTTGTCGTCCGTCAGCATTCGTGGCGCCCACCTGGATGACACTTTTCGCATTTTCAGGTCGTCATGCAGGATTGTGTGCACAGAAGCCACAGAAATGCCAACTCTGGAGGCGATCTGTTCAACAATCATTCGGCGATGACAATTCTCTCCACTTTCTCGATCATGTCGTCAAACCGGCTTGTGCGAGCCCGAGGTTGTTTCGGTTTGTTGTCACACGATGTTCTGCCTTCATTAAACCGTCGCACCCACGAACGCACTTTCGACACATCCATAACTCCATCACCACATGTCTCCTTCAACTGTTGATGAATTTCAATTGGTTTCACACCACGCAAATTCAGAAAACGAATGATTGCACGCTGATCAAGTAAGGAAAACGTCGCCATTTTAAGTATTTAAAACAGTTCCCATTGTCGCCGCTGGCTGTAAAATTCTATATGCCGTACGGTGCTGCCATCTCTGGGACGTATTGACAATGAACGCGGTCTCATTTTAAAAAATGCGCATGTTTCTATCTCTTTCCACCTCGTATATCTAGATTGAACCTTTGCATTTCCCTTTTCAGGTTTTCTAGTTTCCCTACCACGTTCAAGCTTCTGACAGTCCACGCCCCGACTCGTAGAACGTTATCCCTTCGTTGATTATTCAATCTTTTTCTCATGGTAACCTCCCCCTTGGCAGTACCCTCCCGGAGATCCGAATGGCGGACTATTCCGGAATCTTTTGCCAATGGAGAGATCATCATGACACTTCTTCAAATACATGCCACATGTCCTGTGGATACACGTTACATGTCTTTAATGCAGTGGTTTCCATTGCCTTCTGCATCCTCATGTCGTTGATCATTGCTGATTCTTCCGCCTTTAGGGGCAATTTCCCACCCCTAGGACAAGAGAGTGCCCTGAACCTCTATCCGCTCCTCCGCCCTCTTTGACAAGGCCGTTGGCAGAATGAGGCTGACTTCTTATGCCGGAAGTCTTCGGCCACCAATGCTGATTATTTATCAAAATTTAGGCAGTGGCAGGGATCAAACCCGGGACCGAAGACGTTTGATTATGAATCAAAGACGCTACCCCTAGACCACAGGTACCCCTTCCTCTATCATATCCACATACTTTACACTGTCCACAGGCTTGATCCGCCCCCTCCACCTAGTGTCCTCCTTCCTCTCCATCCCCCACTTGTTGCAGCACTCTATCTCTGTATCCTTCCCTCTCTCCACCTCCACACCCTCCAGGGCAATTTCCAGCACTTTCTCCTCCCAGATGATGAACTTCGCCGTGACATCTACCCATCCTATCAACTGTAGCTTGGCCTTGTCCCCCCCTCGCCTCCCTAGGGCCCCTCTTTCCATTCTCCTCCTTCTCCCAGGGCGGTTTTTCTTCTTCCCGCCCACCCCGAATTCTCATCCCTTCTCCCGCCCTCTGTAGCACTGCCCCTTCCCCCCTTTCTTCCCTTCTCCATTGTATACCTAACCTTGGCAGATCCTTCCAGTTTGTTCTTCATCATCAGTGTGCTAAATCAGTGTTGCGTTCGGTGCTGTTCTACAGTGACATCAAGTGATGTGGTTTTAATTGTATGTCTGACTTGCACACAATGTTGCTGTCTGTGATTGTTCTGTGCTATGCCACCCATTGCAAATTTTATGCTCTGGTCGTACCTCGCCTTGTCTTCTTTTAATCCTTATGATGTATGGTTTTTTGTGTAAATTACTGTTTTTGATTTTTATCTCCATTTTCATAGTCACCCCCTTTCTTGTATGCCATCTTCCATGATGTTACCGCTTTTATATCTATGAACCACCATATTTTTCTCCTTTATGTTGTTTTAAACATGTTCTGTTACATACTTTATGTCTTTTGGCTAAAGAGAAGTGCCTACACTGCTGACAGCCCCCCCCCCCCCCCGATGGGGAACTGAAATGCAATAAAGAAAAAAAATATCCTTCTGCTGAATTACCTGCCAAAATAAACTATAGTCCAGCTATATGCGAGCTGATGTGGTTGGTCTGCCCCCTGTTCAATAGCTATGTATTTGGCGACATTGAGAGACTCTGAATCTGCCCCTGGAGCAGGTAGTTGCTGAGTACCTTACCATATAATCCCCGTTAAATACTCCACATAACATATGAATCAGTGATATAGTACCTATACTATTACCAAACACCACACTGCGCTGTTTAACTACATTACCTGACAAAAAAAGTAAACCACCCAGGGTTGCGCAGGATAGATGTGAGGCCTGAGGTGCCTTGCCATGATTCACGCAGTTTGCCCTGTTAGAGGTTCGAGTCCTCCCTCGGGTATGGATGTGAATGTGGGTTGACCTTAACATAATTTAGTTTAAGTTAGATTAATTAGCGGTAAGCCTAGGGAAGGATGACCTCAGCAGTTTGGTCCAACAGGAACTTACCACCATCATCACCAAACCACCCACAAGGGGAGGAGAAAACGAAATGAGACTTTACAAGTTGATAGGGCATCTGACGTTTTTTCATTGATTATGAACCACAGGCAACTTCACAGACAACTAGGCTTGATGACAGCACTTATCAGTATGACGTTGCACCAGTTCTAACCTGGATACAAGCGTAATATAGTTAGGCAGGCAGCTATAAGGCCGTTATGTTGTCTTCTGGGGCAAGCTGCCCCACAACTGTAGCAGATGGTCCTTCATGTCCTAGTTACTGGCACTGAGACAGAGCTGTCATCCGAGCTGGTCTCACACAAGGTCTATCAGGAAGAGATTTGGGTATCTGGCTGGTCATGGAAGTATCTCAACATCATGCAGACAGTTCAGAGAGAAACAGACCATATGTGGACGAAAACTGCCCTGTTGAACAATAACATCATGATGCTGTTGCATGAGACATGAGGACACAGCATGCTGCGACCAACCGTTTTGCTATACTTATATACTTTAAGTCCACCTTGTATGGTGTTCAAACCCACATGATCATTAATAGACCTACATGTGCCATCAGTAAACTACTCTTGTGTGGAATTCCTGTTTATAGGAGTTACGTAAGCACAGGTATAACACAGATACAAACACTTACAGGCTTGTCTAGCTTCTCTTCCTCCTCCTCCTCCTCCTCCTCCTCCTCATGAAATTTGTTCCAACAGATACACGACAAATCGTTCTACAATGCTTTAACAAGTGTTCACCACAGACGAGTCTGTTAATGGTGATCCATGATGTAATGTAGAAGCTGAGTGTTGAGATGTTAACTTCAATGTACCACTTCCAAACATGTTGATGGTGGATGCCATGCTGCCACTGAAGATATCGATGTCTTGAAGAAAGGGTTTTAGATGGTTGATACACAATCTTCGATGTATTTCAGACTGCTGCACAGTTGATTCTAATCTATATCAGTGTACTGTAGCATGTGTACACAGCTTGTCATTCTCTATTTCTACTATTACTTCAAAGTATATGTCTGGTGCTACACCAACATTAACAAGTTTTGATTTTTTGGTGGTTAGGTGATAAATAGTGTTGAACATAAGAATTCAGAGATGACTGAATGGTGGCACCACAGGTAGTGCAGATGCTGGAATAGTGGAAACTTAAAGTCTGGAAATAGTTCAGTGTGCTGATTTGATTTCCACTCCAATGTGTTGGGAGATGCACAAGAGAGCGCATCTGAGTGCTGACTTGATTTCTGCTGCAGCGCAAATGTACTAGGCTCTGCACCATATATGTTAGGGAGATATTGTGCTGAGGCTGAAATAAATGAAAACCATGAAAATACACACACACAGATACATAATGAATAATAATGAAAATTTTGAGAGAGGAATGGGTTGATACTACAATCGATTGTGTGAGTCAGTTTTCTCAGCAGATCTCTGATGACACTTCATGATGTTTAATCTGTCACTTGGTGTACATGACATGAGTGCTGAGTCCATTTGATATCGAGTAGGCCTGGATGCTGTGGATGATTGGCTTGAGTACCAGTCTGCAGTGCCACAGAAATTGGAATAATCCATTTAGATGGCAACCTTGCAGGCTGTATATGTATCTTCAGGTCTGCTGTGTTGGATAGCATTTTTGGGCTCTCATATCGTTAGTGACATCATCGAGTATTTGACAACCTTATCATCATCTTGGATTACCATCTTGGATTCTAAACTTAGCGCAAGTGACATATGATGTCAGAGGACTGAGTAAGGCCCATTATCTTGGACTCTGACATGAAAGGGCTGGGCAAAGATCTTGGAACGCTGTCTTGGATTTTATAGTTAGTGATCATCTTTAATTTTTACAAGTCTTCATCTTGGATTCTTCACAAAGCACAACTGACCTATTTCCATGATACTTTACATATATATATATATATATATATATATATATATATATATATATATATATATATGAAAGGGTAATAGTTTTGGGGGTTCTCTACATCTATATCTCTACTCCGCAGACCAATGTGAAATGTATTGCTTGGGGGCATCCACTGTACCAGTTATTAGAATATTTTCCCATTGCATTCATATATAGAGATTGGGAAGAATAATTGTGCAAATGCTTCAATGCATACTGTAATTAATCTAATTTTGTCCTCACAGTATCTATGGGAACAGTACATAGAGGGCTGTAGCATGTTTACATGAAGCTATACAACTCTTATGTTTATTCACGTAAATAGGATCTTCTTGTTCCAATTTTACTGTAACACTAGGTAATTTATAACAATTTACTGTAACAATTGGGCAATATGATACAATATTATTGTAAGAGGGGACAGTCTGTCCTATGTAGCTGAAATACCTAGTGTTCATCATACGAATTGTTGTGTTTCCCTTGCTATTTCCACTTCATATAATATATTTAGTCTGAACTTCCTGTAAAATATCTCAGAGTAGATCAAAGTCCCCTTGACGTCACATAGGTCTAAGTTGGACATTAGTCAGGAATATTTGAAAGTACAACTGCAGTGAAAGATTTTTCTAAGTGGTCATGCGTGTGTCTCCTCTTACCTGCAGCCTTTACTGGCAAAGGAGTTCCTGAACCAGTATCCTCGTTGAACGTACCACACCAGTATTGGTCAGAAATGATTAGGAAATCCTATGGAAACATGCAAGCTCCATATAAAACCACATTGCTAAAAAGGACCCATTACATCACCAGTCGATTACAACAACAAAAAAGTTTCGCAAGTTGATTGAAATTTCCTCATCTGCCTTCATTTACAAAACAGCTGTAAATGTCCGATATATTAGATATAATGTAAAACTATTACAATTTAAGTGAGAAAAGTCTTAATTATCTCTTTCAAATGCAATGCTCGCTAAACTGAATAGTAGATTTATTCCTGTTTATAGGAAAAATGACTGGAGTTTAACGTGTCACCTACATTGGTATCATTAAAAAAAAGTACTAGCACTAACTGACAATGGTATAAATGTACAGTGACCTTCTTGGAGGAGACACCTTGTCTGTACACATCAGGGACATCATGTTCGACGTCTTTAGTTTCTGACATTCATTAGAATGATTTAGAAAGCTTGGAGAAATGTGTAAATTCACCAAAAGCACGCTCTGCTAGTGTCACACTATTCAACATAGGACAATAGCATTTGGGTGTTTCACAAAAATGGTTCAAATGGCTTTGAGCATTATGGGACTTAATATTTGAGGTCATCAGTCCCCTAGAACTTAGAACTACTTAAACACACATTCATACCTGAGGCAGGATTCGAACCTGCGACCGTTGCGGTCGTGCAGTTCCAGGGGTGTTTCACACACCATAAGACATTTTCAGCCATATGTCAGGTTTAACCCCCCTCCCACGCTCCAAATTTCATTCAACTGCCTATGACAAGCGCTCTCACTTCTACAAAGGTCCTTCCAGAGAGAGATGATGTCTCTATCAACCGCTTTGCCCTTATGGAAAGAGACTTTGTCTTTTGACGTCACACACAGCATTGGTCGTTCTGTAGTTCTGAAATCCCCACGAATCTGAGTACCTCTAATTTCACTGATTGTCGCAAATATTTCGAAGTCTAACTACAGTCAAATATATTTCTATATCTCAGAATCTAGCAGGCTTATAGAATTCCTCCAAGTAGATACGTCACTCCAACTCTTGTTCCCCAACACTCGGAACCTTAGTCAGTGAAACATGAGGACTGCCATTAAGTAACGCAACATTTTTTTTCCTGTAAGCAGGTTAGTTTTATTCAGGGTTCCAGTGCGTCCCTTTGCCTATGGAACTGTAGTTTTCAACATAATCTGTGTTGAATGCGGTGGCCTTATGCCATCTTAGTGGGAGGGCTTGTATGTATGCATGGTGCTACTCGTACTGTACTGGTCGATGCCATAGCTAACATCATCCATGCACTGCTTCTCATGGAGTGAATCCTTAATTGGACCAAACAAACGGAATTCGGGAGGTGCCAGATTCGGGCTGTAGGTTGGATGTAGAAGAATAGTCCACTGAAGTTTTGCAAGCTCCTCTCGGATCCTCAGATTTCTGTGAAGCCATGCATTCTCATGGAGAAAAGTTCGTTTGCATTTTGGTGGCGACAAACACGCTGAAGTCGTTTCTTCAATTTCCTGAAGGTCGCACAACATACTCTAGAGATGATGTTTGCACCATGAGGGATGACATCAGCAGAATGAACTCTTCAAGGTCCCACAAGATAGCCACTATGACTTTACCGACTTAGTGTGCAGCTTTGAGCTTTTCTCCCGAGGAGAAATGGTGTAATTTGTTTCTGGTTCGAACTGATGGATGCATGTTTCATCGCGTGTAGCGATTTTCGACATAAATTGTCATGATGATCCCCCTATCTCGCAAGCAATTTCGCACTGATGGTTCTCCTTTGCTCTTTATGGTTTTCCATTAGGCGCTGAGGAACCAAGGGGTACACACTTTTCAGTGCCCCAACTCATGGACGATTGTGATAGCACAACGAACAAAGTGTAGAGGGTATGTTGGTTCAAATAGCTCTGAGCACTATGGGACTCAACATCTTAGGTCATAAGTCCTCTAGAACTTAGAACAAACCTAACTAACCTAAGGACACCACACACACCCATGCCCGAGGCAGGATTCGAACCTGCGACCGTAGCAGTCCCGCCAGAGCCGCACGGCCACCGCGGCCGGCAGAGGGTATGTTGGACAAGGATGGAAACTGTCAGGATGCGTCATATTAAAACTCGTCCGAGTTTCCCAAGTGGTTTATTATTTCCAGCTACCGTGCCCCTGTTCCTCTCAGTCTGCATCACCGGGTCCCACAATGCTGAGGACACCGGTGACTGTGAAACAGCTTGGCACGGAATGGCTGCCTTAGGGACGCATACAGTGCACTGCTGTATCGGCATTGTATGGCCGCGGAATTGTGACGACGTCAGGCTGCGTTGGCAGTCGACTCAGTGGTCTCCATCCCCATTGTCTCAGCACCACTCGTGGGAAGCCGCAGAACGGCCCACTGCATGCTTCTTTGCCGTCGTGGTAGGATCGTGGCGACAACAAGCGCCTACTATCCGACAGTCAAATCTGCAGCCCTCGCCTCAGAATGCCCCCGGCGTGTATTGGGAGCCAACAAGACAGCCCACAGTGGCGACCCATGGCGCGGCCTGTCGCAAGCTGGCTGCAGGCCCCACATTGGCCTCAGAGGGTCGAACCAGCGACCCGCTGTGAACGGGAATGCTGGCACCCCATCTGCTGCTACGTGTAGCCGGTGGTATGACACGCTCTGCCGTCCAGGAAAGCTGTCACACTTCTTTCCTTCTTAGTGAACCGGCGCCTATTTATACGCGCTGTGCGCGTCTGTTTCGCTGACGCACCGCTGAGAGTCATGTACTCATAACACCTAGGTAGGCGAGTGGGCCCCTTCTGCCTGTAACTTGCGCCATGCAAACTGCTGTGTTTGCTCTTCTCAGCAGGTCTATGGCCCTGTGGCCTCCATTCTTCGCTTACTGTCAACAGGCCCACACCTGGCTGCAACTTGTGCACTCCGAAATATTACACCGAAGCTAAACTTTTCCGATCTTAAACGGTGGTGCCACTACAAAAAGACATCCAGTTGAGCTGAAAGGCATCTGACGACGACTTGTTGATCATCTCGTATAGCAGCATGTGTGCATGCCAGCATTCCAGGAGTCACAGTTACGGGCGGTAGGCCGGCATGAGAGATGAACAGGTATGTGCGACCTTGTTGCGATGATGGCAGACACTTCGTCCACCAACTCATAGTGCATTTGTTCACTGACAGGTCTCTGTAGACGTTCTGCAAGCGCCTATGAATATCTGCCCTTCTTGGAGCGCACCTCCATTACATACCTCGTTTAGAAGGCTGTATATAGCGCCGAGACTTATACCCTACTACACTGTACTATTGGGACTGAAGTGGGAATATTCCGCCATGTTCCACAAGAAATTCGGCATTTTTTGAATGGAAACTGGCCGAGAAAAAAGTATTGTGTCACTTATTGAATGCCCCCCGTACTACAGGCACAAGCATCCATGTTGAGGGAACCACAACTCCATTTGTAAGAAATAATTTAGAAATTTCTGGAGGGTTTAAATACATGTAAAATGTGGCTTTCTTCATTTTAATTAAAACAGTAATAATAAAAAAGCAAAATAAAAACAATAAGCATATATTTAAAACATAGACACTCACTAAAGCAGGAACTGTTTGATGTAAATGTTATGTGACGTGGTTGCTGTCAAATGTTATTTGCTGAGTTTAAAACTGTTAATTCGCCGTACATGTTCAACCAGAAGGCAGCAGTTTTGGTGCAAATATTCGCTAATTCAAGTAGAAAATTGATTCAATTGACTAGAATATTTACTAATTTCAGCAAAATAGTCGACTGATTGCGATACAAAATTGAATGGTTTGCTGTATGGTGCATTATTCTGTGTATGTCCCACATTGCTAGCAAACACAAGTACCCCTCCCGACCATTAAATTATGCCCACAAAAACATATCACACATCCAGGAACAGGATTTGTATGTTCATTGTTCACCATGAAAGTGTACACTGTTACTAAATGCTATATCAGTGTCTATGACTGATGAGACATTTCTTTAGGACCTAAAGAAAAAACATGAGTGTTACTTACACCAAAAGACTATCATATATAAAAAAGTGTGTGTTCGTTGCTGTACAGTTAGCTTTTTCTATTGTTATTTCATCCCCCTCGTCAGATACGGATGGGAGGTTGGCTGTCAGCAGTAGATGCAGCCTGTTTCTCAGCCAAACAACAAGTAAATCTAACAGAGACGAAAAAACATTAACATAAATGTGAGTTGTTAACACGTGAATTAAGAAGGAAAGATGAAATTTCTGGAGGGTTTAAATATATGTGAAATGTGGCTTTCCTCGTTTTTAGTTAAATCAGTAATAATAAAAAAGTAAAACAAAAATTATAAGCATACATTTAAAACACGATATAAAACATTGATCTTAAGAATACAGCACTTTACTGTTACTAAAACCTGAAGAACCGGCTTGGGAAAGGTTGTCTGTTGCTGAAGGAGACAATATTGAATATTGAAGAGGGAAGGAGGTGGAGGTATAAGAAGGTAGGAAAGGTGTGCAGCATCAAGTGAGTAGGAGTGGGTGTTGGGAGACAAGAGGAGAGGAGTAGCGTATGTATCGGTAACGTCACAGATTGAAGGGGAAAACCGGATATGCAAGAAAGAGGGAAGCAAAAAAATGTAGGTGAGATATGCCGAGGGAATGAGAAGGAAACGCCGGCCGGAGTGGCCGAGCGGTTCTAGGCGCTACAGTCTGGAACCGCGCGACCGCTACGGTCGCAGGTTCGAATCCTGCCTCGGGCATGGATGTGTGTGATGTCCTTAGGTTAGTTAGGTTTAAGTAGTTCTAAGTTCTAGGGGACTGATGACCACAGCAGTTAAGTCCCATAGTGCTCAGAGCCATTTGAACCATTTTTGAGAAGGAAACACTGAGGTAGTGCAATGGATGGGGTGGATTTATAGCTGGTAGGATGGTTAAGTTTTGCACGGAATTCTAGTTCTGGGAGAGAAAGATGGCTGAAATTTCGTTGAAAGTGGATGTGGAAGGTGTGCAGTGTTGGATTGGCGGGGTGTGTACGTCGAGGCACAACAGCACAGTAGGATTGAAAAGTAGATGGGAAACAACAGGATTATTGTAATAAAGTTTGCAGATGGTGTAGATTGTCCATAGGTGTCCAGTTTGAGTGAAGAGGTGGGAAATTGTGATTCTTCAGTTTCTCCCGGCGTATTTGATGCTCGAACAATCCACGGGTATACTGCCGGTTCATAGTGTTCATAGTGCCCGTTAGACACTATGAACCGGCGGTATACCCGTGGACTGTTCGAGCAGGTGGGAAATTGATTAGTTCGTAAAGTATCTGGTTGGGGGAAGGTAAACAGATGCAGAACGCGAGGCAGAGTTCATGGCGTTCTAGGATCTGGAGGGACTCATAGAACTTACATGGGGTAGATATCCCTGCCACATTTACATAAGAAAGGACGGAATATAGCAAGGTTTTGTGGGTATGGAGGACAGTGCAAGGGCGCAGTCCCTTAATGTGATGTGTTAGAAGTTTTAACAATTGAAATTTATGTCGTGCTTTTGTTGGATGGGTAGTAGGTGAAGTTTCCATGTTACTTGCCAGTTAATCGTTTCTCCAAGATATTTCAGTGCGTTAGTTAATTGCGTAGTACTGTCATAAAAGGTAAAGTAGATGTCATTGAAGCAAATGGTGTGGGTTTTTCGTCTTTTAGTTATTGCCTGGGCTTTGGTAGGATTGCTCTTGAGGAGCGATTGGCTAACCCATGGGGTACAGTGACTGAGGTAGATTCGGCGGTTCATTGGGATTTCTGTAGTGTAGGACAGAGGGCGAAGAGTGCGGTGTCATCACCATCCTGATGGAGGTGGACTGCTGGAGATAGCTTGAACATATGGGCAATTTAGAGGCGAGGCGATAAGGAGAGAAGTGAGGACGAATCATATGTCACATCTGCAGTAGGATGGATGGTATGGGAATTGCTGTAAATGTAAGTGTATCACTAAAATCATTATTTAAGAATGGACGATTATGGAGGAAGGATGCAGTCAGGTGGACATAATTAACTGAAAGATTATAAGTCTGGAGTTTGAAAAGGAGACCAAAATGCCATACATTTCACTGGTTTTCTCCAGTTCGAAAAGGAGACTGAAATGTCATACATGGTCATTGGCTTTGTCCTGGTTGAGGGAGTCAAAAATAGCGGATGTGTTGATTTTGAGCTGATAGACTGGGAGATGGGTGAGATGCAGGAACTGGTCATCAGAGAAGAAATCTGTGGAATGTGTTCCAGTACATGGAAGAGTTACTGTGGAGAGTAGCATTCAGTCTGGTGCATGTCTGGTACCAGTCCCAGCGATGTTTAGCATTTAGTAAATCACTGACATATTTCTATATTTTCCCATAGTGTGTGAGTTTTCCCAGCCATGAGTACATAGGAAGGAGCTTTATAAGCGACCAGATATCAGAGATGAAGTACAGCTTGGGGAGGAAGAGTGGGGAGATGGACGTATAGGACCTTGGTGAAGATGTTGGCTGATATAGCTTCTGTCAGGGTTTGCTGATGTAAGGCGGTGGGATGCAGACTATCAGCAGGTTGCTGGATGCTTCCAATCTGCGTGTGTATGGATTCTGTGTTGGCTTTCCATTTGGTATGGGAGTAGTTTTCGATAACTTTAGCGTGGAGATTGGGATCAGGGGCGCATGTGGATAGGTAGTGTGGAAGACAAGTTGAGAAGCACAGGTAGGTGGTGACTTCCTACTTGAAGAAGAACTATTTAAATATTCATTTTTTATTTTTATTTATTGTGTTTTCTCTTTTCTGTAAATATTATAATAATTTTCAAACAGGTTTATTATCAAAAAATGGCTCTGAGCACTATGGGACTTAACTTCTCAGGTCATCAGTCCCCTAGAACTTAGAACTACTTAAACCTAACTAACCTAAGGACATCACACACACCCATGCCCGAGGCAGGATTCGAACCTGCGACCGTAGCAGTCGCGCGGTTCCGCACTGAAGCGCCTAGAACCGCTCGGCCACCGTTGCCGGCTTTATTTTCAAATATGTATGTAAGCTGTAGGAAGGGTTAACGCGGAAAAATAAAGAACCGCTTCACGAAGAGTCGTCTTTCGTTATCTGTGAAACGAATTGCAAAGACGTATGAGAATCTGTTGTGTCCAAAATGCTGAATAATTACAATATAAAAACGTATCGTCACTGTTTTCATTGACGCTCCAACGAATCCACAACCTTGGAATCCAGTTAAGTAATTTCTTGGAAATTTTCTTTTACAAGTCCCATATAAGATTGGGCGTCGGTCTTCGATACAACGCTGCATAATAACTGAAGTACGTGAATGCACTTATCTACTTCCTTTTGTGGCCACCATATTTAATTTTGTTCTTAGGCCATAGTCAGCCGCGACCAGGATCCTGTAACTTTTTCATTTCACGAGGTCCGATTCATTCTATTTCCTTAATGATAAAATAAATGTATTTTTCTCCCAACATATGTTTACGTAGGCCACAAGGTACAGGCCGTGCGTGCCTCACAACGAAGTGTACGTTCGCGGATTTCACGTAGGGACTCGTAACTAACCAGTATAAATATTTTAGAAACATGGGGTTATTTTTCATTTTTTGTATCATTTTATCGCGAATGTACGTTCTCTCTTATTCTTACAGCCAGTCCGGTGCCATATTTCAGTAACTGTTGTTCCATATCTTAATCGCACCGCTTGTTTACGGCGGAATTTATTACACTATTTGCAGGAGAACTTTCTGTTTCTAAATTGCCGCGCCGACTGGTCGAAATATAAAACAATAAACATTAGCAGAAGCACAGGGAGAACTTACAAACTGGATTGAGGACTTCTATAGGACTTCTACAGTGCCAGGAGGTACTAGGATGTGTGGAGTGTTGCTGCTTTCAGGAAAGGTGTAGTGTGAGGTGGGGACAATGTCACGTTGAGGACTGTGGGAGTTTCGCAAGGTATCTGCTATGGATTTTGAAGTAAAGAGCAATAATATAGGTGGAAAAAAAAATGTTTGACGTGTGAAAGTAAGAGAGGATGGGATTTGAGGTTGTATGCGACTGAATTCGGATATTTGCCAAGAGGTTGCCTGCCTGCAGGCGCCTAGGCCTAATTCACAGGGTGTCTCTGTACAGTCGCATTTTTAAAATTCTCAGTATAGGTGGGCTTTGCCAGACTGGGGAGAGGCGGTCTGAGAGGGAGCCTATGCCATTTATTTACGCTAATGTCAAGATCGCATTCTCTGTGATTGCGCTACAGGATGACGCGAAACAGGAGAGCAGAAAAGCACAAGCCTCCTGTCTGATCACTTGTGGGAAGCAACACGTAGTAACCCACACCATGGCTCTTCCACCAAATACATAACATTGTCTTTTGTGGATGTGCGCAGGTCTTTGTTCGGAAGGTGCAGCTTTGCTTGGGCTCAACCTGTCCTTTCTTTTCTTTAGCTTAGCATAAAGACACCGTGTGATTGTCAAACAGTGAAGTACATGTCTTAATTTTTGGAAGACGAGGAGAGAATTATCGAAGTTTTCTTAGATAGCGTTGAAAATTAATCAAAATATTTTCCCTGATATTTATTTTCGTGTGTGATTCACAATAACTGATTCCTTTCTAGAGGAGTGAAACAATTATTGACCAATACAATACAACTTTTATGGGCCAGCCGGATGAGAAAAATGCATAAGAAATGCGAAAAGAAAAAAGTCATGATAATGCAGTAGCCTAAAGAGGTACTTTGACTACAGGAACACGAGTATAAATCGTTGTAAAATTCATTCTATTCATCAGAGTTCATACCTCCAAATTCTATCAATTGCTACGTCCAAAGTAGATTCTGACTGTGGCGTGTGCTCCAAGTGATTATGGCAGCTATAAATTGATTTCTGCAGACCTTCCACAATCGTGCTCCACGGAAAGAATCTTGGAAAAATACATCGCGGACTGTGTCTGAAAGTAAGTGCTTTTCCACCTTGGGAACGTAGTCCGCTGTCAGACCTAGAATTTTTACACAGTTTTCTGTGAATTATCAAGTATAGACGGGGTTGACGATACTGTTGCCATACAGAGCATATTTCAAAATTACAAAGCGCCAAACTACGCTGGCAATTGCCTCTGTTGTGGCGCAGTCAGGCGAATTTGTATGTAAACTTGGGTTTGTCTGTCAGCCAACTTGGACGTAACTAAACTCTTTGCTGCTGTGATTCCAATTTGTCCTGCACTGCTTTACGAAATGTTAACATTCATCTGGAAGCACAGTCCGCAAAGTCATACGCTGCATCACATGAACTTCGATGACTTATTATATTGTAATAATTACCTGTATCTTCTCGGCAAAACGGTCATCTTATAAAGGGATTCCTGGGCCGTTCATATGAACTGATGTTTTAAACCCACACTGTCGATACAATAAGTAAAAAAGAACGCATGATAAAAATCTGAGCTCATTCAAGATTTCTCACTGCATTCTACTTGCGTATCTGAAATTGGCCTTGAGGGAATTCAATGGACAGAGGCGTTAGTCCGGCCTTATCTTCTGGTTTTTTCCCAATGATACTACCCACTTTCATTTGGGATAACATGATGAACGATTCTGTGGTGTTACTTTCTCTTTGTTAGTTTCGAGTGTTTCAAAATAACAGAAATTTCATGTGAATCCATATTGAGAATTCCTCCTAAAAGCTTCCTCTGTGCAAACTGGAGGCTCGTTGTGTATCGAACACTGGCTGATGATGTTGCAGCTACAGATATTTGGCACTGAGAACCAAGGACGAAGGTCTCCAGGAAGGTTAACACCAGGCACTGCTTTATGGATTGAAGATTAATGGGTTTTTTAGTCTTCCTCATTTCCATATTATTGAGCTCACTCCTCCGTCATTGTACAAAACAATGCTAAAACTGTGGGCAGAACTTTTGAAAGAAGGAAGTCTGTGAGTGACAATCTAAGGATATGAGGAATGTCCAGAAATTAAGATTACTCGCTTACTTAAGGATAAAAAAACAAAACATTTGCTAAAATTTCACAAATTCCAGACATGAGTCAAACACTATGTTTCGACGTAGTCAACTAGACTCTCAGTGCACTTTATGAGCCAAGAGTGGGCTTTCCGATAGTTTTGGCAACAAAGCGTCACCGCCACCTTTTTTTGGTCCACTGTTTGCCAGCACTCTGGACGTCATCAACCGAAGAAGACTTTTTTCCAACCATAAACAACTTTAGAGAGGTGAAAGAATTAAAATATGAAGGTGTCAGATCAAGGGTCAAAGCAGGTGGTTTATGTTGAAAAAAATACTGATCTTTTATGGTGACCCAGCTAAATGATTCAAAGTGTTGCTTTGTGGTGTTGGCTGTTGGGGACGTGTAGCATGCAACAAGCACTCTGCCCTCGTCAACATTTCTCTTCTTCTTTTGTTCTGTATCGCCCTCGGCAGTTTTTTAAGGACTTGACGGAACAGAGCAGCTTTGTTACTCCCACAGCAAAAATGCAATGAGAAGAATTCGCTCAATTTTCCAAAAGACAGAAAGACGGGCTTTTGGGTCCGAAACAACGGTTTTGAATTTTTTCGCTGATGGTAAGAAATGTCGCTGATGCGTTGATTATGTTATAGTTTCAGAATTATAATCGGCCACCCATGTTTCGTACCCGTCTCGCATAGAAATCTCGAGAACCAAGCGTTTCATTAATGATTACTTAATGATAAGAGTTCTAGAGATTCTTGAAAACACTGCGTTTAGCTCGCCCAAGACAACCCACTGTCGCTACGAATGATTTCTTCGACATAGTTCACCATATCGTCAGTCACGGTTGAGAGGCGCCACGACGCCACAAATACACATTACTACAATTTGTCGTACCATCCCAATTAACAATTTTTAATTTTCTAAAAATATGGAACAGTGCACTTCCCTTTGATGGAAGAAACCAGATTATGCTCGTCACCTCACAGCTGGCTTCATTCTGAATATACTCATTTCAACACGGCAGTGTAACAAGAGTTTTCAGCCGACTTCGGCAAACCAGCATGTATTCTACGAACTACGTCTTGTTGTTGAACACAGTCCTGTCAACTTTATCAACAGAAGTCCAGCCGAGCGTCAGACACTCAGTACTCTTACTGTCTGGCCATGATTTCTTCAACCTTCCCACAAAAAAAAAAAAAAAGAAGCGCTTGATTACTTGCTTACGAGCCGTTGGAGTGCGATATTATTCATCATGAAGAGAAATTCAAACACGAAGGATGTTGCATTATAAGTTCGTAGACTTTTAGGCCACTATTAATTTGAATAAATTCATACTGAGTATTAGGCCACGTCGTTATGAAATACTAAAGAAACTACAATACCGTTGTTTCGATCTATCTTGCAGCGGTCCTCTTCAGAGTGATTAATTGTTCTTATGCTTGATTTTTTTATACTTTATGGTATTCTGAACGAAGTTACTGCCATCCTCGCAGTTAGCAGTAAAGGTGTGCATGAACTGAGCCAAGAGTCCAGTTTCTTGTAGCTGATTCCAAGTGTCTCCAGAGTAGATCTTGAAAATGAGAAAAAAATCGTTTGCGTAATATATAGCAGTGTCGTGACAGGTGATATGATCGAAGAAATGAATCATCTGTAAGCAACCCAGATGTTAACGTCCAGTGATAGTTTCATTCAGCTTCATTTTCCAAGTGCTGTACTTGAGGAAAAACAGAGCATATTTTTCCAAACCCCTGTTTTGCTCAAAGATACTTTGTACCCTCCCGATATTTGAGGTTGAAGTTGCAGGATCGTTTAACACATTAGAAAGAGTAAAGAATGTTCTACGATCGACAATGCCGCGAAATAGATTACCAGATTTAGGAATATTTATTACAGAGTCTACTTTGCTTGTCAGTTAAATGTAAGTGATGTAATTGGCATATTTACCAACAAAAACCAATGAGGGCTGCATGTTATGAGTGTAACTACGAGTCTTGTATGGAGGTCTGTTAAATTCATTTATGACACTGTATGTTGTACGTTATAATTTATTACAAGTGGTTCAAATGGTTTAAATGGCTCTAAGCACTATGAGACTTAACATCTGAGGTCATCAGTCCTGTATAACGTAGAACTACCTAAAGCTAAATAACCTAAGGACATCACACACATCCATGCCCGAGACAGGATTCGAACCTGCGACCGTAGCAGCAGCGCGGTTCACTGTGTCACGTGTAAAATATCAAACATCCTACAACGAATGTAAAGGGATCTCATTGATCGCTATAATTCATGTAACGACATACTTTTAATAAATCTATGTTTTCATGACATTCACTAAGTTTCCAGTATTGGGTTCAAATGGCTCTGACCACTATGGGACTTCTAAGGTTATGAGTCCCCTAGAACTTAGAACTACTTAAACCTAACTAACCTAAGGACATCACACACATCCATGTCCGAGGCAGGATTCGAACCTGCGACCACAACGGTAGCGCGGTTTCAGACTGAAGCGCCTAGAACCGCTCGGCCACCCCGGCCGGCTTCTGGTATTCAGCCATAGCTAAATTTTATGTTTACTGCTTCAGTAAACGTTAAAAAGGCTGGCTGTATAGTTTACTCTACTAAGTTCAATAAACGCATAAACAGAAATTAGTCGTGTTTGACGGAATATTCTTTGTGTTGTATTATTTTCCACAGATTTATCAATATCAGTTAGACATTTAGCCATATAACAACCTTTGACTAATCTGTTTGTGATATTCGCGCACTGATGCTGTTCATGCCAAACGTCGGTTTAAAATGTGTTTTCTCACTGTTACTGCAAAATGTTTCGGATGACACAAGTTGTCTGCAATACTATTTTTATATACAATAATTTAGTACATCATCACTCTGGTTACATAGCACTGCACTCTGGTGGCAATTGCTCCATGTTTCCCTATGTTTTTGATGTTTCAGCCAGTCTTCCGGATGTGTAGTTACCAATATAAAAGAGAAAATATTATGGTAAGCCTAGCAAAGAAGTTCCTCGATTCTGATGCCAGCCAGAGTGTTCATTTTAGAGAGTGTTTATTTTGTGTTGATAGCTTCGACCATAGATATTGGTAGACTGGTCATGACGTAAATTTCGTGGCACCAACACCTCTACTGCTATACCACGTGACTATTGGCAAAACAATGGTGGTATCCTGTTGTGCTTATGGTTGTACCGAGCGTTTCGTGAAGGGAAGTAACATTAAATTTCACCTGTAAGTATTATTAGTTTAATTTAGCGGCATTTCTTGAATACTGATAAACTGTTGTGTATATCATATCCTTACCCAGAACGTCACAGTTACGTAAATTGGCGGTTTGAAGTGCTGTGTGTGTTTCCAGGCGCACATTGCAATCGTATATATTTCTTGAAATGGTAAGCTACAAAGCTGCTTTTTCTCTTTCGTATAGGTTTCCAAAGGATGAAGGGCGCAGGCAGATGTGGATACAGGCAGTGAAACGAAAAGATTTCAAGCCTACTGTGCACACACACATCTGTTCGAAGCACTTTGAAGAAAATTGTTTCGACAAAGAAAAGACTGGTGGGAATTGGCTTCACAATGACGCCGTGCCAACAAAATTCGATTTCCCTGAGCATCTGCAAACAAAGAGACCCAAGCTTCGTAAACCTCCGACTAAGAGAGATTCATTAGACGAAATTTCATGTGCAGAAACTTCCCATAATTCTCGTAAGTCTAGATATCTACTTTGTGTTAATATATTACCGTAAGAAGGAGAGTGTTAAGCAGTGGCTGTGAAAATGTAACAGCGTTTTTTAAAGTAACAATGTCGTATTATGCTTTAGACTGAGAGGAAATTCTTTCATGTACATTTTCGTTCAGTGGACTGGTATTTTGTTTGCAACCGCTATACAAGCTTCTGAAGTAAAAGCTGGGACAAGCAAATGTTTTAGATACATAGGAGATTTTAAGGAAGATGATTTGGCTGTTCCTGGCATAGCTAGTAAAATGGCAACTGTTGCAAAAAAGCAGCTGAAGAAGAAAGCCAGAAAATTAAGTAATTTGCAGCGATCAGCCCACAGGATGAGGAAGAAAATTTTAAATTTGGAATCATTAATAAGTGACCTTCAAAAGAATAATCTTATAAGTGAATCCATGGGTAATTTGCTGAAGGTAAGATAGAACTATTCAAGTAGTACCTATAATTTCTTGACATATGACATTAAAGACATACCAAATTGCCATTCTTATTATAAATATCAGGTGGTGTAGATTCTAGTGTTGTACCTGTCTTATGGTTCCATGACAAGTGGCATAGTTGATTGTAAGAAAGTCTCTATTCACACAAATGTAGGCATTGTTTTGAAAAATATCAACATGTTCACGTAAATAATAGGATAAAATTACACTGTGGAAAGTATTGCAACTAGCCACAAGTGTCTTAGAAGTGATTGTTATTGTAACATTGCTAGCTTCGGCCTGGAACCCATTGCCATGCAATACCACTAATTCCTTGCAGTTTTACGTGTGTGTCCTAAAATTTTGAAATTACATATTTCTTGAAAGGTATTAGATTGTATATAGACTGTACACATTGCACTTACTTCATGAAATTCTCTCCTTTACATTTCCTCTCTTAGAACTTTTTTATATTTTGGGACACATACATAAAACTTGCAAGAAATCAATGCTACCATCTGACAATGAGCTCAGATTCAAAACTAGTAATGGTACATTACAAATCACTACTAAAAGAAACTTGTGACTGGTTGCATTATTTCCTACAGTGTAATTTACAAAAACAGTTGTGGTGTTCAATAACCACAATGGATAAAATAAAGTAGGAGAAAGCACCATAATTTAATATAAATGAGAAACCAGTAACTTTTATTTAAGTGGAGACACTCTTGGAAACTTAACTATGTTAGATCTATCATACATGAGCACAAATAGTAGAAACAGGTATGATATTTTGTTCCTTCTGTGCACAAATTTAGTTTGTAACTGCTAATTATGTGTTGTTTTCTCATTCCTTATCAACGCAGAGTCTTCTGCATGATGTGATATTCAGAACATGTTGAGTGAATGACAGTTTGTAGCCTAGCTCTTGCAGTTCTTTACTGAGAGTATCATATTGCTTTCAGATGCTGCCACCAGGTACCTCAGAGTTGTTAATGCGTGTCAGCAGAGGTCAAACAAGAGAAAAGTACCCAGCAGCTCTTCGGACCTTTGCTTTAACTCTTAATTTCTACAGCAGCAAGGCTTACAGTTACGTAAGGAGAAATTTCAATACATCTCTGCCACATCCACGGAAACTGAGAAGGTGGTATAGTGTGATTGATGAAAATCCAGGTTTCAGCAAAGAAGCAGCAGTTGCTCTCAGAATAAAGAGTCAAGAGCTTATGAACAAGGGCAAGAAATTGCTGTGTGCTATGTCATTTGACGAAATTGCAATAAGGATACACATTGAATTTCGTCAAAATAAATTTGTTGGATATGTAGATTATGGGGCAGAGCTTGACGATGATAACCTTCCTGTTGCAAATGAGGCACTAACATTTATGGTAACTGCTGTTAACGGTTCCTGTAAACTGCCAATTGGTTACTTTCTAGTCAATGGACTAACTGCACTAGAAAAATCTAACCTATTGAATGAGGCTCTAAACTTTACTTTTGATGCTGGTGTTGAGGTGATATCAGTAACTTTTGATGGAACACATGTAAATACTGCAATGATAGAAAAGCTAGGTGCTTCTTTTTCTTTACCTAACATAAAATCTTTCTTTAAGCACACATTGTGTAATGATGAAATATGTATTTTCCTTGACCCATGTCACATGCTAAAGTTAGTACGTAATACATTAGCTGGTAAGGGCACAATTTTTGATGGCGATAGAAATCCTATTAAATGGGATTATGTACTCAAGTTACATGATTTGCAATGTGTGGAGACACTTCATCTTGCTACAAAAGTAAGAATGAAGCATGTTGAGTGGTATCGCCATAAGATGAATGTCAGAATTGCTGCACAGTCATTGACTAATAGTGTAGCTAATGTCCTTGAATTTCTTAGCAAAGATTTGCAGCTAGACGATTTTAAAGACTGTGATCCAACAGTTAGGTTCATAAGGATTATGAACAATGTTTTTGATTGCTTCAACAGTAGAAATCTGTTAGCGAAAGGTTATAAAGCACCTCTGTCATTGCAGACTGCTAGATACATTTTGTCTTTTCTGGATGAAGCTGAAGAATATATAAAGAATTTAAGACTGGATGCAAATGGCCCCTCTGTTTTGTTTACAAACAGAAAGACTGGTTTCCTTGGTTTTATTGTGTCAATTCAAAGTCTCAAAAGGTTATACAATTCTCTGATAAGCAGTCCTAATCCACAACTTAAATTCTTACTGACACATAAGTTGTTACAAGATCACATAGAGACATTTTTTAGTTCAATCAGGAGGTATGGTGGTGATAACAATAACCGTACAGCCACTCAGTTCAAAGCTGCTTTCAAAGGGTTACTTATACATCAGCAACTAAGGGGTTCAGAGTCTGGAACTTGTTTAGACACTGAAGAGTGTTCTATTCTGAATGTATCTTCAGCACTGGGTGAAGTACAAACAAACCCATTTGCTTCATGTATAAATTTCCGAGCTGAAATTCCTGATTTGAAAACGTGTCTCATGATCACTGTTACAGTATCCCTTCTATTTGTTTTGAACAACTGTCAAAGTATGTGACAAATGTTGTTGTGTACATTGCAGGATTTATAGTACGTAAGTTGAAGAAAACCATGTATTGTACTGAATGTGCAAATTCTTTATATGGCTTATTAGAAAGTGAAAATGAACTCCTGACGAGAAAGAATGTGGGAGGTTTAGTAACACCTTCCAGGGATGTTGTTCAAATCTGTAAAGTAGCAGAAAAAGCCTATCGTTTGCAGCAGGCAAAGGGTATGCTGACAAAAAAAAATGTAATGCTTGTGCTCTTGTCATCTGCTATGGCAGAAATCGACAGCAATGTATTTACATCTATCAATGAACATATAATGAGCATTGACCCCACAGAAAACCATCGTACAACTCTTATAAAATCCATTTTATTTGAGTATTTTAAGATCAGAAATCACCATTTGGGGAAGACTGTAACAGAAACCTTTCAGAAAGGATGTGTAAGGAGCTTGTTTACAAAAACAATATTATTTAAGGGACACTAAATGGTTCGTGTGTAGTGTTAGTCTACTTTTTTAAAAAAAATAGAAATTTTTTCAGTGCTGAGTTTGTTGTAAATACTTTATTGTGTTGCAAAATAAACGTTTTATGAAAAATTTATGTGAATTATATTATGCTCATACCTTTGTCATTCAAGATGTGATATTCGTAGTCTAGTAACCGATTGCCATAGACAGTTAAGATTAGAACTTTTAACATACTTTGCAGGAGAAAGAATAACTTAATTGTTTGCTATTTGGGCCGTGCCAGTTTAAACAGACAGTTGGAATTTCATATTAGTGTCTCGAATTGCATGGAGCTAGGGATATATATATAGTGTGTGTGTGTGTGTGTGTGAGAGAGAGAGAGAGAGAGAGAGAGAGAGAGAGAGAGATTTATTACCAATAACCCTTCCCACTCCAAAAGCAATGGCAATGTGCATTGCTACTACACAAGAAGAAAGGATGATTTTTACTATCCTGGATTAAATCTGACTTTGGTACAAAAAGGGGTGAATTATGCTGCCATTATTTTAAATAATAAAGAATAATTTGCAAAAACAAGTTGGGGGTTTCCTTTCTCATCAGGGTTTAGTTTTATTTTGTACTTCCCAGTTACATACATATGAATATCAGAAACAGATACTGAATACCATTTGCAAAAAGGTAATTGTATGGCCTATGTTAGTTCCCAGGTAATAAGCTGTAATGTATTGGATAAATAATATGCTGCTACAAAAATCTTTGGTCATTTACCGAAAAGCATTAAAAGCCTGACAGATAGCCAACCAACATTTAAAATCAAACTAAAAGAATCTATGAATGACAGCTCCTACTCAGTAGACGATTTTTTAGATACAAATAAGTGATTGGAAGAACTGTCATGTAATGATAGGTCTACCTTTCATTAAACTGACACATCATTGCGAAGTATCGTATTCATGATCTGTGGAACAAGTATTCTTGTAAGTAGGTACTGATTTTGTAGATATAAATTCTATCTTATTTGATACATCTACGAAACAAACTGTTTAAACCAAAAAGAACTTTCAAATGAAACTGCTTTACGTTTTGTGGGTGAACGACACAATTGAGTTCGTTACATTCGATGTGAACACGTGTGTTTACGTTACAGGTTTCGTTGTTTATGCCTATTTATGAAGTCTATAACACTTTCTACAACAAAGGCACTAAAACACACACACGCAATATTTACATTTTATGCAGTGCATAATGCGTATTGTTAGTAGATAATGTATCTCATAATTGGTAACACTGAAATATTCACGGCGAATATATTGCCGAACATCGAAAGTGTTTCAGTAGTTCACAAAGTTCATTGTGAAGTAATGGCTGTAAAACTAAGTTTGTACAGTGGTTACGCAATAATTTATCACTTCTAGCTGTGTTTACATAAGCTACATTTAATGTGGTGAAGTTAGCAGGAAATCCACTGAGAAATACTGGAAGTGAAATCAGAATGCTGCCTTGAACTCCCGCCGACGTTCTGCCAACAGTCACGTGATTCTATGTTGCAGCCACGCCAGATGTATAGCCGCTGCACTGCTTGCCCAGTCTATTAGTATCTATGGTCGAAGGTTGATAGTCGCTTTCTGAGAATGTAGTGCAGGGAGAAGTCTCAAATACACTCCTGGAAATTGAAATAAGAACACTGTGAATTCATTGTCCCAGGAAGGGGAAACTTTATTGACACATTCCTGGGGTCAGATACATCACATGATCACACTGACAGAACCACAGGCACATAGACACAGGCAACAGAGCATGCACAATGTCGGCACTAGTACAGTGTATATCCACCTTTCGCAGCAATGCAGGCTGCTATTCTCCCATGGAGACGATCGTAGAGATGCTGGATGTAGTCCTGTGGAACGGCTTGCCATGCCATTTCCACCTGGCGCCTCAGTTGGACCAGCGTTCGTGCTGGACGTGCAGACCGCGTGAGACGACGCTTCATCCAGTCCCAAACATGCTCAATGGGGGACAGATCCGGAGATCTTGCTGGCCAGGGTAGTTGACTTACACCTTCTAGAGCACGTTGGGTGGCACGGGATACATGCGGACGTGCATTGTCCTGTTGGAACAGCAAGTTCCCTTGCCGGTCTAGGAATGGTAGAACGATGGGTTCGATGACGGTTTGGATGTACCGTGCACTATTCAGTGTCCCCTCGACGATCACCAGTGGTGTACGGCCAGTGTAGGAGATCGCTCCCCACACCATGATGCCGGGTGTTGGCCCTGTGTGCCTCGGTCGTATGCAGTCCTGATTGTGGCGCTCACCTGCACGGCGCCAAACACGCATACGACCATCATTGGCACCAAGGCAGAAGCGACTCTCATCGCTGAAGACGGCACGTCTCCATTCGTCCCTCCATTCACGCCTGTCGCGACACCACTGGAGGCGGGCTGCACGATGTTGGGGCGTGAGCGGAAGACGGCCTAACGGTGTGAGGGACCGTAGCCCAGCTTCATGGAGACGGTTGCGAATGGTCCTCGCCGATACCCCAGGAGCAACAGTGTCCCTAATTTGCTGGGAAGTGGCGGTGCGGTCCCCTACGGCACTGCGTAGGATCCTACGGTCTTAGCGTGCATCCGTGCGTCGCTGCGGTCCGGTCCCAGGTCGACGGGCACGTGCACCTTCCGCCGACCACTGGCGACAACATCGATGTACTGTGGAGACCTCACGCCCCACGTGTTGAGCAATTCGGCGGTACGTCCACCCGGCCTCCCGCATGCCCACTATACGCCCTCGCTCAAAGTCCGTCAACTGCACATACGGTTCACGTCCACGCTGTCGCGGCATGCTACCAGTGTTAAAGACTGCGATGGAGCTCCGTATGCCACGGCAAACTGGCTGACACTGACGGCGGCGGTGCGCAAATGCTGCGCAGCTAGCGCCATTCGACGGCCAACACCGCGGTTCCTGGTGTGTCCGCTGTGCCGTGCGTGTGATCATTGCTTGTACAGCCCTCTCGCAGTGTCCGGAGCAAGTATGGTGGGTCTGACACACCGGTGTCAATGTGTTCTTTTTTCCATTTCCAGGAGTGTAGATAAAAATCCCTGCATTCTATGAGAAGCAATGGATCTGCATCGTAGACAGCAGTTCTTGTCTCTTTATAACACAACGGGTAGTCTGTGGCACCGCTCTACACGTGGTGAACAACCTCTTCTCCAAAAAGTTGTAAGACGGCTTCTCATTGCTTAATGGTAAGAAATAGCAGAGAAGGAGAAGTTAGGACGCCAGTTTCCGAGATACGCGGATGTGGAGATAAGCGTTTAGACTGAAGAAAAAAACTTTGGGGAGCACTGCTAGAGTGACTCAGAATTGTTCAAGAGCTTTGTACGTGGAGCAAAACGATTGATTAACGTTGTAAAAATCTGATAATACGGGAGACTCTCATTTTGTTAATAAAATATCACTGTCCAGCATTTAACAGACACTTTTTTATTGCTGCACGTAATTGTACTGACTTGTAAAGAGCAGAACGAACTGTTCTTGGAGACAAGACTTTGCCTGGACGCTCGGAAGAGAACGCTTTGGCTGGAGAGATGGAACGAGACACTTGGTGTCGCGACACGGGAGAGAGGGCAGGGTCTGGAGATGCACAGAAGGGCTGTTCTATCTGTCGGCAGCTGACGTGTTGCAGTGTGCAGCAGACTGTGACACTCGCAACTCTCCGCGCTACTGAGTGCTGAATACGGTGAGAAATTTCAGTTTGGGCGAGCAGCGTATGACAATTACCGAGCGTTTATAGCCATGCTACTATTATCAAGTATATTTTGCGAATCTTAGAATTTCTCGAGCAACTGAAGGCTTATTTGTGATTCAATAAGTGATGCTATTTGCATGTGGTGGTTTTTCATTCTTCTGATGGATTCAGGCAATCAATAACTCATTTGTAGATTGCTGTTTTATTCATTTCACCTAACCTATTCATTCTTTGTTGGGACACTCAAACATGTAAGTTAGGTCCCTTATCAGTAACTATAAATGTATCTTTGTTCTATTAGATATCCATTCTGCAACACATTTTATTAAATACTTAGTAGCACGTGGGAGATGACGTGTTTCTTGGTCAGTCCAACCGACGTGGAAAATTCTAACATCGACAGGAGTATTTCGAAAGCTCACCTGTACCCTCACAGGCTCAGCTTGAAAGCAAATGAAATAAAATACCTTGAATATCCACTGTGTCACACTTAAATAAATACAAAACTATTGGATGATTAAAATGAGGCTCAAATAATTGCTCCTGCGAAAATTTGCATCTATTGTGTATGGAAAAATACTCGTACGTTACAACAGCACATTTCCTCAATGGCAACGTGTCCCACTTTGTGACTTATTTCTTTTCCTCATTTATTGGAAGGCTTCAGTGGCATCGTGCGCTTTATTGCTTCAAACATATTATTCTGTCCTGAACTTGGTAACTTTCCTCTCTCTCTCTCTCTCTCTCTCTCTCTCTCTCTCTCTTGACAAAACAAAAGGCAATGATTATGTTTTCGCCAGTTCTCCTGTTAACAAATTTTGAAATCTAGTATTTGGTCTATTAACATCGGAATGACATTGCCTAAAAACTAAGAACGACTGCATCGAGCCTTGAAGGTAAGTGAGGAAGACTACCTCAAGAAGAAAATCTCAAGAAGGATTAAAGCCAATGCCTTCATGTGGAATAACTTACAGGAAAGATTCCGTAAAACATTGCAGAGACTTGTAGACTGTAACCTAATATTTTGACAAACGCTCTAGTGAGCCCAGCATAGTCCAGTGATACCACTACTACGATATCAGATTTTAGCCTATGGACTGAGATGCACCTTGCGATTTCACTTAAAAGAGTATAGCCTTCTAGAGGCTCATATTGGTCCTATACAAATTAAGAAAAAGACATTTAATGTGAAACGTCCCCTTTTGAAGAATTATACACGTGACTGGGCTTATACTGACATACAATACTTTTAGCGCAACGCAATCTGACTTTCAAAAATCCCTACAAAAGAATGGCCCTGACTAACATTAACCTATGTGTTTCACAAATCGCTTACCTCACAAAAATCTTGGTTACTCGAACTACTGCAATACAGTGAGCGCCACTACTGCCAGCTAAATAAAAGATTCAAACTACGGAAGGCACTAACTACTGATAGGCATAGTTAGCAAATGAAAGATTTTGATAGAGAACAAACAATGTATTTACCTTAATAGTGTTGAAAAATCATAATATACATAGCAGTTCATGATATCCAGTATTACAAATTTCAAAACTCCGCCATCTCTCTCCCCACATCCACCACTGCTGGCGGCTCACCTCCAACTGCCGAACGCTATGCGCTGTTAACATCCAGCTGCCCAACACTACAATGGCAGACAACAATGCAAACTAGCCACAGACTGCACACAGCACAGCCAGTGATTTTCATACAGAGCGCTACGTGGCGTTACCAATAAGAAAAGCTAAACAGCCTACTTACACAGCCCCCATGCTCCCCACAAAAAATTTTAGAAATTGTTTTGGGCACTGGCCAATACAGATTTGAAAAATTTTTTCATAATTACAGTAAGAAAGATATCAAATGCACACACTTATTAATACAATGTTGGTCAAAAGCTACCATTTTCTCACAGTCCATAAAGACAGTCCTGATCATTCATCACAGTAAAACTGCCGTTTCTTTTCTCAAAGTCTGAGCAGTAAAAGACAATGCACACGGAAGTAGTGGATTTCCATGCAGCCTTGAAGGTGTTGTCCTTCCAACGGAAAGACAGTGCTGACTCTTGACATGCTGACAGGTAATGGGCCACAACAGAGCAAACCCACAGCAGAGTCATTCGACGTTTTGAAGAATATTGGTAGGTAGGTCATCACAGAGCAGACCCACTGTGGTCCTGGTAGAGACTACGGTATTGGTGGGCCACCAGAGGTGCAGACCCACTGCAGTCCTTGTAGAAATAATGGTATTGGTGGGTCATCAAAGATGCAGACCCACTGTAGTTCTTGTAGAAATAATGATACTGTTGGGCCATCAAAGATGCAGACCCACTGTAGTCCTTGTAGAGACGGCCAGCAGCCATCTGTTGCGACTGTGCAGGTGCACAATCACCATGAAAGAGTCTTGCGGAGAATATAGCAAGTCCATAAACCACCACTTGTGCACTCACAAAGTTTGTGGAATTGACCTTAGAACCAGCAATGCTGTTATCCAGTCCCTTGCTGAATTTTTAACACACATGCAAACACTATCAGTCCCTACTTCTCACATATTGTCCATATACTATGACCAACAGAAACGTGTGCAGTGAAATGTAACTTACAAGTTACGTAATTTGATGAACTGGTGTCAATTACAATTTTATATCATAAGAATACAATTACAAAGGTACAAAATACATCATTAAAGAACATAACAATACAGATAACACTTGTAGTAATGCAGGCTTTACAAAAGAATCGAAATAACATATACAACAGTGTTACAGGAATTATGACATAAGTAAATACATAAAAGAGCAGAATAACTTTTGAAACATCAACTTCAGACATGAGCATTAAAACAGAACAGAATTAATAATGTCTAACATCTTTACAAAGTAAATAACATATTATTAATGCAAATTATATTTGAGGATAGCAGTATTCCTCATCAAGTTCATGTAGCTGAGTATTAGAAAAATTCTACAACGTAAGTCTTATCAGATAAACATATAAAGATAGGAAGAACATAAATACACAAGGGTACACAAGCACATAGTGGGATAACACAAGGAAAGGACAGGGTTTGTTTTACTGCAGTATTTTGCAAACAAAACTTTCTTTGCTTCTCGGAGATCTCCCTTTGTTCTTCATTATTTCCAAAAAGTTCTATCTATACCCGCTTTCTGTACTTTTCTCGTATAGCCTCTCAGTGCATTACTTCAAATTCATCACAACTCATTATCTTATAGGCTACCCCCTCTTAAGCTAACTTAAATCTACTGAGCTCAGATGCTAAACTAAGGGACGAGGCAATGCAGCAGCACAAAACAAAAAACACAAGCATCAATGACAAAAAATTCAAATTGGCGAAGCAATTGCAATATTCCAACTAATATAAAGCACTGTGCAGCAAACAGGAAAAATAAATCCGTAGTAAAACTGGCTTAACAGTGTAATACAAAGTCAAATTCAGTAGCACTATGCCTGGCAAACAGCAGCAGCAAATGCAATACCTTATATCTAAACATGACATAGCTCAAGCAGAAAAAATATTATAGTAAAGATGGCCATGTGTAATACCTATGTCACATCTTAACACTAGAGTGATGCATCACTGTAACTTGCTCTAGCAGACAAGTTACCAAGTCACTGACAAAAATTATGTATGCAATTCCTGTGAAGTGGAAATGTCTTTTTGTGCTCCCTCATTTTTTTGGAGTACATCCATCATAAAGTTATTTTTTACTGGATCTGTAGGCATAAAATGTTTATATTAGTACATCTATAAAATTTTGTTTTAACCAATGCTGCTGCTGCTAGAAACTTGATATTAAGCAAAATGAGCAAACTCTCAACTAGAAAGACAATAGATGTAAAATGTTTCTCATCATTTCATTAGGCATTTTAGTAAATATCATAAATTAAAAGCTCCACAGTATAATCATGTTTTCAAGTTTGTATTTACGATGCTTCCTACCAAGGAATGTCAATAGCGAGGATAATGCCCTCTTTTTTTTTCTTCTCCATCTGTGCCTCTGAAAGGCACACACTAATGGCTTTTTTCCAGGCGTCTGTCGCGCAGCTGCCCATGACGCATTACGTGAAGGTGGTCACTTAACTTTCTTACCGAAATATTTACAACAGCAGTTTCTGCTACAGTGACAGTCTCATATAAAAATTTTTCACAGGACAAGAATATGCGTTATAAATCTCTAGAAACAAAATCCTATTGATATAACAGTGTACAAAAAATTTTCGTTGGCGTTCTGGTACATTACGCATATACATACATTTCATAACTCTTAAAGTACGATTCTTGGTTTCCAACAACCTTTTTCACAAACCAGAGTCCCTAACCACTACTCATTATTCCTTACCTTATTACACATATACATATTCGTCGACACTTCTTCAATATTTCATCATAACAAATACATAGCATAATCAAATTCCTCATATAGCATCAGCTTATTGATCATAAACATACCTCAGCAGCATAATACACATCGTCATCATAAAAATAACATCATAACACCTCAGTAAAATCTCAAAAACGTCGTAGCTTTCTGCAATAATTTAAAAACCTAAAAAAAATTCTCTGCTCATTTCAATAGTGTCATCTACCTCAAATGTACTTTAAAAATCATGATCCCATACCAAATACTTCATTCAAAGCTCTCATAGTATCACAACGGTTCCAAAAAATATGAACAGTTCACAAAGTACAGACAAAATACAATTTCATAAGTGTGAAGTTATCCAACTGTATAATTGCGTAAACATCTGTCACTGACGTAGTAAAAAAAAATGTTTGTCTCTCTCAGTTAAGTAATCAGATAGCTGTGCAATTCTGTGTTGGAGAAGTATGGTACCAATGTGTAAAGTTGTATAAGCAAATACCATATTAGCTAGGGCTCCTTGTGCTTGCCAAACACATGGTACACAAAGTAGGCGTGTACCCCCCTGAGGATTAATGTAATTATACCCTCAGGTGTTACAGATTACAGCAATGGAATGAAATGTATCACGGAAAACTTTCTTTGTTATTCAAAAATCTTTAAAAATAAATGTTTTAAGTATAAAATTAATCACTCAAATACGTGTACTGTAGCGCTAAACTGCGCGTCTTGTTGCAACATAATCTCTGTGGAAGTGTCGTAGTTATCGTCCTCCGAAAGCTAAGTTCTGCAGAAGTCAATGTACTTACCTCATGATAAACAAAAGTGAAATGCTTTCCGTATAGATATCGTAGTTATTATGCTTATTGGCATGATGAAGAAAGTACTGTACACTAACGTATTGTTGTGCCACGAAAAAGGCTGTCTCATTGTTGCTATACCACAAAAGTTACTACTAAAACATGTTTTACTTTCCAGAATAATACAGAAAAACTGTGCAGATATAAAACAGAAATACCGCAAAAGCAACACTGTAAACTGTCACTCATTAGTAGTGTCATGATAAAATTGTGTAGCTGTCAAATAAACTAACCACTGTGTCATCTGGTATCTCACAGAAAGTACTTTAAATCCAGAATGTATTTTCAAGTAAACCAAAATGTTGCATTAAAGTCTCATTAGCAGTACTGGTAAATGTTCTAAGTATGTAATCGTACAACTAACAAGCAAGAGTGTACAAATAACAACACTGTGTTGTCTGTTCACTATAACAATGCATTCGTAATTTCTGTTGAAATAAGTTCTCTTGGTTCTTGACTGGATATTTAACTTCAAGCATTGTTGCATGTTAACAGATTCTAAGTCTGACAAAGCATACTAGTAATGTAAAGTGAAAAGTTATATGGCAAAGACAAAGTTAAAAAGCAGATTATCTTTCAATAAACGGTTTTACATGTGAAATGTGGTGTAAACCTTTACTCTTCCTAGTACTTCAACGCAATTATCATGTGGTATACGTCGGTAAGGAATACTGGAATTTTTCTCAATGTTAGCGTCATGTTATTTTTCTCTGAGCCAGCCGGGGCACGTGGCTGCCTGCGGTATGAGTCATTGTCTGTCTCTTTGTTGGCGCACGTCGTTATTGAGATTAGGAGACCTAACTTCTACAAATTCACCTTGACAAGAAGGCCCTGCCCTGTTTGAAGCTCGCCTGTTCTGGTGGAATTCAGGTCTGTCGTTTTGTCGGTGGTTTACATAGTTTCTTGTTTGTCGGTCATGTGGTGGAGAATTTCTCCCATAATCGTAACTGCGCAGTGGACCGTTGCGTCTGAAGTTATTCTGTCTCACTTGATAATAATTGTTTTGGTTCCCATATTGTCTGTTTCTATGGTAGTCTCTGTGATAGTCAGTACTATGGAAATGTGATCTTTCTCTGTAATTATTTTTACTCTGCCAACGGTTGTCATATGGGTGGTGTCTGTTTTGATCACAATTTGTGTTGTGAGAATAGCCTTGTCGTGTCCAATTATTATTTCTTTCATTGTGGAATTGCGACGGATGTGACCTGTAATTGTTGTGTTCCTGTTTTCGCGTTCCGTGATTGTCAGTGTCAATTTCTAATTCTTGTAAGAGTCCCTGAAAAGCTTCAATGTCGTCTTTGCAACGTCCTGCCAAAATAATATGTCGTAAATGTTCACGTAATTTGATTAAACAAATGCGGATGAGTTCTGAGGGGCTGTATGGGTTTGACAGGAACTGATTCTTGTGCAACATGTCTTCAAAATATTTCACAAGACTGGAAAATTCAGATTGTTCAAAATGTTTCATCATTATGTTTTACTCGGTCTTGTGTAGCTTGAGACCAATATGCTGAGAGGAAGGCATGGTAAAATTCTCCTTCACTGTGACAATCGTGAATGACCGATCGCATTCTTACAGCTGGTTCATTCTCTAAGTAGCCACACATAAATTCTAATCTGTGCTCTAATGACCAGTTGGGAGGAAAACAATGAGAGAATTGATGGAGCCATGCTTGTGGATGAATGTCGTTGCCAGAATTCTTAAATGATTTGAATTTACGTGTAGTAATGAACAGCTTATAGTCAAAATCATCAAGTCGGCGAGTCACATGTCGGTCATTGTTACGTCGTTTCGGCGGTTCCATCTCAAAATTCGGTGTGCCTTGCCAATTTCTTTCATAATTTCCGAAGTGTCCTGTGTTATTATTTTGTGGTTGTTCCGTATTTATAAGTCCCTCTTCCCGTATTGGAGCGGGAGTGGCCTCTGAAATACGTAATTCTTGTATTACCTGAGTCAGCTGATCTTGTACTTCCCGGATTTCTCTTTTGTACTGTGTATTGATTTGATTTTGTTTTTGTTTGAATTTCCTAATTTGTTCGCACTCTTCTGTGTCATTAAAGACTACCGGTTTTGTGTCATTCAGATTATCATCTACCTTTGTAGATAAGTTAGTGAACTGATCCGAAAGTTCGGCTACTTTCTCTGATAATGAACACATTTCCTCAGTGTGTTTTTCTGAACCAAGTTTCAGAGTGTCCATTTGTGTTGAAATCGAATCTACTGTGTCCTTTAAGTTTTCTTGAGTTTTTGCAAGTTGCGTAACCAAATCGATAGATGCAACTGAGTCATTTTTAGCTTGCAAGGTCTCATGCTTTTCATGAACAATAATTTGCAGTTCTATTATGGCTGCTTCGTGATTCTGTAATGCATTTTCATGCTGCGAAAAGATAGGTTGAAAATGCTCACAAATTTGTGTTTTTAGGTCGTTACAGACTTTTTGAGATTTCGATTCGATTTTATGTAACTCAGTAGTTAAATCTTCACATGTTTGTTCAAGCGTGGTGTGAAGATTTTGTTCCATTGCGTCTAAGCTTTTGCTGTGTTTGTCTCTGGTGTTGTTCCATTGTGTCTAACTTTTGAAGCTTTTGCTGTGTTTGTCTCTGATTTTGTTCCATTTGTTGCATTAGCTGTAATAACAATGCATTAGTGTCTGGAATCTATTCCTCTACGCTTTTCGGCAGCGCATTTGCACCGTCAACATTCACATTTTGACAAGCAGAAAATGTGTCTTGACATATTTGAGAAAACGGTGAGGACGCAAAACCTGAATCTACAGTATTTGCAAAATTGTGTCCTTTCATTTCGGATTCCTGAGGCGAGCTATTGCCGAGCGATCGATCGATAATGCTTCCCTGTTCACTAATTGTTTCACTGCCTACGCCATTGTTTGCCGCCCGCTCCATTTCCCTATGCACAATTACCAAATTACTATGTTGAACATTAGTTACTTCATTACATGGTGACGCTAACACACTGCTTTCGTCTTCACTGTCATTTTTCAGATTACTTTGGAGCCTAGTATTACGTTTTTCACACGCCATTATTGTCACAATATTTCACACGACAACACAGAAAAACACAATTTGAAGAGCAACATTAACATAGCACTGAAAATAATATCTAGTTAATTGCAAGCGCAGCTGCGAAATACTTGCTGCAAATCTACATGCATGCTATTTTACTGTACAACAATGAAAAACTACAACTACAAAGGAAATTTTCTCTATAATTACGCGCTAGCAATAAACAAAAGCTACACTAAGTACACAAACTACAAGAAAAAATCAGAAGATTCCAGTGAGATATCCTCGAATAAGGGTCGACATATGAAACGTCCCCTTTTGAAAAATTATATACGACTGTGCTTAAACTGACACACAATACTTTTAGCGCAACGCAATCTGACTTTCAAAAATCCCTACAAAAGAATGGCCCTGACTAACATTAACCTATGCGTTTCACAAATCGCTTACCTCACAAAAATCTTGGTTACTCGAACTACTGCAATACAGCGAGCGCCACTACTGCCAGCTAAATAAAAGATTCAAACTACGGAAGGCACTAACTACTGATAGGCATAGTTAGCAAATGAAAGATTTTGATAGAGAACAAACAATGTATTTACCTTAATAGTGTTGAAAAATAATAATATACGTAGCAGTTCATGGTATCCAGTATTACAAATTTCAAAACTCCGCCATCTCTCTCCCCACATCCACCACTGCTGGTGGCTCACCTCCAACTGCCGAACGCTATGCGCTGTTAACATCCAGCTGCCCAACACTACAATGGCAGACAACAATGCAAACTAGCCACAGACTGCACACAGCACAGCCAGTGATTTTCATACAGAGCGCTACGTGGCGTTACCAATAAGAAAACCTAAACAGCCTACTTACAAATGAAGATATCTGGAACAATGTTCTCTGAAGCTGTCTCTAGTCCGCTTAAGTGCTGCACTTCTCACCTATGGTATCAGTGCATGAAACTGAAACCGTCTCCATTTACTTCACAGTTATTAATTTCTTTTATTCCTGCCTGTGCTAGTTAATTTTTTCACGCTTAACGGTTGTTACGTACTATTTGCGAATCTCTAAACCGATTAATTTCGCAAGGCTGCATTAATTAGTTTCCTTCCTGAAAGTGCATTCTGTTAGAAAATCTTTCTAGGCAACTGGAACTACATAAGTACATTACATTACAAAAAGTAAGAGTCTTTTCTTTGTTGTAAATATGAACCAAGTAAACGGAAAGGAACGAAAATTATGAAGGAAATAGAATATGATATGAAATGTTGACTGTGGTAATGTTCCTGGGCGTATTATTTACGTTTTACCTCAGGCATTCGCAGCACTGTGTCACTGTTCATTTGCAATCTTCTTAATAGTTGTTCTTGTTAATCACCATAACGTTTTATCTTTGCAGCACTTTAAAAGATAAGATACGCCGTCGTGCTAACCTCATTAAAAGCACGTAATTTTCCCGATGTCGTTTCGCCATTGTTCGCAATGACCATTAAGACAGTATCACCCTAGATGCTGATCAAACCTTGGAATATGCTTTTGAGAGCCATTTTTTGTTAAATGTATGATAGGACGATAACTGAACGGGAAATTTTATCGTCGTTTTTTTCCTTTTTCTTGCTAAACCCACTTGAAAGACAAGGACAGTGAGCACTTCTGACTTCTGCTCTACGTTTCCAAGAATTTCTTTCATAAGTTTTTTGTGTGTATTTCGGACTTAGCAAAGAAATAGTAGCAATAAATTCCACAAAGAGCTTCGAAAGGCATATTCGATTGGAATGCCACAGAAACGTATTACAAACATTTAAAATTGTCATTTTTCGATGGGAATGCCACAGAAACTTATTACAAACATTTAAAATTGTCATTTGTGTACTAATTCGATCAGAACTCAGGTTATTAATGTCGCTATTTCGACAGGAACGCTGTCAGCACGATCGGGAGCATGGCATGAATTGTCGTGGCACTATCTGAAGGACAGCCACACTTTAAAGCTGCGTGTCCGAAACTGTAACAGGCTTACAGGAAACATTGTTTCTCGTCATCATGCTCGTACTTTTACAATAGTAATACAGTCTTTTAAAATAGATGTTTTTCGGTATCACTTCATCTTCGTCCCCTTAACAATATTGCAAAGTGTCTTGACAGAATTTACAACGCATTACTTTTATTTTCTGTTAGGTAATTATTATTTATATTTTCTACTAATTCCCGAAATCTTTCCAGTCGGATACAAGTATAGTTACTTCTAAATGATGATAGTAAAAAAGGCTAGATTAGATTTTTGCCCATGAGTTTTCTAAATTTTTGGTAAGACTTTTGGTGAACAGCGATCCTGTACTCTATATAAAATCACTGAAAAAACAGTCTAGATCGTTTCGGTCTAGTCTTCAGAACGGTACCATCAGCTGAAGCTGACGCAGGTCTACTGATTGTTCTAGACATCACCAACTTCAACTGATGGTGCCATTTTGAAGAGGGTCTAAGATTAGGCCGATATCGGTCATTTTAATAAAATAACCGTCGCGATATAGAGAGTTTTTCCACTTATTTTACATCCATTTACTACTTGAGTCTATGTTACCGCTGTATTGACATCTATATCTGAAGGACAGCAGGAGTAACAAACGCTAATAGCGAGTCGAGGACAATTATGGCCAGGAATTGGCTGACAACAGCATCAGCGCTTTCTTATGTTCATGGATATTCCAGGAATCCTACCACGATCATATAAGCGCGCTAGTAATATTACGCTGACAGTATTATTAATATTACCTTATCTTCAAGGCCATTCCACGAATCCTATCATATTCATTCCACTGTTCTTGTTATATTTCGCTGTCAGCACCATCACCACTACCTTCATTCTAAGGCGATACTGGGAATAATGACATAAGCATCAGCACATCTGGCCATGTGCTAAGGCCATAGAGGTAAGGTTACGCCTTTGTAGGAGAGGGAAGGCGAGGGCTCCACATCCCAGCACTCCTGTGTCTCCACCAACCCTATCCCTCCACACCCTCCCATAATCACTACTCAGCAGCCAAATGCGATAAAGTACTTGAATTGCCTGAAATGTCTAAGAATTTTGTCCATTATGTTCGCACTATTGTCTTCCAAGATTTCGTTTAAGGTCTGCCTCACCAGTCACATGTTTAAAATTCATTTGAAGCTATATTGTAAAGACTAGATAGAATATACAGGGTGGTCCTACACTATATGTCAAAAACGCAACAGCAGGTGGAGGGGAACGAAATAAGCAGATGTTGTACAGGAATATATGTCCAACAATGCTGCCTTGAGCCAGCAGAGAGCGATGATGACTGTGGCATATGAAAGTGCTTCACTAACTGGATTCGCCATTTCGCGCACAGATCTCGAGCAGCACACATCGTTTTACCAATGCGGAGCTGGCCGTCATGCATTTCGTGTATGGGGATGCACAAGGCAATGAGTTAGCTCCCAAAAGGATGTACAGGGGGCGATTGCTGGAGAGAAACCAGCCGTATCGCCAAACATTCGTGCATCTTCATTGGGACTTACTCACAGGAGGAGCGTTTTATGCTTCCAGGTGTGGAACAGGCGTTGAAAGATATGGCAGAAATCCTGCAGTGGAAGAAAGAATACTAAATACAATAGACGATAACCTTTCAACGAGCTCGAGAGCTCTAGGACACGTGTTGGATGTGAGCCATCAAAGCGTTTTGAGGGCATTACGTGAAGTCAGAATGCATCTGTATCATTTACAGAGATTGCAAGGAATGACCCCTGCCGATTATCTTCCCCATCTCAAAATGGTTCAAATGGCTCTGAGCACTATGGGACTTAACTTCTGAGGTCATCTGTCCCAAGTTAGAACTACTTAAACCCGACTAACCTAAGGACATCACATACATCCATGCCCTAGGCAGGATTCGAACCTGCGACCGTAGCGGTCGCGTGGTTCCAGATCGTAGCGCCTAGAACCGCTCTGCCACTCCGGCCGGCTCCACATCACAACTTTGCTTAGTGGTACCTGAAGCAGACTGCAGCCAATGAAACCTTCCCTGCAAAAATTTTATATACTGATGAACCTACATTTAAGTGGTCGGGTATGTTGAACGTCCATAATTCTCAGCGATGGTCTCGTGGTAACCCACATGGCACAAATTGCACACGCCTATCAAGGAAGATTTCCCATTAATGTTTGGGCAGGCATTGTGCACAACAACTTAGTAGGATGGACATTCTACCTAGTCATTTAACTAGCCACACATACGCCATGTGATCAAAAGTATCCGGATGACTGGAAATGACTTACAAGTTCGTGGCCCCCTCCACCGGTAATGCTGGAATTCAGTATGATGTTGGCCCACCCTTAGCCTTGATAACCGCGTCCACTCTCGCAGGCATACTTTGAATCAGATTCTGGAAGGTTTCAATGGGAATGGCAGTGCCGCACTGTGGAGCGGTATCGATGTCGGTCGGTGAGGTCAGGCACGAAGTCGACGTTCCGAAACATACCAAAGGTGTTTTATAGGATTTAGGCCACGACTCTGTGCAGGCCAGTCCATTACAGGGATGTTAATGTCGTGTAACCACTCCACCACTAGCCGTATATTAGGAACAGGTGCTCGATGGTGTTGAAAGATGCAATCGTCATCCCCGAATTGCTCTTCAACAGTGGGAAGCAAGAAGGTGCTTAAAACATCATTGTAGGCCTGTGCTGTGGTAGTGCCACGCAAAACAACAAGCTGTGCAAGCCCCCTCCAAGAAAAATATGAGCACAGCATAACACCACCGCCCCCGAATTTTACTGCTGGTATTACACACGCTGCCAGATGACGTTCAGCGGGCATTCGCCATATCCACACCCTGCCATCGGATCGCTATATTGTGTACCGTGATTTGTCACTCCACACAACGTTTTTCCACTATTCAATTGTCCAATGTTTACGCTCCTTGCGCCAAGCGAGATGTTGTTTGGCATTTACCGGCGTGATGTGTGGCTTGTGAGCAGCCACTCGACCGTGTAATCCAAGTTTTCTCTCCTCCCGCCTAACTGTCATAGTACTTGCAGTGTATCCTGAAGCAGTTTGGAATTCCTGTGTGATGGTCTGGATAGATGTCTGCCTATTACACATTACAATCCTCTTCAACTGTCGGCAGTCTCTGTCTGTCAACATACAAGGTCGGCCTATACGCTTTTGTGCTGTACGTGTCCCTTCACGTTTCCACTTCACTATCACATCAGAAACAGAGGACCTAGGGATCTTTAGGAGTATGACACAAGTGACACCCAATCACCTGACCACGTTTGAAGTCAGTGAGTTCCGGGGAGCGCCACATTCTGCTCTCTCACGATGTCTTATGACTACTGAGGTTTTCTGGTATGGAGTACGTGGCAGTACGTGACAGCACAATGCACCTAATATGAAAAACGTATGTTTTTGCGGGTGTCCGGATACTTTTGATCAGACGGTGTACAACACCTTCCTACACAAGGACTTATCTGAACTTCTGGGTAATGTTCTAGCTGTCCACAGGAGAATGTGGTTCCAGCACAATGGAAACCTACCTCACTTTAGCCGAAATGTCAAGAATCACCTGGACGCTGTCTACGGCCAGCAGTGGATGGGACGGGGTGGTCCCCGCCAAGTTGCCTGGCCTCCATGTTCTCGTAATTTAACCGGCATGGATTTTTTCTGGTGGAACAATATGAGAAACCTCGTGTATAAGAGTCCTGTCACATCTGTTGGAGATCTAGTTGTCCACATGTCTGCTGCTGCTGGACATGTGATCAATATGCCTGACGTGTTTTCTAATGGACGCCGATCCATGTGCCGCCACTGTGAATCGTGTATCGCTGCTTGTTGCCACTCTTTCAAGCACCTCTTGTAAATTATTAATAAATTTCTGATGTAATTTGTCTTTCCTTATATATATATATATATATATATATATATATATATATATATATATATATATATAGCAGATCTCTGCACTGTAAAAAAAAGCAAAGGTCGTTCTTTGTCCTACGATTTTATTTCAGGTTTTACTCCTACCAATAGAGGAGGGCACTACTGCTATGTGGTGAACTTGATTTGTTCGTTTGTTATAAAATGTGTAGTTCTCATTGTCACCAACAAATGACTCCATTGTTGAAGAACACAACAGAGTCTTAAATCAATTATTTTCCACATCTAAGGTATGGTAATATCTGGGCTCGTGACCATATTGGTTGGATAATGTACGACAGAAAAACCGAGCTCTGGTCAGATTGAATCCCGATTTAAGTTGGTAAGAGCTGATGGTACGGTAGATTATGGTGCAGACCCAGAAAATGATGGACCTAAGTTGTCAACAAGGCACAGTGCAAGCTGGTGGTATCTGTGCGGGCTGTGTTTACATGGAATCGACTGGGTCCTCTGGTTATGTTTAGCTATGTGGAAACCATTTGCGGATATTCATCGACTTCACGTTCCCAAACAACGATGAAATTTATGTGGATGATGATGTGGCCTGTCACTTGGCCATAATTGTTCAAGTTTCGTCTGAAGAATATTCTGCACAATTCGAACGAATGATCTGGCCATCCATATCGCTTGACATGAATCCCATCAGACATTTATGGGATGTAATCGAGAGGTCATTTCATGCACAAAATTCTTCACCGACAACACTTTATCTGTTTTGGAGGGCTATAGAGAAGCACAGCTCAATATTTCTGCAAAGGCCTTCCAATGACTTGTTGAGACCATGCAGTGTCGAGTTGCTACACTATGCTGGGCTAAAGGAAGACGTCCGACATGATATTAGGAGGTATTCCATAATCTTTGTCACTTTACTGTAGACACCAACAAGCAGTACTTACAATGTGCTCCTCTATACTGTTTGTTAACCACTTCCATGTAGTGTTAATTAACGAATAACTTATGGAACAGCGGCGGTGTGAAGGTGACTTGCCAAAGTGCCACCGTCTTAGTTGGTGGCAGAAAGTGTCAACATCGATTCCTCGAATGTGCTAAACATACATCAGTTATTGCAGAGTAAGATGGGAACAGCTGATGAAAGCTTTGGTTTTTAATTATTACTACAGAACCTGGACAGTTTTGTTGCAGACATTGGTGACATAAATTACATCGAAAATGTTATGCTCCTTAGCAAAAGAATTTAAATGTGCTTACACCCATTACAGGCCTGTTTTGCAATAACAGTACGAGAGTTTAAATCTGTTATTGGTTGTGGCTATTAACCGTCCTTGTATACTCTGTAGAAACGATATGTTGGTACTCTGGCAAGTTACCACTCCACAACAGCTGTTCAGTAAGTTATTTGTTAATTGATATTGCATGAAAGTGCAGTACAGTGAAGCGCATTGTAAGTACTGTTCGTCGGTGTCCAATACATAGGAACCACCTCGCACGGGATCAAAAACATGAAGCATTCTGTTCCCTGATATTACATTCTATTGTCACATAAACTGGTATGCACCCTAACCCACCGAAAATCCTAGGAAGATTCCTATTTTCAATGTTACAGGTGCATATATTTCGGATGGGAGAGATGGATAGTTGGGTGACCTTGAAAACTTGCCAGAACTAGGCAGGTGAAGGCAAGGCAACCCTCGTTTCATACCTATATGAATACAGCTTGTATTGACGCTTTGTACTGCTGTCACCAGGTAGGGTCTGCCATACATAGAAACATCACAATTCAACTGCGGCAGTGTATACACTCCAAGTGTGTGTACTGTCATTGATTAGGTTGAAAATAAAAAAAAAATAATCATAGGACAAATTTTATTTACATAGCGACAATTTTACAATTACTCTTTCTGCAGGGAACAATACTCCTCCAGAGTCGTATTTACACTTGTGGACTGCTGCTGCGGTGTTGTGTAGGACACGTCCATGCCCCTTTTCTCTGCAGACTGTTTTGGCTATTGTGGCGTGTGGAACACTTCCATATCTGGTCCATTAATAGCTCCCCTATCACAGTAATAATAACACTACCATAATTATAGCGTCATACACACACAAAATGATAATTGTAGATAAAGGAATACTTATAGTTCGCTCCAGCATTTACAGCATTTTAAAAAACGGATACAACTCCAGCAAATACAATACGTTTTGTTAGCGGATTCAGTAAGGTAACGCATCTTCTTGCGATTTTATGACAATGTTATTATTCGTTGAACAATAGAGCTCCTGTCTATAGTCATACTCTCCTCCATTATCATGCCTTTCCATTCGTGATCTAGATAGCTCTGAGTACATATTTTGTCTGATCGATGTTTACAACAAACAGATCTGTTCAAGTCGACAGTGCAGTGACATGACCCCGTTTAAACTGTCCAGTTGCGATGACGTCAGAATTCTGGGAGTGGTTATGTCACTGATGCTATGATGTTAGAATCCAGGAATGGTGATGCTGATGGACACGAACATACATTAACCCAGTACATCGTGCTCAAATTATTCTCGCAATCGAGAAATGGCTGAAACCCAAACTAGACTGCTCCGAAATATTTAATGAGTGATAGAACGTTTATCGAAACGACAGACTGGACACTATTGGAGGTGGTGTGTTCATTGCTGTCGACGAAAATATTGTGCCTACAGAGATCGAAACTGAGTCTGACTGTGAAGTTTCTGGAGACGAGTAACGGGGCTAGGTGAAACAAAGTCGGATGTTTTCACGGGCACGTCCGATTTCATCGTAAAGTCTACGCTCAATAGGGTGGAAATATCCACAGTATACAGTATCAGTAGGAGGCAACTTTTTCTAGTGAGTAAATACTGGGACGTCCATGGATTCATTGCAGGGGGTACGGTCATAGGAGAGAAAGACATCTCTTCCACGAAACTTAAGATATCTGACGTTTCATAACTTTGTAAGGCGTAAATCCTATTAAATTAGGAACTACACTATTCTTTACTTTCCCATTTTTATACAATATTTCCATATGAACTATCGTTGTAGCTGCAGTATGTGCAGCACATTTGCTCAGTTTCGCTAATTCAACATTTTATGGCATTATAAACTGTTTCAGTATTGGATAGCGTTGCTTCAGGTTCCTCAAATTTGGCTTTAACTCTTTGGATTTGTGATAATTCACATTCTTCACCATGTTATGAAAAATTATACATTTCCTTTCTTCCTACACACACTTTCTAACACTTGGGTGAGCAAAATTCATATGAATGGATTCAACTATTTCATCAATGCAATCTTTGAGGCAACACACTCTACAGTGTTTGGAATCATCCTTGGTTCATCTAAACAATACCGTACCATAATTTTTGTATTATTTTGGCATTTTATTGTCACCATTTCTTCTACTTTTAACATCTTCCATACGTCATCCTATTCAGGAACCTTACAACGTTTATACATTTACTTACAGTTTTTTTCTTTCTCTGCATTCTATTTATATACGCTCCATGACGAAAAAGTGAAACAACTAGTTGTCATGATCAGATGTCAGTGTAGATTTACACACTATCTGTGGGTATGTAAATCGTTGTATTTGATGAACGACCACCCTAGTGTATTAGTTTTGTTGATGTGCACACAGAGTCAGGTATTGTGTGATCATTAAGAAAGACACGGAAATATTACGTCCTCATGTGAGACTGGGCAGAGTCCTAACAATCCTCACCAAGGGGTCACCATTTGGTGGAGTGGTCTAACTCTGCAGTATTCAGATTTGTAAGGCATTCGGATGTGACAGTGGCCTGATTTAAACACCATTGATACGTGGGGGCAGTCATACTCAACATCAATGTTCTGCTTGACCACATCTGACCTCAACAAGGGAAGATCGCCATGCTGTGCGCTGAGCACCTTGTAACCCCTTCACATCTGCATTTACCATCTGACAGTAAGTAATGTACTTCCTGCAACATTCTGTCTCATCCTCCACCACTGGTCAGAGACTAGCATCAGTGGAACTAGGGAATCACCGTCCCATGTGTAGGCTGTCGTCAACACTGTAACTCAGTCGGCTGTGTGTGTGGAGGTGCTGTAAATGGGAAGCGTTGACTGGTAGTGGACGACATTGCACTTTGTGAATCGCTGTTCTGCTCTATCCTGGGACACGTAGTTGACGAGTTCGCTGTCGACCTGGGGCTATGTCACCTTCTTTCAATCTTCTAGAGAGGCACAGCGTCATGGTGTGGAATCATGGCTGGTAATACTTGTGAGATCTGTGATGGCGACCAGCATGTCATGGACATCCTGTGTCCTCGTATGTTAGCTTTCATGCAAGGGTATCTTGATGCTTATTTTCAACAGGACAATGCTTGTCGAAACATGACATGTTCTCTGTGTATTGTCTGCAAGGTGTTGAAGTACTCCTGTGGCCAGCAAGAGCTGCTGGGCTTTCTCTGATAGATCGTGTGTGGGCCTTTACTAATATTCCAGATCATGTTAATGTAAGAACAGAAATAAGTCAGCAGTTTATTTGAAGTCTTTATCTCGTTTCTAAATTTAAATATGAAATTCATGGCCATACAAACAGCTGAAATTCATTGCAAGTACTATAAATCTATATTATCTTATTCCTTGTCATTCATGTTAAATGTCTTGATTAAAGAATTTGTCCGTAAGTTGTCTGTATCATACGTTAATTTACGAATAGTAATAAGACAGCATACCACTTGAAATTTGTTCTTTCAATAAATTTTTTCGGGGGGGGGGGGGGGCATCCTATCGGCTTAAATACATGTAAACAAAAACCGATAATATCTCTGAGCAAAGTACGCCCATGTGATATCTTTTTGTCAAGATCTTTGTAACAAGTAACTATTATATAGCTCATGCTATATACTATCCCAGTGTATATGCATACATATTGTGTAAAAGTATCTCATGTGACATCAGCTGGCCATCACAGTGGAACCAGACAGATGGATACTAACAAAAGAAGACGCCCATACCTTCGCAGTAAGTACAAAATTAAATTTTTGATAATTTGACTGATAAACAATACTTATGACGATGCATTAAAACATATTCTATCTTCTTCTCACAGAGCCAACACCCAGCATTATAACTGAAATAGATATGCAACTTCCGGAAAACCATCTGAAGCTGAGCCTGAAAAGGTTCGAAAACCGGTTCATGGAATAAATAAATAACTATTTAAAAAAAAAGAGACTGGTCGATGATCTATGTTTCTACAGTTACATTTATTTTAACTCTTTTAAATAATTGAAAGTATGATTTAAGGTACCCGGAATTTAAAGTGAGTTGGGCAGTTAATAACAAGGAGAAGTCGAGAAAGTAACTTGTCCAAAACAAATGTATGTTTACTTTATAAATCTTAATGATACAAATTTACTAGAGAAGAGATACGTAACAGTCATTACATACGAGGAAGAAACACTTATCTGTGGAAATCGCGTATTATCGTTCCGAGTCGGGGGCCCATAAGCCATGTTAGTGAAATACTTATTAACAGTGCTCGGTGCAGTCGTTCTCTTGAAAATGGCGACTTGTATGCAGACGCAGTAAGTGCGATTTTGCAGTCTTCTTATTGACTTAAGCATCTGTAGTCGGTGATATAGATCAAACGTGGTTCACCAAGAATAAACGTAATATTTACCGATGTCGCTACGCTTATTAACTGTTTCCTATCAGACTTCAGATTATTACTTTGTGAAGTATCAGTCCATGGAAAGAAGCATATATCTTCTTTAATGTCATAGTCTGCAGTACACGTTGAAATCGGTCAAGTTGATAAACCAGCCTTTTTGCTGCGCCGATTGTGTAGTTTAATGTTATGATATCATAGTTTATAATAAGAACACATAACACTTATTGTTTGGAATGTATCATTTAGGGGTAACAACCGTCTATCAATCAAGGGGGTGGAAAGAGGGTTGAAAAAGTAGCATAGCTCATTACAAGCAAATAGCTGGGTTGTATTCATACAGTATTGGAGAAAGGCAGCACTTAGTGACTTGCAACAAATTTTACATATATTTTCAAACCTTTACGGAATCTATTTCTCGCCGGCAACCTCTACAAAATGATTAAAAACACAATTTTATCGCTTACTACATTTTCACTGTTCATGAAACACAACGTCATTACTTCTGTAGTAATAACTGCATTTCCCACACATTTTTCAGACAGCATGCACGTATGCCACTGAATATACTATTCTAAGACTCGTACTTCACGAGATACAACGTCATACACACTGAGATGCGTGGAAGACTATCGCACCATGCATGACGTTTAAATTTTTTACCTCTCTCCTACTAATAACTCTATTCCATACCAATTTCGCAGGCAGTATGCACATACACAGCTGAATGTACCTACAAATATATAGTATTGTAGGACTATAGTTCAGGAGATATGACGTCAAATAGATGTGTGGAAAACTGTTGCACAATGTATAACGTTTTAATTTATTACTTCTTTACTACTTGCTCTATTCGCAACAAATTTTGCCTATAGTATCCGCACATACTATTTGAAGTAGTTTTAACACTGATTTTGAATTTTGCTACAAATACATTTGCAATATGTTACAAATACATATGAAATACGTTAAACACGTATGAAACATTTGCGAAATGTGTGTATGTGGCAAAGCAATGCCAAACAAGCTCCTCCTAATCCTGTGAATCGATTTCAACCAGATTTATTGTACATAAAGTCTACTGTCTGCAAATGAAATCCTGTGAGTGTAAGAACGAGATGTGGGTGATCAGATGGAGAAAGAAGGGGGATGGAGATATGGGCAGACAGAGAGGGGAGAGGAGGAGATGGACATAGATAGGGGTAGGAGGAGAATAACAGAGAGAAGGGGAGGTAGAGATGGACTGAAAGTCCGCAGCTCGTGGTCGTGCGGTAGCGTTGTCGCTTCCCGCGCCCGGGTTCCCGGGTTCGATTCCCGGCGGGGTCAGGGATTTTCTCTGCCTCGTGATGATTGGGTGTTGTGTGATGTCCTTAGGTTAGTTAGGTTTAAGTAGTTCTAAGTTCTAGGAGACTGATGACCATAGATGTTAAGTCCCATAGTGCTCAGAGCCATTTGAACCTTTTTTTTATGGACTGGAAGAGGTGATGGACTTTGGAGATGGAAGATGGACAGAGAGAGTGACAAGAGGAAATTAACAAGCGGGGGGATGGAAGAGATGGACAGAGAGAGTGTGTGGAGGAGGATGGAGGGAGGAAGGATATGGACTGAGAGTGGGGGAGAAGGAAATGGACAGAGAAAGGGAAGAGGAGATGGGGAGAAGAAGGAAAAATGAGGAGGTGAACAGGGAAATGATGGAGAAGGAAATGGTCAGTGTGAGGAGTGAAGAGGGGATAGATAGGGAGACCAGGAGATGAACAGAAAAATGGTGATGAGTAGATGGACGGAGAGAGGGGGAAGGAGGAGCTGGAGAAAGACAGTGGGGAGGAGGGGATGAGGTTAGAGGGGGATGAATGATGGACAGAGGTGGAAGGAGCAGATGGACAAAGAAGTGAGGAGAGATGGACAGAGGGAGTGGGGAGGAGAAGATCGGCAGAGAGAGGGTCAAGTGGAGACGGGCAGGGAGTGGAAGGTCGAGAAGGTGGGTAGAGAGGAGGGTAGTGGACTGAGAAGGGGATCAGTAGTGATGGACAGAGAGAGGTTGACGGAGTAGTTAGACTGATAGATAGAAGATAGATAGATGATTCCTGCGCTAAGCTGGGTAACAAGCAAGTTATTTATATACATAAAATAAGAGTTGATCGAAACATTTGATTGTGCGCAAAGAACGTTAGGAAGGTCATTAATAAGCAGTCTGACCGCACATGTAAAGTAGGAGACTCAGCACATAGGTACTGCGATGCTCGGTCCGTCCTGGCGCACAACGCGTAAAGAGGCCGGTTGCTGCAACTACCACAACGGTGTTTTAGCTCCCACCTGCTATGATAGCGTCTCGCAATTGTTATGGCCGGGACGCTATTTTCACACTAATGCCCAAAAAATTGTGGCTGTGGTACGGTATTGTGTGTCTTGGTACGATGGAGGTCGACACCTGTCAGTGCTGTAGCGTACGTGAGGGAGAGGACTGGACAGTTTATCGCTACTATAACGGAAAAAAGATATGGCCAGGGGCCCCCGCCAGTCCACTTGTGGCCTTAAAGCCTCGGCGTTTGCGTCCATGTTGCTCTTCGGTAAACACATATCTAGATTGAAATGCACCTACGTTGCTTTCGCAGAAAATATTCTCCTGAACATACGAGAACTGCCAAGAAAACCAGTCAGCTACAGTGAAGTCATTTTTAAAAGTAATTGGTGAGTGGGACTGAAAACTCAAGGTGGCTCCTCAAAAACAAGAGGCGGCCCTCGTGAAATTTTCCTAAACTATTAAGGAATAATTAATTACTTCTGCAGTAAGCTTCTTGTTCAAGGAGTATTTCAAATTATCTGGGTTTCTGCGAGTATATTTATGTTGTATATGTTTCGCTGAAAATTTCTACGTAAGACTTAGCTTAACGAATACGATGTTGACGGGGATACATGTGTTGCGCAATATGTGAGAAGTGAAACTAATCGCGAAGTAACTATTTCATACCGCTTTGTTGGAGTGTGTTACTGTAAAGCTCCGACTGTTCGTGACACAAAACGATACAAAACAGTTATGCGAATCAGTTAAATTATTTATTACCAATTTTCAGCAAACACCGCTGATTTTTACATTTGTATGCACGCTCACGCACGCACGCACGCACGCGCACACGCACAGACACACACACACACACACACACACACACACACACACACACACACACGCAGCATAAAGTTTCATCTCTGTATTTCATCTCTGTATTTCATCTCTGTGTCTCTCTGCATACTGGATGTTATGGGGCACCAAATATTATTGAATTATCAGGCACAAAGACAGCCAGAGTTACGAAGAAAATAGATGTTTATTCAGTAGGTGACCAGTTTCGAGTTAATATCTATTTTGGAACTCATCAAGGCTTGCAAAGTTAAATGTGCTTCCAGATTGGCAGAAAATATTGCCGATGCATATGTTTCTTGTCTCAAGTATCTCTGAAGATCGTTATTATCCTAAGGTCGTAATGCATTTTTATGTTGTTTCGGCATAAATTTGTGATTTTGTTTTGCAGTGTGTTGCTGGAGGCATCCCAAACAGTTACTTTCATGTCACAACCAGTGCCAACAGAAAGCGTCGGTTAGTTTCCCGTTACGAACAAAATTATTTTTAAATCGGAATTTTACGTGTCCACTTGATATTTTGTCTAGTCGTTTTATCGATATTAATTAAGAAGGACAATAAAACTCTAAGAGTAAACAGCACCCTAGCAGCGACTCTGTGGCGCTGCAATTTTGGCGGTAGCAGCCAGCACTGGCCAGGACGCTGCTGTCGCTGCTTGAGTAATTGTCATTCTTCGTCATTTACTGTCGCTGTTAGTACATACTCATAAAACGAATACCGGAATAGACTACTCTGGGACCACTCTGTCGAAGTGGCGCGTAAAATTCACCATTGAAATCAATTTTGTCTGTAATGGAAAACAAACTGATGCTTTCCGGCGACACTGGACGACGCATGAAGCACGTGATGAGCAGTAGTTGCTTCGACTGGCTCCAGCTACACAATGCAAAAGAGAAATTGCAAAATGGTTCAAATGGCTCTGAGCACTATGGGACTCAACTGCTGAGCTCATTAGTCCCCTAGAACTCAGAACTAGTTAAACCTAACTAACCTAAGGACATCACAAACATCCATGCCCGAGGCAGGATTCGAACCTGCGACCGTAGCGGTCTTGCGGTTCCAGACTGCAGCGCCTTTAACCGCACGGCCACTTCGGCCGGCGAAATTGCAAATACCTGCCGGACCACCAGAGTAAATGCATGTCACGACTAATAGGTGAGTTACCTTGTATATATACATGGTGTTTCAAAGTCTTTTATCAGACTAAACTAAACTCCATCCTAACAGGCCTTGGAAGGCCCAACGGTGCCGACCGGCCGCCGTGTGATCCTCAGCCCACGGCGTCACTGGATGCGGATATGAAGGGTCATGTGGTCAGCACACCACTCTACCGTCCGGAGCCTCAGTTTGCCTCGCAAGGGCTGAATGCACCCTGGTAGCCAAGAGCGCCCGGCAGATCGGATGGTCACCCATCAAAGTGCTAGTCCACCCCGATAGCACTTAACTTAGGTGATCTGCCACTGCGACAAGGCCGTTGGCTTCTTTTATCAGACGTCTGGGGGTTACAGATCGCGTCATGTGATATAACTTTGTTAGACGACGTATTCGCTGATGCTCCTCGGCGATGGGCGATGCTAGGGGTCTTTTAAGATTGGTTAAGCTCCTGAGAGGCGTCATTTCATATTCACAGTGCGGTGTTGATATGCAAATGACTTGCCTGTTATCCCGTCATCTGCTACACGTAAAAGGCGATAGAGCAAGTAAAACTTAAATTCCTGGTTCGATTCTAAAATGTGCGTCTACCCTTACTGATACTCATTTCTAGTTGTTTCCTGTAGAAAATCAATCTGTTTACTGGAGTAGGTAGTATGCAGATATAGCATACCTGGTTAGTAGAGGTGAAATCACATCGTCACAGAGCCAGCGAATTTAGTAAAAAGACGCCTACCTCTCTCGGGGAAGCGCCAGTAAACACTTTATCCCCGATAAAAGATGTTTCCCTTGATGTAGTCTATCACGTATAGACCTCTGGTGGAGAGACTCCGAAACATATACGTTGAGATATATGGCTCTGAGCACTACAGGACTTAACATCTAAGGTCATCAATCCCCTAAAACTTAGAACCTAAGGACATCACACACGTCCATGCCCGAGGCAGGATTCGAACCTGCGATCGTAGCGGTCGCGTGGTTACAGACTGAAGCACCTAGAACCGCTCGGCCACACCGGCCGGCTGAGATATATGCTATTCTCATATGAAAGAGAGGCGGATGAATATCTGGAAATATGTTTTCAGCCAAAAGTAATGGGACCCCATGCAGGGATCGCGCGACATCTGAAAATACTTGAATTGTTGGGATCCTTACTCAGACTTTAGCAGCTACCTACTATTCATAGGAAACCATTGGGTGTGTAGGGTTGATGCAATTGCGCAATACTAGAAAGCTTCAGATTAGCAACAAATGTTCCTGCCAGGATGTGAACACAGAAATGTGTGTAAAGTGATATGTAACTGTTAGAACAGTAGCACTAACAGACCAATCAGTGCTGAAATAAACTCTCTGTCCATCTTCCATCTCTGAAGTACATCTCCTCTTCCATTCTCTTTCAGTCCATCTCTACCTCCCCTTCTCTCTGTCCTTCTCCTCCTCCCCCTATCTATGTCCATCTTCTCCTTTCCCCTCTCTGTCTGCCCTTATCTCCATCCCCCTTCTTTCTCCATGTGGTAACCCACATCTCGTTCTTACCCTCACAGGATTTCATTGCAGACAGTAGACCTTATGTATAATTGCAATGCATTGCAATGCCAAAAAAGCTCCTTCTAATCCTGTGAATCAATTTCAACCAAACTTATTATACATAAAGTCTACTGTCTGCAATGACTATATATATATATATGTATATATATATATATATATATATATATATATATATATATATATATATATATATATAAAAGATTTGCGAAATGTGTGTATGTGGGCAGAGCAATGCCAAAAAAGCTCCTTCTAATCCTGTGAGTCAATTTCAACCAAATTTATTATACATAAAGTCTACTGTCTGCAATATATATATATACATATATATATATATATATATATATATATATATATATATTTGTAGCAAAATTCAAAATCTGTGTTCAAAATACTTCAGTACTTCAAGTAGTATGTGCAGATACTATAGGCAAAATTTGTTGCGGATAGAGCAAGTAGTAAAGAAGTAATAAATTAAAACGCTATACATGGTGCAGCAGTTTTCCACGCATCCTGAAAAAAACTGTAGTTTCTTGAGTAGTGTCTGCTGAAATGTGTTTTGTGAAGACTTGAGTTGTTTTAGCGAAAGGTAAAAGAAACCGACGTAGCCAATAAACAGGCGAAAAACTGTGACCCACCCGGCTAGACGCGCGCGTTAGCATGTCGCTGCGTAATTCGTGGCGGCGCGCCGCCCACGGTCGAATCGGCCCGGCTGATTAGCGACTAGTGACAGTGTGCCGGCCGGCTTGGATGTGGTTTTTAGGAGAGCTAACTATCGGGTGGTAACCACGTCCCGTCTCGGAGCACCCAGCATCCTCCACCACTAACATTACCAAGAACATACACTAATATGCCAATCCCGAGAGGTACGGGGTACCGGCCAAGAAACAGGAAGATAACTGGAAAACTGTCTTTCTTGAGAGGGGCGATTTCGCGAGCAGAGAAGAAATGTGTGATAAGTGCAGAAAGTGAGATGGAGACGGCGGGCCGCGCTGGATTAGCCGAGCGGTCTAGGGCGCTGCAGTCATGGACTGTGCGGCTGGTCCCGGCGGAGGTTCGAGTCCTCCCTCGGGCATGGTTGTGTGTGTTTGTCCTTAGGATAATTTAGGTAAAGTGGTGTGTAAGCTAAGGCACTGATGACCTTGGCAGTTAAGTCCCATAAGATTTCACACACATCTGAATTTCTTTGGAGACGGCGACGAACATTACAGAGCAGACGAGAAAATTTCTCATGGGGTTAGATGAAATGGCATGAAAGGATACGAGCGAGATGGCCTATGACGTAATTGAGGTGCAATGACATGTTGAAATGGAAATCATGATAGCAGAGTTGAAAGCTGTTCACATGGACGAAAAAAAGAGGAAATAATTGAAAGCCACGCTATTAGGTAAAAAAAAATGAGATGAGGATGAAGATGGGCTATCAGGGCTCTAATATGTGAAATGTGAAATAATGAAACCCGTCCACAAGACTTACAAAGTGTGGAAACGGTGATCAGCAAAAGTTGTTAAATTTGCCTTATCGACAGCTCGAAATAGTGAGTCATGATTAATGTGATAGAAGTAACTATTACATGTCTTCTTTGTGAAGATGTGAACTATGGCGACGTTATTACCAAAAGCGACATAACAGGACCTACGAGTAGTTTTTATTTTCTTGGCCGTCGAAGTGCGAACACTGGCAGACATCCATCAGTGAATGAAGGATGTGTGTAGGGCACATGACTGTCGGAAATCACCACTGTGGAATGGTGCTCCATGTTCCGTGCTGGTAGCGATTCGACACAAACCACTCGTCGATCTTGGAGGCCATCCTGATCCATTACTCAGGTGGGAAAAACCGGAGCACCGCCCTGGTCTCCGTATGCGATTATCACGCCTTCGGTCACTTAACATAGACCTTGAAGGGTCGAAAATTCCTGTCAGATGAGGTTGTGCAGCAGTCGGTTATGAAGTTCTTCACGCAGCAGGACATGGTATTTTAAAAATCGGTATCTTCAATCTGACGCGTCAGTGGGATGACAGCCTCAATCCTCACGCCGATTTTACATTAGTGTCATACCAATTTTGTACCGTACTGCCTTCAAACGGAAACTTTTTCATCGTCCATTACAATAAGAACACATATGTTTGTAAACGTTATGCAACTCTTTATTTGAGGACAAACAAATTTTCGACTATTCAGTCTATGCGAATATTCCCCTCCACAATTACATTGAAATGCTAGCATCTACCACCCGGAAATAGTATAGAAAAAGCGTTTACTTTATGTTATAATCAAGTGAGTATTATACTTCTTGTTCTTCTTTCCGCACCATACAGGAATAAAAGCGTTTTGAGGAATAATTAGTATGTTTTGAATATAATGCACTAAGAACATCAAAAGGAATTATAATATGTTACACATAAAGGACTCTGATGTGTTTATGAGACTACTGTAACAGATAGAAACGTAGTTATTAACTTACGGAAATGGTAAAATAAAACGAAAATCGTAAAACTGAGCAAACTGCTCCTTGTTAATGAACAGGAGAACTTCCAGTCGCTCAACATTCAAGGGACTGTGACTTATAATTTAGATGCACCAGTTCGTTCCAGTCATATGTCTGTGCCCATGATACTGTTGTATGCTGCGTCCTAAATAATTTGCTGTGTCATTACGTTTGAATGAACGAAAGAACATATGTGTTCATTAACACCTGTGAATGCAACGCAAAATGATGCTAGCGATAACACAGCACGTGTTCATTGTTGGATGTTATCCGAAGCACAATTTGTGGAATACGTGTGCGGAAATGTATGCGCAAGGGATTAAGACTAGATGTGTGTTAGCAAATATCCAGCAAAGTCTGCGGAGCGAAACTTAGTTCAAAATGACTTGAATTCGGCTCTGTAGCGATAACAAACAGTAACTATCCTTAAAGAGATAGACCACCTGAAAACTGTGTTCGAAGTAAGAAAAATCTGGAAGAAAGTCCCACGAAATCTTTATTCCGTCTATCTGTGGAAATGGGAATCAAGAAACTGTCGTGTCAAAGCATTATCAAAAATAATCTGCATGTGTATCCCTACAGATTTACTTTTCTGCATGAGTTAAAGTTTCCAGACAAACCTTCCCGAGTCGATTTCAGCTAATGGAATCAGAACTGTTGGTATCTCAATTTTTCTTTTCTTCGTGACAGACATGGCTCAGCTTGTCAGGGCATGCCATGCCAAGTCATAGAACATGGGTCAATATGTGTCAGAATATCCCCATCAGAACTTTGAAGAGCTGCACCATAATGTCTAGACTGGAGGTCGCTGCACTACCTCTGGTGTCTCCATCACAATACTATTCTTTCAACAAACTGTTAATGCTAACTGTTACGTCCAGTAACTGTGTTATCAGTATGCAGAAAAACAGACAGAATATGAACGACTGCATGGGCATTTTCAGTAAGACGATCGCTTGATCTCTCTCACTGTGATTTTTACCTTTGGAGCCGGCCATTGTGGCCGAGCGGTTCTAGGCGCTACAGTCTGGAACCTCGTGACCGCTACGATTGCAGGTTCGAATCCTGCTTCGGGCATGGATGTGTGTGATGTCATTAGGTTAGTTAGGTGTAAGTTGCTCTAAGTTATAGGGGACTGATGACTTCAGAAGTTAAGTCCCATAGTGCTCAGAGCCATTTGAACCATTTTTTTACCTTTGGAACTTTGAGGGAACAGGTGTACTCAAATAATCCCCACGCATGGCAAGAGCTGAAGCAGAAAATTGAAAACACGTTGCTGCTGTCCCTCAAGCAGAGGTGCTACGTGTATCTCAAAGTTTTGTAGTTGGTGCAGAGTTCTGCGTCGACGTTACTGGTACACATATCTAGCATCTTCTTTGACGTACATTAACGAGCGTCAATCCAGCGTCCGTCTCACTGTAAATATTTACTGGATCAGTTTCATTAAGTCCTGACTGTGTTACAAGTGTGCTGCAAAACTAAAATTTTTCTGTTGAATACGGGAGAGAATGATGAGAACTTGTCCTTTAGCCATTGAAGGACGTTAAATTTTACAATACAGATAGTACCTAGGAATTTGATCGTGAATAGCCGTCAGTGCTATGGCTACCATACAAGAGGCTGCCGCTAGTTGGAGCTAAAGTCGCCAAAGAAATCTAAAATCGTAGTGACAGGAATTAAAAAATGCAATACGGTAGTGGCTAGAAATAAAAAAAGCAAGATCTGGGTGGTGGAATATTGGCAAGTACAAGCTGGCACTGGTGAGAAATTTTAAAAATGCGGTGTTGGTGGCAGGAAATTTTAAAAACGCAAAATTTCGGAGCCGGCAAGTTGTGCTTTGTATCTCTTTGCCTCCCTACCCTCTTCAACTCCGCTGCCTATCCCTCGCCTCTCCAGCCAACCAGGGTGTAGCATTTTAGCGGTCATTAAAATGAGGCAGCATATCACGATGTAGCCGTCAGATTACAACACATTCACTTGAATTACGTAAAACTGCGCCACGTTAATAAATCTTACGAAAGCTTGACTTGAACTGTGTGACAAATGCTATCAGTGCTACAGGACTTGAAAAGAAAAAGTTACATAAGCATCTTCATATGAACTTCGTAAATTGGCAATTGGCATCCCCGCCCCTTCCCCCTCCTCCCTCCCCTCCCTCTCTACCTACCTCTCTCTCTCTCACACACACATACTTAATAACGTTTCACCTTTTTATTTCATCTCTCGCCATGGGACAGCAACTCTTACAGAATTACGACGTAGAGTTGCGAACAAAAGAGAGTTTATTCAGCAGGTGATCGGTTTCAGGTTAATAATCATTTTTTCGAACCCACTACGGCCTGCAATGTCAAATGCACAACCAAAATAGCAGTAAACACTGCCAATAAGTTTATGTCTGGTCGCAAGTGAACGTCCTTGTAATGTTGCTAAGAACCACAGTGGTCTAATGGTCTAAGTAAAAAAAAAAAAAAAGATTCTTAATTCTACCACTCAGTTTACTCACAATGAACCGAAATTTGTTTCGGAGAAATGGTATAACGGTAGCTCTCGCCGGAGCTACTTGACAGCTCCAAATGCACTGTTCCTCTCCGAGTGAAGTGCGTTCACTGGAATAGTGAAGGCCACGTGGTCTTGTATTCTGTGTTGTTTTGCGTGTGCACACACATCCATGCTCGAGGCAGGATTCGAACCTGCGACAGTAGCGGCCTTGCGGCTCCAGACTTTAGCGCCTAGAACCGCTCCGCCACTCCGTCCGGCAATAGCGTCACCGGTGTCGTAAACATGCTGCTGAAGGGTCTCCACATCAGAAACCGGTTTTGCGTACACAATGCTTTTCAGATGACCCCAGAGGTAAAAAACCAGCGGCTTAAGCCCAGAGATCTCGCAGGCCATGCTACAGCGCATCTGCGTTCTATACAACGTTCGGGAAAGCTGTTGTTGAGGTGTCGGCGAACTGTAATGCGTAAGTCCAAATCTGGTGTACGCACATTTCGCCACCTCCAAGCCCGTTCGTATGTCTGAAAGGACCCATGATCACACATACACCCAAAAAGGGCTTGAAATGTTGTGGTTGGTGTCTGTGAGGGTATTTGTTTTGGTATAGCTATGCTGCCTCTCGAAGGTTTCCATCTGCTTGGCCTTCCACAACGATCATACCGGCTTGTTGCTGACGTGTTTACTGGACCGTTCTGCTGCTTAGAGTAGACTGCGGCAACCACACAGCCTGTACCACACAAGGAACACACGGCACGTGGTCAGAGGAACTGTCATTCGTCAGCGCCATCTACTGTCTTAAGAGATCCATTTCTGGGGACATGTTCATAGTACCTTTTTTCTCCATTTCCACTCAGGAATCCGCTCCTGCCGTTTGTCGGTTTTGTTAATGTTCTCCCTGTATAGGCCTATCGTGAGAATGAAGGGAATGAAAAAAATAATATCGTAGATGAAAGAAAATGATTGAAATTAAAACAATATAAACTCCGTAACACTGAAAAGAAAACTGAGAATGATGTGATCTAGTGGACTCATTTGTAGCGCTGAGGTGGCTGAGACTCAGCTGTACCGGCGAGATAGATGCGACGAGTTCCTGGTCAACGCAGCCGGCCAGCACTTTTCGGCCCCCTGTCACGATATCCAAGAAGCAAGTGTGGTCTACAGTATGTAGGCTGCTAGAATTGCACACGAAAACCAACGCAAACTGATGTTCTGGAGCAGGTACGCAGTAACGCGACATTAAGACTAAGGACGCAATGCATACAGTTTCAGACACGTGACACTTGTAAAAGCTCAGTTTTACTCTTCGAGGGTGGCCGAACAGTGCGAGATCCATATTTATTTGTTACCTTCATTCAGTTATCTGATATCACATATTTTGGGGCCACTCCGTGCAATCACAAAGAAGATTACCAGCTCAAAAAAGGGCGGTCATACTGATCTGCTGCGACAATTCGTGAACTTTTTGTTCCTAAACCGTAGACATATTCCGTCAAAAGATTTGTTGTTGCCAATATTGTCTCATTCAGAAGCAAATGAAACATTTCATACAGTGGTCACTAGACGGAAAAAGGAACTACACTTGGATAACACTTCCTTCAGGTTTATACAGGAAGATTTGCCTATTCAGTATGTATAATTTTCAATAGACTTCCAACAGAATTTTAAAAAATAGTGCTAAACCCCAAGTACATAAATCCAAGTCAAAAAGTATCCTTGTGGCGCATTCATTTTTTTCTATACAAGGGTTTCTCACAGTGTAAGGTGGCATGGTCTCCTGACCTTTATTTCTTACATATTCCATCCTCATAATCGTATTCTGCACATCAAGATGCTTCATTCCAACCGAAACTCGATAAGGTAGAGTCAATTTTGTATGAATTCATGTAAGCGATATGCAAATCTAATAAGTAAATCGCAACTGCACACCGAATTTGAAAAAGTCGAGGCTGGTGTACACAACATGACGGCCACAGGAATTTTTGTTCTAAAGAGGCAACCAGCCCGCTGGGAGGACTGACCCTTCAGAGGGGTGAGTCAACATACCTACTTCGACCGGAGCGACTGCCCAGTGAAAGGACAGCTTTTGCCAGAGTGAAGAGATAACAATCCCCGTGTTCGACCTAAAAGCAAATTCCGCTACATTGTGTGGAAGGACCCAGAAGACGCATTTCTTGATGGACCGACAGTGTAGTTACAGAGTTCTTACAGGAGGACAGTATATGCCTAACAGAGATGCTATATCTTTTGGCATTGGTCGACTCAAACAAAACATCATTCTCTTGTTTAAAAGAGCAACACTGATTGGTGGAATATTTCTGATGCAAAGAGCCAGAGGAGTGAGGGAAGACAGCAAATGATATACCCTTGCAACTTTTCCAGAGAAAGGAGCTGTTCCATTGTCGATCTTGGAGCGGAAATATGTAACGAGAGCGAGAGCACTCGTACGTGCACACAAAGAACGAGGAACAAAGTCTCTCCTCAGTACTTCACTGGGAGATAACCCCTGTCATTAGCGAATCGGAGTGGTTATGTTGAGCCGCTCGCGATTAAGCATTGTTCACTGTGTTGGCAACCACACTTATTGTGCGGTGTGAACACGGATAGTGTACTAGTTAAACGCCTGCGAGCGAATATTCAGTGGCATCAGACTGGACTGGTTATCTGACGGGTGTACCACACCAATAGTTAGACTAGGGGCGGATAGGAGTCCTTGACTTCATCAAGGCATAGGGAGTGTTTGACTGGCGAAGGTCAATCCAGATAGAAAGAGATAGTTGTGTTATTTGTCAGCAGCGAGCGATGCAGGCAGCAGTCGTTGCAGCTCATGGTATTGTGTGCTACAGCATATGCAAGCCCCATCTGTCCTCCATAACAGTACACTCCATTACATTTCTCATGCGACAGCCTTGACCGTACCTAGAAAAGTTATTCAAATTGTGTAGGCATGGCCCTCAGCCATTCTGCCGAGTAAATAACATTCTTAAAGAAAATGGAGAACAGTACCTTTCCTTGCTTTGTAAAATAATAGCATTCCTGTCCATAAGAAGCAATCTACTGAAAAGAACCCAGAAATTTATTAATTTATAAGAAAAATCTTCAGTTGATTTCTCAGAATTTTTTTGCAATAAATAATATTTTTCGCTCGTTTAATGTTTTTCTTACAGTAACTCGCAATACTCCAGTACACAAATATTCCACTAGTTACGTAAGTATATAGAATATATTTGTGTCTTTTCCTTACAGTGGACGACTCCAGAAGATATTTGTTGCTGAACGTTTTTCAAGCAGTTCTTGTTGGTACATTAGGAGCGTCTGTCTGACTTCTGTAGTAGTGTGAGGTGGAAATTGTTTCTTGCAGGAGCCATGGGGTACTCGCTGGATCAATCCATTACTCAACTTGACAAAATAAAATCCACACACTCACAAGAGTAGTTGAGAAGTTTTTCCTGTAGTGTTTCATTTACTCGTGTACTCTGTCACTACTTCCTGTCAGCTCGGTAATTGAAGTTAATACTAAATGTGAAAACTTACCCTGTATAATACACCTTTTTCTGTTTTTTAATATTTCATTCTTTTGTTTACTGTTTTTATTATTAGAATTCTGTAATTTACGAGTACCAACAGATTTATTAACCAAGTAACATTGGCTCCCCTGAGTCTGAGAGCTTAACAAATAAACACATTTTCTTTGTGGTATCTGGAAAGAAAGTCATGTTCCGTTGCGACTTTTCGACCGATATGCATTGATCGATCTTATCATATACCTTAAAATTCCTGATACTTCATTACCACTTACGAAAGATACAATAAGCACCAGCGGCAGTGGGACTGACAATACTTTAACCTACAGTACTAACATGGATGTTACTTTAAACACTTTAATATGCTATAATATAAGTTGCTGTTATAGCTTCTTGGCCGTGACCTGTAGGACCGCCACCAGAGAAAGTCACACATTCTTTTTATGTATGCTTTTTATATATTTTTATAGTTCATAATTCAATCTAAAAGTAAAAGAAAAACGAAACAAGATTGCATTCGAAATAGCAAACTAAGATAAATCGTAAGTTGAGTGCAAGGATTGTATACGCTCACGTGTAGCTATACTTTATCGATACACATTTGACAATAGAACTGGAGCGATGCTGAGTCAAACGAAACGAGCAGGGAAACCAGACGAAGCAGATCAATGGGAACATACATAACAAAGAAAATCAATTATCATCAGAATAATCTAAATTAACCAAAACCTTGCCTTCGAGAAACAACATTCAACATGTTGGACAAGAGGTCTCGATATCGAGGCATTCGCAATCATGTCCAATAGGCCGTGATCATGTACTGCATGGAGTTTATGTGACCGTCCCCCTCGTCGTCTACAACATAATGAACCATGTGTCGCAGCGACCACATAAAGGTATGTGGTTTCGACCGTGGAAAGAAAGAAGAATTTGGGGGCAATATGATGCCCGTAGTGTAGGCTGCCTCAAAGATCGAGTATGGAAGGCCAATTGTGTCCTGATCCAAGACCAATTTGCCCTATGACGTCCGCAAGTAGAACTATGTCGTATCGTTTCGGGAGACGTACAACGACTACATAAATCCGTGTCACTAAGCCCAATACGGGAATGTCGCTAGTTCCTTGGAATCAAGTTATTTACTACCGTATACCACGAGGACGGTATGCACATCCGCAAAATCGGAAGACTGATATTGAACCAAACTGTCGTCCAGTTTGTTTGCGGCGAGTCTCTTTCAACGAGGTTCGGGCAAGGGACTGCTTCCCCCACGAGTCTGTAGTACTAGTGTAAGGTACGCACTGTATCAGCTGGTTCCATTACGATACGTCCATCATTTGTCGTGAGAGAACGAATACAAGCGCGTCGGTGACTGGTCTGATGCCGAAGCAAATGATACAAGGAAGTATTTCCTTCCGTCACCAATGAGCGCGGCTCAGATCAGATTTTCAAACCTTCCATTTGTATTCTCTTCAAGGTTAACAATTTTGCCTTTACACGCCTAACATCCGCAATTCGCAGAGGGGCGTGATCCGAAGCAGCATAAAGTTCGCGCAAGATGGAATAGTAACATTCCTAGGTTCTCTCGAACTTCTGCAGCACAGAAACTATCAAAGTTTGCCTGAGCCTCGGTTTTGCTAGCTGAGTCCACCAGTCAAGAGTGGAAAGGTTTTTCCCAGTAGACCGTAGAGTACGACTCGCATCACGTCATCGAGAGAGGGGTCAGCTAGGTGAGCGACGTTTAGCATCCACGGGGGGGGGGGGGGGGGGGGGGGGGGGAACAATTTGACTGGTTGCCGTTCAAGATTGAGAGCTGTGGCCACACGACAGTGATCCGTAAAGGAAGCTGGGATAACTTCAACATTAGGAACACTTTCGCTCAGTTAGTCCGATAAGTAAAATCTATCTAACCTGCTACTAGAAGTCACAGTAAAGTGGGTAAATTTAACTAACGTCGGGTATTTACATATCCAGACATCTTTTAAACGTAAGGAGCGGACCAAGTCACGTAATTCACGAAACAAATTAAAATTTGGAGATTGATCCACAGGACGCAATATACAGTTAACATCACCAATCAACAGAATACTCGGAGGACTCTTACGCAACAGATTAACAATATCATCTTTATAAAAACGCGAACGATCCACTGCACGACCAGTGCCACAAGGAGCATATAAAAGAACCAAGGTAAGATTAAAAATTCGACAACCTATGCCTCTGCCAGAATCCAACATTTCCACCTCAGCAATAGGAATGCCTTCGCGAAAGAAGAAGTCCCCTTAGAATATTCGGGTGCTGCATTAAAGATCATCTTCTGTAAGATACTATGTCCGAACATAAATCATAAATGATCTGAGGTGGCGAAGCCAATCGAAATTCTGATTCTACACTGTTAATGTTTAAAGAAAGGAACGTGTAGGCTTGGGCCATTGATCACAGCTGGTCAGGGATGTACGGAACTTTCGAGTAGAATTAGGTAGACAGCTGAGAGTCAAGGTCCATTGCGGAATTCACAGAGGACTAAGACATCGGGAGACCAGAACCCCTATCATTGCAACCTTTTTTCTTAGATTTCTTACGTGCCACCGCACGGTCAGTTTGTATACGCTATTTCTGTCGGCTACGTGGGATGGCGGCCTCTGCAGACGGAGGCGTGGGAGGGCTCATAGGCACTGCTTTCTCCCCCCCCTCCCCCAGAACTAGGGTCATGTAATGCAATTCCAGTCACTAAGACGAAAGCATTCTGTGGAACTACCAATACAAGTGACACTTGGTCGGTAATTTTAATCTCCCCGGGAGTTGCTGTAGTCGGCAAATGCAGGAAACCGTCGGCGGCTATAAGACGAAGGAACAGGACATTGCATCGTCTCAGGCAGTAAAGGACACAAAGACGAAGAGGGGGGGACTCCGCTCCCTCTTGACTCACAGGCAGCTCAGAAGGAACCATTTCGCTAGCAGGAGGGATGCTGGAGATAACATCTTTACCACTCACCGTACCACGGACGGGAGGTACCGTAGCATCGGGAGGAGCAGGGGACACAATCGGTGCGGAGGAGGTTGGGGCAGAACGCACAGCGAAATCCTCACCATCACCATCCTGAGTGCGACGTCGCTTGTTTGTCGGCGTTATAAGTTCTACCCTGGGGCCAATAGGATTCTGAACCTGACGCGGAGGTAAAGGCGGAAAATCATTGACACGATTATCAGAACTGACTATTTGTTCATTGTAATCCGAAGCAGTAGGGCCGACGGCGGGAGTAGAAGTAACAAGATCAGCAACCATCAATTTGCGACGCTACACTAATGACGTATTTAATACAAAAACCCTCCGCGGACGATTATACCGAACGTGGTTCCCTCTCGACCAGTATACACGACATGGACGCGGTATCCACACCCTTGCAAATGTAATGGAATACTGCGTTTGACATACATTTCCGGAAACAGGTTGGAGACTTTTGGTCACGCTGCTGGAAAACCATTCTGGAGTGTAATTAGCAGTGTTCGAAAGGGAGGTAAGAAAGAAATGACAAGTATTTTGGACAGGTCAGGAAAACTGCTGGTGAGTCCTGTTGATGCCTTGGGCAGATGGAGTTGCTCGATATAGGTGAAAATACGATCAGTAATGTTTCAGATTTCGATGTACAATGGGATAGGAATGATGATGGAAATAGGATCACATTTGAGGAAGTGGAGAAAATGGTCAGTAGATTGCAGTGCAATAAAGCGGCTGGGGTGGATGAAATTAAGTCGGAACTCATCAAATACAGTGGAATGTCAGATCTTAAATGGCTACACAGGATAACTGAAATGGCGTGGGAGTCGGGACAGGTCCCATCAGACTGGACGAAAGCAGTAATCACACCAATCTTTAAACATGGAAACAGAAAAGATTGTAACAACTACAGAGGTATCTCTTTAATCAGCGTTGTGGGTAAAATCTTCTCATGTATTGTTGAAAGAAAAGTGCGAGTATTAGTTGAGGACAAATTGGATGAAAATCAGTGCGGGTTTAGGCCTCTTAGAGGTAGTCAATACCAGATCTTTAGCTTACGGCAAATAATGGAGAAGTGTTACGAGTGGAACAGGGAATTGTATCTATGCTTGCTAGATCTAGAAAAGGCATATGACAGGGTTCCTGGGAGGAAGTTATTGTCTGTTCTAGGAGATTATGGAATAGGAGGCAAACTTTTGCCAGCAATTAAAGGTTTTTACATAGATAGTCAGGCAGCAGTTAGAGTTGACGGTAAATTGAGTTCATGGTTCAGAGTGGTTTCAGGGGTAAGACAAGGCTGCAACCTGTCTCCACTGTTGTTCATATTATTTGTGAATCATATGTTGAAAACAATAGACTGGCTGGGTGAGATTAAGATATGTGAACACAAAAGAAGCAGTCTCGCATATGTAGATGACTTAGTTGTGATGGCAGATTCGATTGAAAGTTTGCAAAGTAATATTTCACAGCTAGGACTATGGTATGAAGATTAGCATCTCCAAAACGAAAGTAATGTCAGTGGGAAAGAGATATAAACGGATTGAGTGCAAAATAGGAGGAACAAAGTTAGAACAGGTGGACGGTTTCAAGTACTTAGGATGCATATTCACACAGGATGGCAACATAGTGAAAGAACTGGAAGCGAGGTGTAGCAAAGCTAATGCAGTAAGCGCTCAGCTACGATCTACTCTCTTCTGCAAGAAGAAAGTCAGTGCCAAGACTAATTTATCTGTGAACCGTTCAATCTTTCGACCGACTTTGTTGTATGGGAATGAAAGCTGGGTGGATTCAGGTTACCTTATCAGCAAGGTTGAGGTTACGGATATGAAAGTAGCTAGGATGATTGCAGGTACTAGTAGATGGGAATAATGACAGGAGGGTGTCCACAATGGCCGGCCGGTGTGGCCGTGCGGTTAAAGGCTCTTCAGTCTGGAACCGCGAGACCGCTACGGTCGCAGGTTCGAATCCTGCCTCGGGCATGGATGTGTGCGATGTCCTTAGGTTTGTTAGGTTTAATTCGTTCTAAGTTCTAGGCGACTGATGACCTCAGAAGTTAAGTCACATAGTGCTCACAGACATTTTTTTTGTCCACAATGAGGAAATCAAAGAAAAACTGGGAATGAACTCTATAGATGTAGCAGTCAGGTAGAACAGGCTTAGATGGTGGGGTCATGTTACACGCATGGGAGAAGCAAGGTTACCAAAGAGACTCAAGGGTTCAGCAGTAGAGGGTAGGAGGAGTCGGGGTAGACCAAGGAGAAGGTACCTGGATTCGGTTAAGAATTATTTTGAAGTAATAGGCTTAACATCAGAAGAGGCACCAGTGTTAGCCCTGAATAGGGGATCATGGAGGAATTTTATAAGGGGGACTATGCTCCAGACTGAACGCTGAAAGGCCTAATCAGTCTTAAATGATGATGATGATGATGATGATGCATTTCCGCAGAACGAATTCCACTATAACACTGTAATCTGTGTTGAGTAGACCGGCGTTCACGACGGACATTTTTCACGTTGCCATAAGGAGTCAATACGTCCTTTATTTCCGGCGGGAGGTTAAACACTCGAACATTGTTATACACTCCTGGAAATTGAAATAAGAAAACCGTGAATTGATTGTACCAGGAAGGGGAAACTTTATTGACACATTCCTTGGGTCAGATACATCACATGATCACACTGACAGAACCACAGGCACATAGACACAGGCAACAGAGCATGCACAATGTCGGCACTAGTACAGTGTATATCCACCTTTCGCAGCAATGCAGGCTGCTATTCTCCCATGGAGACGATCGTAGAGATGCTGGATGTAGCCCTGTGGAACGGCTTGCCATGCCATTTCCACCTGGCGCCTCAGTTGGCCAGCGTTCGTGCTGGACGTGCAGACCGCGTGAGACGACGCTTCATCCAGTCCCAAACATGCTCAATGGGGGACAGATCCGGAGATCTTGCTGGCCAAGGTAGTTGACTTACACCTTCTAGAGCACGTTGGGTGGCACGGGATACATGCGGACGTGCATTGTCCTGTTGGAACAGCAAGTTCCCTTGCCGGTCTAGGAATGGTAGAACGATGGGTTCGATGACGGTTTGGATGTACCGTGCACTATTCAATGTCCCCTCGACGATCACCAGTGGTGTACGGCCAGTGTAGGAGATCGCGCCCACACCATGATGCCGGGTGTTGGCCCTGTGTGCCTCGGTCGTATGCAGTCCTGATTGTGGCGCTCACCTGCACGGCGCCAAACACGCATACGACCATCATTGGCACCAAGGCAGAAGCGACTCTCATCGCTGAAGACGACACGTCTCCATTCGTCCCTCCATTCACGCCTGTCGCGACACCACTGGAGGCGGGCTGCACGATGTTGGGGCGTGAGCGGAAGACGGCCTAACGGTGTGCGGGACCGTAGCCCAGCTTCATGGAGACGGTTGCGAATGGTCCTCGCCGATACCCCAGGAGCAAGTGTCCCTAATTTGCTGGGAAGTGGCGGTGCGGTCCCCTACGGCACTGCGTAGGATCCTACGGTCTTGGCGTGCATCCGTGCGTCGCTGGGGTCCGGTCCCAGGTCGACGGGGACGTGCACCTTCCGCCGACCACTGGCGACAACATCGATGTACTGTGGAGACCTCACGCCCCACGTGTTGAGCAATTCGGCGGTACGTCCACCCGGCCTCCCGCATGCCCACTATACGCCCTCGCTCAAAGTCCGTCAACTGCACATACGGTTCACGTCCACGCTGTCGCGGCATGCTACCAGTGTTAAAGACTGCGATGGAGCTCCGTATGCCACGGCAAACTGGCTGACACTGACGGCGGCGGTGCACAAATGCTGCGCAGCTAGCGCCATTCGACGGCCAACACCGCGGTTCCTGGTGTGTCCGCTGTGCCGTGCGTGTGATCATTGCTTGTACAGCCCTCTCGCAGTGTCCGGAGCAAGTATGGTGGGTCTGACACACCGATGTCAATGTGTTCTTTTTTCCATTTCCAGGAGTGTATTTGATTTCAGCGTCTACGAGTGACACCATACTAACGGAATTATCACAATGCTTGAACGGGACTTGAGAACCATGTCGCGATAGTAATCTTTCAACGTGAAGGGGATCCATAAATTTCACGTAAAACACGTACTCGCCGGCATCAAAATAAGCGGTGTTAACCTGATCAGAGTTCACATTAATTGTATCGACAAGCCAATCGTGGGTTTCTAGAGACCCGGGCTGCACGTGTCATGTTCTTTTATCGAAAGTAAAGCTCACAGTAACTTTCCGTGGAATACACATGAAAACTATGGCACTCATAGCGGAGTGGCCGACACCGCTGCAAGTAGACGAACAAAAACAGACAGTAAAGGCGGAGCGGAGGTGCTTCGACTCACTCGGCAGTCAGAACAACACTAACGAGGGAAACTCCACACAAGCGACGCTGCGGCAGCTGAAATAAACAAGAACCTTCCCGCTCGCCGCTTGAAGCGGAACTATCATTTGGCTACCCGTGCACGATTTCCGGGCAGACCCAAACTTCCATAAGTTGTCAACCATGCGTCTACGAAAAGCACTCGTACAACCATTTCGTATATTCGCTGTAGTGCCTGTTCCTTCGGGCATACATGCAGGTCCAAAGGAATTTTGCATCGTAGTTCAGAATAACACAGGCACTGCAATATCGTATAGATAAATTTGTTCCATTTTCCTTATCTACCATATTGATCGACATTGCTCTCTGATTCAACAGTTTTTCATTATTCGCTTCAATTAGTGTAAAAATATTATGAAAATTTTAATCATTGATTGTACTAATTTCCGCCATATTTTACACGGTTTTCTTTATCATGTTTGTAGCATTTCGAGGCACGTCTCCACTCTTGACACTAACTGTAGATAGTTCTACGAATTTTTTTCGTTCATTGTTACGCTGTTCACCTCTGCCCATTTCGAAAACTTCGTTCCTTTTAATATGCAGGGTTAATACGTGTGTACCTTTATGTAATTTATTATATCGGCAGTAGAAATCTCATGATCAGTTGAGGGGCGCCGATACTGATACGAATGTGTGTTGCGATACTTATCGACAAAGACTGGGTTGTCGAGGTCGCCGAAGTTGCCGCCTGTAATCTAAGCCCTGCGTCACGCTATCAAACATTTCGAGTTCCTGAATTTCGCCATCCCTGGGGCAAAAGTGCAAAACTGGGCCCCTGGCACTTAGCGGACCGGTATATAAGGCCGTGTGGTCGCGCTACGGGGCATCTCCTCTCCAGACACCAACAGTCGAACATGATGAGGCAGGCCGTTCTGGTGCTGGCGCTCGCTGCCTGCGTGTTGGGTGAGTGGCGTCGCTGCAGGACATATTTTTATCTCTGTTTTGCGATGCCAGAGCACGCAGCTATTGCTACAGCTTCTGCTGCTCTGCCTGTGTCGCGAGCTAACGTAGCGAACTGATGAAATAATCGAAGCAGTGAAACTTCCTGCCAGATTAAAACTGTGCGCAGAGCCGAGACTCGAACTCGGGACCTTTGCCTTTCGCAGGCAAGTGCTCTACCAACTGAGCTACCCAAGCAACGCTCACGCCCCGTCCTCACAGCTTTACTTCTGCCAGTACCTCGTCTCCTACCTTCTCCCGAGTTAGAGTCTCGGTCCAGCACACAGTTTTAATCTCCGAGGAAGTTTCATATCAGCGCACACTCCGCTGCAGAGTGAAAATCTCATTCTCTAAGCGAAGCAGTGTTTCCGCAGTATAGGAACTAAGTTTTCCTCTACTTTCACAGCTTGTATTTTTCATTTCTTCTCCTTTTCTTCATTCTTGTTTTAAGCGAATAATCTATGTACTTAGACATATAAAAACTAGAAATTTCTTTTTTGGTTCAGTGCAGAGGAGAATTTAATGGCCTGAAGCAACAACTGTTCCGTACATATTTAAACAGCGTATATAATATAAAGTCTTTCGCTTAGTGGACGTTAACGATCGTCTCCAAAGAGTTACATACCGCATTTATATGATTCTTTGAGAATTTAATCACATTGTGGAAATTTAATTCTACCTCGAAATGTTTCACGTTCTGATAATATAATTAACTAATTGAAAAATTATCACGCAATCATTACTGCATACCTCAAAAGCATAACGTCAGTGTCGGCGTGCACCAGTTCTAGCTTTTATCAGGAGATGAGTTCAGTGGGATGGTGTCCCAATGACGAGTGGTCTTAGTTGTACCAAAAGAAGAAACTTCCATTAAAGCTAATAATTGCTGAGGCAGAAGATCCCTGCGGCAGTGATCGTCCACCTCCGTCTTAGTCTCAGGACCAACCTAGTATGTGTTTATACGACACTTTCAGTGTCGAGAGTTACCGCTCAAAGAACAATTTAGTCGGGCAGTGCATTAGCTAGGGTCAGCCATGGATATTTTTTACAGCTTTGTCCAATAAATGTTGAAATGAATAGTGAGACGGTATTCTCGCCCGGGCAAACTGATGGCTGTGCAGCGAATGAAGACTTGGTTCCTTTGTGGAGTGATCTGAAATTTATCAAGCAGTATAACACCAGTAGCTTTACAGCAGTGATGTACGGGACACTTACCGTGTTCATTTCAGCCGTACAGCTTCCATAGTGTCGCAAAGTGTGAGAAGTCGGTGAAACGCTGATTTGATGACGTTGAGGAAGTGCGATCTGTTTCGACGGCCCATTACTGTTATCCAGAGTCCGCGGCTCGTGGTCTTGCGGTAGTGTTCTCGCTTCCCGCGCGCTGGGTCTCGGGGTCGATTCCCGGCGGGGTCAGGGATTTTCTCTGCCTCGAGAATGGTGGGTGTTTGTGTTTTTCGTCATCATTTCATCCTCATTCACTCACGAGTGGCCGTATTGTGGAGCGGCGGCCGAACCGCCCCGCGAGGGGTCTCCCGGCCACCAATGCCATACGCTCTATTATTACTGTTATCCAGAGACGTTTGGTATTTCGGTCATACTATGTATAATAAGTAGCAACTGATTTCTTTGGCTAGAATTAGTAATCTTCCATTCGGAGCGATTGTGTCGCCGATTGTATTGATGTCAATCAAGCAAACTAAAGTTTTCGCAAATTGTTTTCTTTCTTTTCGTTACAACAAATAATATTTTAGATTAAATAATGAGAATATTTATTTGATTGAATTTACATTAATTTGAGAACAGAAAGGGAGAAAATTGGGAAAAATATGACACGAGAGTTTAATGTCATGTTTCTAGATGGGCTTGTTTATAATATGTCTTAAAAGTTTTATATTTGTTGTACGAACTATGAAATATTAAATCGAGAAGAAGCATGTAATGGACGACGAAGGCAACATCCTATTATTTATTTATTTTTGGCTACGTGCCAACACGCTTGGGAAATAAAGCACAATTATCGATTTACGATAAGGCTTGTGCACTGTTGAAGTCGTAGAATTAGTTGTAACGCACATTTCCAACTTGAAGAACGTTTATTCTTATTTGTGTTTATTCATGGGAGATGGGCGATGCCCACAGGTCACTGAGAGTGGATTTAATTCTATTTCAGCCGCTGAGCTGCCAGTCCGCCGTATTCCACACAGCGGACCCCGCAGGAAGTTTGGCCTGCAGCACGGTCGCATCACCGGTGGCTCAGATGCCTCCCTGGGTAAGTCGCTCCTTCACGTCGTGATGCGTACTCCATAAATACCAGCGAGCGATGTGGCGCATTTGGTGGCACACTGGTCTCACCTCTACGTCCAGTTATCCAGATTTAGGCTTTCCGCGACTTCTCTAATTTCCTTCTGGAAATGCTCCTTTGAAAAGGAACATCCGATTCGCTTCCCCATCTTGGATACATTTCGAGCTTGTGCTCCGTCTCCAATTATCTTAATGTGGATGAGACCTTAAACTGCAATCTTCTTTCCTGTCCGCCTTCTTATGTACTAAGTCATCAGCCGTCAACTCCAACACATGTTATGTAGCTCTACCCTGGGATAGACACTCGTAATATGCCTTTCTGTCTTCTGAGTCGTGTGGTCTGCTTCCTTAGGACATCCTCTGCCGCGCCAGCCCTTTCATATATATAGTTCAGTCTTTGCTAACGAAGTTCTTATCACCATGATATGCATAATAAGGAAAGTTTTGAGGAGGAATTAAAGTTCAGGAAGAAGAAATAAAAAGTTTGAGATTTTCCTATGACATGGTCATTCTGTCAGAGACAGGAGAGAGAAACGACGTCTTACAGAAGGACAGAATCACAAGCATTCGGCCTGTATGCTGGTGATGGGATCAAGTCTTTTACTGCCGGTATTGTTGACGTTGCTTCCTGGTACTGGTAGACGCGCTGAGCCGGCGTTCTGTGTGCGCAGGCCAGTTCCCGTACCAGGTGTCCCTGCAGTGGGTGCAGCTGGGGCTGGCGTCCCACACGTGTGGCGGCTCCATCGTGAGCGCCAGCGCCGTCGTCACCGCAGGCCACTGCGCCGACCCCGCCTTCATCGGGCACTACGAGGTGAGTACGAGGCTGCCTGACGTTTATCAAGACAGAAGGCAGTAATTAATGATGAAGTTATCGTTAAAATAGTTAAGTAACTGCAGCCAATCACAATATATTGTACGGCCGCGATGAAGGAAGTTAGTACATACCCTGAGGTGACAAAGGTCATGGGATAGCTCTTGCTGAAGTATCGGGAGTCCTTTTGCCAGGTGTAGTGCCGCAACTGCATGGGCTCAACAAGTCGCTGGAAGTCCCTGCAGAAACACAGGCCCATGCTGCATGTTTAGCAGTCCATCATGGCGAAAGTGTTGCTGTTGCAGGATTTTGTGCACGAACTGGCCTCTCGATTATGACCCATAAATATTCGAAGGGATTCATGTCAGGCAATATGGGTCGCTGAATCATTCGCTCCAGTTGTCCAAAGTGTTCTTCAGAGCAATCGCGAACAACTGTGGTCGAGTGACAGGGCATATCTTTGCCTGGGAAGTTGAAATCCATGAATGGCTGCAAGTGATCTCCAAGTAACCGAACATCCCGTCATCATTTCCCGTCAATGATAGGCTGAGTTGGATTAGAGAACACAGTCCATTTCAGGTAAACACCGACAACACCATTATGGAGCCACCACTAATTTATCCAGTGCTTGTTAACTTGGGTACGTGGCTGGGTGGTTCTGTGCCACACCTACCATCACCTCTTACCAACTGAAATCGGAACTCATATGCCCTGGCTTTGTCGTCTATGGTCCATCTGGCCAGGAGAGGCGCTGTGAGCGATATCATGTTAGTAAAGGCACCTCGTTGAGGCGTATCTTTCATAGAACGTTAATGCCAAACTTCGCCTCTCTGTACTAAAGGATACGGTCGTCGGGCGTCTCACATTTATTTCTGCGGTTATTTCATGCCGTGCTGTTTGTCTGCTAGTGCTACAACTCTCCGCTGTTCTCGGTCGTTACTGAAGGTCGTCGGCCGCTCCGTTGTCCCTGGTGAGAGGTAAAGTTAGAAATTTGGTGTTCCTGTGTATCTTGGAATACTGAATTTCCCATGTGGAACATCCCATGTGTGTAACTCCAACTACGATTCCAAAGTCTTTCAATTCCCGTCGTGCGACCATAATCATATCGGAAACCTTTCCACATGGATCACATGAGTTCAAATCAGATGTTGAAGGCGATAGTACATCCATCTACATATGTGCATATCGGTATCCCATGACTTCTGTCACCTCAGTGTGCTTCACCCTTCACTGACAACTGTTGGAATCATTTCTGTATTGCCTATTGGGAATGGAGAAACTTGCTTTAGATCTTTAGCTACACAACAAATTTTACGGCCTCATATTAAGCAACACAGATTGTCCACATTGTCTTCTCAATTATGCTAAGTCACACTCCGTGTGAATGAGACCACTGTATGCGTCGGTAAGTCATCTGTCCAATTGTTGCGTCGAACAATTGCATATAGTTCCTGAGAGGGTAGATATGTATTAGATAGTATAACATAACTCTAGTCCTCTAGTACGTTCGAGTGCCCTGACAGCTAACACTGTACGAAGAAACGGAAATAACTCTCTCTGACTGCGTTGTCTTCTGTCGTGTGTTTCAGGCCGTGGCTGGTATCAACTCACTGAACTCCAACGGCCAGAGGGTGCGCGTATCCCAGCAGGTAGTGCACCCAGACTACGCGGACGTTGAGTAAGTGTCACACACAAATTCTACATTAAGTGTGGTCTAAACTTGTGTGGAATGGATACGTTGTAGCCTGTTATTCTTGGCGGTACTGTTCTTGAGAATGCGCCTAAGAGTTATAGTGAAGAGTTGGTTCTGATTACCTAGAGGTATCCACGTGTGGAGTTTGCAAATGCTTTTCATTCTTCCGTAGAGTTTTATTCTCCAGTGCCGCCGGCGAGTTCCCAATCATTTAGTCTTATAAAAATCGTTAATAACGAATGTCGAGATTATCGCTCTGTCTTTCAGGTTACAGACTCTGCTTCTGGTACACTGTATGACAATTAGTTACGTACCAATATGATATATGTACTGCATATATGCGTGCAATAATGGTTTTTCAACTGACGATGGGTGTTTAATTTAATTTGTCGTTTGTTCTACAGTAATGTCGCCATCAACGACATCGCCGTCTTCCTGCTGCAGTCCAGCTTTTCTCTGAGCGGCAACGTACAGGCCATCTCGCTGCCCACCGCTGGATCCGTCCCCAGTGGTAAGTCAATCACCTCTTCCGGCATGATGACTATTTATAAAAAAAAATGGGTGGACGCTCGAATTTCGTGATTATTTTACGCGTTTTCTCGTTACTTCTTCTCATGAATTAGTAACCATCAATAGTAATCAGAATTTTTCGTCCTCTTCTGCTAAAGGTGATTAAACTAAACGGAAACCCGTCATGCTACGGCGCTCTACAGGAGGGTTTACGGCTAGACCTTGTTTTTTACAGCTGGTTCGACGGCTACTCTGTCCGGCTGGGGCAGCGTCAGCACGGGTATCATACCCAACTACCCCGACATCCTGCAGTGGGTCGACGTCAGCATCATCAGCAACACCCAGTGCGCGCAGCTGCTGGGCAACAGCCCGCTCAACGATGAGAACATCTGCACCGGCCCCGTCAACGACGGCATCTCCGCCTGCTCGGTACGTAGCTGACTACTGCAAGTCACATGAATGATGGTGAGATAACGTGTTAACCCTCTCGCGCCTGCTAGGGCAGTCCGGCCTGCGCGACCGGTTGAAGGGTCCAAGATACTTTGCGCCTCACCGGCGGGCGGCTGCCAGACCCACGACCGCTGCAAGGTGTATCCACTGGAGGCTAACCACGTGCTCCAGCGCTCTAAAACCACTCTTTAGTAACATTCTTCATAAAATCAATATCACATGGTAGTCACATTGGTTGCAATGTTTGGTAACCACGAAAGAGAATATCATATCCAATCCAAGCATTCTGTTATAACTTTATCCCGGGCTGAGAACAAGTAAGCTTATGAAAGTGATAGGAACTTTTTTATTTGTGCTTTGGAAGTTTTTATAACTGGAGATTTACATTAGCAGTATAAGTGGCTGTAACCTAATAGAATATCGTTAATATCGGACTGATTTGTTTCAGGATATAAGATTTTAATGTGAAAAGTTCCTAAAGTTGACCAAAATACGGTTGTACACGTTTACCTCTCCCTGTGTCCATCCGTCAGGCGTTCCTACCTGCCGGACGTAAGTGAATTTGGCCGTTCTACCTGCCAGGCGCACATGTATGCCCATAACCGTGAAAGCGTTAACATTTGCGTCTCACTCACATGACGGTTGCACAGCTCTGATCTACCGTAGCGGATGCAATAATCAGGGCATGGATTTTCTTCACTATTTCGTCAGCATACGCCAGAATTTCAACAAGGAACTTCTTTTGTGTCTATTGTTGTTGTGGTCTTCAGTCCAGAGACTGGTTTGATGCAGCTCTCCAAGCTACTCTATCCTGCGCAAGCTTCTTCATTTCGGAGTAACTACTGCAATCTACATCCTTCTGAATCTGCTTACTGTATTCATCCCTTGGTCTACCTCTACGTTCTTTACCCTCCACGCTTCCCTCCAATACTAAATTGGTGATCCCTTGATGCCTCAGAAAGTGTCCTACCAAACGATGCCTTCTTCCTTTCAAGTTGTGCTACTAATTCCTCTTCTCCCCAATTGAATTCAGCAGCTCTTCACTAGTTATGTGGTCTACCCATCTAATCTTCAGCATTCTTCTGTAGCACCACGTTTCGAAAGTTTCCATTCTCTTCTTGTCTAAACTATCGCCCATGGTTCACTTCCATACATCACTACAATCCATACAAATACTTTCAGAAAGGACTTCCTGACTCTTAAATCTATACTCGATGTTAACAAATTTCCCTTCGTGAGAAACGCTCTCCTTGCCATAGCCAATCTACATTTTATATCCGTCTCTACTTCGACCATCATCAGTTATTTTGCTTTCAAAATAGCAAAACTCATCTACTACTTTACGTTTCTCATTTCCTAATCTAATTTCCTCATCATGATCTGATTTAATTCGACTACATTCCATTATCCTAGTTTCGCTTTTGTTGATGTTAATCTTATCTCCCCCTTTCAAGACACTGTCCATTCCGATCAACTGTTGTCAAGGTCCCTTGCAGTCTCTGACAGAATTACAATGTCGTCGGCAAACCTCAAAGGTTTTATTTTTTCCTCGATGGATTTCAATTCCTTGTCCAAATTTTCTTTTTTTTCCTTTTACTGCTTGCACAATACACAGACTGAATAACATGGGGGATAAGCTACAAGCCTGTCTCACTCATTTATCAACCACTGCTTCCCTCTTGTGCTCCTCGACTCTTATAACTGCCATTTGGCTTCTGTAAAAATTGTAAATAGCTTTTCGCTCCCAGTATTTGACCCCTGCCACCTTTCGAATTTGAAAGAAAGTATCCCTGTCAACAATGTCAAAAGCTTTCTATAAGTCTACAAACGCTGGAAACTTAGTTGTGCCTTTCCTTTCATAGGGCAGCTATAGCTTCGTGTGTTCCAACATTTCATCTGAATCCAAATTGTTCTTCTCAGAGTTGGGCTTCTACTTACTTTTCCATTCGGAAGTAAAGAATTCGTGTTATTATTTTGCAACTGTGACTTATTAAACTGATATTTCGGTATTTTTTGCATCTGTCAACACTTGCTTTCTTTGAGATAGGAATTATTAATGTTCTTCTTGAAGTCTGAGGTTATTACGCCTGTCTCATAGATCTTGTTCACCAGACAGTATAATAATTCCTATTTCATTTTCGTCTCCGTCCTCTTCCCTTTCTATTATATTACTGTACCTGCTAGTTCACCTTCCTTGAACAGTCCCTCTTTATACTCCTTCCCTCTTCCAGCTTTTCCATCTTAGCACTGTTTTTCCATCTGAGCCTAGGTCTCTTTAATTATCCTGTAGGCAGTATCTATCTTACCCTTAGTGATATATGCTTCTACATCCTTACGTTTGTCCTTCAGCCGTCCCTGCTTAGGTAATTTGCACTTCCTGTCGATCTCATTTTTGGGACATTTGTATCCCTTTTCGCCTGCTTCGTTTTTTCATTTTTATACTTTCTCATTTTATCAATTAAATTCTATATCTCTTCTGTTAACCAAGGATTTCTACTAGCCCTCATCTTTTTACCTACTTGACCCTCTGCTGCCTTCACTATTTCATCTATCAAAGCTACCCATTTTTCTTCTATTGTATTTCTTTTCTCTGTTCTTGGCAATCGTTCCATAATGCCCTCTCTGAAACTGTCTACAAGCTCTGAACCTTTCAGTTTATTTCTAGCTTTGTGGTATACGGTCTGGTAATTCTGCGTGAAACGGATAGTCAGTTTGAGAGGAGCCTTACAAACCGCCTGAAATGATGAAGTTTCACTCTCTTCACAAAATATGAACGTTCGGAGGCCAACAAATGCGGAACAACTAAATATAAAGATGTTAGCAGTTACTGTACGGCAGAGTGTGTGTCGTAGATCGAGAGTGGGTGTGCTGACCACGTGGCTTTGTTTTCTGCAGGGAGACTCCGGCGGACCGCTGGCCCAGGACGGAGCCCTCATCGGAGTCGTGTCTTGGGGCATCGTGCCCTGCGGCTCTGCTGGAGCGCCTTCCGTCTTCACCAGGGTATCTGCTTTCTTGGACTTCGTCAACCAGTACGCCTGAATACGTCGTGCTGCAATTGTAAACTGATCTGAGACTCGAATAATAAAAATACTCTAAAATTTTCTCTACGTTCTTCGTTATTGTGCCGTTTAATCCATAATTCTCCTACGTTATTGGTTGAAACCGGAAAACACATCCAGTTTCAGAATGAAAAAACATACTTCAGTTTTATGGAAACTGCAAAATTGCTTTACAGTATTTTCTGCTGGCGTTTTCCTCTGGTCTCCATTCCTTTCAATTCACATTGCAAAACAAGTTTGGCAACACTCATCTAAAACACATTTCTTTTTGCACTAATGGTGGGGAACGCAGCCAGCAACAAAAACCTTTACAAAAGCTGTATTGTATTGTCACGAGAGGAGTCTGGGAGATGTACCCATTTTCAGACGGCTTCATATGTTTTCTGCAGCGGTAGCTTAACAGACGTTCTTAGGCAGTGCAGGAGCGGATGACGGGCTGCTGACGAAAGTGATACTGTAGTAACACAAGGTTAGGCAACCACAAACCGTTACGGTAATAAAATAAAGCTTTCTTAAAAGCTGCCTGTTCTCCATTAACAGTGCTTAATTGAACAGCAGCCACGGGGTCAACAAGATCTAGCGTGGATAAAATAACACTTATATTTTTAATGTCTATTGGACGTCGGATTGAGTGAGAAGCGATGAAAGTGCATTTGCGAATCGGAAGCGCAAGTTCTAATCTTTTCTAAGAAGGCGCGCTGAAAAGTAATGCCTCCGAATTTTTTATGTGAAAATCTTAAAATCTTTTAAAGAAAAGAAAAGTTATTAACATTCTGCATCATTATTATTCATGTCTACATACTTAATTCTCAACATGGTCACATTCCTCCCAACTTGAGACCGGTTTGGTGAAATCGTCACGGTAGAATGTGTGGCAACATCACCTTCCATTGCACCGCTTCATGGCTATCAAACTCCCTCGGAGGGCATCTTTAAGTTTTGGAAAGAGAGGAAATGCGGATGGGAGTGTATGGGGGATGATCTATGACAGTGAACCCGAAGCGTCGTATTGTTGCACATGTAGCGCTGGTGTGTGGTCTGACATTGTCATGCTGGCTCTATTTTTCTTTCAGTATCTGTACATTTGATGTAAGTATGAGATGACTGTATGGTGTAACTTAGGAGCAGATAAATTCAACTAAACAAAGGTTGGAATTAAACAAATATGTTTTTATTTTGTGTTTAATAATAACAATAAACTAATATCAAAATATTTTAATTATGTCAGTCATATTATAAAGCAATGAGCCAGCAACCTTGAACAAATCACAGACCACGAGGTAAATGTTTCCATGGGACGAGGATTTGAGAACATACTGATATAGTTCAGCTTTTACGCCAAAATAATGGACCTAAATCTCAGTATCACCACTAAACTACTCATCAAAGGCATGAAAAAAGTAAAAAATAGGAAAACATTTTAGGTTGTAAATTAAAGCATTAATTCTCATAAACATAGTAATATAAATATAATAACATTATTCCCAAGGTAACTCAACGTCTGGACTCGCATTCGGGAGGACGACGGTTCAATCCCGCGTCCGGCCATCCTGATTTAGGTTTTCCGTGATTTCCCGAAATCGCTCCAGGCAAATGCCGGGATGGTTCCTTTGAAAGGGCACGGCTGACTTCCTTCCCTAATCCGATGAGACCGATGACCTCGCTGTCTGGTCTCCTTCCCCAATCAACCCAACCCAACCCAACCCAACTCAACGTGATCATGTAATTGAAGTTTACCATACATGTCAATAAATTAAACAACAGCCTTTGGCTATGTACATCGGAACTCAGCTTTTGTTGCAAAATTAAAGTATCCGTTAGTGGGGATGTGAACTGGAAGAGTCACATGAGTGATAATGTGTCTGTATGGCAGAAGATCCTGACAGCAGGAAGAGGAAATGCATCTCTCCAGGATACGAGGCTTTGGCGGCAGTAAGACCATAACTGCGGTAGTGTGAGGATTGTCAAGTGCTGTTGGTCACCAGATGACCCAGAGGGCACAATGGATAACACAGTATCTTCTCAGAAGACAGTAAAAGATTACAGTCCTATGAGGTATGCAGTTTTTCGAGACGCAGTGAGAGATATCTGCAAATTGACCATTGCCCTTGACTGTTTTCACAGATAATAAAACTCCCAAGTGCGTGGTTTCGTGTGTGAAAAGAACAGCGGTACTAAATAGCGACAGAAGTAGCGTCCAAATAATTTGACTGCTTGGACTCAAAACCAGTACTACTGAATTAAAATTAAGGACATAAATTGGAAATGTTATGCAGAATTCTAAGGGTGAAAAGAAACTTTGTTCCCACACCTGACGTAGGCATTTTTACGGGAAGGATAGTCAGAGCTCTATTCGTCAACGTAAGCGATGACTGTCAGTGAGGCAGTGCTAAAGAATGTCTGGTCCATTTTGGCTCAGCCTCAGCGTGTGACTCCAGCAACAGAGTTTGTATGAATGATGAAATTATACGAATCTTTTTTAATGCCAATTTATGATGCAAATATCGTTTTAGATTTCTGTAATTATTAACCTAGTTTTTCTTATCATACAAAGTAGTAATTAATTTCTTTTTGGTGTTGGTAGTAGATAAAGGTGCGATTTTTTTCTGGATATGAGTGTAAATCTAAATAAAAACCATGAATAATCTCTGTATATTCGAGATCTACTTTCAAAATATATCCTATGTCAAAATCATCTAGTATGTATTCACAGAGAAACTTTCAACACTTTTTGGAGAAATCCATACAAATTGGACTTTGGTAGGTATTGCATCAGTGGTCATGCGTAAGCGCTGTTCACAACAAGACATACGTAATGCAAAGTTAATTAGTTTCATCATCATAATTAAACATGAATTTATCTTTTACAGCACCATGTCTGCATGAACAATTAGCAACATCGCCTCTAATGCCTCTTTCAATAAACAGGAGTTTTTCAATGTCTGTAACAAGCTACAAATCGGCTCTGGTAACTTTCACTAGAGCATCCCATACGAAGCCAGTTGAAGGATATGTGACGAGCAAGATCCATTTCATAGGTTTCAAGACGTAAGCTACAAAAGTTTTCGCGGACATCAGCAGCAGCAGCATGTCGATTTTGAGATGTAGATCGGAATACTCTCCTAGTGTTTTAAACTTCAATAAATTCCATACACTGCAGGCTCCTAGGTACTCGCCTTCTAGTGTAGTTTCACTTGTTAACAAATTTTTAACTTCTCATATGAAGTTAATGACGTTCTAGTAAAAACAATTCATTGCTCACATACTTATATAGAAATACGACTTCCTAATTGACTAAATTAAATTCATAATTGTCAGGAAAATGTGTCGTCATTATACAGAACTCATCTGTTTCCAAGTAAAATGCGCACCTTTCAGCGTTATATGCCTCCACTGGTACATATGGAACCCTTACAGGATCGTTTTATTGTTCATCTGATGGGCTGTCTGTCTGATTATTAAAAGCCGTTTTTCTCGGGAACGGGTAAGTCTATCACGTTGAAATTTATGTCGCACAATAACGTCTTCGGACCCTTGGCGGTATAAAAATTTAAAGTTCTAAGTCAATGAATACTACCCCCATGAACCATGGACCTTGTCGTTGGTGGGGAGGCTTGCGTGCCTCAGCGATACAGATGGCCGTACCGTAGGTGCAACCACAACGGAGGGGTATATGTTGAGAGGCTAGGCAAACTTGTGGTTCCTGAAGAGGGGCAGCAGCCTTTTCAGTAGTTGCAGGGGCAACAGTCTGGATGACTGACTGATCTGGCCTTGCAACACTAACCAAAACGGCCTTGCTGTGCTGGTACTGCGAACGGCTGAAAGCAAGAGGAAACTACAGCATGCAGCTTTACTGTATGGTTAAATGATGATGGCGTCCTCTTGGGTAAAATATTCCGGAGGTAAAATAGTCACCCATTCGGATCTCCGGGCGGGGACTACTCTGGGGAACGTCGTTATCAGGAGAAAGAAAACTGGCGTTCTACGGATCGGAGCGTGGAATGTCAGATCCCTTAATCGGGCAGGAAGGTTAGAAAATTTAAAAAGGGAAATGGATAGGTTGAAGTTAGATGTAATGGGAATTAGTGAAGTTCGGTGGCAGGAGGAACAAGACTTTTGGTCAGGTGAATACAGGGTTATAAATACAAAATCAAATAGGGATAATGCAGGAGTAGGTTTAATAATGAATAAGAAAATAGGAGTGCGGGTAAGCTTCTACAAACAGCATAGTGAACGCATTATTGTGGCCAAGATAGATACGAAGCCCATGCCTACTACAGTAGTACAAGTTTATATGCCAACTAGCTCTGCAGATGATGAAGAAATTAATGAAACGTATGATGAGATAAAAGAAATTACTCAGGTAGTGAAGGGAGACGAAAATTTAATAGTCATGGGTGACTGGAATTCGAGAGTAGGAAAAGGGAGAGAAGGAAACATAGTGGGTGAATATGGATTGGGGGAGAGAAATGAAAGAGGAAGCCGTCTGGTAGAATTTTGCACAGAGCATAACTTAATCATAGCTAACACTTGGTTCGAGAATCATAAAAGAAGGTTGTATACATGGAAGAATCCTGGAGACACTAGAAGGTATCAGATAGATTATATAATGGTAAGAGAGAGATTTAGGAACCAGGATTTAAATTGTAAGACATTTCCAGGGGCAGATGTGGACTCTGACCACAATCTATTGGTTATGAACTCTAGATTAAAACTGAAGAAACTGCAATAAGGTGAGAATTTAAGGGGATGGGACCTGGATAAACTGAAAGAACCAGAGGTTGTAGAGAGTTTCAGGGAGAGCATAAGGGAACAATTGACAGGAATGGGGGAAAGAAATACAGTAGAAGAAGAATGGGTAGCTCTGAGGGATGAAGTAGTAAAGGCAGCAGAGGATCAAGTAGGTAAAAAGACGAGGTCTAGTAGAAATCCTTGGGTAACAGAAGAAATATTGAATTTAATTGATGAAAGGAGAAAACATAAAAACGCAGTAAATGAAGCAGGCAAAAGGGAATACAAACGTCTCAAAAATGAGATCGACAGGAAGAGCAAAATGGCTAAGCAGGGATGGCTAGAGGACAAATGTAAGGATGCAGAGGCTTTTCTCACTAGGGTAAGATAGATACTGCCTACAGGAATATTAAACAGACTTTCGGAGAAAAGAGAACCACTTGTCTGAATATCAAGAGCTCAGATGGAGACCCAGTTCTAAGCAAAGAAGGGAAAGCAGAAAGGTGGAAGAAGTATATAGAGGGTCTATACAAGGGCGATGTTCTTGAGGGCAATATTATGGAAATGGAAGGGGATGTAGATGAAGATGAAATGGGAGATACGATACTGCGTGAAGAGTTTGACAGAGCAATGAAAAACCTGAGTCGAAACAAGACTCCGGGAGTAGACAACATTCCATTGGAACTACTGATGGCCTTGGGAGAGCCAGTCCTAACAAAACTCTACTATCTGGTGAGCAAGATGTATGAGACAGGCGAAATACCCTCAGATTTCAAGAAGAATATAATAATTCCAATCCCAAAGAAAGCAGGATTTGACAGATGTGAAAATTACCTAACTATCAGTTTAATAAGTCACAGCTGCAAAATACTAACGCGAATTCTTTACAGACGAATGGGAAAACTGGTAGAAGCCGACCTCGGCGAAGATCAGTTTGGATTCCGCAGAAATGTTGAAACACGTGAAGCAATACTGACCCTACGACTTATCTTAGAAAATAGATTTAGGGAAGGCAAACCTACATTTCTAGAATTTGTAGACTTAGAGAAAGCTATTGACAATGTTGACTGGAATACTCTCTTTCAAATTCTAAAGGTGGCAGGGGTAAAATACAGGGAGCGAAAGGCTATTTACAATTTGTACAGAAACCAGATAGCAGTTATAAGAGTCGAGGGGCATGAAAGGGAAGCAGTGGTTGGGAAGGGAGTGAGACAGGGTTGTAGCCTGTCCCCAGTGTTATTCAATCTGTATATTGAGCAAGCAGTGAAGGAAACAAAAGAAAAATTCGGAGTAGGTATTAAAGTCCATGGAGAAGAAATAAAAACGCCGAGGTTCGCCGATGAGATTGTAATTCTGTCAGAGACAGCAAAGGACTTGGAAGAGTAGTTGAACGGAATGGACAGTGTCTTGAAAGGAAGATATAAGATGAACATCAACAAAAGCAAAACAAAGATAATGGAATGTAGTCGAATTACGTCGGGTGATGCTGGGGGAATTAGATTAGGAAATGAGGCACTTAAAGTAGTAAAGAAGTTTTGCTATTTGGGGAGCAAAATAAATGATGATGGTCGAAGTAGAGAGGATGTAAAATGTAGTCTGGCAATGGCAAAGAAAGCGTTTCTGAAGAAGAGAAATTTGTTAACATTGAGTATAGATTTAAGTGTCAGGAAGTCGTTTCTGAAAGTATTTGTATGGAGTGTAGCCATGTATGGAAGCGAAACATGGACGATAAATAGTTTGGACAACAAGAGAATAGAAGCTTTCGAAATGTGGTGCTACAGAAGAATGTTGAAGATTAGATGGGTAGATCACATAACTAATGAGGAGGTATTGAATAGAATTGGGGAGAAGAGTCGTTTGTGGCACAACTTGACAAGAAGGAGGGACTGGTTGATAGGACATGTTCTGAGGCATCAAGGGATCACAAATTTAGCATTGGAGGGCAGCGTGGATGGTAAAAATCGTAGAGGGAGACCAAGAGATGAATACACTAAGCAGATTCAGAAGGATGTAGGTTGCAGTAAGTACTGGAAGATGAAGAAGCTTGCGCAGGATAGAGTAGCATGGAGAGCTGCATCAGACCAGTCTCAGGACTGAAGACAACAACAACAACAACAACAACAACAAGTCAATCAGCCAAGACATACGGCCATTTACGTCACACTTTCAGATACTCGCAAATTCACTCATCAAAACCCATAGGGTACTTCTCATTCATCTAGGATTATGAAATTTGGCAAAAACAAAAATTTCACAGCACAAGTAAAGGAGAAAATCCGAAAATTGTTCAGCTGTGATTACTTCACATACAAACATCCTTTCGTCATGAGAACTTCCATTGCATTCGTCATCTGTCGAAAGCATGACAGACAGATATTACTGCACGCGAATATAACATGTAAGTTGCAGTCAGGTTTTAGTAAGTTAATACAAATATTTTATAAAATTTTCTCTCACCATGTCAATAAACTGAAACACCGTCTCGTTTCTTTTTGTATGTCTAGGTAGTCTCAGGAAGTACTGCAGAGATTTGGAAGTCTTGTAATTCCCAGGGCCGATATATTGACAGTACTGATACCGATAACAGCCGAAAATCGTTGAGATTCTCGATGTATGGGATAGATGGAGTATCTGTATACATAATTCCGTTTGTACAGACCTTTCAGTGCACGATTTTGGGGGAACATGTTAAGAAATTAACTCAGCCTATAAATCGAATATTTATGTTTCATCTCCTCTCTCAGTGTATTAGTGAGATTCTCTTCGTAAATCATTTATACCTCTCCAAATTCGGTGGCAGCAGAGAACCCTGTCCCAAATTCTATTTAACTTCTCCATCACCAGAATGAGATTTTCACTCTGCAGTGGAGTGAGCGCTGATATGAAACTTCCTGGCAGATTAAAACTGTGTGCCGGACCGAGACTCGAACTCGGGACCTTTGCCTTTCGCGGGCATCGCCGTCTGTCATTTATCCACATGTGTATGTGTTCAAGAAATGGCCATCATAATCGCTCAGATTGTGGAATACAATTGGAACTGTAAAATGAGGTCTATTCACGATGTAGCTGGCATTTCTACATCTACATCTACATACATACTCCGCAATCCACCATACAGTACGTGGCGGAGGGTACCTCGTACCACAACTAGCATCTTCTCTCCCTGTTCCACTCCCAAACAGAACGAGGGGAAAATGACTGCCTATATTCCTCTTTACGAGCCCTAATCTCTCCTGTCTTGTCTTTGTGGTCATTCCGCGAAATATAAGTTGGTGGCAGTAAAATTGTACTGCAGTCAGCCTCAAATGCTGGTTCTTTACATTTCCTCAGTAGCGATTCACGAAAAGAACGCCTCCTTTCCTCCAGAGACTCCCACCCGAGTTCCTGAAGCATTTCCGTTACACTCGCGTGATGATCAAACCTACCAGTAACAAATCTAGCAGCCAGCCTCTGAATTGCTTCTATGTCCTCCCTCAATCCGATCTGATAGGGATCCCAAACGCTCGAGCAGTACTCAAGAATAGGTCTCCTTTACAGATTAACCACATCTTCCCAAAACTCTACAATGAACCGAAGGTGACTATCAACCTTCCCCATAACTGCCATTACATGCTTGTCCCACTTCATATCGCTGTGCAATGTTACGCCCAAATATTTAATCGACGTGACTGTGTCAAGCGCTACACTAGTAATGGAGTATTAAAGCATTACGGGATTCTTTTTCCTATTCATCTGCATTAATTTACATTTATCTTCATTTAGAGTTAGCTGCCATTCTTTACACCAGTCACAAATCCTGTACAATCCTCCTACAGTCACTCAACGACGACACCTTCTCGTACACCACAGCATCATCAGCAAACAGCCGCACATTGCTATCCACCCTACCCAAAAGATCATTTACGTAGATAGAAAACAACAGCGGACCTACCACACTTCCCTGGGGCACTCCAGATGGTACCCTCACCTCCGATGAACACTCACCATCGAGAACAACGTACTGGGTTCTATTACTTAAGAAGTCTTCGAGCCACTCACATATTTGGGAACCAATCCCACATGCTCGAACCTTAGTTAGGAGTCTGCAGCGGGGCACCGAGTCAAACACTTTCCGGAAGTCAGGGGATATGGCATCCGTCTGATACCCTTCATCCATGGTTCGCAAGATATCATGTGAAAAAAGGGCGAGTTGCGTTTCGCAGGAACGATGCTTTCTAAAGCCGTGCTGATGCATGGACAGCAACTTATCTGTCTCAAGGAAGTTCATTATATTCGAACTGAGAATATGTTCGAGAATCCTGCAACAAACCGACGTTAAATATATTGGTCTGTAATTTTGAGGATCCGTCCTTCTACCCTTCTTATATACAGGCGTCACCTGCGCTTTTTTCCAGTCGCTCGGGACTTTACGTTGGGGAAGAGATTCGCGATAAATGCAAGCTAAGTAAGGAGCCAATGCAGTAGAGTACTCTCTGTAAAGCTGAATTGGAGGCCCATCAGGACCTGGTGATTTATTAGTTTTCAACCCATTCAGATGCTTCACAGCCACAGGGATGTCTATCACTCTGTCCTCCATACGGGAATCTGTACGAGACTCAAAGGGCGGTATGTTTGTACGAGCCTCCTGCGTTTAAGATTTCTCAAATGCTAAATTTAAAATTTCAGCTTTCGTTTTGCTGTCTTCCGTTGCCAGGCCAGACTGATCAGTGAGTGACGGGATGGAAGCCTTCGACCCGCTTACCGATTTTACGTAAGACCAGAATTTCCTTGGGTTTGCAGTGGCCTTATACGTTGAGGTGACAAAAATAATGGGATAGCGATATGCACGTATACAGATGGTGGTGATATCGGGTACACAAGGTATAAAAGGGTAATGCCTTGCGGAGGTGCTATTTGTACTCAGATGATGCACTTGAATAGGTTTCCGACGTGATTGCGGTCATACGATGGGAACTGACAGACTTTGAGCGCGGTATGTTATTTACAGGTATACTCTTGGAACTTTCGGAAATCGTTAGGGAATTCAATATTCCGAGAGCCACAGTGTCAAGTGTGTTCCGACAATACCAGTTATCAGGCATTACCTGTCACTACAGACAATACAGCAGTCGACGACCTTCACTGAACGACCGAGAGCAGCATCGTTTGCGTAGAGTTGTCAGTGCTAACTGACAAGTAACACTGTGTGAAATGACGAAAGAAATCAATATGGAACATACAACGAATGTATCCGTTAAGATAGTGTAGCGAAATTTGGCGTTAGTTGGCTGTATCCGCAGACGACCGACGCGTGGGATATGGCTAAGAGCAGGAAGGAAGTCACCTCGTAATCATATCGGCTGCATCCTAGCCGACTGGGAAACCGTGGACTGGTCAGATGAGGCCTCATTTAAGATGGTAAGAGCTGACGGTATGGTTCGAGTGTGGCACAGACCCCACAAAGACATGGTACCAAGTTGTCAACAAGCTCCATAATCGTGTGGGCTGTGTTTGCATGGAATGGCCTGGATCCTGGTTATGTTCAGCAACTTGGAGACCATTTGCTGCCATCACGGACTTCATGGTCCAAAACAACGTTTGTATTTGTAGGGGTCACAATGTGCCCTGTCACTGTGCCACTATTGTTCGCGATTGGTTTGAAGAACATTCTGGACAATTGGGAGTCAGGAATGGATAGAAAACAAGGATCTATGGTCGGATGCGTACCGGGTAACATAAACAGCAGCAGAAAGTAGTATAATGGGAGTAGGATTTGTTATGGCTAGGAAGGTAGGGAAACGTGTGAGTTATTGTGAACAGTTCAGTGATAGGGTTGTTCTTATCAGAATCGATAGCAGAACATCACCGACAATGACAGTTCAAGTATACATGACGACGTCGCAAGCAGAAGAGGAAGAGAGAGAGAGAAGATATATGAGGATACAGAACGGGTAATTAGTTCCTAAAGAAAGATGAAAATATAATATTCTTCGAGGATTCGAGTGCAGTTGTAAGGGAAGGAATAGAAGAAAGGGTTGTGGGAGAACATGGGCTTCGTACAAGGGATGAGAGAGAAGAACAACTAATTGAGTTCTGCAATAAATTTCGGCTGGTAATAGCGAATACTCTGTCTTAGAATCACAAGCGTGAGAGGTATATTTGAAAAGCGCCGGGAGATTTCAGTTGGCTTACATCATGATCAGGCAGATATACCGAAATCAGATGTTGGATTTTAAGGCGTACCCTGGAGCAGATATAGACTCAAATCACAGTTAAATAGTGATGAAGAGTGGGATGAAGTTTAAAAGACCAGTCAGGAAGAATCAATACCAAGTGGCATACGAAAGTACTAAGGAATGAAGATGTATGCTTGAAGTTCTCCGAGGTTATAGACGTTGCGATGAGGAATAGCTCAGTAGGTATTTCGGTTGAAGTGTAAAGGACATGACTAAAAAGGGCAATCACAGAAGTTGGAAAGAGAAACGAAGGCACAAAGAAGGTAGTTGTGAAGAAACCATGAGTAATAGAAGAAATACTTCAGTTGATCGACGAAAGAAGGAAGTACCAAAACGTTCCGGGAAATTCCGGAATACACAAATAAAAGTCATTTAGGAATGAAATAAATAGTAAGTACGGGTAAGCTAAGACGAAATGGCTGCATTAAAAATGTGAAAAAATAGAAATAGGAATTATTGACGGTATGACAGACTCAGTATAGGGAAAAGTCAAAACAACCTTCGCGTGTGGTAACATTAAGGGTGCAATGGAAATTCTCCTGTTAAATGCAGAGAAGACATAGGATAGGCGGAAAGAGTACACTGAAGAGCTCTACGAGGGCGAAAACTTGTTTGATGACGTCGAAGAGGAAGAAACAGGAGTCGATACAGGAGAGGTAGGGGATGCGGCATTGGAATTATAATTGAAAAAGTCTTTGAAAGACTTATGTTCAAAAAAGCTGTAGGGATAGATAACATTTCATCAGAATATCTGAAATCATTGGGAGAAGTGGCAACAAAACATCTATTCAGTTGATGTGTAGAGTGTATGAATTTGGCGATATGCCATCTGACTTTCGGAAAAACATTACACACACAATTCCGAAGACTGCAAGAGTCGACAACTGCGAGAATTATGGCACAATCAGCTTAACAGCTCATGCATCCACGGATAATGTACAGAAGTATGGAAAAGAAAATTGAGTATGTGTTGGGCGACGATAAGGTTGGGTTTAGGAAAAAGAAAGTCACCAGGAAAGGCAATTCTGACATTGCGGTTGACAGTGGAAACAAGACTAAAGGAAATATCAAATGGTGCACGATGTTCGAAATTTTGAGAAAAAAATAGTGGTAAGCTACAGGGAAAAACGGGTAATATGACAAATGTACAAGAACCAGGAGGGAACAGTAGGAGTGGAAGACGATAAACGAAGTACTCGGATTAAAAAGGGTGTAACACAGGACATAGTCTTTTGTCCCTACTGAAGGAATGACAGAAGTTCAAGACTGGAATTAAAGTTCAATATATAAAGGAAATCAATGAATAAATTCGCTGATGAGATTGATGTCCTCACTGAAAGTGAATTACAGGATTTGCTGAATGGAATGAACGGTCTAATGAGTACAAAATATGGATTGACAGTAAATTTAAGAAAGACGGAATTAATGAGAAGTAATAGAAATGTGAACAGCGAGAAGCTTAAATCGGGATTGATTATCGCGAAGTAGATGAAGTTACGGCATTCTGATATCTAGCCAGCAAAATAACCCATGAAGGACGAAGCAGCGAAGACATTAAAAGCAATCTAGCCTAGGCAAAGAGGGAATTCGTGCCCAAGAGTAGTCTGCTAATATCAAACATATGCCTTAACTTGAGGGATAAATTTCTGAGAATGTACATTTTGAGCATAGCATTGTATGGTAGTGAAAGATGGGCAGTGGGAAAACCGGAACAAAAAAGAATCGAAACTTTTGAGACATGGTGCTACAAAAGAATGTTGAAAATATGGTTGTTTGATAAGGAAGGGTTGAGCACCGAGCGAGGTGGCGCAGTGGTTACCACGTTGGACTCGCATTCTCGAGGACAACGGTTCAAACCCGCGTCCGGCAATCCTGATTTGGGTTTCCTGTGATTTTTCTAAATCACTCCTGGCCCATTGAAAGGGCATGGCTGACTTCCTTCCCCCTCCTTCCCTAAACCGAAAGGACGATGGCCTCGCTATTTCGTCCCGTCTCGCAACAGGAATATATGGAAAACAATAGGTAGAAGAAGGGATAAGATACAGGACATCTGGTAAGACATGACAGAATAACTACCATGGTACTAGAGGGGGCTGTAAAGGGTAAAAGCTGTAGAGGAAAACAGATATTGGACTGCATCTAGCAAGTAAATGAGGATTTAAGTCGTAAGTACTACTCTGAGCCGGAGAGGTTGGTACAGGAGAGGAATTATTGGCGGAAAAAAATAGAGGCAGCATGGCTCAATATTTCTGCAAGGGACTTCCAATGACATGTTGAGTCCATACCACGTCAAGCTGTTGGACAAAGCCGGGCAAAACGAGTCCCAACATAATATTATCCCATGACTTTTGTCACCTCAGTGTGTCTAACAGCAGAATTCCAGCGGTCTCCATGATAACATTTCCTTCCTTGAATGGTTGTTGCCAAATGTAACAGTTTTCTGCTGAGTGGAATCCTTACGAACAATTTTTTATTCACAGTCTCTGCAATTACATACGTATATCGTTTTAGTGAACAGTTTCATGCAATGGCTGCCTCTGTATAATTTAAGCTCTCAGTATCCTTCATCATAGCTACATTGTATGTAATAGACTTTACTGAATTTATTTGACTGAAATATAGGCCAGAATTACTACTATACTGAAAGTAGCATCTCGTTCTGGCATGCTTTCGGTGTTGTTGTTGTTGTGGTCTTCAGTTCTGAGACTGGTTTGATGCAGCTCTCCATGCTACTCTATCCTGTGCTAGCTTCTTCATCTTCCAGTACCTACTCCAACCTACATCCTTCTGAATCTGCTTAGTGTATTCATCTCTTGGTCTCCCTCTACGATTTTTGCCCTCCACGCTGCCATCCAGTACTAAATTGGTGATCCCTTGATGCCTCAGAACATGTTCCACCAACCGATCCCTTCTTCTTGTCAAGTTGTGCCACAAACGACTCTTCTCTCCAATTCTATTCAATACCTCCTCATTAGTTATGTGATCTACCCATCTAATCTTCAAGATTCTTCTGTTGCACCACATTTCGAAAGCTTCTATTCTCTTCTTGTCTAAACTACTTATCGCCCATGTTTCACTTCCATACATGGCTACACTCCATACAAATACTTGCAGAAAAGACTTCCTGACACTTAAATCAATACTCGATGTTAACAAATATTTTCCTTGCCATTGCCAGTCTACTTTTCATATCCTCTCTACTTCGACCATCATCAGTGATTTTGCTCCCAAAATAGCAAAACTCCTTTACTACTTTAAGTGTCTCATTTCCTAATCTAATTCCCACAGCATCACCTGATTTAATTCGACTACATTCCATTATCCTCGTTATGCTTTTGCTGACGTTCATCTTATACCCTCCTTTCAAGACACTGTCCATTCCGTTCAACTACTCTTCCAAGTCCTTTGCTGTCTCTGACAGAATTACAATCTCATCGGCGAACCTCAAAGTTATTTTTTCTTCTCCATGGATTTTAATACCTACTCCGAATTTTTCTTTTGTTTCCTTCACTGCTTGCTCAATATACAGATTGAATAACACTGGGGACAGGCTACAACCCTGTCTCACTCCCTTCCCAACCACTGCTTCCCTTTGATGCCCCTCAACTCTTATAACTGCCATTTGGTTTCTATACAAATTGTAAATAGCCTTTCGCTCCCTGTGTTTTACCCCTGCCACCTTCAGAATTTGAGAGTATTCCAGTCAACATTGTCAAAAGCATTCTCTAAGCCTATAAATGCTAGGAACGTAGGTTTGCCTTTCCTTGATCTAACTTCTAAGATAAGTCGTAGGCTCAGTACTGCCTCACGTGTTCCAACATTTCTACGGAATCCAAACTGATCTTCCCCGAGGTCAGCTTCTACCAGTTTTTCCATTCGTCTGTAAAGAATTCGCATTAGTATTTTGCAGCTGTGACTTATTAAACTGATAGTTCGGTAATTTTCACATCTGTCAACACCTGCTTTCTTTGGGATTGGAGTTACTATATTCCCCTTGCAGTATGAGGGAATTTCGCCTGTCTCATACATCTTGCTCACCAGATGGTAGAGTTTTTTCAGGACTGGCTCTCCCAAGGTTGTCAGTAGTTCTAATGGAATGTTGTCTACTCCGGGGGCCTTGTTTCGGCTCAGGTCTTTCATTGCTCTGTCAAACTCTTCACGCAGCATCGTATCTCCCATTTCATCTTCATCTACATCCCCTCCCATTTCCATAATATTGTCCTCAAGAACATCGCCCTTGTATAGACCCTCTATATACTCCATCCACCTTTCTGCTTTCCCTTCTTTGCCTAGAACTGGGTTTCCATCTGAGCTCTTGATATTCGTACAAGTGGTTCTCTTTTCTCCAAAGGTCTCTTTAATTTTCCTGTAGGCAGTATCTATCTTACCCCTCGTCAGATAAGCCTCTACATCCTTACATTTGTCCTCTAGCCATCCCTGCTTAGCCATTTGCACTTCCTGTCGATCTCATTTTTGAGACGTTTGTATTCCTTTTTGCGTGCTTCACTTACTGCATTTTTGTATTTTATCCTTTCATAAATTACATTCAGTATCTCTTCTGTAACCCAAGGATTTCTACTAGCCCTCGTCTAGCTTTCGGTATCAGTTCAAAATGTAAAGGGCAGCTTTAGCTTGTTGCTTAACTTGGTAAATTTTATATACTCACTCTGCCACTTGGCATGATACTGCGTTTACACTGTGTGCGGTCAACTAAATGTGCATTTAATTTTTCTGTGGAGAAAATCTAGGATATTTTACGGTCACATACTACAATACAACAATGAGAGGGAGCAGTGCTACGATGTTCTGGCCTTGAAAATTTTTATGCAGTGAAAATTGTATGTACCTGTGTATATTGTACCTGCAACGTTAATAGGTTTACATTTTCCTCGCGATGGCGCTTTGTGACAGATAGTATTACAATTCAAGATTCTTTTCCATCTGTCGTCTATGACTACCCTCTCATAATCACAGTACAGGATGCCATACGCACTAACAGAGATGACTTTGTTCTGCTTTTCGAAAGTGTGATTACGTTTCAGGTCAGCCGGAAATAGTATGTTAACAAAATTTAATTTTTTTGCATACGGCAAATATGCAGACTGCACTGTGCATTCCGATTTTCAAGATACAAATCAGCTAGAACTGATCACTTGAAGCACGCATTGTCATATAAGTAAACTTTCATTATTGCTGTTTATTTGCTATCACTTTTTACGGTTCTGTGTGTAGTCCTGTACTACACCATTTATTTTCATTAATATTAACATACAGCTGAACAATATTTTTTAATGTCAAACCAGAATTTCTCTTGAAAAGTCTCTAGTTTCTTGAACAACTTGGTAGAGTTTTAATCATCACTAATTTTGGATGGGATTAAACTTATATCCTTTCCATTTAGGTACCTTATTTAAACTTTGTATGACTCTGCCGAGAGAAAGCTGCAGACTAGAGAAACATTGATTTTAAGAGGTCGGTTAAAATGACGCGGTCAGTTTTCAAAGATGTATAGAACAGGCCTACAAGAAACGTCCAGGCTTTCAAAATGCAACAATGTTAGCTACGAAAAATGCACATTGCAACCTCACTCTTCTATTGCGGAGTTTATTCAGCCTCCAAATGCATCGATACATTTCTTTCGCGTAGAGATAAACAATTTGAAACCTGAGTTTCTCCCAGGATACAGAACATTCAAATAACTCATGAAAATGCACGGAGATGACATTTTGGACAGCCGCTCATATTTCGACAGGTGCGCACCCTGTCACTTCCAAGGCACAAATACAGAAAGGAAGCACTGTGCAAAGTAATTTAAAACCTCCGTTTTGCAGAGCAGGTCCGGAAAGACAACAGACACACACACTTTTCACTCAATGATAAGTACTTCGAACAGAGAGATGGAGTTGTAGTGGGAAACCCATTATCATCTATTATTACCATTTTTTTTACAGAATGCTCGGGGGAATGCTCCTTGGGGTCGGAGGAAGTGAAACTCGCGTGTCTTGTGGGATATGTACATGACGCTTATGTTGTGTGGCCTCACGGCAGGAAGAATTGAAAAAATTCGTTTCTCGACGGAGATGGAAAACGGTGGCTGCCTTCCCTTTCTTGGTGAGTTGGTGAGGAGGGAAGAGGATGGTACATGGTTATTTTCTCTTTATAGGAAACCAACCTGATAGTTGTCACTATCCAACTCAGTGTGAAGGAGTATTTCTAGCCTTGGTTCATAGGACATACGTCATCTTAGGCATAGAAAGGAATGCGTGAAAGACAGATCAGACGTACGTTTCGCTATCGCACACCATGTTGCCACCAAAGTCTAGGGCGTTTTTGCATCATGGGGCAAGCATTTCCAACAGAATTGGCCTTATTGTGCGGAACTGTGATGTGAAATGTGTTTTCCGATCTTCGTCTCAGATCAGGGCTCTTTTAGGATCCGTAAAGGTTGATCTTGATTTACGTAAGGCGAGTATCTAAAGTATTCATCGCCGCTGTGGCATGACGTATTGCTAAGACCGTCAGGCCTGCGGACGACCAGTTTACTGAGCATAAACTAAACACTCGCTTACAACAGCTGCGCAAACCTGCTATTGCAGAACATTGCCTTGGCGCCAGTTATTCTATTAAAAACAACATAACAGAAATTCTGGCTTGCACTTCCAACTGTTGGGATAGTGAGCTATTATCAAATTGTTAAAGTCAAACTAACGAGTGACATTAGAGATAAAAGTTTTTGCTTAAATCCTTAGTGGAATCCTGCTCTCTCCCTTGTCAAAAAACACCTCTTGCTAATCATCCATTCGTTATTAATATTCAGTATCGCTAACTTCCGATGCCAGTAATCTTTGGTTCTGTGGTGGCGCTAGTGCAGTGCTAGTGTGAGTGTGTGTGTTTGAGTGTTGTATTTCCAGATATGCTCTGCAAATTGAGGTTTTTAAATTTCTCTTGCACAGCGCTTCCTTGCTTCATTTGTTCCTTGAAAGTGACAGTATGTGCTGCTGTAGAAATATGGGTGGTTGTCGAAGATGTCATCTGTCTGCATTCTCGCAATTTATTTTAACATTCGATACCCCGGAAGAAACGCAGATTTCAGATTTTATAAACTGGTTCCTAAATTTCTGTATTAGCTTATATATGATGATCAATCTGAAGCCTTCCAATGTATACACGTATACGGCCTTCTTTCATGATTCTTAATCCACTTTCCCCTGATGTTTAAATTATACTCTATGCAAAATTCTGCCTAGTGGTTCGCTCTGTCATTCCTTTCGTCCAATCCACAGTCGCATTTTGTTTGTTCATCTCCTCCTCTTCCTACTACCAAATTCCATTTGCCTTTCACTGTTAAGTTTTCCTTTCTCTTTGCTATCTAAATAATTACCTCACCTACATCCACGTTGTACACCGCAAGCCACCTAATGGTGTATGGCGGAGTGTACTTTCGGTACCACTATCTGATCTGTTCCACTCGCGAATAGTGCGTGGGAAGAATGATTGTCGGTAAGCCTCTGTGTTGGCTCCAATTTCTCGAATTTTCACCTCGTGGTCAATACGCGAGATGTGTGTGGGGGGAAAGTAATATGTTGTCTGACTCTTCCTGAAAAGTTCTGTCTCGAAATTTCAATAGTAAATCTCTCCGTGATGCACAACGCCTCTCTTGTAACGTCTGTCAATGGAATTTGTTTAGCATCTCCGTAACGCTCTGTCGCCAGCTAAACGATCCCAGGACGAAGCGCTCCGCTCTTCGTTGGATCTTCTATATCTCCTACCTGACAGGGATCCCAGATAGATGAACAATACTCAATAATCGGGCGAACAAGTGCCTTATAAGCCACTTCTTTCGTGGATGTGTTACTTTTCCTTAAGATTGTTCCGATGAATCTAAGTCTGATGTCTGCTTTTCCCACTATCTGTTTTATATGGTCATTCCACATCCCTTGAACGGGCTGCATTTTTAACATTACCCTCACCCACATAGTGTAGTTCTATAAATAAGCGATATCTCATAATTCTTGTATACAATTAGGGTCATTAGTCAAAGCATTTCCCAAAAGATTGTTGAGATATTTATTATATTTTGGTACTGACAACAACGTTTATAACAGTATAAAAAACGGGACACTATTTCACTTTCGCACCATTTTCTTTGGAACCACTGACTGCAAAGTTTTCGAAAAAGTGTCAGAGTACAGACAAGATTCACATACGTGAAAATCCGTGGTCTAGGGGTCAGCCGGCACGGTAGCTCAGCGTGTTCGGTCAGACAGCTGGTTCGCCTCTGTAATAAAAAAAAAACTGAGTCGAAGGATCAACCACCGAACTTGAACAGGATGTCTTGCGACATCCGCAACGACCAAACACAACGATCAATAACGAACAAAATGCAAAAAAAAAAAGGGGATAGCGTCTTCCATTCATAATCAAAACGTCTTCGGTCCCGGGCTCGATCCCCGCCACTGCCTAAATTTTGATAAGTAATCAGCATTGGCGGCCGAAGATTTCCGGCATAAGAAGTCAGCCTCATTCTGCCTACGGCCTTGTCAAAGAGGGCGGAGGAGCGGATAGAGGTTCAGGGCACTGTCTTGTCCTAGGGGTGGGAAATTGCCCTAAAGGCGGAAGAATCAGCAATGATCAACGACATGAGGATGCAGAAGGCAATGGAAACCACTGCATTAAAGACATGTAACGTGTATCCACAGGACATGTGCCATGTATTTGAAGAAGTGTCATGATGATCTCTCCATTGGCAAAAGATTCCGGAATAGTCCGCCATTCGGATCTCCGGGAGGGGACTGCCAAGGGGGGGGGGGGGGGGTTACTATGAGAAAAAGATTGAATAATCTACGAAAGGATAACGTTCTACGAGTCGGGGCGTGGAATGTCAGAAGCTTGAACTTGGTAGGGAAACTAGAAAATCTGAAAAGGGAAATGCAAAGGCTCAATCTAGATATAGTAGGGTTCAGTGAAGTGAAGTGGAAGGAAGACAAGAATTTCTGGTCAGATGAGTATCGGGTAATATCAACAGCAGCAGAAAATGGTATAACAGGTGTAGGATTCGTTATGAATAGGAAGGTAGGGCAGAGGGTGTGTTACTGTGAACAGTTCAGTGACCGGGTTGTTCTAATCAGAATCGACAGCAGACCAACACCGACAACGATAGTTCAGGTATACATGCCGACATCGCAAGCTGAAGATGAACAGATAGAGAAAGTGTATGAGGATATTGAAAGGGTAATGCAGTATGTAAAGGGGGACGAAAATCTAATAGTCATGGGCGACTGGAATGCAGTTGTAGGGGAAGGAGTAGAAGAAAAGGTTACAGGAGAATATGGGCTTGGGACAAGGAATGAAAGACGAGAAAGACTAATTCAGTTCTGTAACATGTTTCAGCTAGTAATAGCGAATACTCTGTTCAAAAATCACAAGAGGAGGAGGTATACTTGGAAAAGGCCGGGAGATATGGGTAGATTTCAATTAGATTACATCATGGTCAGACAGAGATTCCGAAATCAGATACTGGATTGTAAGGCGTAGCCAGGAGCAGATATAGACTCAGATCACAATATAGTAGTGATGAAGAGTAGGCTGAAGTTCGAGACATTAGTCAGGAAGAAGCAATACGCAAAGAAGTGGGATACGGAAGTACTACATTTGAAGTTCTCTAACGCTATAGATACAGCAATAAGGAATAGCGCAGTAGGCAGTACAGTTGAAGAGGAATGGACATCTCTAAAAAGCGCCATCACAGAAGTTGGGAAGGAAAACATAGGTACAAAGAAGGTAGCTGCGAAGAAACCATGGGTAACAGAAGAAATACTTCAGTTGATTGATGAAAGGAGGAAGTACAAACATGTTCCGGGAAAATCAGGAATACAGAAATACAGGTCGCTGAGGAATGAAATAATTAGGAAGTGCAGGGAAGCTATGACGAAATGGCTGCACGAAAAATGTGAAGACATCGAAAAAGATATGATTGTCGGAGGGACAGACTCAGCATACAGGAAAGTCAAAACAACCTATTGTGGCATTAAAAGCAACGGTGGTAACATTAAGAGTGCAACGGGAATTCCACTGTTAAATGCAGATGAGAGAGCAGATAGGTGGAAAGAATACATTGAAAGCCTCTATGAGGGTGAAGGTTTGTCTGATGTGATAGAAGAAGAAACAGGAGTCGATTTAGAAGAGATAGGGGATCCAGTATTAGAATCGGAATTTAAAAGAGCTTTGGTCGACTTATGGTCAAATAAAGCAGAAGGGATAGATAACATTCCATCAGAATTTCTAAAATCATTGGGGGAAGTGGCAACAAAACGACTATTCACGTTGGTGTGTAGAATATATGAGTCTGGCGATATACCATCTGACTTTCGGAAAAGCATCATCCACACAATTCTGAAGACGGCAAGAGCTGACAAGTGCGAGAATTATCGCACAATCAGCTTAACAGCTCATGCATCGAAGCTGCTTACAAGAATAATATACAGAAGAATGGAAAAGAAAATTGAGAATGCGCTAGGTGACGATCAGTTTCGCTTCAGGAAAAGTAAAGGGACGAGAGAGGCAATTCTGACGTTACGACTAATAATGGAAGCAAGGCTATAGAAAAATCAAGACACTTTCATAGGATTTGTCGACCTGGAAAAAGCGTTCGACAATATAAAATGGTGCAAGCTGTTCGAGATTCTGAAAAATGTAGGGGTAAGCTATAGGGAGAGACGGGTCATATACAATATGTACAACAACCAAGAGGGAATAATAAGAGTGGACGATCAAGAACGAAGTGCTCGTATTAAGAAGGGTGTAAGACAAGGCTGTAGCCTTTCGCCCCTACTCTTCAATCTGTACATCGAGGAAGCAATGATGGAAATAAAAGAAAGGTTCAGGAGTGGAATTAAAATACAAGGTGAAAGGATATCAATGATACGATTCGCTGATGACATTGCTATCCTGAGTGAAAGTGAAGAAGAATTAAATGATCTCCTGAACGGAATGAACAGTCTAATGAGTACACAGTATGGTTTGAGAGTAAATCGGAGAAAGACGAAGGTAATGAGAAGTAGCAGAAATGAGAACAGCGAGAAACTTAACATCAGGATTGATGGTCACAACGTCAATGAAGTTAAGGAATTCTGCTACCTAGGCAGTAAAATAACCAATGACGTACGGAGCAAGGAGGACATCAAAAGCAGACTCGCTATGGCAAAAAAGGCATTTATGGCCAAGAGAAGTCTACTAATATCAAATACCGGCCTTAATTTGAGGAAGAAATTTCTGAGGATGTACGTCTGGAGTACAGCATTGTATGGTAGTGAAACATGGACTGTGGGAAAACCGGAACAGAAGAGAATCGAAGCATTTGAGATGTGGTGCTATAGACGAATGTTGAAAATTAGGTGGACTGATAAGGTAAGGAATGAGGAGGTTCTACGCAGAATCGGAGAGGAAAGGAATATGTGGAAACACTGATAAGGAGAAGGGACAGGATAATAGGACATCTGCTAAGACATGAGGGAGCTGTAGAGGGCAAAAACTGTAGAGGAAGACAGAGATTGGAATACGTCAAGCAAATAATTGAGGACGTAGGTTGCAAGTGCTACTCAGAGATGAAGAGGTTAGCACAGGAAAGGAATTCGTGGCGGGCCGCATCAAACCAGTCAGTAGACTGATGACAAAAAAAAAAAATGCTTCCAGTTTCCTTTCCTGATGCTGACCTGTAAAAAGACAAGTAATTTATTTTACTGCAACAAAAAATGTTTTAAAATAACATCGTGTAATACATTTTTCACGAAATAGTAGGCAAGGGAAGTAGAGGAGGTCATTCTAACTATCTGTACCAATTTTGTGAGTTTAACTTCAGTCTTTTAGGAGAAAAGTGTACCTGAATGATGAAAATACGAAAATTCAAGTTTTCGGTAAATCGCAAAGGGAGATTTACAGATTTATTAACTTACCACTATGCTCTTTTAGAACATTCCAGCTACATACTCCAGTTGTCCTCCAGTTTCCTTATCCTCCATATTCTTTCTCTTCGTTCTTATCTTTATCCTTGACTCCTTGGTAGCAGCTTCTGCAGCAGTCTCTGCTTCGGTTAACCGCCGCTTATCAATAGCAGTTAAAGCTGAAGCCATATTCTTTCCCGTCTCGATGTTCAATTTTTTCATAACATTTATCCTAGAAATTGCACCATCTTTGGATGTTATTATTGCATCCATTACACCAATCTTCATCACTGTCAGCACAACAAATACAGTTTTGGGTATTCTCTCCCATATATAGCTGCTGAAGCTTTCATTTGCCTTGTGAGAGACCCTGCAAACATTTCCTAAGTAGAATTTTTTTTGGCAGATCTCTATATATAGGCCTAATTGCCTTCATTACAGCAAGTGGTACGGAATGCTTGTGGGTATATTGTATACCTGTAGCATTGCTCAACCAGTACTTGCACCACGAATCTTCCTCTTATGGACACATACCATGCTGTGGGGTTTCGTCTGTTGACATTGTGTGAAACTATGTTGCCTAAACAGCTTGTCCACTTCTCCAAATCTCCTACATTTTTCCTTATTGCTAGTCCATAATATTGATTCAAAGAATCAATTTCACTTTTTGTAAGACGACCTGAACCACGTATGTGTTTTCTGTTTGACACTTTTTCCACTGAAGTCCTTACATAATTTTCTCAGCCGAGCTCCCATTCTTTTTTGCACATACCCAACACATTCAAGCCCTTCTATCAGTGTTCCCATACGGTCTGTCATTAACAACACTAGTGTGCCCTTTGCAGTCTCCATTCCCTAGATAGCCTACATACCTCACACCATGACTGACCTGTTATCTTCTAAAAATGTTTAGGAGTCCTTTCGTTTCCATATTTCCACTTAGGCCATCAAAGTTACTTGCGAAAACGTGGGAACAACGCTGGTAGTGCTTTGTTAGACATTCATAATCTAGTATCTTACTAGTTTCAATAAATGTGGCATTTATAACCCCATTCAGAGAAGCATGATCTCTTTCATGCCAAGATCCATCAAATGCTGCTACAATGTCTGTATTCTCAGACAAGGCTACTGCTTCTTCTGCTGCTCTTTTAATTGAATGTTCACTTACACCACATGAAGCTTCATGTCTTAATTTATTGTATCTGTCAAATCTCAGTGGAGGTGGAGGCAAATCCATCACTGCACAAAAAGTCTGGGCAGCTCTCCTTTCCCTTCCAATACATCGCATTGCATAAGCAAGCTGAATATTTACACTGTAATGTTGACTATCAGTTACTGGCGATGACATAGTATCACTGTGCATCTTACACGAGTTACAGGCAACTGACCTGAAAAACCCTTTCTTGCTGAAATGTCCTCAGAACCGTCGTGGCTGTATTTTGGTTCCGAGGGTCAGTGCCTTCTAGAATACATCTGTGTTAACGATCCGTAACTAACAACAGTAAAAAACGGCAAAAAAATGAAACACGTATTCTGACGCACTTCAAACTGATAGATGGGCGTTGCCCCTCTGCAGTATTACGTTCAACCTCAATTTCAGAACGAACGGAAAACGATGATGCCCATAAACTATACATTTTTGAAATCAGCATCAAATGCTCTTTACTACAGACCAATAAAGTTTTCTTTAAATTTTTGGTCATTTTCACGAGCATGTTCCCTTAACGTCGCTCTGGATAGTTACGCCTAAATATTTTATGGCAGACGCTGTCTCCAGCTGTTTTTCATAATTGATGTTGCTGTATTGTAGTGGATTTCTTTTCCTATGTATGCGCAATATGTTACATTTACTTACCTCTAGGGTGAACTGCCAGAGTCTGCACCATTCATCAATTCCCTTCAGGTCGTTCTGCAAATGCTTAGTATCTTCTGGCGCTGCTATTTTGGTATAGACAACTGCATCACTTGTGAACAGTCTTAAAGAGCATCTGACGCTTTCTATTAGATCATTTATATATATATTGTAAACAGCAACGGTCCTATCACACTTCCCTGTGGTATTCTGGACATTACCTTTACATCTGTCGATTTAGGTCCGTTAAGAGCGACGTGTTCAGTTACATCTGCAAGAAATTCTTGAATCCAATCGCAGGTCTCCTCCGATACTCCGTAAGCTTGATTTTTTTTATTTGTAGTGCAAGACTCATTATTCTACCCTAGCACAAACTCACTATAATATCTGAATGACTCTTAAAAATCGTTGAAAGTGGGCAGTCGAGAGACTAGTGACAATACAAAATCGAGGTGGCCTAAAAAGTTGGTATCTGTAACAGCCTCGTTTCCATTTAAAAATAGATGAAAAAGTAGCAACTTCTGAACTATTGTATGCAAGAGCGTTAAACGTCCTTATCTGAGGTCTTTATTCATCCTGAACACAAGTCCTTGATGAAAATGACACTATGTGATTCAAGCAATAGCGTGCAGGCCTCTGTGTACAGAGCTATTCTCGTAGGAGGCGTGTTTGATCATGCTGTCACAAAAACAAGCTATGTACTCCTGAGCTATTACAGCCTTCACAGAGATGTATGCTGTCTAATGCTGAAATAGCCAACGTCTTTCACAGAACCTTTCTCTCCATCCTCTAGCTATACGTAGGTCTTGAGATGAGAACATATGATCCTTATCAGATGTGTGTGTGTTTCTGTGTAATTGTATGTGTGTACTAGAATGTGGAAATGGAAAAAAGAACACATTGACACCGGTGTGTCAGACCCACCATACTTGCTCCGGACACTGCGAGAGGGATGTACAAGCAATGATCATACGCACGGCACAGCGGACACACCAGGAACCGCGGTGTTGGCCGTCGAATGGCGCTAGCTGCGCAGCATTTGTGCACCGCCGCCGTCAGTGTCAGCCAGTTTGCCGTGGCATACGGAGCTCCAGCGCAGTCTTTAACACTGGTAGCATGCCGCGATAGCGTGGACGTGAACCGTATGTGCAGTTGACGGACTTTGAGCGAGGGCGTATAGTGGGCATGCGGGAGGCCGGGTGGACGTACCGCCGAATTGCTCAACACGTGGGGCGTGAGGTCTCCACAGTACATCGATGTTGTCGCCAGTGGTCGGCGGAAGGTGCACGTGCCCGTTGACCTGGGACCGGACCGCAGCGACGCACGGATGCACGCCAAGACCATAGGATGCTACGCAGTGCCATAGGGGATCGCACCGCCACTTCCCAGCAAATTAGGGACACTGTTGCTCCTGGGGTATCGGCGAGGACCATTCGCAACCGTCTCCATGAAGCTGGGCTACGGTCCCGCACACCGTTAGGCCGTCTTCCGCTCACGCCCCAACATCGTGCAGCCCGCCTCCAGTGGTGTCGCGACAGGCGTGAATGGAGGGACGAATGGAGACGTGTCGTCTTCAGCGATGAGAGTCGCTTCTGCCTTGGTGCCAATGATGGTCGTATGCGTGTTTGGCGCCGTGCAGGTGAGCGCCACAATCAGGACTGCATACGACCGAGGCACACAGGGCCAACACCCGGCATCATGGTGTGGGGAGCGATCTCCTACACTGGCCGTACACCACTGGTGATCGTCGAGGGGACACTGAATAGTGCACGGTACATCCAAACCGTCATCGAACCCATCGTTCTACCATTCCTAGACCGGCAAGGGAACTTGCTGTTCCAACAGGACAATGCACGTCCGCATGTATCCCGTGCCACCCAACGTGCTCTAGAAGGTGTAAGTCAACTACCCTGGCCAGCAAGATCTCCGGATCTGTCCCCCATTGAGCATGTTTGGGACTGGATGAAGCGTCGTCTCACGCGGTCTGCACGTCCAGCACGAACGCTGGTCCAACTGAGGCGCCAGGTGGAAATGGCATGGCAAGCCGTTCCACAGGACTACATCCAGCATCTCTACGATCGTCTCCATGGGAGAATAGCAGCCTGCATTGCTGCGAAAGGTGGATATACACTGTACTAGTGCCGACATTGTGCATGCCCTGTTTCCTGTGACTATGTGCCTGTGGTTCTGTCAGTGTGATCATGTGATGTATCTGACCCCAGGAATGTGTCAATAAAGTTTCCCCTTCCTGGGACAATGAATTCACGATGTTCTTATTTCAATTTCCAGGAGTATATATATATATATATATATATATATATATATATATATATATATATATATATGTGTGTGTGTGTGTGTGTGTGTGTGTGTGTGTGTGTGTGTGTGTGTGTGTTGGGTTGGGTTGGTTGGGGAAGGAGACCAGACAGCGAGGTCATCGGTCTCATCGGATTAGGGAAGGATGGGGAAGGAAGTTGGTCGTGCCCTTTCAAAGGAACCATCCCGGCATTTGCCTGGAGCGATTGAGGGAAATCACGGAAAACCTAAATCAGGATTGCCGGACGCGGGATTGAACCGACGTCCTCCAGAATGCGATGTGTGTGTGTGTGTGTGTCTGTGTGCGTGTGCGTACGTGTGTGCATTAGTGTGCACATTTATGTAATTTTAATAAATAATACAGGCAGTTTGGGTACTTTTGACCATGTCACCATAATTCTCCGTGGCAAATGTGTTTCTCTTTAAATTTTTTTTGTTACTTCTTCCATACTGTATTTTTTGAATTTACCACCATACCAACTTCCTTTTTTGAAGTTCCCACCGTTATCATATTGGATTTTCCAGTTACTGCAGCACACATTGGCAGCACTCTCTTCAACTGTGCGCTGATTAGTATGTATCTGTACCACTTGAACATATCATTAGCAACTTTGCTAGAATTAAAGTAATGGGTTACTAACAAGGATATCCATTAGAGTCAATGAACTTCATTTAATTGCATAAAGAAGGGTATTAGAATATTACATCCTGTCAACGGCGGCGTTAGAGGTCGATCACAATCATAGATTGAAAAAGGACGTGAAAGGCAATCAGCCGTGTTCTTTAAAAGAAACCACCATATCATTTTACTGTAAACAATTTAAAGAAATATTGAAATCTAAATATCGATGGCAAGACGAGGATTAGAAGCGCTGTCGCCCCAAATACGAATCCAGTGTCTCCGCACTGTGCCGACTCGCGCGATAATCATTAAATTGCAAACGTACTCAATCAGTTAAAAGAGTGTTAAAAATAAAACATTCGGAAATACCAAACACATATAGGAATTTTTGCATGTATTAGAAAAGTCATTATTGTTGTTTCTTGTTCTTAAAAATTCCTTGGAATCTGTTATTGTGATACATAATTAGTTACTGTAAGCTTAATTGGCGGATGTATTATCATGTTCCCCACTGACACCGACTGATGTGTGACTGACACCTTGGGTAGTGCCGGAGTTGATAGGTTCATTTCCATAGAACTTTTTCTTTCAGTCTAAAAAATACATAACACTTCATGTTGGATACAGATTCAACCTTTCAAAATTCCTTACGAAACACATCACTAATCAAGGGACCCAAAATACCTACCTCCTAGTATATTTCGGAACAGGTTTGATTACAAGTTCGTGCAAGACAGAAATGTAGGATTATTACATTGTGCCAAAAATTCAATAATTTCACTTTCATTCTGACAGTTTCCTTAGTAGCCTTTGTCGCAGGATATGTATGGTCCTGAAACATGTCAATTAACTACAGAGGCAAAAGAGAATTATTGAAAAATTAGTAACACAGATTTACCAGGATTAATGGGAGAACCTGTCTCTTACGATTTCACCTCGACCAACTCTCAGTATATCAGGAAGATTATAGGGAAAACGAATGGTTCATTCGGAATGCTGGAAGAATCCAACACACTGCGTTAAGAGCTCCTAGGTTACAAAGGAGAGCACAACGTTTGCGAATCATCTATGGACGCTAATCGTATATGTAGAATAAGCAGATCGCTGTGGAACATAAAAAACGTATATGGTACTCAAAACAAAACTACCAGAGGATGACAGGAAAAAAGTCTTCGGCGATAAAGAAAATATTTCGAACTACTACACAAATTATATACAAAAGGCAACATGTTTATATATAAAATAGCACCTGCCAATTCTCCCGACTGTAAAACACTTTTTTAAAGCCATGAAAGTCCATCAGAACTGAAAATTGGGTTTCGCTGACAGTACTGGGATATCAGCTTTAGCATCTGTAGGAAGGGACAACATCGCGGAGAACACAAAGTTCTACGCTCTGACCAAGCACTCACTGTTTCGGCATAATTGGTGTTGTTAGAGCCGTAGACAATAGACAGTATCGTCTGCATTCAGGTTACTAGCTACAGGTTAAAAATTGCTAATACAGAAGAGACGAGGAAAAGGCGAGGGACATGACGACTGTGGACTTGCAGTACTAAAAGATAGCAAAGATAAGATAGATAAGCATTATGCAATTAAAGGCCCAAAAGACGTCATTATACGTTCTGTTTTGTAGACACACTGCAGTATTCTAGTTATCTGCCAATGAATGGTGATGTCAAATTTGCTTTATCTACATTTGTGCGCATGTAGTAAAAAAGTGGCTCTAACCAGTATGGGACTTACCATCTGAGGTCATTGGTCCCCGTGCATGTAGTAGATCCACTTCATATGTATATGGGTTTCACTCAGAAACGTATATATGTCATACTGATACTTGTTGAGACTCATTAATTTTGATGACAAGTGATAACATGGTTTTACGTTTCGTCAAGTTCACAGCTTTGCAAGTGAGTACTCTTTACACCGAGCTGATATTTTGCTGAGATATAACTGCATATAGCTGCAATGTTTAGCAGTCAGAATACCACCATAGATAACTGTAGCATCTGAAATACTTGAGATAGCAACTAGTATTATTTGTTAACTCGGTAGAGAGAAACGTGAATAGTAAAGGTCCTTCTATATTAAGGCACGCTTGATATGACTTCAGTTCCTGTAGATGACTGTCTGTAGCTTATACCCCATCCAGATTAACATGCTGCATCCTACTAGTCAAGGAACTTTACATCCAGTCGTAAACGTGTTTCGGTGTCACATAGGAGTGGATTCAATTCAGAAGATGCCAGTGTGATACTGAATCAAAAAGTTTTCAAAAGCTTAGAAACTCCAAGGAACAATCTACTGAGAACGTAGGTTTGGAGTACAGTATTACATGGTAGTGAATCATAGAATGAGGGGAAATCGGAATGGTAAGATAAGGAACTGGAAGGCTCTCCTCAGAATTGGGGAATAAAGGAAAACACTGATAAGAAAGCGGGGCAGGATTATAGAGCATGTGTTAATACACTAGGGAATAGTGTCCATGCCACTAGAGTGAGCTGCAGAGAGCAAAAAGTGGAAGGGAAGGCAAAGCGTGGAACACGTGCAGTAAATAACTGAGGACAGTCGGTGCAAGTGCTATTTTGAAATGAAGAGTGGGGCGGAAGAGAGGAGTTCGTGGTTGGCATCTGGTCGGAAGACACATTAAAAAAAGGAAATATTACATTTAGTGTGAGTAATACTGCACAGTAATGTTGTGAATAAGTTCTATTTTCTTCTTTTTGTGGAGATGTATGCCCTATGTTACTTTTTGCTTAACGGGGGCATATTTCTGCTACGCGGTAAATATGGCCAAGAACGGAACTAATTTATTCGCAAATTCTGTATAGAAGTCGACAAGGACTACGTTATTGTAGTTTAGCAATTTTAGCTGTTTCTGATTTGAGTGTCATTAGTAACACCAGACCGTCCCATTCCGCAGCTGAGTGCTCAGCGTGTCTGACCGCCATGCAGACTCCGATTTCTGGTACAGGCAGGAATATTTCCTTGGTAGGAGGACTGGAACGGGGTGTACTCAGCCTCGACCGAGTATTAGCGGCTCCTACGTCACGAAACCTGACAACGACCGAGAGAGTGGTGTCTGACCACATGCTCCTCTATACTGCATCCTATGACGCCATTGGCAGAGGAGGACACGGCGGTCGGTCAGGCCAGATGGAACCTTCTAGGGCAGAATATAGAACTCGCAACAACAGCACATGCACAGCAACTGAATAATGGAAACATACCATTGATCCTTCTCTGAGAAGAAACATTTGAAGACAGAATACATTTTCTTCAATTTTAGTTCTTTTCTCGTTTAAAAGTATATGCGCACTAATTTTTGTGCTTCTCCAGTTTGCAGAAATGAACCAGATTTCTAGGCGTTTCGAGACAGATCTCGTAATAATATTTTTCCACAGTTGTTATTCATGGTCTTACCAACTGATCGTCTAATAGCCGGACGCGTTTCAGTCAGAATCGGCCTTTATGCAGGTGCATTCTTTGTTTAGTACCTATAAATAATACCTAGAAAAATATCTACCGTCTTTCACAATTGTGCAGGGTGTACAATTTGTAAGGCTTGGCCAATTATTAATTTCAGCTTGAATGGGTTCATTGCCTGATTCAAATGATTCATGCTCATATGAGGTCGTCAGCTCCCTAGACTTAGAACTACGTAACCTGACTAACCTAAGGACATCACACACATCCATGCCCGAGGCAGGATTCGAACCTGCGACCGTAGCAGCCGCGTGGTTCCTTACTGAAGGGCCTAGAGGCGCTCGGCCACAGCGGCCTGCCTGAATTCAAGCTGCTGTCTGAGGAAGAACATAACGTTATCCTTATCCATTTCAGTAAGATGTGTATTTTTCAGCTTATTTTCCTTCACCGTTGTAGCTGGATGCCCATTTTTGGTAAAACTCTATTGTTATCACTAATCCCTCAGTGTATAAGAATATACAGAAAAGATTGTGTCAGTTTGTTGCCAATACGTCTAGTATATTTCCACATGATCCGTAGAATACAGAGCAACTTTTCCAACGTTGTTTTCATAGAAAACTTATATAACTTTACACAAGAACTTTTCTATCAGCCACTATGTATGAAGTTGCGTTTTTTGTCAATAAACTGAGGAATGTTTGAAACGTTCCACAGCTATAATGTCACGTTTTGGAAAGATATATTTTAGTGAAAAGAAGCTCTTTCTGAAATAATCAGTTACTTCCACAGCTGACATAGATGGTCGGTAGACGGATTAAGCTAGAACTTTTACACCATTCGTGTTTTTTATTCGTGCCCGAACACTTGAACACGTGGACTCAATTTCTTCGTCATTTGATGTAAGACTTCTTTCTTCCGCCATAATTACATCACCTCCCAGCCCATAAGGCGTATCTTTCTGATAAATACACACATTTTTCTCGAAGATCTCGAACCATCAGTTTCTGATTGTCCGTTCCAAGTGTTATGTGGACTACACAGTTATGTACATGTGTTTCGAACCCTGAAACATTTTTGCGAATGCTTCTACAATTTAGAACTAAGACATAAATATTATCATCTATTTGGGGCATTTATTGATGCCTAATGTGGGTGGTTTTTCATTAATCAACCGTAAGGTTTTAACTGACTGGCCGGAGAGTCATCTATTATAATAACCCCTTGTATGCTTTCCACAAATCGTAAGCTAAAGCCACACTGGTAGTTGTCTCTAAGGTGTAAAGCTCATCTCATCCGTTTAGAGTGACTGTAGCCTCAGCCTTAAGGAGAAAGTCTAGGATTCTGCAGTCTAGTCTGTCATAAAATCGCCGAAGTTTGTCGTTCAGCCCTTCCACTCAGCGCAATACCAGTGGTCTACCGCCAGTTCACGGAACAGTGCCTGCTTGTGGTAGTCGCTAGTATATAGAATCGTCACGGACCATTGCGAGGATAATTCTGGACTACATCCACGACGCCAGACGCATATTTAAATGTATTCGGCACATATTAGTTTCTTTGGGCATTGGTGGGCTATGAAGTTCTCATGACATACCAAACATTCCCATTGCTTCGCTTAAGCAGTGTAAGATAGTAACGTATCTCAGTACATTATCTGAAATACGGAACGTAATGTACTTTTAATGCCACCATTAATTTCTCTTAATAACAAGTCAAAGGGTAATGACACAAAATTTGCATATGTATGTTTCTTAGTAAATACTTGCAGCTGCGAACAATATTTCCTCAAGTACCCTTACACAAAATTTCTTAGAGACAGTCATTCTGTAACAAAACTTCGACTCATACACACTAGAAAATTAATCAGTACTTAACAAAAATTTATGTATTTTGACGGCAGATTAACAGTTTCATGGTTCTCGTGTAGAATTTATAGCAAAATTTTAGCTTCCTACACGTGGAACTTCTGATACACTTTCGCTTAGGCTCTGCTTAGCAGTTTCTGAATACAGTCGCAAGATGTCACCAGCTGGTCTTGTGTCTGCGATAGCTGAATTCACGAAAGTTCCAGTTTTCGACAAGATGTGGCGCAAACAGCGTCACGGCCTTGATATCGCCGTCAGAAAGGCTATACACAGCTGATGAAGAAACGCAGAAACGAAACGAGTCACGCGTTTATAATACACAGTATGGACAAGTCTCCTACACAGTCATCGATTACTTCTCTGTCAGAGAATCATAAGCGTGCGCAGTTGCGTCTTTGAGCGAGCTAAGAGAGAAATGTCGAATCCATGAGTGCTACTTATATAACTATCTCAAACGAAAAATTTATAATCCAAAAGGCAGAAATTGTGTGACATATGCATTTTTCTTAAAGCCTACTGCTTCACATACAATACTGAAAACAATCATAACTATTTCTTCTGAGGCCCCACTTCATGGAAGTGCAACAGATAGTTTCAACGCAGCGTCCGCGGCTAGTCAACCACTTTCCATGAAGTGGGGCAGGGGCTGTACCTCAGCTAAGTAACGTAGCTTGACATGGTACCACAGCACTTTAGTTTTTATGTTTGATCGTGCCTTATTATGGCATGTATTAGTTTATTTTATGTTTCTAAAGAAGGCTAGATTACTCTAGCTGAAACCTGGGTAAAGACCAGTAATTTTTCGCTTCTGAGGCGGATCTTTGACGTATTACACCATTAACGACATTTAGTGTTTTTTGGAGTCTTCATGTTTTCTTGTACACCTCTTGCTTTCATTTATTGCATAGGTTAAGTCTAGTAAATGTGCAAGAGATTATGCTTTTTAGAACGACGACTTCAATGATCTTTGAAATTTCTGTTAGAAAGGTCTGTAATCATCTGTGTTGAATGTGCCGTCGCATTGGTCCATAAGGTTTGTGTTATGTCTAGTGGGAGGTCTTCCAATAACTGCGTCAGGATTTCGGTTAGGAAACGTAGATACATGTTGATAACTTTCATAAATTCTATATAGAAGATTGTCTGTATATGTGTGTGTTAGTGTTTTTATAGGATGGATTTGTCTAATACTTCTTTGAGGGCAGAGAACAGCCTTCAGTTACAGCAAACTACGTGTTCGTTAATTATTTGTTTTTCTCCGACTATGGCTTATTTGTATTTGGTAGTTTTCCTGAATAGTTAGTTTTTGTGGGAAGCTGTTGCTGCACTTGAGAATGTTCAAGTCAGTGTTGATGTCTCTTGGACAGTGTATTTCGTGCTCGTAAGATGTCCAGCAAATGTAATTGACAGCTACGTTTTGTGCATCTAGTATTAACATTTCTGCTTCTCTGTCCAATATAAACTTATTTGCGGTCCTGGCATTTCTTTGGTAAATGTTGTGTGTCTGTGTTCTTTGTGTCAGTTCGAGTATGTTGGTGATAAGCCGTTTGTTTTTGTATTTTACGAACCCCCTTCATCTTTGTTTTAATGTTATGCCGTAATTCTATAATGATTGTATCACATCTATTCTCCACTACTGTTTCTTTGATTATCTGTAATTCATTTTTTTAGTTGTCTTCACTGAGAGGAGCTTTGTTGAGTCTGTGCAACGTGTAATTCACCCATGTAATGGATTGTGTCCATCAGGAGAAAATTCGTGGTGCAAATAAAATAGGGTTCAGGCAAATGGAGAATCTATTCTTACCAGCATTCTCTTCCTGCTGCTGCTATTACAGCAATTAAACCTATTTTCAGAGATTGGCTCATCTTGCCTTCTAAGGAAATGTCTGCATGGGCAGACACAGAACCCAAATGAATGTTTCAACAGCATAATTTGGAACTGCCTTCCTAAAACTGTATTTGTAGGCATGCACACAATGAAACTAATAGTTCATGATGCTGTTATTACATTCAATTGTGGTAATATTGGAAAGTGTTGGGTGCTGAAAAGGCTGGGAATTAATCCTGGTGAATATATGATCACTGGGCTGCAACATTGCTCTAAAATGAGGATAGCTGATGCAGACAGATCTGCACCTAATATGGCCAAGAAAGCAAGACAAACATCTCGGAAGGTGAAAAATAAGCTCGAAGACCTGCTAGAGGCCAAAGAAGAGCCATCATATACTGCATGACAGTTTTAATTAAATGTAACAAACTCAAAAGTTGTTTTTTTAAAGTCAATTTCTCGCAAACTAAAATTTTCAGTACATATGCCCCATTATATCAGAAACTATCATAGATAAATGAATGAAATTTTCAGAGACTCTGCACAACATACAAAACCACCTCTGTTACTACATTCATTAATATTCTCCCATTAGGAAGTTCACAAAAAATATTTTCTGCAGAAGAAACTTAATATTTTTGTTAATAAATTTAAAGAAGTATTTCTTAAAAACTGTAAAATGGATAAAGTAGATTTTAGTACAGTTGACTCTATTATCATTATGTAACATACAGTAAAGATATTAAGGTCGTGCATCAAATAGTTTTTTCTCAGAAATGGGTCAAATACTTGCCTAAATTAACATGGGTTAGATAGGCAGGGTGTGGTCCCCTTAAATGGAGTTCAGCAATGTCTTCCTGTTCTTCTAATTGCTGTTTGATGAGGTTGATGGGTACTGTGGTGGGGATATTCATGCACATCGATGTTTTGTCAAATGGTGTGAGTGTGGCTTTGTGGGTATGTTGATGTGATTGATTTTTTTGGATCAGATCTTTGGTATTGTGTCTGCTTCTGTTGTCTTTGTATACGTAAGTATGTATATATTCTCTGGGAGGTGATAAGAGGGCCCACTTCCTAAGTTTACAACTGGATGTGTTGGTGTATCCTGCTTGTGGGTTACTGGTGGGGTGTTCAGTGTGGGTGCTTGGTAGTCTTTTGTTCTAACCTTTTCACTTTCTGTTTTGTATATGTGTGTGACATGTTTTTTAGAAGTGCCTGTATTTTCTGGTATCTTTGTGCTAAGTCACTGGAAATATTTACTGTGCTGTTGTCTTCCAGAAATTTTAGGGTTTTATTTTTGACTTCTTATTGTTTTATTACTATCATCCTGTTGCCATTCTTCAGATTTCGTGATTAACGCCGCATTTCCTGTAAGTTTGTTCATTACCTTTCCGGATTTTCTTCTTCTTCACTTGTCGTTCCTGTATGTTATTTTTGTTTCCCTTTATTATTCGTCCAATTCCACCTGGAACCAAGTCTTGTCAGCTCATTATTGAAGTTCGAGTTGTTGTTTCTCATTTCTAGTTTAATTAATTTGACCTCCTGTGATAAGATACTTCTCTGTTTGTAATGTGTGGGTTAACATATTATTTTGGTCCTTTCTCCAATACAGTTATTTCTTGGTTGGCAAGCTGATGTCAATGAGGGTGACCAGTCGTTTGTAGTGCGGTTTGTTTGCCTTCTGTTTTTTATTTAACTGTTTTCTTTTATTTCGACACCACCTTTAGTTTCAATTGTTGTTTTCCCATTTTATTTTTATTAATGTTTCTGTATTTTGTTTAACTGTATTCTTGTTTCAGAGATTTTGATATAATTTCCTAGTTGCACACGAATTTTAAATAGTTTGACATTGAGTTTCTGTTTTTTTGTAAGTTGGCATCTAATTTCTTGTTTATGGCAGCCTATTTATGGTATGTGCTTGGGATAGCACAAATAGTAAAGAGCACTTTTCTTTTGTCTAATAGAAAAAAAGCTTGCTGATGATACTGAGGCTTCAACAAAACATTTCTGGGTAATACACTACTGGCTATTAAAATTGCTGCACCAAGAAGAAATGCAGATGATAAACGGGTATTCACTGGACACATACATTATACTAGACATTTTCACGCAGTTTGGGTGCATAGATCCTCAGAAATCAGTACCCAGAACAGCCACCTCTGGCCGTAATAACGGCCTTGATACGCCTGGGCATTGAGTCAAACAGAGCTTGGATGGAGTGTACAGGTAAAGCTGCCCATGCAGCTTCAACACGATACCACAGTTCACAAGAGTAGTGTGAGTATTGTGACGAGCCAGATGGTGAGAGATCTGGAGAATGTGCTGGCCAGGGCAGCAGTCGAACATTTTCTGTATCCAGAAACGCCCGTACAGGACCTGCAACATGCGGTCGTGCATTATCCTGCTGAAATGTAGGGTTTCACAGGGATCGAATGAAGGGTAGAGCCACGGGTCGTAACACATCTGAATATGTTGCGATGACGCCAAACACGTATGCGACCATCATGATGCTGTAAACAGAACCTGGATTCATCCGAAAAAATGACGTTTTGCCATTCGTGCACCCAGGTTCGTCGTTGAGTACAGCGTCGCAGGCGCTCCTGCCTGTGATGCAGCGTCAAGGGTAACCGCAGCCATGGTCTCCGAGCTGATAGTCCATGCTACTGCAAACGTCGTCGAACTGTTCGTGCAGATGGTTGTCGTCTTGCAAACGTCCCCATCTGTTGACTCAGGGATCGAGACGTGGCTGCACGATAAGTTACAGCCATGCGGATAAGGTACCTGTCATCTCGATTAGTGATACGAGGCCGTTGGAATCCAGCACGGCGTTCCGTATTACCCTCCTGAACATACCGATTCCATATTCTGCTAACAGTCATTGGATCTCGACCAACGCGAGCAGCAATGTAGTGATACGATAAATCGCAATCGCGATCGGCTGCAATGCGACCTTTATCAAAGTCGGAAACGTGATGGTACGTATTTCTTCACCATACGCGAGGCATCACAACGATGTTTCACCAGGCAACGCCGGTCAACTGCTGCTTGTGTATGAGAAATTGGTTGGAAACTTTCCTCATGTCAGCACGTTGTAGATGTCGCCACCGGCGCCAACCTTGTGTGAATGCTCTAAAAAGCTCATCATTTGCATATCACAGCATCTTCTTCATGCCGGTTGAAATTCGCGTCTGTAGCACGTCATCTTAGTGGTGTAGCAGTTTTAATGCTCAGTAGTGTAGAAGAAAAAAAAATGTTTTACTGAAGGTGAAGCCCTTCGAAAAACGCCGGCCGCAGTGGCCGTGCGGTTAAAGGCGCTGCAGTCTGGAACCGCGAGACCGCTGCGGTCGCAGGTTCGAGTCCTGCCTCGGGCATGGATGTCTGTGATGTCCTTAGGCTAGTTAGGTTTAACTAGTTCTAAGTTCTAGGGGACTAATGACCTCAGCAGTTGAGTCCCATAGTGCTCAGAGCCATTTGAACCAGCCTTCGAAAAGCAAATTTATTTGCGAGCAGACACAGGTAGAAGAGCTTCAACTTCATGGTGACTGACCGTGTAACATATGATTAGATTATTATATTAATTAAATTGGACTAAATGTTGGCTGGAACTTTACCATTTCATGGGCATTAAGCGGTGTGCAACTTTTTTACTTGTGTTTTGGAAATAATACTGAACTGTATGTGGGATTCTGTTATCGTCCATTACACTAGGTCTTTTCTTATCACCAGAAACTCAATATCCTCCTTACATCGGCCATCATTTCCTCTCATCGCCTGCCCAGGCCATTTCCATTAGCATTTAGTGAAAATCACTATCACATCCTCAGTTCTTGTCTTTTCCCTTACACATTTTTTTCGTTTCCCTGTCTCTTCTTACTATATTGAATGTGCATCTTTCCGTTGCTCATTGGCTAACCATCTATTTTTAAACTATTTTTGTGCTTAACATAAGTAGTGGCAGTATAAATTCATTATAAACATTTAGTTTAAAGCAAATTGGCAATTTACTGATGAATATAGGATCATTTTTCCAAATGAACTCCGCCTCATTTTTACCTGGCTGTTTCTTTTTTTTTAAGTGTCTTTCCACTTAGTCTTTTCAGTACCCTAAGTATACAAATTCGGAAACTGTTTTTATAATTCGTAATTAAGTTTCACTATTTTCCAACTACCATATTGCCTGTACATTATTTTCGTCTTAATATGATAATGACCACAGTGAATCTGCTGAACTGAGCATCCTCTGTCGCCACACCTATCGCTGAATTTGGCCTGTTCAGACGCGTCTCAGAAGCGATTCCCAAGCCGTATAATTTAATGGCATGTGTGCCCTACTAGTCACTCTTCGAACTTCTACTACTACTGAGGTACTTTGCTTTCTAGTATTGACTGTGGTTGTGCGATTTTATTACTTCTTAAGCCTCTTTTCAACATCACTGCAAAACTGCTGACGAGACGGCTTATTGGTAACAGTCATACTTGGAATTTACTTTATCTGGACATTGACACAAAAGCATTACCATTCAAAATTCACTATCCACGAATGAGCATCCCGCTGAGTAAAGTTTTCTCTCTTCTTTAATCATTATTGCCTACTGTCCAGTTCAGTCCTGGCTTAATGTAAAGCTAATCATATGACAGTAATGCCGTGCGTCAGAATTCGCAGTTGAACATCTAAATATAATGCTAACATGGATTGAAGGGAACATGGAATCTTAAGAAAATGCTCAACAGATATGAAATGACGAAATGGGCAACCGTATTTTAAGATTTGTTGAATTGGATAGTTACGATTAAACATCTTTATTTTAAGAGCTTTATGAAGCTAATTGCTTATAGACGTCAGATGTTTGAAGTAACACATCTTGAGCCTTCAGCTGTCGATGTGCAGCTTTATTTTTCGGTCAGTGTCACTTATCACAGGAATCATCACCGGAGGACTACAACGCTGGATAACCCCACATTCAGATTCTATAATGCTGACGACGAGAACTGTATTTCTACTAGTAAATCTGGTGCGATATTGTGCTGTAATGGACAGAGTTGGAATATTGGGTGCTTTCTAGTTCGGGTTAATTACTTCGAAGCTGTAGCTAAATTCCTCTTGGAATGTACGTGTGTGTTTGAAGTACGACTGCAGCTACAGCTATATTGATCCAGCTGCTAACATCATGAAGTGCTACTCAAATGTTCATTACACAATATCAATTAAATGAAATATCGTGCGGCTAGGGCCTCCCGTCGGGTAGACCGTTCGCCTGGTGCAGGTCTTTCGATTTGACGCCACTTCGGCGACCTGCGCGTCGATGGGGATGAAATGATGATGATTAGGACAACACAACACCCAGTCCCTGAGCGGAGAAAATCTACCGACCCAGCCGGGAATCGAACCCGGGCCCTTTGGATTGACAGTCTGTCACGCTGACCGCTCAGCTACCGGGGGCGGACAAAAATATCAATAAAACTCACTCTTTCACTGTTGATCTAAATTTGCCTCTATCCAAATTGTAAAGGGCTTGTAAGTAGGCTGTTTAGGTTTTCATATTGGTAACGCCGCGTAGCGCTCTGTATGAAAATCACTGGCTGTGCTGTCTGCAGTCTGTGGCTAGTTTGCATTATTGTCTGCCATTGTAGTGTTGGGCAGCTGGATGTTAACAGCGCGTAGCGTTGCGCAGTTGGAGGTGAGCCGCCAGCAGTGGTGGATGTGGGGAGAGAAATGGCGGAGTTTTGAAATTTGTAAGACTGGATGTCATGAACTGCTATGTATATTATGATTTTTCAACACTTGTTTGTTCTCTATCAAAATCTTTCATTTGCTAACTATGCCTATCAGTAGTTAGTGCCTTCAGTAGTTTGAATCTTTTATTTAGCTGGCAGAAGTGGCGCTCGCTGTATTGCAGTAGTTCGAGTAACGAAGATTTTTGGTGAGGTAATTGATTTGTGAAAGGTATCGGCTGATGTTAGTCAGGGCCATTATTTTGTAGGGATTTTTGAAAGTCAGATTGCGTTGCGCTAAAAATATTGTGTGCCAGTTTAGTGTTGATCAGAATACGTAAAGAGCGAAATGTCTGAGTGCGTTCAGTTCTGCTCAGCTGTTTGAAAAGCAAATAATGTAAGAGGTTTATCAGCACAGTAATTCATAAATTTTTCTAAGGGGACGTTTCATATGTCGACCCCGTAGCCAAGGATACCTCACTGGAATCTTCTGATTTTTTTCTTGTAGTTTGTGTAATTAGTGTAGCTATTGTTTATTGCAAGCACGTAATTGTAGAAAGAATCTCCTTTGTACTTGCAGTCTTTCATTTTTGTACAGTAAAACAGTTGTGGCATGCATGTAGATTTGCACCAAGTATTTCGCAGCTGCGCTTGCAATTAACGAGATATTATTTTCAATGCTATGTTAATGTGTTTTCTTATTTTGCTCTTCAAATTGAGCTTTTCTGTGTTATCGTGTGAAATACATGATAATTATGGCGTGTGTAAAACGTAACACTAGGCTCCAAAGTAAACTGAGAAATAATAGTGACGACGAGCGCAGCTTATGAGCACCACTGTGTAATGAATTAACAGACATTCAAAGTAGTAATTTGGTAATTGTGCATAGGGAAATGGAGCGGGCGGCAAATAATGGCGTAGACAGTGAAACAATTAGTGAACAGGGAAGCATTATCGATCGATCGGTCGGAAACAGCTCGCCTCAGGAATCCGAAATGACAGGGCACAATCTTGCAAATACTGTAAATTCAGGTTTTGCGTCCTCGCCGTTTTCTCAAATAAGTCAAGACACATTTTCTGCTTTTCAAAATGCGAATATAACCGGTGTAAATTCACTGCCGAAAAGCACTGAGGAACATGTTTCAGACACCAGTGCATTGTTATTACAATTAATACAACAAATGGGACAAACACAGCAAAAGCTTCAAAAGTGAGACACAATGGAACAAAATCTTCGAAAGTTAGACACAATGGAACAAAATCAGAGACAAACACAGCAAAAGCTTCAAGAGTTAGACACAATGGAACAAAATCTTCGGGAGTTAGACACCACGCTTGAACAAACACGTGAAGATGTAACCACTGAGTTACATAACATTGAATCGAAATATCAAAAAGTCTGTAATGACGTAAAAACACAAATTTGTGAGCATTTTCAACTTATTTTTTCGCGGCATGAAAATGCATTACAGAATCACGAAGCAGCCATAAAAGAACTGCAAACTATTGTTCATGAAAATCATGAGACCTTGCAAGCTAAAATTGACTCAGTTGTATCTACCGATTCATTTACGCAACTTGCAAAAACTCAGGATAAATTAAAGTACACAGTAGATACTCTGAAAATTGGTTCAGAAAGACACATGGAGGAAATTAGTTCATTATCAGAGAAAGTAGTTGAACTATCGGATCAGCTAAATAGTTTATCTACGAAGGTAGATGATAATCTGAATGACACAAAACCGGTAGTCTTTAATGACACATAAGAGTGCGAACAAATTAGGAAATTCAAACAAAATCAGAATCAAATTAATACGCAACACCAAAGAGAAATCCGGGAAGTACAAGATCAGCTGACACAGGTAATACAAGAATTACGTATTTCAGAGGACACTCGCGCCCCAATACGGGAAGAGGGACATAGAAATACGGAACAGCCACAAAATAATAACACAGCGCATTTCGGAAATTATGAAAGCAATTGGCAAGGTACACCGAATTTTGAGATGGAACCGCCGAAACGACGTAACAATGACCGACATGCGACTCGCCAACACGATAATTTTGACTAGAAGCTGTTTATTACTACACGTAAATTCAAAACATTTAAGAATTCTGGCAACGACATTCATCCACAAGCATGGCTCCATCAATTCTCTCATTGTTTTCCTCCCAACTGGTCATTAGAGCACAGATTAGAATTTATGTGTGGCTACTTAGAGAATGAACCAGCTGAAAGAATGCGATAGGTCATTCACGATTGTCACAGTGAAGGAGAATTTTATCATACCTTCCTCTCAGCATATTGGTCTCAAGCTACACAAGACCGAGTAAAACATATCATAATGATGAAACATTTCGAACAATCTGAATTTTTCAGTCTTGTGAAATATTTTGAAGACATGTTGCACAAGAATCAGTACCTGTCAAACCGATACAGCCCCTCATAACTCATCCGCATTTGCTTAATCAAACTACCTGAACATTTATGACATATTATTTTGGCAGGACGTTGCAAAGATGACATTGAAGCTTTTCAGGGACTGTTACAAGAATTGGAAACTGACACTGACAATCGCGGAACGCGAAAACAGGAACACAACAATTACAGGTCGCATCTGTCACAATTCCGCGATGAAAGAAGTGATAACTGGACACGACAAGGCTATTCTTACAACGTAAATCGTGACCAAAACAGACACCACCCTTATGACAACCGCTGGCAGAATAATAGTTACAGAGAAAGATCGTATTTCCGTAGTAATGAATATGACGGAGACAATCAGAGAAACAGACAATATGGGAACCAAAATAATTATTATCATGGGACACAGAATAACTTCAAACGCAACGGTCCACCATACAGTGACAATTCAGGGAGAAATTCTCCACCACTTAACCGACAAGAAAGAAACTTATGTAAACTACCGACAAAACGACAGACCTGAATTCCATCAGAACTGGCGGGATTCAAACAGAGCAGGGCACTCTCGACAAGGTGAATTTGTAGAAGTTAGGTCTCCTAATCCCAATAACGATACACGCCAACAAAGAGACAGACAATGACTCGCACCGCAGGGAGCCACGTGCGCCGGCTGGCTCAGGGAAAAATTACATAGACAACCTTGAGAAAAATTCCAGTATTCTTTACCGACGTGTACCACATGATAATTGCGTCGAAGTTGAAACACTGCATACTAGGAAGAGTAAAGGCTTACACCACATTTCACATGTAAAACCGTTTATTGAGAGATAATCTGCTTTTTAACTTTGTTTTTGCCATATAACTTTTCACTTTACATTACTAGTATGCTTTGTCAGACTTAGAATCTGTTAACATGCAACAATGTTTGAAGTTAAGTATCCAGTCAAGAACCAAGAAAACTTATTTAAACAGAAATTACGAATGCATTGTTATTGTGAACAGACGACACAGTGTTATTGTGTGTGTACATTCTTGCTTGTTAGTTGCACGATTATGTAACGACTATAAGGCTCACATACTTAGAACATATACTGGTACTGCTAATTAGATTTTAATGCGACACTTTGATTTACTTGAAAATACATTCTGGATTTAAAGTACTTTCAGTGAGATACCAGATGACACAGTGGTTAGTTTATGTGACACCTACACGATTTTATCATGATGCTACTGATGAGTGACAATTTACAGTGTTGCTTTTGCAGTGTTTCTGTTTTATATCTGCACAGTTTTTCTGTATTATTCTGGAAAGTAAAACATGTTTTAGTAGTAACTTTTGTGGTGTAGCTACAATGAGACTGCCTTTTCTGTAGCACAACAATACGTTACAGCACAGTACTTTCTTCATCACGGCAATAAGCGTAATACCTAAGATATATATATGCAAAGCATTTCACTTTTATCATGAGCTAAGTACATTGGCTTCTGCAGAACTTAGCTTTCGGAGGACGATAACTACGACACTTCCACAGAGATTATCTTACAACAAGATGCACAGTTTAGCGCTACAGTACACGTATTTGAATGATTAATTTTGTACTTAAATCATTTATTTTTAAAGATATTTGAAGTACAATGATACAAAGGTTTTCCGTGATACATTTCATTCCATTGCTGTAGTCTGTAACACCTGAGGGTATAATTACATAAATCCTCAGGGGGGTACACGCTTACTTTGTGTACCATGTGTTTGGCAAGCACAAGGAGCCCTAGCTAACATGGTATTTGCTTATACAACTTTACACATCGGTACCATATTTCTCTAACACATAATTACACAGCTATCTGATGATTTAACTGAGAGAGACAAACATTTATTTTACTACATCAGTGACAGATGTTTACACAATTACACAGGTGGATAGCTTCATACTTATGAAATTGTATTTTGTCTGTATTTTGTGAACTGTTCATATTTTTTCAGAACCATTGTGATACTATGAGAGCTTTGAATGATGTATTTGGTAAGGGAGCACGATTTTAAAGTACCTTTGAGGTAGATGACACTATTGAAATGAGCAGAGAATTTTTTTTAGGTTTTGACATTATTGAAGAAAGCTACGACGTTTTTGAGATTTGACTGAGGTGTTATGATGTTATTTTTATGACGACGATGTGTATTATGCTGTTGAGGTATGTTTATGATCAATAAGATGATGCTACTGTATATGAGGAATTTGATTATGCTACGTATTTATTATGATGAAATATTGAAGAAGTGTCGATGAATACGTACATGAATAATGAGTAGTGGTTAGGGACTCTGATTTGTGGAAAAGGATGTTGGAAACCAAGAATCGTACTTTAAGAGTTATGAAATGTGTGTAAATGCGCGAGTGTATCACAATGCCGACGAAAACTTTTTGAACACTGTTATATTCATAGAATTTTGTTTCTACACATTTGCAATGCAAATTCTCGACCTGTGAAGTTTTTTATATGAGACTGTCACTCTAATGCAAACTGGTGTTGTAAATATTTCAGTAAGAAAGTTAAGTGACCACCTTCACGTAATGAGTCGTGGGCACCCAGCTGCGCGACAGTCGCCTGGAAAAAAGCCATTAGTGTGTGCCTTTCAGAGGCACAGGTGGAAAAAAAGGGGCCATTATCCTCTCTATTGACATTCCTTTGTAGAAAGCATCGCAAATACGACACACTCAAACTTGAAAACATATGATAACACTGTGGAGCTCTTAATTTGTGATATTTACTGAAATGCCTAATGAAATGATGAGAAATATTTTTATGTCTATACACCTGATTATGACTACTGTCTTTCTAGTTGAGAGATTTTTTTACCACCTTATGAAACGCCATATGGATAATGAATGATGTTTCATGCCTTCCTTTGTACATATTTGCTCATTTTCTTTAATATCTAGTTTCTAACTGCACTGCAGCATTGGTTATTATACAATTTTATAGATGTACTAATATCACTATTTTCTTTCTACAGACCCAGTAAAGAATACGTTTATGATGTACTTTCTTAGAAAAGAGAGCACAAATAGACATTTCCCTTCACAGAAATTGCATAAATAATTTTTTAATGACTTGGTAACTTTCTTGCAGAGTAAGTTTTTATGATGCATCACTCTAGTGTTAAGATGTGACATAGGTATTAAAAATGGCCATTTTTACTGTAATGTTTTTTCTGCTTGAGCTATGACATGTTTAGATATAAGTTATTGCATTTGCTGCTGCTGTTTGCCAGGTATAGTGCTACTAAATTTCACTTTACATTACTCTGTTAAGCCAGTTTTACTACTGATTTATTTTTCTTGTTTGCTGCTCATTGCCTTATATTAGTTGTAATATTGCTGCTTGCTTTGCCAATTTGCATTTTTTTGTCATTGCTGTTTGTGTTAATTGTTTTGTGCTGCTGCATTGCCTCTTCCCTTAGTTTAGCATCTGAGCTCAGTAGATTTAAGTTAGCTTAAGATGGGGTAGGCCATATAAGAGAACAAGTTGTGATGAATTGGAAGAAATGCATTGAGAAGCTATAAGAAAATGGTATGGCCAAAAAAGTATTTTGAAAGAGGATATGAACAAAAAAGTAGGGTTTAGAGACAACAGGTTTAGGTAGGATTTTCTTGGAAATAAATAATGAGGTAAGAAATATGTGAAATAAATACAGAAAGCATGCTTGGGTCCTTTCCTCCTGTGTTATTCTGCTATGTGTTTGTGTACCAGTGTTTATTTGTGTTTTTCCTGTCCTTATGTGTTTAGCTGATGAGAGTTATGTTGTAGAATTTTTCTAATAGTATGTTATTTACTTTGTAAAGATGTTTAGACATTATTTATTCTGTTTTGTTTTAATGCTCATGTGTGAAGTTGATGTTTCAAAAGTTATTCTGACCTTTTATGTATTTACTTATGTTATAATTCCTGTAACACTGATGTATATGTTTATTTCTATTCTTTTGTAAAGCCCCTATTACTACAGATGTTATCTGTATTGTTATGTTTTTTTAATGATGCATTTTGTACCTTTGTTATTGTATACTTATGTTATAAAATTGTAATTGACATCAGTTCATCAAATTAAGTAACTTTTAAGCATTCATTTCACTGTGCATATTTCTGTTGGTCATAGTATATGCACAATATGTGAAAAAAAGAGGACTGTTAGTGTTTGGACATGTGTTAATAACTCAGCAGGGGACTGGTTAACAGCATTGATGGTTCTAAGGACAATTCCAAAAACTTTGTGAGTGCACAAGTGGTGGTTTATGGAATTGCTATGTTGTCCACAAGACTCTTCGATGGTGATTGTGCACCTGCACAGTCACAGCAGATGGCTGCTAGCAATCTCTACAAGGACTACAGTGGGTCTACACCTTTGATGACTCACCAACACCATTATTTCTATGAGGACTGCAGTGGGTCTCTGGTGGCCCACCAATACTGTAATCTCTACCAGGACTACAGTGGGTCTGTTCTGTGATGAGCTACCTACCAATATTCTTCAAAACTTCGACTGACTCTGCTGTGGGTATGCTCTGTTGTGGCCCATTACCTGTCTGCATGTCAAGAGTCAGCACTGTCTTTCCGTTGGAAGGACAACACTACTTCTTCAAGACTACATGGAAATCCACTACTTCCGTGTGCATTTTCTTTTACTGCTCAGACTTTGAGAAAAACACTGCTATTTTACTATGATAAATGATGGGGAATGTCATTATGGACTGTGAGAAAATTTTAGCATTTGACCAACATTGTATCAATAAGAGTGTGCATTTGATTTCTTTGTTATTGTAATTGTCTGCCATTGTAGTGTTGGGCAGCTGGATGTTAACAGCACGTAGGACATAGTTTTATTTTTAATTCTTGTGTTGAACGCGATATTACTTGCATACAAACTGTTACTGAGAAAACTGTTTTGCAATTTTTACTGTTTTTTGTTTATGATACAACTTCCTATTTTACCTTTTTCCGTCGGTATTTCAGATATTCAGAAGCCACGTTTTTAAATCTTTGACCTGTCGTTGCTCTCACATTCCAAATGTTTTTCTTCAACGGCAGTGGTATTACAGTATTTGTGTGACAGAACGAAGAAATAGCTACTGCGCCATTAGAACTATCCTATTGTATGGCCACCAACAACAGCAAAATCTTTGCGCAGGACAGTGGTGAACAGTGAATAATTTATCACTCGTGCTGACGCGTTCAAGTTCCACGATCTGTAAAAATGAGGGGATCAAGACATGGTTTACACTAAACAGACACAAGCAACGCAGACCACTGCCCAACATCTGTGCCTCGTCGTACCCGAGGGGACACCACGTGGAGCATACGAAACAACGTCGCCGGCAGCGGTGGCCGAGCGGTTCTAGGCGCTTCAATCCGGAACCGCGTGACTGCTACGGTCGCAGGTTCGAATCCAGCCTCGGGCATGGATGTGTGTGATGTCCTTATATTAGTTAGGTTTAAGTAATTCTACGTTCTAGGGGACTGATGACCTCAGATGTTAAGTCCCATAGTGCTCAGAGCCATTTGAACCATTTGAAACAACGTCATTTTCATGCTAGGGAAAGCACCAAGGTAAGCACAGAGACGTCAACCAGGAATTTGTAATATGGTACTAGGACAAAAAAGAGTGGTGAATGTTCATAGCAGGTGCTGGCTGCCCTTGAGCAGTCCTTACTCATTCGTCAGACCATTATAAAATGCATTATACTTCATCTACATGTACACTGGCAGATGACTGACAAGCGTAATGTAGGCAGTCCCTGTAGTAGACCTGTTGCATTTACTAAGGGCTCTGACAACAAAAGTGCAGCCTTTGGTTTGCTTTACCCACAACATTATCTGTGTGGTAGTTCCAATTTACGATGTTCATAGTTGTAATTTCTAGACATTTAGTTGAATCAACAGCCTTCTCAAATTTGTGTGATGTATTGTGTAACTGAGATTTAACGAATTTCTAATAATACTTATGTGGATTACCTCACAATTTTTATTATTTTTGGTCAACTGCCACTTTTCACACCATAAAGATATTTTGCCTAAATCATTTTGCAGTTGGTTTTGGTCTTCTGATGACATTACTAGACAGTAAATAACAACATCATTTGCAAACAAACTAAGAGGTCTGCTCAGATTGTCACATCGTTCGTATAGAATAAGGACAACGGAGGACCTATAGTACATTTTCTTGCGAAACGCCAGATATTACTTCTATTGCACTCCATGAATTTCAATCAATTGCTATCAACTGTGATTTTCGCTTTGCTAAAGAAGAAATAGCAAAATAGCGAGAAAGAAGATCGCAAGTTATTAACAAATTGAAAAGACCAACACGAAAAAAGACACATTGACGAAACACATCTCACAAAAAGCGTACAACTTAGGTCTCCCAATTAATCAGGGGCAGGGCAGCTCCTTCTGTCGACTATCCCACAAATATCGTGGTAGCTATTTGGGAGCCAACCCACACCGGCAATTCATTCCTAATGTGAAGCAGTTTTCAATGTAATGCAGAATTTGATATATCCTATAACTAACCCAGAGGACTTTGATGGAAACAGCGTGTCTTTGCCTAGTTTCTTTGCACAAAGATAGTATCTGATTAAAAACGAAGCTATTGTTGTGGTTGTTGTCGTCGTAATTCATACTCATGTTGGTGGCAGACTGTGCACTCCTGACTGTGTGTTTGCTGTACGTTTAGTCGTCCTGTCGGCTTCTGTCTGGACTGCTGCTACCTCTGCCCCCATGGGACAGCATCGATGTCCGACCGTGACCGGTTGCTTTTGGGTTTTCGCCCGTTCGCAGTTGCTGCAGCAAATGACGACCAACGTCCTTGTTTGTCTGCCATAGCCTCCATTCCTATGCTCAGCTTATATAGACAATGTCATGCCACAAACTGCTGTTGCTGACACCATATGAGACCAAAAACAGCATCCAACATCGTTGTTGTTACTGTTGTGGTCTTCAATATGAAGTCCACTTTGATTTAATCTTCCACGCTAGTTTTCCCTGTGAAGGCCTCTTCACTTCGGCACAACAGTTCCAACCTACGTCTCTTGAACCTCGCTACTGTAGTGGACCCTTCGTCTTCATCCACTGTTTTTACGTCCTACACTTCCCTTTGACGTTTAATCACATTAATACTTGTTCCATACATCATGAATACGACATTTCGTAATGATGTGGAACCTTGTCAGTTTTACGTAAGTTTTCTGTATACAATATAATTAATTTCATTTCTTTTTTTACTGTTACTGCTTCATATCTGAAAATTCATCTACTAAGTAGAAGCGATTGTCATTCAGAAATACTTTTAATTAGTTTTTAATTCTTGGTTGGCTATCTGTAACACTGTCTGGAAAATGACCAAAGATTTTTATGGCAGCATAATTCACCACCTTCTGTGCCAAAGTCAGATTTAACTCAGACTATCAAAGATCATCCTTTCTTCTAGTATTGTAACTATGCACTTCATTATTATTTTTGAATTGGGATGGGTTATTAATACCAAATTTCCAAGAGAAGATATGTATATATGAAGCTACTGTGAATATCTCGAGTTCCTTAAATAAATATTTGCTACGGATTTTGGGAGGACTCGGGCTGTTATTGTGATTGAACGCTTTTGTGCAATGAATACTTTTTCTCTTAATGATGAATTACCCCAAAATACGATGCCGTATGAATGCATGAATGAAAACAGACAAATTAGGCTAATTTACTGATACGTTTATCACCAAAATTTGCAATAAGCGTAACACTATAAACAGCTGAACCTAACTGCTTCAGCACATCATCAACGAGTTTCTTTCAATTCAGTTTCTCATCAGTCCACACAGCCAGAAATTTGAAATATTCTGCCTTAGCAAAAGGCTTCTGTTCAAAGTCTATATTATAAAGGGACTTAATAATTGTTTCTTATTCATAAATGTATAGATAATTATTCGACTCTCATACCAAAGATTAATTTCAAAAGTATTTAACACTCACAGGTAAAAGAAGATTTACGATCCTCGTTCATTAGTTTTAGTAATAGTTAGTTTTCGTTGTTCTCATGTCCTGGTGATAAGACGTGCTGTGTAATTACTAGTGAAATTGTGCGAAATAATGAAAACAACTGCTCAAACAAAGCGACTTTCTGACTTACGATACCATGGATCCCAGCTTCCTGTAACTCTGGAAGACTATTATTATTTTAATTTTGTATGGAGTATTCAGAAGGAGGCGATGATCCTCACGAAGGCACAGCACAACAGTATAGGTACGTGAGTGTGTTCATCTCTTTCCCTTTTTGGCCGCCAATGTCAGTTTCAATTATTAGGTCACATTTTCCGCGACGTTCAGAACCTGCAAATCTTTCTTTTCATTTAATTACGAAGTCCGATTATTTTCTTTCTTAGATGAATAAATGCATTTTAATCACAAATCTTTTTACCCAGGCCACGGAGAATGATAGTATTTAGAAAGTACGTGCCTCTATCCCGATCGTACAATCGCATACAACTGAGTGTGTACCGACTTACTATACTGATTACTCGTTTCCTTTACAGGTGTTATGCTATTTACTGTACAGAATGGTATGTACTGTGTTTCCTCAAAATTTAGGGAGAGAATCCATTTGCAGAGAATCACTTAATAATTTTCTGAAAGACGTTATTTACAATTCCCTCAGCTGATTCTTGTTTGTTACTATACTTATATCATCAGCAAGAAGAACTAGCTTTGCATTTTCATATATATAGAGCGTCAAGTCGTTAATGTATATTAAGAACAATAAGGGACTCAAGACTGAGCCACACGGGACACCATTTGTGATACTTCCCCAGTTAGAGGACTCTGCTGATTTTTGCAGACTGTGTGCACTGTTAATTTCAACCTTCTGCATTCTTCCTGTAAATACGAATTAAAGCAGTTGTGCACTGTCGCACTCATACTACAATATTTTAGCTTATCTAGAAGAATTTCAAGATTCACACGCTCAAAAACCTTCCAATGATCACAAAATATCGCAATGGGTGAAGTTTGGTTATTAAAAGCATTTAATATTAGATCGTTGAAAGCATACATAGCATTTTCTGTTAAAAAGCCTTTCTGAAAAACAAAATAGATATTTTGTTACTATTTCATTTTTACAAACATGTGATGATACTCTTGAATACATACTTTTTCAAGTATCTTGGCTAAAGTGAGATTAGGCGGTAGTTGTTGTAGTGCTACAACGATGAAAATTAATATTACGACGATGTCAAACCTTATTTTCATGATTTAAAGAAGTATTCATGATATTAAAATTGTAATTATAATTTTATTATTTTCATTTTTGTGCTCAGTGTATCAAAGACTTTCTAGTGCACAGAATAAATTAGCATTGTTTGTACTACGAAACTATATATGATTGTTAACGGTTAAGCATGTAATAAGTCGATGTAAGACATTTTGTTGAGTCTGAATTTTGTTCTTGTACTGGTCGGAAGACAAGGAAAAGTTCTTTAATCGATGTAAAGGTATAAAGGCTGTAAAAAGGAGAGAGAGAGAAGGTAAATACAAGTTATTCAAAACAAATATCTCTAAAGTGTAACCTCTTGTGAATTCCTATAACTAAAAATTGCAAGGTCTAATCTGAGCCTGTCCTGAATAACAGCGAAGAACATTTATATTATCATATATTTTCTTCGTTTGATCCCGGTTGTGATTCGCATGTTTCTTTTTGTTACGCGACGTGTTATGAATATTTTCATTATACACGCAAAAGTGCACTCAGCTTTAATCGAACCTGCGTCATTCGGAAACGATAACTTTTAATCAGTACAATTACGCGAATACCGTCTAAATCGCAACCGTGACCGCAAAAGTGTTTCCTGGACCAAATAATTCTTATAAAATGTGTATTCTCCAAAGCGAGCAGCATTGCATTATCGCCGACTCGCAACAATCGAAAGAGTAAAAACAGTGCTGAAATAAAATTACCACCTTTTAATAATTATTATTATCCCATTAAATAAATAAATAGCAATTCAGTGGCTATCCAATCAATAAACATAGAGGGCAATTCATTGTTAACATCAGACTGGTCCCATTTTTAATGCAATGGTTTAACAGTAGCGTATTTCAGTCTATTTGAAAAAAAAAATGCCCTGTTTCAGTGAGATACTACATATGTGGCTTACCTGTTGCTTACCTGTTGGGATCAAGATTTTAGTACTCTGTTGGGAAGATCATCAACTCCATGTGAGCTTTTGCTTTGAGTGAATTTATTAATTTCCAGATTTTGGTAGAAGAGGTGGCTGAGTTTCAGTTCTATCAAATTGCATAGATATAGGCCCATCCATATACTGCCTTGCATTTTGTAATGAATAGATGGAGCCTTTTTTCTATACAGCACTTAAAAATGATTATTAAAAATACTTTCTACTTCTGATTTTTTCTTAACAAACTTCTCATTGAATCTGATAGAAATACAGTCTCCCTGTGCTCTCAGCTGACCTGTTCTCCTTTCAACAGTATTCCAAATTCTTTTAATGCTTGAGCCGTGTGCAGCTCGCGTTCATGCCGTTTGCTCTTTGGCTGTTTGTTACATAGAGTGGCGTCTTGTTTCTTCCTTACTTACTGGAATTAGGAAGTTGCTGGCTTGCCTCCTTGAGTGGCAGCAGCAGCGCTTATCGATGATAGTACTGTAGTACTATCTTGGGTGTGACCACTAGTATTTGTAGGTGTTGGTGGTGTGTGTGATGGTCAGTTGGTTGTGACGGTGCAGCGAGGAAGTATCCGCGGTGTGTAGCTAGGCCGGGACCACTGGCAGTGTGTACGTGCTGTTGGATCGTGAGGCACTAGCTGCGAGAGCGACAAAGTTCGTTGCCCACCGAACCTGGATGCTGAAGTTGACTGATCAGTTAACCTGTTATGAAACCTCAACTATGGTGACATCTCTTTGTTCTTTTGCAGATTGTTGTATCCTGGACCGTTTTGAGAAGCAGCAACGTATGATGTGTTGGAGTCGGTAAAATTTTGCAGCTGTCTTCCTATATTGTGATTAATTATTAAAATAACTGTCACTTGCCAGTGAAGTGCACCAGCGGTATTTTCTGCCCTGCGGCCGTTAACGCCCCAGTTACCTGCTGTTGTCGTTAGCATAGTTTTCCGGCAGTGTGCCTTTCCTCGTCGTGTTGATGCTGTCCAGGACGGTGTGTAGTTCAACAGCTTTTGAGTTGTTTGGTTCATATTTTGCTTATAGTGGTTTTTGTCCCCTTCGTGTTTTTAGACGCCAATTTCTAAAGATGTAGTGCTGTTCGTATACTCGTCCTCGGCCGATATTTTCCATCGTTGTGCTGTTGGTCGGATGGAAGGAAATTGGTTAAATTGTTGTTCGGTCCTTGGGCTGTCCCTAGTTTGTTTTGCGATCCGATTATTTAACTTCAACTCCTTACCCTTGGCACACTTTTGAGCACCACTTGTTCTGCTTGTTTTACATTGTGATTTACAGTTTAGTTTGAAGTATTCTGCGAGGCCTTCAGTCGTGAATTAATTCAGTTCTTTTAAATTTTATATAAAGGCCTTCAGCCACGTTAAATTTAAATTTTGAAGATTGCTTTTATTTTTAAAAAAATTTCCCTTGAAATTTGTTCTATCTGATATTGTTTGTAATCCGGTCCCTAAGCCGTTAGTTGTTCGATATGTTATGAGTGGCCTTCAGTCGAGGATTTACGTGAACCCCTTTTAATAAGGCCTTCAGCTGTGTGTATTCTTTAAGGGAAAATTTTTAATAAGAAGGAAGGGCTTTATTTTAAATTGTTCGTCTGACTTTTTGTTCAGGCTTTCAGCCGTGGTTTCAAATTTGCTTGTGGCCTTTAGCAGTGCAATAAGCTAATATTTCTTTAAGTAGGCTTTTGGTTATGCTGTTGAATAAAAAGAAATTTCTTGGTTAGAAAAATGGTTTATTAATGGGCTTTAATTATAGTTGTCCTTCAGCCGTAAAGTGTAGGCTTTCAGCCGCTAGTTGTTTTCAATTGCATGCCTTTTTTTGAAAAATTTACCTTCTATTTTTAATTGATTTTGATTTCTAAGGCAGGCCTACAGCCATTCTTGTTTTTGGTGAGGTTTTCGGCCCTCAGTCCAGGAAGTATCTCAAGTTTTCTTTAACTAGGCTTTCAGCCGTATTGTCTAGTTGTGATCTTTTAAGGCAATGTGTAAATAAGTGGTTCTTAGAAAAATAAAGTTGTGTGTTTGATTGTGCAACTCACAGTAACTGTTTACGGCCCCATCCACAACTGTAACCTTATTCTCTGCACTCTCTTGAGTACCTACCAACCAGGTTTCAAATGGTACTACTCTCTGGTGCTACTCTCAGACATAATGCACATACTTCTGCACTTTTTAATAACTTTTCTTAATACAGTATAGTAGTTTTTTATAATGTCTCACTGTTTCTGGATCATTATTACTTCTAGCTATGAGATGCATTTCCCATTTTCTGTTTGACAGATAATTTTATCCCTTCCGTTTGCCATGGCTTTTTAGATGGTTTCTTACTCGTATATTCACTGTTTTCTTCGGGAAATCATTTTCAAATATACTGACAAAGGTATCATGAATTAGCTTTAATTTTAAATTAGCGTCAGGCTCCCTATACACTTCATCCCAGCCTAAATGTTGCAAGCGTTCCCTAAAATTTTCAATTCTTAAATCGTTAATTGGATGCACTATTTTGGAGGACTATCTTGCATTGTGGAATGGAAATATGCCATATTATACTGTAACTATCTGTGCAGCATGATCAAACAGACCATTCTTAACAGGAAAAGTTTTTATTTGATTAAATTTATCTTGTGCTATGAAAACATTGTCTATCAGTGTGCTGCTTTCCCGTACCACCCGAATAGGAAAATCAATAACTGACGTCAAATTGAAAGAACTAAGTAACAATTCAAGGTCAAGCTTTCTGTTGGATTCTTTCAGAGAATCTACATTGTAATCCCCACAGACAATGATTTGCTCCCCTCTGTCTGAAAGACAGCTCAACAAAGAATACAAGTTTTTGAAAAATAGCTGAAAATTTCCCAATGGGGATCTATACAAGGCTACAAGTATGAAAGCACCATTATTTAATTTTGCTCATACGCAGTACTTCTGTATGTTGCTCTACACGTAAATTTTACCAACCAATGGCTCCTCCTCTCTCCATAGTGTCTACTTACAAGTGTTGAAAGCTTATATCCACCTATATTTATCTTTTCCGTGTCTGTGACTATATGATGTTCAGACAGACGTAGTACATCTACTCCACCCTCAGTTTCGAAATATTCTAAACAAACAAGAAGCTAATCTACTTTGTTTCTTAATCCCCTGATATTCTGATGCAGTATACTGACATTACTTTTCACTGTGCTTTTACAAGAATCTTGTGACATTCTAACATTATTTTTCACTGTTCTCTTATGAGAATCTTGTGATATTTTAACATCTCTATTACCTGTCTGTCTAAGCTTCTCATTAAGCTTAATTTTATTCAATGTTAAATCATTCAACACTGACCTTAGCCTAAAAAAGAGGTACTCCAGTGAGTTTCAGTGCTTCCTCTTAAACATTTTGCTACCAACCCAGCCAGTTTACCCTTTCTTTCCTACTGAGACGCAGATCATGTCTTGTGAAGTCCCACCTGTCAATTCCATCAACAGTAATCAGTCCTATGCCAGGCGAAGCCGCTGATCTAGCTCCATATTGACCCTCCTGGCAGAGTTGTTCAGTTGTGCCGATCATACAGCATGAAGCAGGAACCAACCTGACATTTGTATGGTTCTTTGCAGATGCTATTTTTACCAGGTCACTCTCAATATTGTAGCTCTCATCCCCGTCAATACGACTTTCCACTCCACCTACCACTACAACATGATCATGCTTTGTAAAATTCTTGCACAATGATCCTGGGCCCAATGCGTTATTGATTTGCTCAGTTCGTGAAGTTTTTTTGTCTTGAATGAATCATCCAATGTTTCTGAAATTGTTATAATTTTATTGTATGTGCATGGACATCACACCTACCGATTTCCGTCTCATTCTGATAATTCCCCTCGTGGTATTTGCATCGTCATTTTACACTTAAGGTATATGTTAACGTATCCATCTTTTTTTCTGTTTCAAAAATATTTTCTTGTTATTGGAAGTCCAGACGTTCCTCCGCTTCTGCCAAGAACATTTACTTCGCTCCACAAATAGCAAAACTTATCCATTATTTTTAGTGCCTCACTACGACTCCCACAGAATATTTGAGCGAGCGTAATGAAGTCGCCAGCATATTGCACCAGAAATTAGGGCAGTAGTACTATTGGTTAAAGGAAGATACTTCTCTATAATACAGATACGTTTCTATCGTTTACAGTATAGTAACTTATATAACAATCAGTTGCCATCGATCTGATATGACAATACTAAGCGTGATTGGCACAATGGATCGGACTCGCATTCGAAAAGACTGGATTTCAAATCCCCGTCCGGCAATCCAGATTTAATTTTTCTGTGGTTTCCCTAAATCGCTTAAGTCAAATGATGGGGTGGTTCCTTTTAAAATAAAAAGGCCAGGTTTCTTCATAGATTTCTCCGATACAAGTTTGTGCTCTGTCTGCAATAACCTCGGCGTCGACGGTACATTAAATTCTAACCTTTCTTCCTTCTTTCATAACAATGACCAACAAAACTGAGCAAGTCACTTTCTTAATAGTGTACCCAACACATAAAATTTGTAACGGAAGGTGCCCTATTGCAGGGATCTGACAGATGAACTTAAAGCCATTTGAAAGGTAATGTTTGCGTACGTGATACTAGTTAATGGTAAATTAGACACCAACCTGATTCTGAAAAAAACTATAATGAGTCTAAATGACCTTCAAAAGCAGTTGTAATGAACACCTGCTGAATATCTGGTCGACTCGGCAGAGAACATACTTACCGTACTGATAACTTGTTTCAACCGTTATAAATGCAAATATCCCATAACATGGGATCCACTAATAATAGTATAACGGTTATATTTGATGGTGAATATTTGTGAGACGTTTCAAGCGGTGCGATGGCATCAGCAAACAGGGTGAGATATATCTAAATTTATCAAGTTTCCATTGCTAACTCTACATGTGCGATATTATTTTATCTACATCCTGAAGCATTCTCACTGATAAAGTTGATGGAAGGTTAATAGGTTGCCGTAGAGTAAATAATTCACTTTTGAAACAATGTTTAAAATGATAAAAGCATCCATTTATGAAACTGAGTTCATCAATTACTTCCCACGCGCTAAGCGCAGCTTATCTCCTCTGGGTGCAGATATGTGCCACAGTTCACTCACATATTTCCTCACAGACTCCCTTTTACTTCAAAACTTGGTGCTGTTAACTTCGCTTCATCCATGGAAAACTTTATAACTGTTCTTGCACAGACGAATTATTTTAACAAGTGTATCAAACACTAATATCTCTGAATCCAGAGGAATATGAAAAAGGAAAAAATGTCTGGATGTAACAGCGAGTCTGTTTGGAATTAATTCTCCTCTTCTTTTTCAAATTGCACCAACGTCCTCTTTGGCACTGCGACTGCTGGGAGAAACTACAAGGCTGTTGGCTATTTTTCAGGAAAAATAGTTTATTGGTATGGAACGCGTGGCACTATGTGTCCGCGGAACGGGCAAAATAAAGAGATGTTTCAAATAGATACACGTTCGTTGCTTTTTTGTGGTTTCTGCAATTCTGTTGTGGAACCCATAAAAGCCAGCATAAGATTATTTATTTGTATAGACAAGACTACTGGATTCAGATCCTTATATCTAAGGAAACTACTAATTTAGCGTAAGAAATATGTTTACTGTATTACAGGAACTGCAGTTTAATTGCTACTGCATGTATTGATTTCTGTATTACGTTTTTGTCGAATGTGAGTAAAGACATCTGACGGAAGTGTGTGGTGGCTATACAGGTGTGACGAAATCTGCAGTAGAAGTTGACTGGTCCGGAGAAGAGCGGTGAATAATGTGGTGAGGCTAGCAGATGACATAATGGAAAGAAATCAGAAACAGATAGATATGTGGAGAGCATGGATAGCGTTGACAATGTGACAGAAATACTGGTTCATAGAAGATATATGCCGAACGTCGGAAGGGTGGTTACACTTATGACAACAGATAAATCTTGAACAAGCTAACGGAGTAGGAGCTGATGAAAGATTTACTGTTACATATAGGTACGGTCAACGCGCTGCATGTATTAATTTACTTATCGGTTAGTCTTGAATTTTAAGTTTAAAAGACTTACACTACAATTTACTTTAACTTGTGAGTTCATAGGAATCTATAGATGTAATGCCTTGAAACATTATCCCTTTATATAAATTATGACGCATATATGAATAGGCTCAATCGAATAACATTATTTTTAAGTTTCGTAGTTGTAAGAAGCTTAGCAACGGGCAATGGAGTAATTAAAGCGTGGAATGCCGAGAGTGAACCTGAGACAAAACTGAAACTATAGTCCTTACACTAGGCAACATACTGTTACTAAATATAGAAGCGTAAGAACAATATTTTGTATATGTATTTCGTGCCCAGTAAATGCTTTTGTTCTCTGTATTCTACAACACGTAGTAAACAGGAAAGACCCAGCCCATGTAACTGTAGAAATTTGTCTCAGTCTCCGGTCCTCTCCTCCGTTAACACGTGTACTGAAGTTCGACATCCATGTAAAATCACTTGCAAAAAATTAATTCTGTTTAAATGAAACTCTAATCACAGCTTAAAGCTGATAATTCCATGTTGGCTTCAAAGACATTTAAAGATAACGTATTAATTCGAGAACGCAGTTCTTAAGTGAACACATATGGAGGTATAGAACACCAGGCAGATTATCTTGAGTGAAGGTCAGGGGGATTGATAGTAAGTTCTTAAGGAATTCCTATCACGTTCTCATTAAACGTGTTTTTTAATAACTAAAGACAAATGTCTCAAGTTTGATATACAAATTCCATTCAACTGGCCACGTATCATTGCATGACCATCCATGTACACGAAACAACCAAAATCACCATATATTAACATTAACATCAGAAATATTATTTGATGAGTTAAGGAGCAATGAGATAAGCATATCGTAAGTTTAAATCACGGAATAAAAGCAAGTTAATGATTCACACATGTTGTAAAAAAGGAGTGATTGCGAACAAAGACGTAGTGGTGAAAGAAGGCTGCAAATTATCTCGCGGAAAGAAATCTAATCTGGAAAACTACATAATGTACAATCACGTAAATGCATTGCAGTCGTAAAACCCAGCAACGGTCTCACGAAATCAGAACGATGTCGCTTCAGTGCATTCATTTCATTATCACAAGAGAAAGTGACTGTGCTGAACAGATCAGCACATCCTCATGGTAGTACGTAGAAAAAGAGTATCCAGTCAAAAATTCCCATTTTGTCTGCCGATCACGCTACCTCGCGAACTGATTCTGTCACCAAGCTTACGTCAAAGCACAGATGTGCAAAGATTCCACCCAATGATGCACTACCACAGCAGACAGAATTGACTACAGACTCTTTGATGTCTGTTGAGTCACCTGTGAATACGTGGCATGAAAGGCGTCCAACAACAGGTTATGTATGTTGTATGAAACCTGGGATCTAGAAACGACGGAGAGGCTTCGTCCCGCCGTAGCCCTCAGTGGTTCACAACCCCACAACAGACCACAGCAGTCCACTCACCCCACCGCCGCCCCACACCGAGCCCAGAGTTATTGTGCGGTTCAGTACTATGTCAACTTTGAACTAGTATTTCTGTCACACTGTCAAGACTAATGTGCAATGTGGTAAGATTATTTAATGTGAAATGAGTAATTATTAAGCTGCAGTATACCATTTATGGGAAGTTCAATGTGTGTTACCTAAGAGTGTTTCTCATTTGTCCCAACAAGAGTTATAACAAATATTTTTAATCTCGAATTACAGCGCAATATTTTTACTCGGCAAGTTTTTTTTAATATTAACAATCCAGCTGTACGTATTTTACCGCTTACACGATCGAATAAGAAATCGAAGGCCCTACACATTTACTCAAACAAAGAAGGCTTCTCATTCACTGTAGTTCATATAGCTACGCACACAAAAAATGCTAGGTTTTGGATTTTGACGACATGGACATTTCATCCGTATTTAACTTTAAAATTGAGCACAGACAATTTATAAATATCATCTGCTCTTACTACATTTAAATTTTATTATAGTTTCCTCAGAACGGTGTTTCTTAAACCGACACCGAGACGGAAGACAGAGGTCCATTCTAAACCCTGCACGCCTGCTACATCAATAAGCGTTGATACTTTTAGTAGATTGTAATCACTAATAATCTGCAGCCAAACAGAGATATTCGTTCAATGAGGAGACGTCCAGGTACAATTGGTAACTAACTAATTATTGCATCTCGACCAAGGTATTCAAAGCAGGTGGAGCTACATTGTAAAATTGTTATGTGCGTTATAACGGGATTTTTTTGTTTTGCTTCCGGTTTCGTGAAATTATAAACAAGAAAGAACAGACCATCTGATAACCTTAAACATTAGATCTTCCATCACTATTCGTATTACGGTATGTTCATAGGGCAAGTCTGTAAGATACTCATAGGGGACAGGAGTAAACGATGTACAATTCTCCTCTCAGTAGTGCGCCATGACAAAAGATAGAGTACGTAATAACTTGTCCACAGACTGAGGTGGTTATTGTATTGGTACCCCTCAGGTAAATGTGCTTAAAAAAACGAGCTCTGTGCGAATTGAAACACGTATTCAATGCTGAAGGGAACATTTATACGTAGTGGATGTGGAGTCAGAAGAAGTGTAATGCTTTCCCTACACGAGTAAATAAAATTGCAATTCAGTTCGGTTTATATTTGTAGCAATATCACCACTTGTTTCGAACTTTGTGGATGGAGCCGTTTCTGTACATTATTCAGTCGAGCAGTGGGCCAAACGATCCCTCCTTAAACGATGGGCTGTTTGTCGATGAAATCGAAATACCGACTTGTACATTAAAAGCAATTCCGGCATAGTATATGCCACTGTTTAAACTCTGGGACGTAGATTTTTATTAAAAAGTGAAAAATTACATACTCAGATTACAGAAATGCTCTACATTCATCGCACAGCAAAGAGTAGTCACAAGTAGAACCGATCCATAATGAACTGCAGGGTCGACCTATCAAGAAAATGCTTCAATGTGTGGAGTTATGATCAGAAAGCGGTTTTTTTCCTAATGATATTCACACAAAAAATGGGACTGTGGTATATATGTCTTCAACGGTTACTCGTGGTGCTCCAAATTTTTATGCTTTGAATGTTTATAGAAATGCTCCGCTTTTTTTAAGCACGTTCCCGGCGGGGTCAGGGATTTTCTCTGCCTCGTGATAACTGGGTGTTGTGTGATGTCCTTAGGTTAGTTAGGTTTAAGTAGTTCTAAGTTCTAGGGGACTGATGACCATAGATGTTAAGTCCCATAGTGCTCAGAGCCATTTGAACCATTTTTTGAAGCACGCAAATAAAATACAAAGCAGTAACTGAATTACTAGAATGATGTTTTGTTCTCAAAAGAAGATTAATAGCTGTGGAAATGGATTATTTGCGTAGGAGTGCCAGAATATCAAGAATCGAAAGAAAAACTAACGATGAAGTAAGAGATAGAATGAAGGCAAAAAATATAGTGATAGATAAAATTGAAAGAAAATCAATAAAATGGTACGGACATATGATGAGAATGCCAGATCATTGGTGGCCAATGAAAGTTTATGAATGGAAAGCAACCGGCAGACGTAAGCGCGGAACACCAGGACGTTCTTGGACAGGCCACATAAATGGAGCAATGGAACATCGCAACATCGACAAGGAAGATGCCCCGGATAAAGAAGCTTGGCGGAGGATAACAGGAATACAACAAGATGTTATTAATTAATCTTTGTATTGATTAATCCTGTGGTAATAATAATGATGATAATAATGTTTTTAATTTTTGATTATTGTTAATTACATAAGATTGTATAAGATTTGTGATAAAACAGTCTATTTTAATAAGATTTGAAATGGTTATTTCTGTTGTCAATAATTGCATTGTATTTGTCGATGTCACAAAACATATTTATCTTACTCACACTGCGCAAAGTGATCAAAGGATCACAGTTTTGAAATCCTGCAATTGTCTTACATTGAGACTTGTAAGTTTGATATTTGGTTCCAACATACCTGCAGCCTTCCTCTGTGATGCTGCAAAACCGTGGCACACCATGACTTCACCCTTGAGCTGGGCGATGCTTCAGACAGCAGTGTGTCGAAAGGTGCGAAGAAAGGCAACAGCTCAGAACTTCATATGAGCTGTAAGGTAGATTAGTGACGTTACATTGGCACTCAAGTTCACCACAAATATGATGAGCGCCAACAGAAGGTTTGTAGAACGATGGGAAGGTCGTCTCCCACCCTCATACCAACATTCCACCCGTTCTTTTGACGCCTCTGAGATGGAGATCAGAACAGCGACACCCAGGGTGGAAATCACGTTTCGGACACACCGCCGACAGAAGCGGCACAAGAAGGCCTCTTGGAAGACATTTCACTGAAATCACCTTCCCTTGGTGCATTGATTCCCACACATTTCGGGATCGAAAACCATAGTTCGCAGTGAGATGAGCAACAGAACGACGTTCTTGACAATCTGACCACTGGTGCCTCCCACTTGTCGTTTCAGCCCTACTACAAGGACATCGCGAAGCTGTAAAAACCCTTGTGGAGTATAAGCGATTTTTGCTGTGACACAAAGTGAGTAATCACTAGGGACTGTTCAAAACCGTTTGATTAAATTTGAATGTGTTCCGAAGCAGAAAAGTGTTTGATTGCTTTTTCATCCCTCGCTTTTTTGCGTCCTCTTGCAGTGTGATAACAGGAGAGTTCGGCATCGGCACGTGCTTGAATAAAACGGCAAAGAGTCTCTCTAAGATCACTCAGTTCGACAAAGCTCTTGGCGTTAGTCACGAACCTTTGTCGAGCACGTTGAAATGTAGCTGTCAGAAACTTCGAAACCATTTCACTCTCGCAGTTGCATTATCACCTGAAGGTAGGCAAACTTCACCTATGCGCGCCGAGCGGGTTGCCTAACCATCAGGCGCTAGAACATACGCGAGCCGGAATTCGTGTCGAAGTTTCTGACACGTACATTACCGTCGTACTAAACAAAGGTGCGTACGTGACACCGAGGATGTTGACGGACTGAGTGATCTTTATTCATGCATGTGCCAATTCCGAGCGCTCCAGTCATCATGCCCAGGAGGGCACTAAAAAGAGGTACAAAAAAAAAACACCTTCCTACTTCAGATCGAGTTCAAATTTCTTTGAGCGATTTTGAACAGTCCCTAGTGGTTCTACACTTTGTGGCATAGCTAAAAGTACTTATACTCCAGAGTTCAGTGGTTTTGCAGCCCCACAGTATTCTTATAGTAGGGCTGAAACGACTAGTGGGAGGCAGCAGTGGTCAGATTTGTCAAGAATGTCGTCCTGTTACTCATCGCACTGCAAACTACCGTTTTCTATAGCGAAATATGTGGGATTCAATGCGCCAAGGGAAGGAGTGATTTCATTGACGCCCTTTATGCCTTCCATGAGGCCTTTTCGTGCCGATTCTCAGCGGTGGTGCGTCTGTAACTTTTCCTCGCGCACCCATAAGAAAAATGCGTGACTTTTACGGTAGGTGTCGCGGTTATGACCTCCTTCACAGAGCCGCCAAAAGGAGGGGTGAAATGTCGCTAAGGGGGGGGGGGGGGGGGGCTGTGACGACCATCTCATCGTGTGACACGTCCTTGATGGCGTTCGGCAGGATTAAAAAGAAATTTGGTGCCTGTGTAACGTCATTAACCTACCTCACAGCTCATATGAAGTTCTGAGCCGTCGCCTTTTTTCGCATCTGTCGACACCCTGCTGTCTGAAGCATCGCCCAGCCCAAGGGTGAAGTCACAGGGCGCCACGGTTTTGCAACATTACAGAGAATGGTTGTTGCACTTTTGAGCCAAATATCAAACTTACGTGTGTCAGGGGGAGACAATTACGGGCTTTCGAGTATGTGATCCTTTAATTATGTCGCGCAGTGCAGTTTTACGATGCGCTGGTGGCCTGATGCAGCCGCGTCGAAAGAGTCAACGTCATTTTCTCGATACCTGTTGAGCGTTGGTATCTAAACCGATATACGTGTCCCTCTATTTTCACCCTTCTTTCAGAATATCAAGTTTCGACTCTATCACACAGCGACTTACGGCGGGTTCCCCATGTCAGATACATGCTACGCAAACATTTAGAATAGTGTCTCATCCTTGCGCAGAGAATTTACTTCATACGCAGACAGACCGGGTGCACAGCTTCTGAGGAGGGAAGCGATGAACTGGAGACTAATGGCCTTAGGTGTTTGGTCTCTTTATAACACTCCACTGTGGACGTTGAAGGAACTGTAGATTATAAATGGTTAACTGTTTAGTTTTGTTTATTTCTGTGACGTACAATTAAATCACGTTCCAGTGTAGTGAACGTTTCAATAAATTTTAGTTAAACATAGATCTGTAAAGTAAACTTATCAATCCAAGGAACTGAAATTAAATTACAGTTACTATCAATATTGCTGACCATTAACCTTCAAGTCAAGATGTGTTTGAAATAATGATACTGCATAATAATATCATTAGCTCAAAATATGCTACAAAAACGGCTTTAGGCACAGCATTACAGCGTGGTGACTGGTAGCTTAATCAGCCCAAGTTTTAGCTACGTTGATGAGAGTCACTTCTTAAGACCTCTCGACGTCTGCTTCTCGGTTCAGCACCTCACAGTGTAACGTTGTTGCCTGTTCTAAAACAATCTCTAGGCACTACTCTAGCTTGACGTATTTACACAATACTATCATAATGCAGGAACAAGGTGCTTTACGGTCTTCAGATAATATACAGATATAATCGACAGTACACCCACGTGGTCTCCTTTATCTTTGAGTGTGGAGAATTTCTCGAACAGCTGGTACCACACCACCATTAAACCAATATTCTGCTCTTCGTACTTGAATGATGCCTTCGCAATCTTGTTCCATTATGAAAAATAATTCAAAAACGGTTACTGTACGCTCACCCTGCTAACTTCCGGAGATAATGCACGTCTGGTCCAAGGTTTTCACCAATACTGTCCACTGGAAAATTACAGCTTATTAACTCACTTATACATTTTCATCCTTTGTGTTGGACATAATTATTTCCACCGTTAAGTATGTGTTAACCACCGGGCAGTTCAGCCGCAGTGCGTGTTTACACTTATCCGTATATGAAAATGCCTTTTTTTTGTAAAAAACAACGGTTTGAACATTAAAGCCAATTCATGGTTGTTCCTTTATTGTTTTTCGTTTAAATAGGTACTGTCTAAAAAAGATCATTCCACATCTAGCGGCAATTTTATTTCATTATTATTCATAATCAGTCTTGCACATAAATGATGAGAAATATTACTCGGTTCGTTACAACACGGCGGCGGGCTTCCTTCAGTAAATACACTCCTGGAAATTGAAATTAGAACACCGTGAATTCATTGTCCCAGGAAGGGGAAACTTTATTGACACATTCCTGGGGTCAGATACATCACATGATCACACTGACAGAACCACAGGCACATAGACACAGGCAACAGAGCATGCACAATGTCGGCACTAGTACAGTGTATATCCACCTTTCGCAGCAATGCAGGCTGCTATTCTCCCATGGAGACGATCGTAGAGATGCTGGATGTAGTCCTGTGGAACGGCTTGCCATACCATTTCCACCTGGCGCCTCAGTTGGACCAGCGTTCGTGCTGGACGTGCAGACCGCGTGAGACGACGCTTCATCGAGTCCCAAACATGCTCAATGGGGGACAGATCCGGAGATCTTGCTGGCCAGGGTAGTTGACTTACACCTTCTAGAGCACGTTGGGTGGCACGTGATACATGCGGACGTGCATTGTTCTGTTGGAACAGCAAGTTCCCTTGCCGGTCTAGGAATGGTAGAACGATGGGTTCGATGACGGTTTGGATGTACCGTGCACTATTCAGTGTCCCCTCGACGATCACCAGTGGTGTACGGCCAGTGTAGGAGATCGCTCCCCACTCCATGATGCCGGGTGTTGGCCCTGTGTGCCTCGGTCGTATGCTGTCCTGATTGTGGCGCTCACCTGCACGGCGCCAAACACGCATACGACCATCATTGGCACCAAGGCAGAAGCGACTCTCATCGCTGAAGACGACACGTCTCCATTCGTCCCTCCATTCACGCCTGTCGCGACACCACTGGAGGCAGGCTGCACGATGTTGGGGCGTGAGCGGAAGACGGCCTAACGGTGTGCGGGACCGTAGCCCAGCTTCATGGAGACGGTTGCGAATGGTCCTCGCCGATACCCCAGGAGCAACAGTGTCCCTAATTTGCTGGGAAGTGGCGGTGCGGTCCCCTACGGCACTGCGTAGGATCCTACGGTCTTGGCGTGCATCCGTGCGTCGCTGCGGTCCGGTCCCAGGTCGACGGGCACGTGCACCTTCCGCCGACCACTGGCGACAACATCGATGTACTGTGGAGACCTCACGCCCCACGTGTTGAGCAATTCGGCGGTACGTCCACCCGGCCTCCCGCATGCCCACTATACGCCCTCGCTCAAAGTCCGTCAACTGCACATACGGTTCACGTCCACGCTGTCGCGGTATGCTACCAGTGTTAAAGACTGCGATGGAGCTCCGTATGCCACGGCAAACTGGCTGACACTGACGGCGGCGGTGCACAAATGCTGCGCAGCTAGCGCCATTCGACGGACAACACCGCGGTTCCTGGTGTGTCCGCTGTGCCGTGCGTGTGATCATTGCTTGTACAGCCCTCTCGTAGTGTCCGGAGCAAGTATGGTAGGTCTGACACACCGGTGTCAATGTGTTCTTTTTTCCATTTCCAGGAGTGTATATCTGGGCTATTGCGTACTTGTATGTATACATACAGTGGCAATAATTCTAATTAGTTACGAGTTTAAGATACAATTACGTTTCTTGGCCAGACCGTCTGCAGATGGGCTATCTTGCGTCTTACCCTCCCGTTATTCCTGACTCTCTCCCCCCCACCCACCCCGCCCGCACGTCTGTCTCTCTCTGTTTCTGTCTCTTTGTTTATCTCCTTCACCTCTTTCTGTCACTCTGTCCCTCTTCCTGCCTCTGTCAGACACCAATGCCTATCATATTAGACGCCTTTGTAAATCTCTCAAATGCGAATTACTGTTAGGTCTAGTGGCACTTTGTGATGGATATCTGGCTTAATAACTGAATTAAGGCAAGGCAGTGGCCTTGCATTGTTTTCGGTCGCGCTGAGGCTCTATGTACGGAAACGGTCTTCTGCAGCTGTTTCTTCGGTCTGTTCAATCGTTGAAATTATATACATCGGTCAACAGTACTCGCATGTGTGCCTCGACGCGGACACACTGAAAACTGTGTGTATAATTTCTCTATAGCCTGAGACTGTCTTAGTACTTATGATGGCTTGGAGACCATGCGTGCTTTTAATGAACGAAGGACTGGCAATTAACTAAGTGGAGGAAAGTGTACTAAATCGGTCTCGGCATTCCATATGCGGAAGTAGGAGGTAACATCTCACATAAAAGTACAAGAAATATTGATAACATTACGCATTTAAAACAAGAGTAAAGGAAACTTCCTGCCAGATTAAAACTACGTTCCTGACTAAGACTCAATTCGGGACCTTCCCCTTTCGCGGACAAGTGTTCTAACGACTGAGTCACCCAAGCGCGACTCATGAGCCGTCCTCACAGCTTTGCTTCCACCAATATCGCATCTCCTACCTTAGCAGGATCTCTACCCGGGGTGGCCGAGCGGTTCTAGGCGCTAAAGTCTGGAACCGTGTGACCGCTTCGGTCGCAGGTTCGAATCCTGCCTCGGGCATGGATGTGTGTGATGTCCTTAGGTTAGTTAGGTTTAAGTAGTTCTAAGTTATAGGGGACTGATGACCTCAGAAGTTAAGTCCCATAGTGCTCAGAGCCATTTGAACCATTTGAAGCATCTCTACCTTTGCAGGACAAGTACTCCTGGAAAAGTATTAGTCCTCCGATTTCCGCAGGAGAGTTTGTATTAAAACAGAACTGCCTGGGTATAGTGTTATTCATGTGAAAGTGATCAATAATTTTGCAAATGTTTGCGAATCATGGAAGTGAGGCGGGACTTGGGCACCAGCTCAGTATTAACCCATTGGGATGTGGAAATCCGTCTAAAAACCGTATGTGGGTTGGCCAGCACACCGACCCACACCGTTAATAAGACAGGCGGTTTCGATCCAGGGTGGCACACCTCACGTGTACTGAAGCCACACTTTAACACGCACGGCTAACCAAAGGGGTGGAGTGATCGGAATAACCTCAATGAAAAATACATAAAAGGAACTAGAATGGATAAGAATTCAGTAAAACGACAAGCCAGAAAATCCTAGTAGTAATACAGAGCAAAAAAAAAAAAAAAAAAATCCGTATTTTACATTGATGTGCTATTGTCAAGACTACAGTACTCTCAGTTTCACGATAATTTTACGTAACATGTAAAATACAATGCCCTATTATTTGGTAGTACCGCCCCCGGTAGCTCAATGGTCAGCGCGACTGAATGCCAATCCTAAGGGCCCAGGTTCGATTCCCGCTCAGGGGCTGGGTGTTGTGTTGTCCTAATCATCATCATTTCACCCCCATCGGTGCGCAAGTCGCCGAAGTGGCGTCAAATCGAAAGACTTGCATCCGGCGAACGGTCTACCCGACAGGAGGCCCTAGTCACACGACATTTTATTTTATTTTCTAAAAGGAGCTGGCAACAAAGGTGGCCGGTAACTTTCGTGTATTCGGTCAATAACAGGAGCAGGTTATTAGTTTTATCAGTGCAAAGAAATAAAAAATATGTAAGTATACTATCAAACAGTACTTATCGATAAGAAGTTGATTGCTAAAATTTCAGGTCTCTCCTCTAATCAGACAAATGAGCTTCGTTATCAGACAGTTTGATTAGACGTTCAAAGTATGTGATGTGGCCTTCCCTCTCGTCGAAGGTGCAAAGGACAGCCTCTTGTAATTGGAGAAGTGGGTATATAAGATGCGGGGAATCCGCTGCGGGGCACCTCGTCTTCAGACTCGCAAAGGTCCATCATGATGAGGCAGACCGTTCTCGTGCTGGCGCTCGCAGCCTGCGTTCTTGGTGAGTGTTCAACGCTCTCTGTTTTGCTGTACATTTAGTTGTACGTTAGTAATCTGTTGTCAAGACATGTGGCCCTCTTGCTGCTCAATGCGTAGTAGCCGCTCTTCTGCTTTCCAGTCCCCATCGTTTCCAGGGACATTGTAACCACTGTATGTCACACTCCGTATTATTTAGATGCAAGGAATCGAATTGGTTAAAACACAAAATTCATATTCATGAGGACGATGGTTGAAACTGTTGTCTGGACATCAGTATTATAGTTTACCGTGATTTCTCTAAATCACTAAGGGCAAACGTTGGAGCGGTCCCTTGAAAAAGACACAGCTGGCACTTTTCCTCCTCTTCTCCAGTCCTACTAGCCTGTGCTCTGTCTCTAAGGGCCTCACCGTTGACGTAATGTTAAACCCTAACATTATTACCTTTTCAGCCCTAACTCTCAGCGAGACCAGGTGTGCAGGATAATTGCGGGGAAGACGTAGCAGTAGCGAAGTCTGTTAACAATGCCACCCGTCCAAACAATGCAAGCTCTATTGTTACTCTTTCCACTTTTGAATTAATTTATCACTTACTTAAGTCATTCTAAGAGGATTAATGACTGACTGAGAAGGGGTCCGAAGAGAGATTTAACTGATCGTGTGGAAAAGATTTTTATGGGGCTGGTCAAACGAATTGGGGCAAAAACGATGTTATTACTCGATTGTTTGATATAAAGAATCAACAATGTTTAAGAAGAAACGGCAGAGTAGACCACATGCAGTGTAATATGAATGGGCTTTCTGAATTCTTTGTTTAAAAATAGGTTTTAATGGTTGTACTGAATTGAAAAGATCTAATAGTATCCGATTTTGAAAAACTCTTATACAATCGCAAATAAACAGTTCTACACAACATCTTGAAAACTAACTATGGCATCAAATACTTTTATTTACTTTTTCTCAGAAAAGAAGAAATATACTACCATTAAACAAACTCTCTGGTTTGAACTTGTGTCGAAAGAAAGTTAACATTTTGTGACCAATAATACACTGGAAAATTTCGTTAGTTACAAAGTAGAAATAACTGTTCACAGTACGGTAATTCTGATTATGACGTGTTCACTAGCAGGTCACCGAACTTTAAATCGAATGACTTATGCATAGATACGAACCTGTCGAATCCTAAGTGGTCTCGCCAGACACACATATACTTCCTTAATTAAAGCACGAAAATTACGCCAGCAATTGCAAGTAAGCGATGATAAAGAACAGCACTCGACGTCCCATTTATGTCTGGTTTGAGTTTTCAGCATATTTGAATGGGGGCAGAATTTTTGAAAAAGATTTTAAAAGGGCAGATTTTGATGTTGTTCACTATCTCTCAACAATAACATTTAACAATGCTGGGGATGAGATCAGATCTATGTTGTAATTATTGCCAGAGGCAAAATCGGTGGAGACAAAAATGTTCTAATGGAGTGATTGGGACCAGTTTCGGATGTGATGTTGATGAACTATTGCTAACGTGGGAGAGGTGACGTGTGGAAAGAATGCAACTTGTAGTATAACCATCGTCAGCTTACTGTAACAAACAGGTGGGCTGCTGATTTGATGATGTCAGGTGGTTGCTTCGTCTCCAGTGCATAAGAAAGTTTGTTAAAGAACTTTTATCGAAATTTAAGAGAGACTGAAAAAGGGAAAAGGAGGAAAATAATTAAAATATACAAAAATATACATAAAGTCCATTGTGTCTTCAAACTTCCAATTTTTTTCACAGTCCTATTTTTTACGCAGTCTAATCGAATCCCTGTCACGAATGGTGATGATGAAACGATGAAGACAACACGAACACCCATTCCTCAGTCAGAGAACATCCCCAACCCGGCCGGGAATCGAACCCGGGATCCCGCGATCCAGAGGCAGCAACGCTAGACACTAGACCGCGAGTTGCGGACACTGCTCTGTGAGAGGAATAGGTTATATGCTGGCATCGGGTTTCATCTCCCTTCCCTCCTCCTCCTCCTCCTCCTCATCATCATCATCAACATAGGACACAAACATAACATTGCATTATGCACGGATTCATTACATTCACCTACACTGCAAAAAATACATATGCGGCACAACTCGCACATATCCGCTAGGAAAGACGCCAAAGTGTGCAGAACACATTTTGGGACAGGCAGCTGAACCAACATCGCGATTTATTTCAGTCAACTATGCCACATATCACCTACATTTTTTTTAAATATTGAGATTATTTCTGTCGTCAAAGAGGAAGGTTGTTTGCATGTTAATGTTTTGTTTGTGTTAATACCACAATGACAATGGTTTCTGTTGTGTTGCAGCGGCTGAGCTGCCCATCCGACGTGTCCCACACAGCGGGCCCCACAGGAGTTTCGGCCTGAAGCACGGCCGCATCGTCGGTGGTGCAGATGCCACCCTGGGTAAGTCACTCCAATGGCACCTGTCTGTCTTCTGATGTACTGAAACGTGAGCCGTAAACTGCAGCACGTCGAATAGGCTTTTGTATGTGAACAAACAGAGTTACCAAAGCAGCGTGTGGTTGTCGTACTTTAACAACGGGGAAGAAAGAAAAAGAAATCGACTGAAAGTCTTTGAAATACGACGTTTGGAGGACTTAAACGTCAACGGTATTGAATGTAAATGGAAAATTTAAATTTTTCGAGAGGGGTTCCGGAAGTGCAGCGGATCTTAAACAAGATCTGTTAAAACTTCCTTTCATTTCAAGTAACGAAACAAATTGAAACTGGGAAAATATTAGTAATTCATATTGACACGAGGCTGCACTGGTGCAGTGCATCCGTTGAAGGAACTGCACACAAGAGACTAGTGCGACCCATTCTAGAGAACAGCTACAGCCTTACGTCTGTTAGCAGGAATGGAAGGAGACCATCGGAAGATAACGGTATAGCCTGTGGGTCAGCGTAAGAGAGATCTTAAAACTGAATTGTGGACAGGTAATAGCCGTGGTAATCGCGAGTCTGTGTTAGCTGTACTTAGGTAGACTTTACAATGGTTCTACTATTTCCATGGTACATACGTGTAGGATGAAAGAGAGAGTAATGTGCACGATGTAAAGTGTGTTCTTTTCAGTTTTTGTGGTAATTATTTAGTTGGTGTACACGTGGAACCAGCCTGCTGTCTGTGGGCGGAATCTGCTTGATTGTCCCTCACTGATTTAACGGGAAAAACCGAACTGTGCGCAGTTCGCTCGATTGATTTACAAAGTTGCGAATGAGTACCCTGTGCTGTCCTAACAAGGCCTCCTTGAGTGTATTATGTTCAGAATTTGTAAAATAACTTCATTTTCACAGGAGACAGGAAACCGAACGCACTTCGTTTAGAATTCTAATCAATAAAACTATGAAAGGTAAATAACTCATGGTGTTAGTCAAAAAAAACGCCATGGCTCTTGTGCTGAACCATCATGTGCTGAGTGCAGAAAATACCAGAACACTGTGGGGAAAGTCAGGCGGTCAGTGAGGTACCTTGCTAGCTACGGAGTTGGACTGAAAACGTGCGAAAGTCACTAAGTGAGGTTGCTGCGGAAGAGGTTGGGTGGCAAGCCCGGTCTGTCTTCTTTCTCCCTCGGAGCCTTTGTCCCGCTCCTACGCGGGGTCGGCTGTTTATTACGGATTTGGCAGTGTTGATTGCAGAGGGTGGCCGGATGCCCTTCCTGCCGCCACCCCGAACCCCCCGGGACGTAAGTAGTGTACCCCAGCTGTCTTCGTCTAGTCCAGGAAGCAGCGCATTAGCGTTTTTTTTTTTTTTTTTTTTTTTTTTTTTTTTTTTTTTTTTTTTTTTTTTTTTTTTTTTTGTACTACTGAACCGCTGCAGGAACAGGACGACGGGTAGGGCAGGGGTCGACACCCGAAGCCTGGCCATCCCGCCGCCACGCCCAAGCAACGTGTTCGAGTTCGAGGATCGAAGGATCAGGATGAGGATGGAGTGGGTTTGTCGATGTTGTTCTTTTTATTTATTTATTTCTTTAATTTTTATAACATTTTTTTTTGTATTATAGATTTATTTTTGTTTCATTACAAAGAAAGATCCTACAACTGCCGTAGCCGAGCGTCCAAGTCGTCTTCTCGTCTGTTGGGAGGGGTTCACCCCTATTCTGTCCGTAGAGGATGAATATGCTCCAGGATTCTTCTTCATTTTCAGCGTCTCATACCCGGAACGCCCCAGTGAGCAAGAGGATCCGCAAATAACGAACCTAAATAATTTGCGAAACGAGTTCTGTACTTCGGGCGGCGGCTGAAAGCTGCATGTGTCGTCATCAATAGGGACCAAAAGTCGAGTGTGCCTTTGGGAGCATCGCAAAATATGTAGTAAACGGCCATGCCTTTTAGCCAGTTAACGGCGTTCGTTCTGGTTGATGGGAAGTATACGACGTCGGGGCGCAATACGTCATCAGGGGAGATAGACTCCGGCAATCGTCGCAAGAGTAATGCCAGCATGCGCTGCGTCAGTAGCCAGCACTCGCTGGTCGCAGCACACGTCAGATGGTGTGCATCCGAGTCAGCGACTGAGCATGTCGGACACAAGGGGTCGTCCGTCAGATGTATGGAATGTAGCCTCTGACGAGTAGCGAACTTCCCATTCACAACCACGTACCACAATGAACGCACCGTCGTAGGTAGAAAAGGTGTGTGTACCGCTCGCCACACCGTGTTCCAGGAAACTTCAGGATGTCTGTGGGTGACCGTATTTACAGGTTGCCGCTGCTGATAGAGGCGATAATAGTCTTTTGTGCTGGGCTTCCGTGTCGTCGGAAGTTCTGACCGTAAGTAGCTGAAGTCAATAAAGAAGTCTCTGATGTGGGTGAGTACCGGTGAAATGTGTCCCACAGAAACCGGGGGATGCAGAGAGTGTGGTGCCACTTCCGCTATCAGGGTGCCCGTCAGAGTGGCGTGGGCAGAGGTCGACGTGCGACGCATAGTGTTGAGATAAAGCGATCGCGCACGGTTATATACGTGAATTAAACCGATACCGCCCGCCCGCTGCGGGCTTACGAAATGTCCATATGCTGCTTGAAATCTGTCGGCCATCGTAGCTGTCAAGGGAAGGATATGCGCAAAATAGTTCAGTTTTGAGACAAGATAGGTGTTGACATAACGTGTTCTGAGGAGCATATCCAAGCGACGCAGTTTGTTGTCCTGCAGCAGAGCACGTGTCTGGTGTAGGAGCCGGCGGTACGTAGCCGCCGCCGTGCGGCGGACATTGCTATAGAATTGCACTCCTAAACACTTGAGTATGGGCACCTTGTCAAAGGGCACCGCCGTTGTGTGGGAAATCCCCCCTCCGACATCTATGTATTTTGTCTTCTTCACGTTGATGACGCTCCCAGCGACCGCCCCGTACTGGCGTAGCCACTGTAGCGCCATATGCATTTCATCCTCTGATCTGGCCAGGAACACCACGTCATCGGCGTATGCACCACAACAAAAGGTCACGTCCCGCAAGGAGATACCAGTTAATCGCTGCCGTAGACCATGTAAAGCTGGTTCAAGCGCTGCAGCAAATAATATGCCCGACAGGGGGCACCCTTGTCGCACTGACCGTCCAACAACAATGTGACCAGACTGATAACCGTTGACCATCATGCGGGAGCGCGCTCCGTGGACCAGTCGAAGGACCACCTGTGCAGACTCCGGAGACCAGACTGATAACCGTTGACCATCATGCGGGAGCGCGCTCCGTGGACCAGTCGAAGGACCACCTGTGCAGACTCCGGAGAGAGGCCCATGTGTTGCAAAACTACGCGTAAGAAGCCGTGATCGACGCGGTCGAATGCGTGGTCAAAATCTACGGCGACAAGGGCGCCTCGTATTTTGCAGGCCGCCGTCAGAGCAATTACGTCGCGGTATGCTCCTAACGCCGTATGAATGTTGCTGACACCACCTAAACATGTCTGATCGGTGTGGATGGCTTTCCCGATAGCGGTGTGGAGACGCGCGCAGAGGATACGGGCGAAGATCTTGTAGTCGTTGTTGAGGAGTGTGAGTGGGCGAAAATCCTGCCACCTACAACCACCATTCGGTTTCGGAACTGGGATCAAGATGCCTTCTGTGAATTCTGTGGGGACAGTGAAATCAGGGCGGATCAGGTCTTGAAACATTTGGAGCCACTTGTCACCCATAAGGTGGTAAAAAGTGCGGTAGAATTCCAGGGGTAAACCGTCCGGTCCAGGCGACTTGTTCGGTGCTCCACGTGCCAAGGCCGATGTCAGCTCGTCGGGTGTAATGGGCAACAGCAGACTATCATCGGGTGCTTCGTCCTGAGGGGCGGGAAAATCGTGCAACAGCTCGTCATAATCACGTACATTTCGCGGATCTTCCATGTACAAGGTCCCATAGTGTCTGGCGAACGTGTGCGCGATGTCCGTTTGTGTCACTGCGCGCCCGCCGTCCTCCGTGTTTACCGCCGTAATGAGCTGACGTTTGCGGTGGCGCCTCTCGCGCACAATGTGATAAACTGACACTGTTTCGTTGGGGATACAGTCTTGCACTCGCGCACGGATGCGGACACCGTCTAGCTGCTCTGTCCTGATGCGAAGTAGACGAGCTTTGATGCGTTGTACGGACATCTGACGTTCGGGAGACGGCGGTTGCGTCGCCAGCTCACGTAACGCTGTATAGTAAAATTCCGATGTTGCCCTTTGCCAGTTCGATCTGTCACGCCCGTAGGCCATCAAGGTCTTTCGGAGGGCAGGTTTGACACATCCCAGCCACCACAGCAACGTGGAAGCATACATAGGCAGGCGCCTGATACATCGAAGCCACGTGTCAGTGACTGCTCGCCGACACGCTTCCTCGCGAAGGAGGGAGACGTTCAGCGTCCACGGGCCCCTGCTGCGTCTTGTGAGTTGTCGGGGCAAGGTGACAGTGCAGATGTACGCGAGATGGTCCGTGAAGGCCGTCGGCCAGAGTTCTGCATCACGGGTTGCTGTGCGGAGGGCACGCGAGACGTATATCCGGTCCAGACGACTGGCAGAATGGCTGGTAAAGTGCATATATCCACTCTGGGTCCCATGATGTAAGAGCCATGTGTCGTGGAGCGCGAGATCACGTATCAATGCTTGTAGAGCCGGGCATGGGACGCAATGCGGTACCTGGTACCCGGGCCGCAGAACACTGTTAAAATCGCCGCCCACTATGTAATGGTCCATATTTCCTTGCAAAAGTGGGGCCAACTCCTCCGAATAGAAGACATGCCTGTCACCACGGTGAGAATTACCGGAGGGAGCGTAGACGTTAATGAGGCGCACTGCGCCAAGTGTGAGTGCGATGCCTCGCCCGTTCGGCAAGTACGTCGCGTCCGTCGCGTCTATGCTATCTCGGAGAAGGATGGCCGTTCCTCCTGCGCCATCACCTACGGATAGGCTGTACGTTGTGTAGCCATATAGGTCTAAACACAGCTCGGGACGGACCTCCTGGAGAAGGGCAATGTCCAAGTCTGCCGCTCTGATCATGTCGTGTAACATGCGGGTCTTGACAGTGGAGTGGACACAATTTACGTTGACTGTTCCCACACGGTATGACTGAGACATATCAAGTGGCGGAGGCAGTGTGCCGGTGCAATCCCACAGTGATCTCACACACCACACACCACACAGCCATCCATCTGCATGCTGTGCATTACTGTGCCGTAGGAGTCCCTGACTGGCAGAGCCCTCCGGGCTCAATGTCAGCCATGGGCTCTGGTGGAGATATCGATGTTTGCTGTGCATCATCTGCCTCCATATCGTCTGCCCAATCACCAAGAGACGATTGTGATGTCATTGGGGGCTGGACGCTTTCACAGGAGCCCACATTTTGGGAGACGACGCAGTGCGCCTCGTTTTCTGGGCCACCAGATTTAGGAGAGTGTTCCTTGTCTTCAGGCACCTTCTGGTGAATGATGCCACTGGAGTCCGTTGCAATTGTGGGCGAGTCAACGAAGTCGATGTCTTCGGCCAGCTTCACATTCCTGTCCTGTTCGTCAGCTGACGATCGCCTCTTCTTGTGTCGCTTGGGTGATTTTTGCTTTCGGGTCCGAGATTCGACATCCACTGGAGGGCGGGGTTCGACACAGTCTCGGTCGCTAGGAACCCCTGTGTCTGATCCCGACAGTGACGGTGGCTGGGTGCCCACGACGCTGCGGTTGGCGGAGGCTGTAGGAACCTCTGCACCGTTGGGCTGCGGCGTCGTCGACGGCGCTGACTCTCCAACGGAGCTGGCAGCGGCTTGAGGAGGTAGCAGGTTTTGGTCATCCATTACATCATGTCGTGCCGCCTCCACATATGTTAGCGGGAGAGAGGTCATAGTGGATCGTTGGGGAAGTTCATTGCGGGGCACCTGAACGAGGCGGCGCTGCAGACACTCGGTTCTAACATGGCCCTCCTGGCCGCAGCCCGAGCAGGTCCTCGGTTGGCCATCATATATAACAATTGCGCGGCAGCCACCAACGAAAACATACGATGGAACGTGCTTCTTAAGTTCTATGCGCACTTGTCGTACCCCGTTAAGGACAGGGTACGTTTCGAATGTGTTCCATTTCTCCTCTGTGTGGCTCAGAACTGTGCCGTATGGCCGCAGCGCATCAACGACTAGGTTGGCAGGAACTTCGAACGGTAGTTCAAAGATGCGCACGGTACGCACCCCCAGGCCAGCATGGTCAACTCCTACCACGCTCACGTTACCGTCTGCGTGACAGAAGCGAAAGCCGTTTGCAGATCGTTGGAGTAATCTGTCGCAGGCCGCTTCGTCAATCAGTTTGAGGTACACTGTGCTGGTTACAATAGACAGATGAATTCCTATCAGTTCTTGTGGTTCGATGTGCATGATGTCTCGTAGAAACCATTCAATTTCATGGGCCTTCGGTCTCGTGTACGATGCGTTTAACGTTAGTTTGATTGTAGCTTTTCGATATGAAAACGCCGTGTCGGGTCGGTACAGGTACTATACGGCAAGACAACGACGCGACCGCGCGCTAGCGGGTAAACAACAACACCTGCGGAGCACTGCCCGGCGCGCCGAGCCCGTCCGCACGGTAACACGGCTGAAAGCCGACTCTGGGCGCTCTCGGCTACCATGGTGGGTACTGACAAACCCGGTCTGTCTGGGATATCAAAGCAACGTTCATTTCCCCTGCAACTGCACGTGGCGCACATACCGCTTACAGTTGACATTGCTTGCTGTTACTGGTAGACATTGTCCTTTGTGAGGAGTGCGGCATCAGCAGGTGCTGAGCCGGCGTTCTGTGTGTGCAGGTCAGTTCCCGTACCAGGTGTCGCTGCAGTGGGTGATGCTGGGCATCGCGTCGCACACGTGCGGTGCCTCCGTCGTCAGCGCCAACGCTCTCGTCACCGCAGGCCACTGCGCCGACCCGCTGTTCGTCGGACACTACGAGGTGAGCGGCACGCCTAAGCACTAACATTCTTACGTGTGAGTCGACTACAACCACAGATACTAATAGCAGTTGAAATTTCACTCTAAATGACGAGTTTCTGAACGTCGTTTCGACCAATGTCGTGTAACTGGTATTAGCACGAATGTTTTGTTAGATGATGATGTAGATGACACTGGTCCAAACGAGGCGACTCATCATCCGTGTTATACAACTGGTATTGTGAGAACACTCCATTTGTTGCACAAAACAGTAAACCTGAAATACTGTACAGGGTGAAGCGAAATTCGCTCACTCGGGCTTCCCAGCGCGACTCCTCACATGCCAGCGATAAAAATATGTCTCCCACAAAATTTCGTCTGGCGAGCACATCCGGCAGAAAAAGGACGTTAAAGAGTGGCAATCTGGCAACACTGTAACCACATGTACAGTAATTACCTCTGTCAAGACAATTTGCTTGCTCTGTGCAGTTGGTGCAGTGGATAATGTTTTGGGTTAGCATGCAGGAGGTCGAGGGTACGATCCTGGGTTCAAGCATATGTTTTCTTTTTTGAAAATGTAGTCCAGGTGATGCGGTATCTGGCATCTTAATCATCAACAGCTATTGCAGGGGGTCCTTCGAAAAATATTTGTACTTACATACTATAATCGTAGAAATGGAAGATTGGTCAGCTTTGAAAGAAGCCCTTTCCACGTCGTGGGCTCGAATTTATTCGCACCACTTCATCTACTAGATGCGAAACCTGTTTTCTTTGTGCCTTCCTCTAATGTTCACAACTATTATTCTTACCTCATTCAGGTCCACTCCATTTCGTAAGGGCCTTACGTTATCAGTAGGACTAGCAACATGCTTTGTAAATAATGTACGAACTCGGTTACTATTTCTATCTGTTATCACCACGGTGCTATTAATTGTTTCAACTGTCTGTTTCTTATTTGTCTAACCATGTATCTGTTGTGTTTAGCATTATAAAATGTAAATTTAGGATACATGTTACGTAAGAAACGGTATATAATACAGTATGAGATGCCAGAATGAAATTAGCAAATAAAAATATGCGTCGCAACCCAGGGTTGAACCCTCGACGTCCTGCGTGCTAACCCAGAACTTCATCCACTGCACCAACTGCACAGCACAAGTAAAATGTGCTGTCAGAGGTAGTTACCGTTCATGTAGTTACAGTGTTGCCAGATTGCCACTCTTGAACGTCCTTTCTCTGCCGGATGTGCTCGCCGGCAGAAATTTTGTGAGAGACATTTTTTTATCGCTTGCATGTGAGGAATCACGCTGAGAAGCCCGAGTGCTCGAATTTCGCTTCACCCTGTATAAATGAAATGGCTTGCCATGACGTATAGAGAAAAATCTATTTCTAGGAGTGGTCGTGTTAGTATCGTCTTCAGTCGTTGCAATGTAACATATCATACGGAGCAGTGAGACGTACAAGATAATGAAGATGGACTAGCAGCAGATACTCACTCTCCAGCAAAATAAATAACAGACCAACAACCATTTATAAAGTTTTCAATTTTTAGTTTTAACTATCAGTAACAGTTATGTAAATTAAGGGTGGAGGGGAGGGGAGAAAGGAAAGGAAAGAAACTAACGACATCATTGGTACTTTATGCGGAATCAGCGGCGACGAGTGAAAATGTGAGCCATACCAGGACTTGAAACTTGGGTATCCTCTTTGCTAAGCGGTTGCGTTAACCACAACACCACCTGGATATGTTATTTATCTCTCATGCGCGGACTATCTCGATACGCTCCCCGGCCTACTCACATACCCACCAAGCGCCTCCTATCTGCAGTCCCCATCCATGTCCTCCATGCTTGCTAATCTTAGATTCCCGCCGGAGGTCGAATGTAACTCATGGCTGTGAATTCACTGTCCAGTGTGTTGCATCACTTACATGAATGGGTGGTCCGAAAGAACAGGCACTATGTATTCTTACAACTGATGGCACGTACTTAGAACATCGCTGTACGCAATTTACGGCAAGGTATATAACCTGGAAACGTTGCAGTCAAGACGAAAACTCAGGCAATAACAAAGACTCATTTGTTGCCTTAAAACTGCAGTACAGTTGGCTTCTGTACAGAAAGTACAACATTTCTACATTTATGAAGGTCGTTCGGCACGTTAGTATCCCATCGACTAATATCAAATATAGGGAGTATCTTCGCAAAAGGGAGACTCTTTTAGCAGCCAGTATTTGAGTCTGTACCCCGAATAAACGTCACACTCGAAATATAATGGCGTCGTGAGTAACTTTAGGGAAACATGGAACCACATAGATAGTCTATCGTCTTTGATAGTGAAATGCAGCACACCTTACATATGGTAAAAGTAGAGGATAATGTGAAGGAGCAGAAGGCAGATTCCGTTACCTTCTGAGTTCTGTGTCGGTCTCTAATGATCTCGTTGTCGACGGGACTTTAAACGATAATTTTCGGTTCGGTACTGTGGTGGTTGTCTGTTCTAAACTCGGTCACTTTGAGGGAAATGGCTAACTGCAACGTTACGATGAGGAATAAAGTCGGAGGAGCGTATTGGATCGATTGTAAGGACGACAAATCGACGATCGAAAGAGAGTTCAGTAGCTACAAGACAAAGTGAGTAATACAACCTTTTTTTTTTTACACTGCTCAACTGAGTGAGATCTTCGGCATGTCAGATTACAGGAAGATCAATCAGCAGAAAAGTCTCACGAAGAAGTAATGTGATCACATAGCGTAGTCATAGAATAAAAGCAATATTCGTTGCGGAAAATGCATTGAGTAAATGTAAGGAACCATCCTGCCAGACCGACAATAAAAGTGCATAGCCTTCAGGAAAAGTATAACAAAAATGTGGGGAAATATTGACCCCTAATTTTGGTTGAATTATGTCGTTAACGGTGAACGAAAGGGACGAACAAATAACGACAGATCTTGGACAGCGCGACTGCTACGGTCGCAGGTACGAATCCTGCCTCGGGCATGGATGTGTGTGATGTACTTAGGTTGGTTAGGTTTAAGTAGTTCTAAGTTCTAGGGGACTGATGACCTCAGACGTTAAGTCCCATAGTGCTCAGAGCCATTTGAACCATTTGAAATAACGACAGATGGGTTGTCTGCCAGGCAATCTACGGTAGCTGCCTGTGTATGTCTATACTGTATACACGTGCAGAAGGCTGTTAAATAATATGCACAGCCATTCTACGAGTGGTAGCATGGCTTGTTCATCACGTAATAGTGGAATTAAGTATGGTCGTTGATATAGGTTGACAAATGCATATTGAAGCAACATCTTGACATCAAAGACATCTTGACACACCTCCCAAGACGGTTTCTCTGTTGTTTCAGTATAAAGTCGTATTGCACTTCTTTGCTAGCAAGGGTTAATAATAAGCCTCAATCGTAATGTCTGAAACTTGTTCCAGGCCGTCGCCGGTATCAACTCCCTGAGCAGTGACTCGTCCATCGAGCAGAGGAGCCAGGTCTCCGAGCAGATTGTGCACCCGGACTACGAGATGGTGGGGTAAGTCTCAGAGCCGCCGCTCTTTGGAAAGCGTGTGGAACGTGAATTTCTGACCTGCCCATACAAAAAGTTCCAAAAATAGTGATTTCAAAAACAGTTGTGGTATGTATCACAACGAAATGTAGGAAGTTGCAGTCATTGTATTAGTAGATCACCTGCAACAAGATATGTCACTGAAGGGGCCATTGAAATATTAACTATCTTAAGGCTGTAGCATATGTGACAGGCAAACAGACTGACAAGCTATTTCAATGTCTGGATGAACATTCATTCTACGGTTTTCCATGCCCATGAGAAGAAGAAGGCACATTAGTGACTAGAGATAAAAGGTTTAACTTGCAAACCTTCCTTAGTAACTTTTTTACTTTGTTGATTGCAGCTTAGTACTTACTAAAATCTGCAATATATTATTCTTGACTGAAACTAACAGTTATTAATGTGCTGGTTGGAGACACCAGAGAACTAATGAAAACTTTAAGTATCGCTCCTACAACAAATAATACTAAAATGTACCAGAAAATATTACCATCTCCGTAACTCCTGAACCTGAAAATCAATTTTACCAGCCCTCATGTTCGTGACGAACATTGAAGTCATTTTTATCCACAAGCATAGTCCAGGAAAAGGAATGCAAAGCTGATGGTTCCTTTAAAAATGCAATGTCGATTTCGTTCCACATCCTTGACACCATCCGAACTTGTGCTCCGTCTCTAATGACCTCGATGTCGACGGGACGTTAAACTCAACTCTGCTTTCTTCTGCGCCACTGCAGGGTGTACGTCTGAAAATGTGCTAAATTTCTACTTACAACGTAATTTAGCGTGCTTTTATAAAGTCCAATGAGACGAATCTCCGTTGTTGAAGGGTGTGAACATGCACGCTGGTCAAAGATGTTAGATCACATGAGGTATCTTACGTAGTAGAAGAGCAAGCTTTGATTTATCACAAGGAAATGAATTTCTGCAGCCACTCACCTGAAGTTCATTTCCTTACTAGAAATAATCCCATATTCATACAGAGGTATTAACTGATACTCGTACCAGTTTGTTTTCAGACACAGTAGTTCTCATCTATAAACCTCGAGAGAAACAAAATAAATTAGAAACTGGAGACGGAACCATAGATAACTGGATATGAGTAGAGGGTCCTACTGAACTGCCGGTCAAACGAAAGCCGTTGCGTGCACGCACGTACTGCAGCTCATTAGCAGGCCGGCGACAGTGTAGTGGCGCCATCCAAACGGAAGACTGGCATACATGGTGTGAGGAGGACCATTCTAGTGGTAGTACTACCAAACACCCCAAACCCAATAACACCACGATTACGTGTTGCACCTGTCTGTTGGCAGACGACCCCTTCAAGCGTACACAATCTCCGAATATTGTTTTATTCCTGTTACTGAGTGCTTTAGCGGTCCAAATAGTGAGAATGACAGATGAACTGGTTCTGTGATTTATGCGTAACAGGTTAACTTGGGGAGATGGTAACTCATTTTTCTACACAGGTGATTAATTTCTGTGGCACATTCGTTGCCCTACAGTTATGAACCAGGTTGGCCTGTGGCACTCAATACACCCGTGTTCACAAACGTATTGCTGGAATAGGAGGTAGTGTTAAGGTGTTGGGCTGTGCTCTTTGTTGTAGCACTGTCGCCATCAACGACATCGCCGTCTTCCTGCTGCAGTCCAGCCTGTCTCTGAGTGGCAACGTGCAGGCCATCTCGCTGCCCACCGCTGGATCCGTCCCCACTGGTAAGTCCGCAGGCCGTGTCTGATGTTGTCATCAGTCGCTGTTACTGGAATGTAGTAGCTATAGGCCATATCCACAGCGTAGAAAATACACTTGTTTACAGAAAACTTTTAATGCAAAGCAGCAGACTAGCCATAAAAATTGTAACTGGTTGAGGTTTCCATTAAAAATGTGCCGTATTATGTAACAGCGTAGGAATGTTGTTTAACGAAAAAGCAGTCTACTCTTTCTCTAGGATATTGTTCTCCCATTTATTTTCATATTTTGTGTTTAGCGGCGTCATAGTCTAGTCATTTCTTTTCCGTTTGCTATGTAGTGATAGTTGCAGAATAAACCATAGCGATAAAAGATTGCTTACAAGTTCAACAACTTATTTTTTACGTATATCTATAAAATGATTCGCTGGTTCAGACTGCCTATAACCATCTTTTGCTGTCAGAGGTAATCGTGCAGGTTCAAATTGGCCTCCCTGTTTACTCTGTCAGAGACGTCTTATTATAATTATATTCTCGACCGTATACCTGTTCAACAGTGATAGTGTCAGCCTTATGAAATGGCCAACTGTTGCTTCCCATGTTACCGTTTCATTAAGAAGGAACAGCCGATTTGCGCATATTCTAGATGTGATGCCACACAGAGATATGTGCATGTAAGTGACTGAGCTGGAGTGAAATAGACACGTGTCACGCAAGATTAGTTCAAATTAGAATATATAGTAAGAACTGACCTGAAAGTAATAGCTTGATTCTGTTTGATCAGAAATAAAAATACTGTTTATCCAAAAACGTTTTGCCATAGTTGGATGAGGGTGATGTTTTACCGTTGGATGATATAGAGGAAAGTTAATCACATGATGCTAAACATTTTTCCGGTTTGCACAACCCATCTTTATTACAAACGAGGAGATTATCTAGCTATCTATACTATCGAGTTTTATTTTCCTTTCTCTTTCTACCCCTGCGTGTCACTGTCAACTGCTTTATTGCCTTATAAATTCATAAAATGTCTATTTTTAATAGAGTGCTGTGATGCTGTCCTGCAGACATGTTTGTTCATGATTGTCTCTTACCGTTCCTTTCCCTTGACCGCTAGATAATTATCACCATATGGCGAATTATTTTCAGTCACTTGCAGCAGTTTGTGTAAACTAAACTCATAGTTACTTCGTGGTCCCTTTCGCCTCTACAGATATCTCTCTTTTTCTTTGGATGGCTGCGTGATTGTCGGTTCCTGTTTAATTCCTGTAAATGATCACAAGTAACGGAACTTAATGCCCACCTTAATCGGACCTGGGTCGTTCTATAATTGCAGTCACGATCACGCGCTTTAGGGCAACACTGCAGAGTCATTCAAAACAAATGGGTACCCTGAATTAACAAGTACAAACAAGTTCCAAGCGTACTCCACCATGCAAATCCCACCTGTCACCTGTAAACTACAGTAATTTTTTCTACTAATATCAACTTTGATTATGAACACTCGTATTTCATGAGATTTGAAGTCACTGGTTACACGCTCTTGAACCCTAGGCTATGATGAACGCTGCAGTCGATGGATGAACATTTAAGGAATGTGGCGTTGTTCTGTGTTACCGAAGATTTTACAGCGTCTTCTACATCTTCATCATACTCTGCAGGCCACCTAATGGTGTGTTGCGGAGGCTACTTTTTGTACCGCAAACTGAGCCCTCCAACCCTGTTCCACTCGCGAATAGCGCGTGGGGAGACTGATTGTCGATTAGGCACTGTGCTGGCTCCAATTTATCGAATTTTCTCCTCGTCGTCTTTACGCCAGACGTATGTAGGGGGAAGTAATACGTTGTCTGACTCTTCCCGGAAAGGGCTCTCTTTACATTTCAATAGTAAATCTCTCCGTGATGCACAACGCCTCTCTTGTAACGTCTGCCAGTGGAGTTCGTTGGGTGTCTCCGTAACGCTTTCGTGCAGACTAAATGATTCCGTGACGAAACGTACCGCTCTTCGTTGGATCTTCTCTACCTCTACTATCAGTCCGATCCGGTAAGGCTCTCAGATTAATAATACTCAAGAATCGGGCGAACAAGTGCCATATAAGCTACTTCTTGCTTGGATGAGTTACATTTCCGTAAGAGTCTTCCTATGAATCTGCCATCTGCTTTTCCCGCTATATGTTTTATATGGTCGTTCCACTTAGAGTCGTTCCGGATCATTACTCGTAGATATTTTACGGCATATACTGTTGCCAGTGGTTTGTCATCAATAGCGCAGCTGTACATCAGTGGATTTCTTTTCCTATGTGTGTCAAATATGTTACATTTATTTACGTTCAGGGTCAACTACCAGAGCCTGCACCATTCAGCAATTCTCTTGAAGTCATTCTGCAAATGGCTACTATCTTCTGGCGTTGCTACTTTGTTATAGACAACCGTATCATCATCGAACAGCCTTAAACAGCAACCGACACTTTTTACCAAATCATTTATGTATATTGTAAACAGTAACGGTTCAACCACACTTACTTGGGGTACACCGTAAATTACCTCTATATCTGTCGGTTGTGTTTCGTTTGGAGCGACGTGACGAGCTAGACCTTCCGTTTTGCAGCTGGATCGTCTGCGATCCTGTCAGGCTGGGGTAGCACCAGCACTGGAATCCTGCCCCACGTGCCCGACATCCTGCAGTGGGTCGAAGTCAGCATCGTCAGCAACACGGAGTGCGCAGAGCTACTGGGCGACAGCGAGCTCAACGACGACAACATCTGCACCGGGCCCGTGACCGGCGGCATCTCCGCCTGCTCGGTAAGTAGCCTGCCGGAGCCGCAGGCGGCGCCTGTGCCCCAGCGGGAGGCCGGTATTAGCGAGTAATGGAATCTGTACACTCACGAAAACTTCAGACGTCTTGCATCAGTTAACCCTTTCAAAACTTTCCGTTCAGGTATGCGAGTGTTGTTCGAATACATACAGGGTGATCAAAAAGTCAGTATAAGTTTGGAAACTTAATAAACCACGTAAAAATGTAGATAGAGAGGTAAAAATTTACACACATGCTTGGAATGACATGGGGTTTTATTAGAACCAAAAAAAGTTCACAAAATGTCTGACAGATGGCGCCCGACAGCAAAACTGCTACCGTGACGGGTGAGAGGTACGCCGATATGTTACAGAATCGCATCATCCCCAGCCTGGCAGATAAACACCTGCTGGAACGTACGATGTTTATGCAGGATTGCGCTCCACCCCATATTGCCAGACGCGTGAAAGATCTCTTGCGCGCGTCGTTTGGTAATGATCGTGTGCTCAGCCGCCACTTTCGTCATGCTTGGCCTCCCAGGTCCCCAGATCTCAGTCCGTGCGATTATTGGGTTTGGGGTTACCTGAAGTCGCAAGTGTACCGTGATCGACCGACATATCTAGGCGTGCTTAAAGACAACACCCGACGCCAATGCCTCACCATAACTCCGGACATGCTTTACAGGGCTGTTCACAACATTATTCCTCGACTACAGCTATTGTTGACGAATGATGGTGGACATATTGAGCATTTCCTGTAAAGAACATCATCTTTGCTTTGTCTTGCTAATTATTGCTATTCTGATCAGATGAAGCGCCATCTGTCGGACATTTTTTGAACGTATGTATTTTTTCGATTCTAATAAAACCCCATGTCATTCCAAGCATGTGTGTCAATTTGTATCTCTCTATCTACATTATTCCGCGATTTATTCAGTTTTCAAATATATATTGACTTTCTGATCACCCGGTGTTTTACCATCACGAAACGTAGAAACTGGAGTTCACTGAAGAGATAGGTAGCTGCATCAGTGCTTAACTTCTAGTTCTCTTACAGAGGTAGACAATATTGGGAACAGTCAACAGCATTCACAGTTGGGCTACTGGTGGCAGTCAAACTGATTGCAGTTTCTGGATCATTCCGATAATAGGTCATCATTTGTACGATAAATGAAAGCTACTCGAACTTACAGTATCTTGCAAGATAAGCATTTACGTGAAAAAACATAACGAGCAAGACACTCTGAACTGCTCTAAGCAGTCACACAGGCATGAGGAAACTGATAAAAATCTTATTTTAAACATGCAGAAAAGAAAAGATCAAATGATCAGTCGCGCGGAGTGGCAGCGCGGTTTGAGGCGCCATGTGACGGATTGCGCACCCCTCCCGCCGGAAGTTCGAGTCCTTCCTCGGGCTGGGTGTGTGTGTTGTTCTTAGCAATAGTTAGTTTAAGTTAGTTTAGGTACTGCTTAAGTCTAGGAACCGATGGCTTCAACAGTTTGGTCCCTTAGGAATTCACACACACAAAAGATAAGATCAAAAGGATTAACGGGGTAGTAATAAGTTCAGATGGAATGGCTTGTACGAGGTCTATTTCTTAAGTAAGAACTGTCGTCCTGACACTGACTCTTTCTTTTGAAACTCAGGAGCAATTAGTAATCACCGGGTGCTAGATCAGCGCTACACGTTCTCTTGGACTTCTGCATCAACGTTCTACACCGCGTCTTCAATAATGAGTAATAATCGATCACTTTGCAATTCATTATCAACATTTGTAAAGAAAGCCATATCTAAACGTTCGAAGAATTTTGGAAACCATTTCACCTATTGTGGTGATTTCTGCTTAAGATTCACTAAGCTTTCAATGAATTTCGATCTCTTTGAAGAGTCTTTTGCACGGGGAACGAATTACGACACGTGTTTGACACTATACAGCGAAGTAGGCCATAGTTAAGACGACGATAACTCAAAACAAAAACACGCCTTCTATAATGATCTCCAACAGACGTATTAATTACGAGCCCAGAACCTCACTATCTGATAAATCCACATGTCACTGGGTGTGCCGCATGCTGAGTGCTTGACTTCTTTCTCTGCAGGGAGACTCCGGCGGCCCACTGGCCCAGGACGGCACCCTCATCGGAGTCGTGTCCTGGGGAATCATCCCCTGCGGTTCTGTCGGAGCGCCTTCCGTCTTCACCAGGGTGTCTTCCTTCACAGACTTCGTCAGCCAGTACGTTTAAACCCTTCACGATGGGACCTGTGATCTTGATTGATTAACGCATAATAAAAATACTAAAAAAAACCTGCAGTCTTATTTTTTCCCTACATTCTGAAACCGAGGCTCTTGAACAATGATGAAACTCACTGATTCTCACTGAACAATCAAATAACTAGTCGCTCCAAAGGGCGGAGCTACAATGTCTTAAGAACACAGAATCGTAAACAAACTACAGAACGATAAAGTTGGAATGCACGCGACGTTCTTCCTAGACGAACGGAACTTTTCGGAAAACAGGAAAATTATTAGGGAATGAAAGGCTTCAACATTATTTCTTAAATCTGCAAAGACGTACTGCTATGAATGTCATTAGCAGCAAGCTCTTCAACAAAGATGTTTACGGGTGCAGCTTTGCACTCTGCTTATTTCCATCACCACGTTCTGCAGAACACATATGAAGGACTTATTTCAATAGTGGTACAAGTCCATTTTTATTCGTTCTGAGATACAGAGTCCTAAAGTTAAAAGAGCGATGAAAAATCTGCAGTTGAGATTCCAGAAAGAATCAAGCATATGGCTTCTTGCTAGAGATGAACGTTTCTTTCTGTTTGTTTGCATCATTGATTTCAGAAGAATTATAGGCAGAAAAGTGGAGGTAATGGACCTGTACCACAAATAAGCTCTTCACATCTGGCTTACCACTAACAATTTGAAAGGAAGATTTTTATAGCATCAGTGACTTCTGAAAAGCAAGGATTACAAGACTCAGCTTCGTTACACACATGTACCGAAGCTACAGGAAGGCAACGGGAACTTTAATACTTAAGTGTCCTAGACGAATTGGTGACTAGAAGCGGAAAGCTGACTCAGTTGGGAAAGGATGAGACGCAGAGCAAGATTGGTCTTTTTGAAGGAACTTATCTGAAGTGATATAGCGAAACGCTGGGTAACCTGCCTCTGACTGGACGCTGCTTCACTAAAGTGCATGTCTTGTATACTAATCGACTTCACTAACTGTAATAAAGCTATGCCAGGAGTTAATTTACTATTCAGTCGACGTTTGATGCCTAGGAACGTAGTTCCTTCAATTAGATTCAGCAACTTTGGATGCAGACTGTCCACTGTTTTCAGTGTATCACGATAAAGCTATAGTTCTCTTTCAGTTTTCGTGTAGTGTTGTGCACTCGTAATTTAGGATCAGGCAACATCGACAATTAGTCTTTCTGAGAAAATAGCGCGATCAACATTCTTATGTCACGGCGTCGCTGGTCTGCACTTCCAACGTCTGAAGTTCTTTCATGATCACCTGAGGCACAACTTCACAAGCGTCTGTAAAAGCTACCAGACTGGCGAGACTTGGAACGCAGGGAGATTCACAAGGAGACTGCCGTATCTACATCTACATGATTACTCCGTGTTCATACTTAAGTAACTGGCGCCGTCCGGGGTTGAAGAGCGGTTCTAGGTGCTTCAGTCTCTAACCGCGCGACCGTACGGTCGCAGGTTCGAATCCTGCCTCGGGCATGGATGCGTGTGATGTCATTAGGTTAGTTAGGTTTAAGTAGTTCTAAGTTCTAGGGGACTGATGACCACAGATGTTAAGTCCCATAGTGCTCAGAGCCATTTGAACCATTTGTGATTTAAATGACTGGCAGAGAGTTCATCCAAACACCTGCATGCTATTCCTCTACCGTTCCACTTTTCAACAGCACACAAACACTAAATCCTTCTATGCAAGCTCTGATTCCCCTTACTTCATTGTGATGATCATTTCTCCTTAAGTAGATGCGCGCCAACAAAATATTTCCGCACTCGAAAGAGAAATTTGGAAGCTGAAATTTCATGAGTATGGTTGGAATTAAGATATCAGAGGAGAGATAGTGTTACGGAGTTCTAGTTCACTAGTACAATTACCTGTGTTCTCCGTTCTGTAAGCTCCAAACCGGAGAGCTATGTCCTCAACTAAGTACAACACTTAACGCTGAATGTACGTTTATTACAGACATGAAAGCACAGACAGAACAGAACAGAACTGTCTCGAGGACAGAGAATATTAATATTTATCAAAACGTTGGATACTCCTGGAGCCCACACAGAAGCATACCGACAATCCTTCTTTCCACGAACAATACGAGACTGGAATAGAAGGGAGAACCGATAGAGGTACTCAGGGAACCCTCCGCCACACACCGTCAGCTGGCTTGCGGAGTATGGACGTAGATGTAGATGTAGAAAATGCAAACATTAGAATCATAACAAATTTCGGGAACCTTCTGCTAAGGATAAACTCTAAATAACAATATTTGGTGGTGATCAGATTTGAATGTACGACCCGCAGTATCCCTCTCCTGGAGACACAGCGACCCACTGTTTTAAAAGTTCACAATGGAGCCGACTACCGCATTCTAGGTCTAGATCCTCTCAGTGGTCCTCTGTACGGAAGCGCTGGAGGATCCTCAGATTCCTTACGTTCGCCAATGTTGTCACATTATCTTCAATATCAGGAGTAACGAAGATAGCCCCTCCTGTTGAAGCTTCGCAATCATCAAGTGGGCCTTCAATTTCGGTGAACATAAAGCCTCTATTGTCGATCTGTACCTGAAGACTATAATAGAGCTTCATACGGAGGAGATGGACGACTTGTCGGCTGTTCTACCTGTCTACTTTATGAAGAGTCACAGTCCTGTAGTTTCTATGTGGTTTCCAACAAGCGACGAAAGATATGATAGGGCCCAGAGTCGCCCTTTAATAAATTTTCTGATGGTCCAAGATTGCGCACAGACGCAAAGATTCATATCAAGTCTCCCAGGCTGTATCTCACTGACCGGTGATTGGCGTTATAGCGCTTTCACTTCTTCTCATGAGCGTCCAGAATCTGCATGCAGGCTAGCTGTGTTGCTTCTTCGGTCTTTGTCAAGGGGTTTTCACATAGACACCCTCAATATCGTCTATTTAACAATAAAATTCGCCAAACAGCTATGCAATTGAAATTTTGTTTTATTTTACTTTCACTGCCAGTTTTGGCAGTTCATTATGCCATATTCAGGCCCCAAATGAATGGCTCTTTGGCGAATTTTATTGTTTAATATTTGACCAGTCGTTGTCCCATGTCCACAAGGGATCAATAGTCTAATTAAAACAGGAACAATGTATCCATTGTCGCTTCGGCCTCGCGATAATGGAGCAGAGAGAACTGTGTGAAGTCTGTAGCGTCATACGCAAACATCACTATGGGCGCTATCACAACCCAATCTCTTTGTTCGACATGAACATATGAGCTCATCGAGAACAAATACGCCAATTCTTATTAATGTGTTCTGTGAGACCACTCGTCTTTGGGTGGAAGGCAGTGTTTCTTCGTGTGCACGATGGCGTAATGTGAAGCTACCTTTGATAAAAGTCTCGATTGGAAACGTTTTCTACAATCAGTGATCATTACAGAAGGTGCTGCATGTTTCAAAGTGATGCCTTCTACAAGGAAGCTTCAATTTCCGAAGTTCCGGCAGTCGACCCAGCTTAGGTAACAGCGTAAAGCTGAAGTACTGAGTGTAAACTATACCCATCGACTCCTGTTTGTCGACTTCCAGAACCTCCCCAAGAGACCGATTCCAATCCGATGTAATGGCGCTGCTGCTGGCGGAATTGGTATCGGATGCCCAGCAGGTAATAGGCTCGTGCTTCTGCCACTGCAATCCTTACGGTGGCTCACATAGTGTCTAACGAATCAGTAAAGAACTGGCCATTGACACCAGCGTCTAATTCTGTCTGGAGTCTTTACGAATCACGCGTGACCAGATGTTGGAGCGTCATGCTCCATGACAGCTGGCCATATATGAGTTGGGATGACTACCAACCATTTCCACGTCCTTGGTCCATATTTGCTCCCATACTATATTCCGATTATTAATTGGAGACGTCCTTGGATGTGCTCCTCCTTCTTAAGCAATTATACAGTTTTCAGCACAGCTGAGCCTTCATTCTGTTCATCAGTAGTGTCATTTCATGCAGCGATGACTGAGATTTCATTTACGCTGCTATGTTCCGCAGGAACCCATGTACGGAAACAAGTCTTTGGTGTTTGAGCAACAAGGTTGATTAGAATTTTGCAGAATACACCGACATGATCTTTTTGTATGACGAAGATCACGGTAATGGAAGAACTGCTCGTAGCCTTTATCAAGATCGTTATCCACAACCTCCGACTCCATCGCATATGCTACAAATACGGAACGATTTCGAAAATGGGTGCCTTCACCGTCATCAGGAATGTCTGTGTTGCTCTGTGTAGACGCCGCACTCCCGAATTGCAAGTTTAACTGTAAACAACAGTTCCACAATCTGTGACATTCTCGCGAATGAAACAGTGACCCGTATGTACAATACATTTCCTTTAATTTACGTCTATGGTCACAAACTTTTTGTTAATAGGTTACCGGTTTCGGTCTATAATGACCATCATCAGATCTGTTTTATAAAAACAAAGTCCTAATGTACTGCAGCAATAGTGGCATTTAACATTAGACGATGCCACTATGGCTGTAGTACATTAGGACTTTCCTTTTGTAAAACAGATCTGATGATGGTCATTATATACCGAAACCGGTAATCTATTAACAAAAAGTTTGTGACCATAGACGTAAATTAAAGGAAACTTATTGTAAACAACAGTGGTTGTCAAAACTGATTAAGCTACCCTTTTTTCTTTAGTTATTAATAAGTAGAATTGTAAAACAAGTAATGTACCGGGTCACGCCTAATGACTTACTTGTACAAGTGGTTGCGTGACCAACATGTTTTCAAATGGTTTTAGGATGGAAACGGTACGTTTCCGAACATGGGCTTAATTCAAAATTTTATTTGGTCAGTCTCTACAAGTCCTAGAAGACTGTAAGAGGAATTTTAGGGCCTCCTGTGTAGAGCTATGATGTGGAACTGCGCCAATAATGTCTGTAGGAGTTGAGAGCTAGGTTTCATTGACTGACGGTCTGTTGAACTGAATGTTCCTCTCCAGTCACATGCTGCAATTGTTTCGAGGTGTTGAGAATAACTTGCAAGGTGGTTTCCTAGAATACGTTATCAGTCAATGTTCTTCACCTTTTATATTTTACAATACTTTTAGCATATCTCTTACACTATAAAATTTATTGTTTTATATCAACTACCACACACAATTGACAGTGAGAGGAGCAGGAGCGTTTGAGATCGATGCCGCAGTATTTTAAAGTTTGTCCTTGTGCTTTGTTAATTGTAAAACAGTAGGCTAATTTGACTGGAAATTACAGTCTTTTAAATTGGAATGGCAGTTCGGTAGAGATCAGTGGTCTTCCGGGAATAAATAACGTGTGCCCTTTGCGCTTCCTAGTCGCTTCTGAGTAGTATGATCGGAGATACACTTTTAAGTCACAGGCCTTCTCCTATTTGTAAAAGTTTTTGAACAAAATGTGCTGTTGTTTCATCTTTCGATAGTTCAGCTCTCATATTTTGTTAGTCGCACTATTTGTATGCATGGCCAGAGATGCGATTCTTTTAAGCATACATTAATCTCGTCTACTGGTGTTGACGATGATTGGAACTGTTTGTCGAAAATCTGAGAGTACGAGTAGAGCTCCTCCCACCACTTCAGAGTTTCCTCGCAAGTCCATGGCTCCGAGTGATTTTTTTTGTGCCATTGTGCTTTCTTCCCAGAAGACAATTTTAGCTTGCTTTAGAAGCTCACCCCGTCAAGATGCTCTTGAGATTTTGCATACCGGGAATTATTCTTCGGCTATATTCAATGATAATTGTACGACGGAATGGGCAATGCATCCTCCTCCCATAAGTGTGACTGGATGATGCTAGTGCAAGTGGGATGCTTTGTTTAGCACATATTTCCGTCAGCAATAGATTTATTGTAAGCATTTTCTCGGCGCCACCTGATGCGCCAAAGTAAAAAATTCCGTCAGTGTTGTTGTCGATCCGGTCCATGATATGGTTGTAAAATTCCTTTTGATTGTCTTTGAGGAGCCGTTTGTTGTGAGCAATGCATTGAAGTAGTTCGTTGATGCTGTAGCTGTTTCCCTTTGTAATTTCTAAGTTTAGCACACTGATAGCATCCTTTTGTGGTGCTTGCATTCCAAATTGTACTAAGGTCTGGTTGTTTATCGCTAAACATTTATCTTCTATGTGAATGAGTATTTCATTGAAGATGTCGTCGTTGATTGCGATGTTCAGTTCAGGATGAGAATGCCGGATTTGGTACTGTATCTTCCCTCATATTCTCTTTGAAGGAGTCCCATAACTGTTTTCGATTCGATGGTTTACATGTTGTTAGAATTATGGCGAGTAAGTCTCTGGTTTATTCAGCTGAGGCTGCGAGAGAATCTTCTTGTAGTGTTAATTCCCAGTCGTCGTTGCTTTCCAGTAGTCTTAAGCGTTGGCATGCTTCTCTCTACGTCTGGCATAGGTAACCATCAACAATTTCCAGATCTGTGACACTTGTTAGTCCCCGTATTTCGTGTAGCAACATTCGGAGATAGAAACACATGACGTTGGTTCGGATGTACGGTGTATACTCGGCCTAGTGCGCCAGTTTTCATGATTCTTGGGCGATCTTATAGTGGAATTCCTTGTTCTCAAAATGGTTCAAAGGGCTCTGAGCATTATGGGACTTAACATCTGTGGTCATCAGTCCCCTAGAACTTAGAACTACTTAAACCTAACTAACCTAAGGACATCACACACATCCACGCCCGAGGCAGGATTCGAACCTGCGACCGCAGTAGTCGCGCGGTTCCGGACTGAGCGCCTGAACCGCTAGACCACCGCGGCCGGCTCCTTGTTTTCGTCATCGTCCTCGGCATATAGTAATGTTTATGTGAATGGATACGTTTGGCACAGTTGGTAAAAAGCTGTTAACGTTGTGTTCTGAGGTGGTTCGCTTGCAGTTTTTCTTGCGTGTCGCTTGTGAAGTAAGCTCTCTGTCCATTCTCCAAATGTCCGCTAGATGTAGCACTGTTGGTTCTCGTTCGTGTATAGAAAAAACCGAAAACCTGCCACGCTGCTTCGTTACTGTTGATACGTATATCTTCCCATTTGATGTATGAGGGATTTCGTTGTTTCAATTTTGTTATTCGCTGCCTTTGGCTATTTGAAATACTGCCATGTCACTGCCTTTGTTCACATGCTTACAGATGTATTTGACGGATTTCGCTGAATCGCAGTAGTTTACATTCATGTGGCTCTGAGCACTATGGGACATAACATCTGAGGTCATCAGTTCCCAAGAACTTAGAACTACTTAAACCTAACTAACCTAAGGACATCACGCACATCCATGCCCGAGGCAGGATTGGAACCTGCGACCGTAGCGGTAGCGCGGTTCCAGACTTAAGCGCCTAGAACCGGTCGGCCACACTGGCCGGCTACGTTCATGTGTGCTTGGAACATTTTGGAAGGTAGTGTGTTATGTGGTGCTACCCATCTATTGTCTTTTTCCATTTCGGCGCTGCTTCGTATTTGCATTTTTGCTGTTAAGCCACCGTTTATGGGTGATCGTCGTGTATATTTGGGACAGTCGTCAACTCCGGTTTGTGTGTCGCCCAAGTATGGTTTCGCGTATCTTTTTGTATATTTTCTATCGCTCATGCATGGCGAATTGGGGTTTAATGACCGCATGGTCCTAGAATCATGTTTTTCATTACCATGTCGTACAGTTCCGGCTTCTACCCTCAATCACTGTATCACTGTAACCAGTCATATTTCACCGTTTATTTTTATTCACTCACTCCACTTAATTTTCAGGTTCTCGCTTCATCACTGATAAGGAAACCACGAAGAGTCTTGCTTTATATACCCCTACCAACGGGTCCTCCCCCCAAGAACCATGGACCTTGCCGTTGGTGAGGAGGATTGCGTGCCTCAGCGATACCGATAGCCGTACCGTAGGTGCAACCACAACGGAGGGGTATCTGTTGAGAGGCCAGACAAATGGTTCAAATGGCTCGGAGCACTATGGGACTTAACATCTATGGTCATCAGTCCCCTAGAACTTAGAACTACTTAAACCTAACTAACCTAAGGACATCACACAACACCCAGTCATCACGAGGCCAGACAAACGTGTGGTTCCTGAAGAGGGGCAGTAGCCTTTTCAGTAGTTGAAGGGGCAACAGTATGGATGATTGACTGATCTGGCCTTGTAACACTAACCAAAATGGCCTTGCTGTTCACGTACTGCAAATGGCTGAAAGCAAGGGAAAACTACAGCCGTAATTTTTCCCGAGGGCATGCAGCTTTACTGTATGATTAAATGATGATGGCGTCCTCTTGGGTAAAATATTCCGGAGGTAAAATAGACCCCCATTCGGATCTCCGGGCGGGCACTACTCAAGAGGACGTCGTTATCAGGAGAAAGAAAACTGGCGTTCTACTGATCGGAGCGTGGAATGTCAGATCCCTTAATCGGGCAGGTAGATCAGAAAATTTAAAAAGGGAAATGGATAGGTTAAAGTTAGATGTAGTGGGAATTAGCGAAGTTCGTTGTCAGGAGGAACAAGACTTTTGGTCAGGTGAATACAGAGTTATAAATACAAAATCAAATTGCGGTAGTGCAGGAGTAGGTTTAATAATGAATAAAAAAATACTAGTTCCGGTAAGCTACTACAAACAACACAGTGAACGCATTATTGTGGCCAAGATAGACACGAAGCCCACACCTACGACACAAGTACAAATCTATATGGCAACTACCTCTGCAGATCACGAAGAAATTTAAGAAATGTATGATGAGATAAAAGAAATCATTCAGATAGTGAAGGGTGACGAAAATTTAATAGTCATGGGTGACTGGAATTCGAGAGTAGGAAAAGGGAGAGAAGGAAACGTAGTGGGTGAATATGGATTTGGGGGAAGAAATGAAAGAGGAAGCAGCCTGGTAGAATTCTGCACAGAGCATAACTTAATCATAGCTAACACTTGGGTCAAGCATCATAAAAGAAGGTTGTATACATGGAAGAATCCTGGAGATACTAGAAGGTTTCAGATAGGTTATATAATGGTAAGAGAGAGATTTAGGAACCAGGTTTTAAAATGTAAGACATTTCCAGGGGGAGATGTGGACTCTGACCACAATCTATTGGTTATGAACTGTAGATTAAAACTAAAGAAACTGCAAAAAGGTGGGAATTTAAGGAGATGGGATCTGGATAAACTGACTAAACCAGAGGTTGTACAGAGTTTCAGGGAGAGCATAGGGGAACAATTGACAGGAATGGGGGAAATCAATACAGTAGAAGAAGAATGGGTAGCTTTGAGAGATGAAGTAGTGAAGGCAGCAGATAATCACGTAGGTAAAAAGACGAGGGCTAGTATAAATCCTTGGGTAACAGAAAAAATATTGAATTTAACTGATGAAAGGAGAAAATATAAAAATGCAGTAAACGAAGCAGGCAAAAAGGAAAACAAACGCCTCAAAAATGAGATCGACAGGAAATGCAAAATGGCTAAGCAGGGATGGCTAGAGGACAAATGTAAGGATGTAGAGACTTATCTCACTAGGGGTAAGATAGATACTGCCTACAGGAAAATTAAAAAGACCTTTGGAGAAAAGAGAACCACTTGTATGAATATCAAGAGCTTTGATGGAAACCCAGTTCTAAGCAAAGAAGGGAAAGCAGAAAGGTGGAAGAAGTATATAGAGGGTCTATACAAGGGTGATGTACTTGAGGACTATATTATGGAAATGGAAGAGGATGTAGATGAAGATGAAATGGGAGATACGATACTGCGTGAAGAGTTTGGCAGAGCACTGAAAGACCTGATTCGAAACGAGGCCCCTGGAGTAGACAACATTCCATTAGAACTACTTACGGCCTTGGGAGAGCCAGTCCTGACAAAGCCCTACCATTTGGTGAGCAAGATGTATGAGACAGGCGACATACCCTTCAAGAAGAATACAGTAATTCCAATCCCAAAGAAAGCAGGTGTGGACAGATGCAAAAATTACCGAACTATCAGTTTAATAAGTCACAGCTGCAAAATTCCAACGCGAATTCTTTACAGACGAATGGAAAAACTGGTAGAAGCCGACCTCGGGAAAGATCAGTTTGGATTCCGTAGAAATGTTGGAACACGTGAGGCAACACTGACCCTACTACTTACCTTAGAAGCTAGATTAAGGAAAGGCAAACCTACGTTTCTAGCATTTGTAGACTTAGGGAAAGCTTTTGACAATGTTGACTGGAATACTCTCTTTCAAATTCTGAAGGTGGCATAGGTAAAATACAGGGAGCGAAAGGCTATTTACAATTTGCACAGAAACCAGATGGCAGTTATAAGAGTCGAGGGACATGAGAGGGAAGCAGTGGTTGGGAAGGGAGTGAGACAGGGCTTTAGCCTATCCCCGATGTTATTCAATCTGTATATTGAGCAAGCAGTGAAGGAAACAAAAGAAAAATTCGGAGTAGGTATTAAAATCCATGGAGAAGAAATAAAAACTTTGAGGTTCGCCGATGACATTGTAATTCTGTCAGAGACAGCAAAGGACTTGGAAGAGCAGTTGAACGGAATGGATAGTGTCTTGAAAGGAGGATATAAGATGAACATCAACAAAAGCAAAACGAGGATAATGGAATGTAGTCGAATTAAGTCGGGTGATGCTGAGGGAATCAAGTAAGGAAATTATATACTTAAAGTAGTAAAGGAGTTTTGCTATTTGGGAGCAAAATAACTGACGATGCTCGAAGCAGAGAGGATATAAAATGTAGACTGGCAATGGCAAGGAAAGCGTTTCTGAAGAAGGGAAATTTGTTAACATTGAGTATAGATTCAAGTGTTAGGAAGTCGTTTCTGAAAGTATTTGTATGGAGTGTAGCCATGTATGGAAGTGAAACATGGGCGATAAGTAGTTTAGACAAGAAGAGAATAGAAGCATTTGAAATGTGGTGCTACAGAAGAATGCTGAAGATTAGATGGGTAGATCATATAACTAATGAGGAGTTATTGAATAGGATTGGGGAGAAGAGAAGTTTGTGGCACTTTTTGACTAGAAGAAGGGATCGGTTGGTAGGACATGTTCTGAGGCGTCAAGGGATCACCAATTTAGTATAGGAGGGCACGGTGGAGGGTAAAAATCGTAGAGGGAGACCAAGAGATGAATACACTAAGCAGATTCAGAGGGACGTAAGTTGCAGTAGGTACTGGGAGATGATCGAAGCTTGCACAGGATAGAGTAGCATGGAGAGTTGCATCAAACCAGTCTCAGGGCTGAAGACCATAACAACAACCAACGGGTAGCTTCACCAGTGGTGAATTCCAGAACATATCAAAAATGCTTCGAATGGTCGACAATTTTCGAGTGTCCCGGAATGTTCTACAATGGTCAGGTATGATCCGGGATATTTCCGGACATTCTAGAATCTTCCAAAGTGTTCCAGCTATTTCCGCACGTTTCAGAACATCCTGGATCTTTGTGAAACATTCGGGAACATTCTAGAATTTTGTGGAACGTTCTCGAAGTCTCTCGAATGTTTTGAAATGTTCTAGAAATTTCTATTGGCCGAAACTTTCCCACCCTTATATCTTCACGCCTTTTAGGTAGAAACGGGAACCTTCTTCACGTATGGGGGATGGAGAGCTACCACACCATATAACTCCCTTGATCTTACCGGAACTCGTTTCTGAGTCTTACCGCCACGCACACTGTACACTTACTCTTAAAATATATATTGTTTTAAAAGAAAACAAGTCTGTTGGTGTCTGCGGGACATCTTCCTCCTGCTCCCTGGGGCCAGCGACGGCGCAAATGCAAAATTTCTCCATGTGAAATGAAACCAGACACAAGAAACAGGCTACTTTGAAACAGAGGAGTGAATGAATAATATGGCCATTTCAAACTGGCAGACTCGTAACGGTAACGGGTGGAAATATTTTAAACATTCAGTAGAATGATGAAACAAGGAAACGTACATGGATTGCCACGATTTATAGTTAATTAAAGTTTTTAAATGCTTTATAAAAAAACGCATTTCCCTGAAACACAAAAACAACTGCTTTAGAATAATGAACTACAAATTTTTGATAAATAGCGTCCTTGGAGTCTTGGTAACGAATTTGCCGTCCCTCAAAAATGTACCAATCGGCACTCACCGCCACACTCACAAACACATCTTACAAGATGGCACAGACGGGTAATCAACCCAGGGAACTACAGCAGCGACGACAGGCGAATTACCTCCTTGCTGTATCATCTGGGTGAATTAAGTGCTGATCGTACTCGGCAATTTCGTCTGTGTTGAGAATTCTTAATACAGTGATTGCACACCTGCTGGGGGGAAAATTTGTTGTTGTCGTTGGTCTTGGTGTGACTGCTGGGTATCTTACAGTAATTTCGTCCGCGATGGGGATTTTCTCAACCTGTGATGGTTGCATATTACGTATGGCATATATACGTCAGTGCCATACATTCGCCGTGATTAATTGTAACTGTATCCCGCGGAATAAGCGCTGTAGCTCCAACTGCTTGTCAGTGGTAAATATTGTTAGTATGCTGACCGCTATTTAGTTCCAAATTAAATCTGGACTTTAAGATGCAAGTGAGTCACACACCTATCTGTGTCGGAGGAGAGGGGGCTAATGCCCACACTTAATTAATGTACATTTAGTATTCCCTGCGAACAAATGTGTTAGAGTCCGACGGCTTAAGTAAAACTTAGTATTAATGGTAACTGCCGTCTGCTTAGGGATACTTAGTGCGAAGATAAAAATCATCTAATGCGCACTATAGAAAATACACTAGTTGTATAACAGCGTAGACAGTGGCTGTGGTGGTGGAGTTATATTACCATTAACTTTAATAGCCGGAGATATGGCAAAGTTACTGTGTGTGGTCTAACCAATTTTGACCAGTGGTTACTTATGTTGATCATCAGTTTGTGCAAGCTGGTGAAATATGTCTGTGAGTCAGGCGGTGAGTGTCGACTGGATAATTTTTTGAGAGACTGCAAATTCCATATTATGACTTTAAGTATGCCGGCTATAAGAAATTTGAATTACATTATTGAAGATACTTCTTTTTTCTGTTTTAGGGAAATGTGTTTATTTTGTAGGATTGAAAATTGTAATTAGTTATTTAAATCGTTGTAGTTCATGGACGTTTCCTTGTTTGTTCATTCTGTGTTGTAGCTTTCCACCCGCAACAATTCTGTAGTTTATCCGTCGCTGGCCCCAGGGAACAATGAGAAAAAGTCTGGAATACACAAGCGGACTTACTTTGTATTAGAGATTTAAATAAAAGAACCACTGACCGTAACCGGATGTCATTCAATAAAATCCGTCACCGCACTCCCAACCACATAAATGGAACCACGCTCTACTTCTACAATTGTGAGCCTATAACCATGTTGCCAAGACTGATTCGACTGCGACGCAGAAATTTTCCTGTGAAGCCCTTACACATCCTCCACACACCACCAATCACCCCCCAAGCAGTTTTGAGCACTGAAGAAAGACGACGAGGCCGTCGATTTGTTGTGGATGAAGAGGTGCAAGCCTGGGTATAGTCAACAACAAACCGTTTTCCATGAAGGCATTTATAACAACATACCAGTACACTTTTCTTTTTCTTCTGCTATTAAAATTACTTTCACTAAAAATAATGAATCAATTATGCGCTGAGCCATCAAGAAGTAATTCTTATTTATAAAATATGGATCTATAGTGTTCCAAAATTTAGAGAAATGGGTATAAATTACAATATCTTTGTAAAGTTCTCTGTATCATTTGTCTCATTTTCTTCTTCTGTCACTTCGTGATCTCTTCTCCTCCTAGCTTTGGCCTGTTAAGACGCGTGTATTTTGTTTATTAACTTCTTACATTAGTCTCTAACATTTTACTGAGAGGTTCCGAAGTGGAAATATGGATTAATCTTGTTGCATGAGAGCGAACAACCAGCTTGGGCGATATTTGTTTAGCCGCTATTGCTGCCATCTCATCGAGATAACTATGAATTGTAGTAATTGCTTAGAACCTGCATGTCATTTTTGATTAAAAAGGACCGATTGTCCACTGGGAAGGAAGTTAGCGCACTTGAAATATTCCAGATCTTCACTATCACAAAAATATGAAGCCAGGACAGTTTTTCCAAGATAATAATATTTTGTGTCCTACAAATGTTAATACGCAGACGTTTCGTCAGTTTAACTCGCGCTGTGCTAAGAAAGATGATTTAAACACTGGCCGTCTTGTCTCGCGGTGGGATAAACGTATTACAATTGAGATAATAAACAGTTTACTTATTTTTCCCGTGCTCTTTGTAGCATACGTAATGTTGTTTGAACCTACCGGCTCGCATTGATCAATCGATTGCTAGATAGCGACAGCGGGGCACTATCTTTGATTCTCCGCGCGATGAGCTTTGACCGGCACGAAGGAGGACACTTAGAATTTGAGGGCCACATTGGAAACAGAACTTGCGGGCTGCGCGGCCGGTTTACCTCCGCTGTCTGGAGCCGGTAGTAACCGACTTTTGCAGAGCACAGACCTCATCCCGTGAAGACAGTGTTTGGGGCTGGCTGTGGCGGCGATGCGACTCTGAAAACTTTCATGTGCCGAGCGTGTGGAGATTGTGAGTTGCACTTCGCTACCGATTCATCAAACATTTTGTCGAGACCCTTTCCGTGGCTTCTGCGCCTTCTTTTGCGAAAGTCGTAGAGCTGCGACTAGTTCTCCTTCCTGTAAGGACAGCTGTTTGATGTTTATGGCGGTTAGCTCCCAAAGAACTGAACTTTACATTCATGGAAACAACTCTGTTTCATTACAGACATTAGTCCAAACTGTTTGTGAAATGTGTGGAAGTTACGTGGTCTGTTACAGAACTAGTTGAATTTTATTAATCAGAACTGCCTGTTTAAATTGGTCATATTTCGAGTGGCTTACCGTGGACCATGTTGAGTGCTGAACTGTGTACTACTATTCCTTTTAAATACAGTAAAGTCTAACTTAAGCACAAAGCCTTTTCACTACAGTCATTTTAGATAAGTATTACATGTCAGTGGGATTAGTCTAATTTAACCACAGTAGATTTTCATTGTAATCATTTATGTTAAGCGTTAATATTTTAATGGGGTGAATCTAATTTAATCAAAATGCCTTTTCACTGTAATTATATTAGGCGCCATCACATCTTATTTACCCTCTATGAATGAGGTTTCCATGACCCCGTTCCGATTTTTATCCATGAGTTTTTATCTCACCGGCTCTTGCAAGTTGAGTTGGCACTTCACTCAGCGCCCCTCGGATTCAGGAGAACGATCCCACATGGTTCTGTATTGTCACACTCTTCCTCTTACCCATTGATGAACTAATAAATTCCGTTGGGCCTTTGGTTACCCTGGCTTTGCATTTGATGTAGCTCCCACTTAGTAGCATCTGCTGAGCACCGACTCCAAGGCGCTATCTGACAGGCGTCTGTAATTGTTTTGTGTTCAACAAAAAATTTTGTCCTCAGCATGAAGGACTGCCAATGGGGTCACCAATTAGTGGCCTCTTAGGTAACATATTTATGAAACACCTGGAGAACATGTTGTTCAGACACATAAACTACCAAGTTATATACTGGCACCATTACGTCAATGACACAATATGCCTGATTGATGAACCACATACACACACACACAAAACAGCTGCACAATGAAATAAACAACTTACACCCAAAAATCAATTTCACATTAGAAAATGAAGCTAACAACACACTACACTTTCTAGAACTCATCGTACATAAAGCAAATAGCACACACAATTTCAGAATATCCAGGAAACCGACAACCACAAGCACCACCAGTCACAACCTATCGAACTAATGATTGGCACATACGCAAGAAAAGTCCACATTCATGCTCCGTACATTAAACAGAACCCCCGTGAACAAACGGAACTACACACAAGAATTAGTTCAATGAAACAAACAGCAGTAGAAAATGGTTATAATACCCATATGGTAGACAAATTAAACCAAAAACTATGTAAACAGTACAAAAACGAACATACCACACACACACAAGTCCTCACCAGACACAGAAGAACACAAAACACAAACAACGAACACACACAAGACACAACAGAGCAACAACACACACACAGAACAAAATGGCACATACTCACTTACAATAACAAGACTGTTCACAGAATAGGCAAGATATTAAAGAAACAGAGATTCCAAACAGGATACAGGACAGGGAACACAACACAGAAAAAGATCAGAACACAAGAAACACCCACAGATATATTTAAGAGATCAGGAATATATGAACTTACATGCAACACATTCCAGTTAGTGTACATAGGACAGACATGCAGAAAATTCAAAAGCAGATATTCAGAACACCTCAGAGCTTTAAAAAGCAACAGCTCCCATAGCACATTTGTTGACCACCTAATAGCCCACAATCATCACCCAACTACAATAGAAACAGACTTAAAAACACTAAAACCCACTCACAGCCTATACAGGAAACTGACCATTGAGGAAAACTTCCACATACATAAGGCAATAGCACAAGGAAAACAAGTCATAAATGAGCACACTACATTCTGTAAGGGTGCACTATTTAACACATTAAAGGAACTTTACAAAAAAGACAACACCAACAGCTGAAAGTCTACACACACACACACACACACACACACACAGACACACACACACAAAGATAATATGTAAGCAAGAGTCAAATTTGGCACCAAACTCACTGGTGAATAAATGAACACTGATTGGGCTGCTGCGTCACACAAGAACCACAATCACAGTGTTTTGGTGAAGTGCAAAGTGCTCTTACGACCTTATTTTCTGATAATACGTGTTATGTCTACGTGTGTTTCACAACAACTCACCATGATGCTGAGAATAAAAGGGGTCGCCATACAAAAACGTAAGAGAAGACGAATATAGGGGCGAAATATCGCCACAAACTAAATTACTTTTAGTGTATTAAAACTATGGGTTAACTCCCAACAAAATTTATCACCAGCATCGTTTGGTTGCAGATGACAAGCTACCTGTAAAAAATAATGCTTAAGTGGCCCTGAAAAACCATACAAACCGATTGTGATGGTACTAACAATAAGAAACGAATTGTTGTTTGAACTAAATATCATTTGTAATCATTTAATAAAAATGTTCACATTAAAGATTAAATAAAACAGAAACCCAATGATGATGGCACAGAGGTTCATAAACATGTTTGGGAACTTGGGAAAAACGGTGTTTTGCATAACTGGCGGACCTCACATCCAACAATTTTAACTGCATACACGAAAAACACAAGGAGCTGCAAATCCAAATGCTGAATATTTAGTATCTTTCACGAATGTGTATGTGTGTGTATTTACTGCTGATAGTGACTATGCATTTCAAATTTAGAATATAGTAAGTTACACTCTTTACGTATCTTTTTGATAAATAATATAGATCGTTCGGATATTTTTGAAAATAGTGGAAATTCCGGATTGTTAAGATACTTTTGAACATGATTCTACTTTACGCAGATCAGGTGAAGATCACGTACATTTTTGGTAAATGATACAGACATGGAAATACTGCGGTAGTGCGATTACCTTTACATGTTTTATTCTGGTCGTTAGGATTCTTCTGAAATCCACCCTAATAGCTTTTCATGTAAAGCACTGCTTCTGGGATGGGGAAGTGCGCTGGCCCTGCATCAAATCCGCCCAGAGGATTCACAACCAGAGTCGGTGTGCCGTCTGGTCTGTGTGTTGTTTTTAGGTGGTTTCCCCCATCCCAGTACGCAAATATTGCGCCGGTACAAGAGTCATGCCTAAGTTACAAGATTTGGAAACATTTAGAACGCTTTTGTTCACTTTTACATTAATGAAACTACACGCGGTTGGGGTACATGTATTCTGCCCCATTGGGAGGAGGTTAGGGGGTAATGACGTACTCACGCGGAAGGCTTGCAGCTGCTCCTTAAATGAACATTGCAAGATCTATTACTAACGACACCGACCCTGTGCCGATGTGGGGAAAATGTACAAGAAAAAGAAGAAAATTAAATTCCGATTCTTTTCAACATATTGCCTTGATTGTGATATCAGAGAGTTTGAAAATCAAAACTGTGATCACCCCGAAAATTCTGCAGTTCCCACCAAGTTTGATCACTGGGCTAGTTTCTCCACCTTCGATTTTTTTAGATTTCTCACCATCACCATCAAGGATATTTTTGAAATTCCCTCCACTACTTTATTATATTTTTTAATTTCTAACACCACAATGTTGGGTTCTGACTACTGCAGCGCTGACTGAGGGTGACCACTTGAAATGTGTTCCAAAGGTCCTATAGTTATATTACGCCCAGAATTTTCTTTTTTACTTTAAGGCCTCTGTTAGATACTGGTAGATTTCGTATAATCTGATCTTCTTATTATTCCTAAGTGATTTGTTGATCGTATAATTTTGCTGCCAAGGTAACAGAATACCTCCAGATCGGATAGTAGATGCTTTCCATTCTTGTTTTCATGATGTTAAAGCCTTTGCCTTTAATTTCACAGGAAGTTTTTTGATATGTGTATATGCTGGAATTGTACTTCCAACAACCATCCTCTTTTCGATTTCTTCACACTTTTTCAGCAATCTAAAGTATATGATTTGAGGATACGGATTATTCTGAAAATTAATTACAAGTGAGCACTTTACGAAACAGTTATATCTCTGCTGCGACAGTTAGCCTTCTACAGAAGCTATATTAATTGTTAATGTAGGGTTTCTCACCACTTCCCATCTTCCGACGCTGATTCGTTGCGTTAACAACCTGGAATGTATTATGTTTCGAACTGTCATTTGTTTATTGCTCATTCTACTCTCTTCATTCTTATTTGCTCCAGTATGTTGTGTGTTGATTAAGATACAATAAAATAAGTTACCAAACTTTCAGTATTCATTATTATTTATGGACCAATAGTAATAATGATGATTTGAAAATTATAACATACCACGTAATAAGCGAAGTCATTTAAAGAGCCTTCAGCAGTGTTGGGCATTTCTCTTAAGTGATGTGTGCATTTTATAATTATATAACTGTTAAGCGACATTAGTTAGAACGTGCACATTTCTTCATATGTCAGATAGCCGAGACTTTTTCTGTCATCGTAATTCCGAATTTGCAAATACGATTAACACGAGGTAGGTTCAAATGGTTCAAACGGTTCAAATGGCTCTGAGCACTATGGGACTTAACATCTGTGGTCATCAGTCCCCTAGAACTTAGAACTACTTAAACCGAACTAACCTAAGGACATCACACACATCCATGCCCGAAGCAGGATTCGAACCTGCGACCGTAGGAGTCCCACGGTTCTGGACTGAGCGCCTAGAACCGCTAGACCACCGCGGCCGGCACGAGGTAGGTGAAAGGGTATATTATAAACCATTTATATTTAGCTTCCCTGCGCACTCTAATGATTTCATTCGTTACATTTCTGTTTTTTGTCGACCTGTTTAAACATGCCTTCCGTAAACTTAAGTTTCTTCGCTGTCACCTTCCTTGTACCTATATTTGTCTACCAGTCTACAGTGACTGTTCATTCCACTTCAACTGAACTTCCTGCTGTGGTATTCATTAAAGTGGTATACCTCAGTTGCTAGAACGAAAAATTAGAACACAGCACAAAAAAGACAATGACGTCCTGTGCTGAGTGAGGGGCGTAAAAAAAGGGAACCTGCATTTGGACTGATCTGGTAGCTGCAAAAACATTTAAATCTAAGATTTTTGACATATATGTGCGTTTTTACTTCTTAGTATTTGTACCCATGTTATGTAATAGAATGCATCGTGCCCATGAAAGTAACATGATAAATGTCATGTTATATAACACGACACATGCCATCACGTTATCTAACAATAGGTGATGATTCGTGCATCCCCACTCTGGGGTATTTCGTCCTATAGATGTACATGTACTCTCGGATACTTACTGTTAGACATGCATCCTACTCTCTAGAAGAACATAAATTTGTTTCTGTTTGCTCTTACACCTCCTCACCATACATGTGACAGGGGATGGGTTTGGAGGAGAAATGGTCAACTCGGGGAGAAGCTCGATCGTCTCCGTCTATAAATTAAAAAAAAATTGTTTTACTGTACCCCAAGGAAAAAACACCCCCCCAGAAATTTTATTCCCCCTTTTTAGGTACGAGGGTTGCCCGGAAAGTAATGCACCACATTTTTTTGTCAGCTGGAAACAATGCTGCGACTGCGAAACGTTACATATTTATTATTTGATGTCTCCTGAGTGAGCACGCCTAGTTTCCGTCACTTCCGACAGATATCGTAGCTGCAGGAAAGTTTCAAAATGGCGCCTGTAGGTGATGTACGTTACAAGCAAAGTGCCGTCATTGAATTTCTCACTGCAGAAAAAAAGCTGTAGGGAATATTCACAAACACTTGTGCAAAGTCTACGGAGCATCTGCTGTCGACAGAAGTACAGTTAGTCACTGGGCACGGAGGATGAGGTCATCAGAAGGCGGTTCGGCGGAGCTCCACGATTTACAGAGGTCAGGGAGACCATCCACGTCTGTCACCCCCGACATATTGCAGCCATTAAAGGATGCCATTCGTGGAAGGCATTTTGAAGACGATGAAGAGGTGATTCACACAGTGAAGTAAAGGTTGTGCCACCAGGACAAGGACTGGACCGACAGGGCATACGCGCCCTTGTTTCGCGCTGGAGGAAGATTATATATAAAGGGATGGGGACTACGTGGAAAAATAGGGTGCGTAGATAAAACACCATTCTTTCATGTGTATAATTGTTGAGGAAAAAAATGCGGTGCATTAGTTTCTTGGCGATCCCTGTATTACATGTACGTTCTTGTTTGTTATGGTTGCTGAATCTTCTAGGTTTTGGACAGGGGATCAAGATCTTTAGCGTATAAATTTGAAGGTGCAGGTTTCCCAACACCGGTCAGGTAAAACAGCGTGCTGCGCTGAGGAAGTAGGGTTGGCACGTAAAAAAGGACGAATATGTCAAGAAGTTTAGGTTTAAATGTCTTTGATGCTGCCAGATAACTCGAAAAACTAGTTCCTTTCTTTACATACCTAACTCTGCCCTCAGGACATATTCGCCCCTTTTTAATGCTACGACACGAGCATTTTTCATTCTGTTTCCCAACTTTCACTCGTTTCACTCTTTACTTTGACATTAGACCGCCTTGTCTTGCCAATGATGTAGATTTTTGTTGGCTCAGGCGACGATTATGCGGTATAGATCTTTCTTGAAGGCGGTCGGTGGAGCTCCATAGATATTTCTTGTTGTCTTTCGAACCATGTTTCTTGAGGTGGGTATCGTCAGGATGGAAGTTCTACAGTTCCCTGGCTAGTTTGGTTGAACCAGTCCTGTTTAGCTGACCGTGTCGAGAACACAAGCCGCACCACCACATAAAGGTCACGTTCCCAGGGGAGATATTCTGCTTTATTTCCTCATATTTTTTCTTATATCTTATTTCATATTTTTTAATTGTTTAATGTTATCTTTAATTTTTTAAATTGTACTTTGTTTTAAGGTTACCAACATTTTATTCATATATGGCTGAGACTGTAAACGTAAACATATGCAAAATAACCATAAGTATTTAATACAACGGGCAAATAGCAAACATAATTATGGTACTGAACGAAGTATTAAATATTACGTGAACTTTATGGAAATAATGTTTGTAAATAGTTCATATTACGTAGATAAACTTACGACACACTTCGCAAAGATAAACATATTTAATAGCTTACTATATCGCAAGCTGTTCGATTCATACAACAAATAATAAACTATTGAAAAGTATGCATTTTTTTGCCATCTCTTATTTTAAAATTCTTGTCATCATTTATTTAAGACATGCAATAATAAAACCTGAAAGTTAAGAAACCGGCACTAAAAAAAAAAAAAAAAGGATGTGAATGATTTTCGTGCGAAATTTTGCAACATGTAGTCTGAATGTAGTATGAGAATGGTTGGCTAAAATAAGCAGAAAAACTGCGAAGAAACATATGTACTACGAAATACCGTCAGATTTTCAACCTCGTGCTAACACTGACGAACTTAAACTTGTTTTGTCCGGAAATAAATTTTCTACAAGATAACATAGTAGTTTTTGAACAAAACGCAGTTCAACATTTTCTGTTTATTAGAAATAAGATGACCATTTTTTACATGCATTACTTTCCATGTCCAAAGATATTTCGACTATTTTAAGCCACTGGTGAATAAAATATGATAAATCATAGAAAGGTAATCAGATTTAATTATCAGTTTTTTTTAATTATATCAAAATGCAGAACTTAATATGCAACACAGTTTCATATGCAGATGCGTGATAGTTCGCAAGTAAAACCCGAACGCCGAAAGAATTTTGGAAAAGATTATTACAGTTTTCGAAAGAATATATTTATTGTAATCTGTATCACTTTAAACCGTCCCAGCACGTGCAGTTCGCGCGATACTGGATTTTGCGTGCATTTTATGTGCTACTATAGACCGGTATGCCATGGCCACGGATAATGGTTTCATAAAAGAACAGGATTGCCATTAAATATATGTTTTTGTCTACCTTCTTGCAAAAATTTTAACCGGTTTGCACAAGCTTGAAACATAGGAGTGTTGCACATAAGAAAAGGCACAAAAAATTTTTTTGCACGTGAAATACGAATTAAGCTAGATTTTTGAAACTGAGTTTCCATTTTATGTAAAGAATGCATATTTATTTATTTATTTGATGTATTTTAAACAGTTCCCGACCGTTGTATTCACGTAGGAACGAATTTCAGTGTATGGAAAGCAGTCTATGTTTTCACTTCGATATGCTAACAAATTCGTATTAATTAAAATATCGCCTTACTTGGGGAACTAAGCCATTAAGTGACTTATTTTGAAACCCATATTATTTTAAGATAGCTCAATTATTTGAAAATCTTGTTGCGAAGAAAACGTGTGTAGGAATGTTCTCTTACACAAATTAAGTGAAATTAGATCACGGAAGCTATTCTCACGAAACTTGTTCCCCCATTGTGCCAGTCAATAAGCGTTAGCAACATTAGGCATAACTTAAAAAAACTAAACCAATCGTGAATACATGAACCATATCGCTAAATCTGTTTGAACAAATGTGTATGAAATGTTTCTTACTGAAAGAAATGGGAAAATTAAAGAAATAAAATTAAATTCTTTGATCAATTTAAAGTGTATTTATACAATGTTAGCACAAACCATTAGTATGGTTAAATTTAGATACATAGTAATAGTACCGCAGAATAGTAGCAGCGGTAGTAGTAGTATTAGTAGTAGGCCTCTTCAGATATTCTTACACATTACTATGACCAGCCAAGTAACTTCTGTTCAAATCTGCACTAACTTCACATTGACACAAGTGTACGACACTATTTTTCAATACGGTCACAGAGTCTCTGCAAACAATGGTCGGAATTTTATATCAGTCATTCAATTCGTCGACGATGGAACTCCAACCCTGGGTCACAGAACTGTTCTAGATTCGAGGTGTAAACGTATTCATCGCCGGAAAATGTCATTCCCTGCTCGTGTTCTTTAAGCTTGCCGAAAATATGAAAATCGTATGGTACAAGATCTGAACTACGTACATGGCGGATGCTTCCAAACCTCCCATCGAAAACGTTGAAGCAAAGCTCGTGTTGTGCACACCGTGTGGATTGTTGTATTGTTGTGAAGTAGAAAGATATCGTTGCTTAATTTTTCACGTCCCTCATTCTTTACATTTTGCCCACAAGAATCGTACTGATCCGCTTACTTCTATTTTGGAGTACGTTCCCAGTTGCTGCGCACATTTCGTCGCGCACTGTGATTTACCTGTTTGTCCGTATCGCAACAGGAATTTACTTCAGAGTTAGAGCTTCCATACTTCCCATATGTCTCCTGAGTGAAGTTCCACCTCGTCTGCCTTATCCCACGTATACAATGGTGTTTTGTTTATATATTTTTGCAAAGAACTTATTTTATGGTCTAATAAGCTATTGAAGCACTAATCTTTCATTTCTCAGTTCCCGTCACTGTCTGTGCTGTAGATGTTATACATGCTACTTTGGCTGATATTGTGATACCAATAGTAAGGTTTAGCATCCATCTTGTGTATCACAGCTTTCATTTTGCTTGTAAGATACTGAGACATCATCCCGTCATAAAGAGTGATATGCAACTGATGTTGTGCTCAGAGAGAAAAGGAGCTTTAGTGTAATATCCTCAAAAAAAAAAAAATTGTGAAATGGCACAGAGGTTTTATTAGTATTTACGTGTATTACTTTATCAATGAAGTTCTACTCTGCGTTATGTGAGTCTTCATTGCAGGTAACGATTGCTTAACGGGAACTTAAAACTGCTGTTTCAAGTAACTTTGTTTTAGTAATATCTTTAATATACTTAGGCAGTTTTGTATACAATTTTATTCCCTCATATATAACATTGTTTTGAGGTAATTTGTTGATAATTTCGTGGTAAATCTAAGTTCCACTTACATTGTGTTCAGTGATCAAGAACAGAGCTTTTTAAGCAGTAATTGTTAACGTTTTTATGTCCATAAAGGATTGTTAAATACAGTCAGATGCTGCAGATAGAATCCCCAGTGTGTTAAACGGATTTTTAATTAAACCGGTTACAATTTTGGGTTGTTATTTTTATGATCCTTTTCTGTTGTTTCAATGCCGTGTTCATATTTTGTGCATTCGTTCAAGAAGAAATCTTTGGGTATACACGAGCAGTATACATGTGAAAGTTCCTGGCTGCTGTCCACTGATGGCTCTGCCCTATGGGCATTATATGCTGATGACTTTCCAGCTAAAATCTTTGTGTGTTCACACTACTTCAGCTATCAATAAATATTTGGCTGTAGAAATGTATTTGTTCCACAATTTGTAGAGGTTCCCTCTACATTTACCCTCTTATAACTGAAATTTATGGTATTTTTTGTAAGTTGGCTGATTGTAATTTTCTTGAGGTTTTAAAGTGATTGTTTATTCAGTGACTATATTGCTGCTATGATCACTGGTCATAAGATTCCCACCATGACTAATATAACTTTGAAAGTCGATGATGTACGTCACCAACGTTATTGCCATGAGGAGTTTCAGTGGTAATGCAATGAGCTTCTGATAATTGAGGTTTCGTTGTTGCACTCGTTCTACTCTGTCTACTAGATGAACGTACATTAGCATGTATTTTATATAGTAAGTAATCTTTCCAGCTCACTAGCTACTTGAATTTGCTGCCTCACATCACTGAGGGTTTTCATTCATCTTTCGTCTGTTTCGGTGTTCCACAAATGAGTCTTCTGTCTGTGCACTGTCTGGCATATGCATTGACAAAAATAGGACGCGGCTGGGACTTATCTCAGATTAAGACAATTAAAATACTTTACTTTACATATTAAAAAGCTGTTTACAATGATCAGGGACATATCAACTGCAACATATTTGTGTATGAACAACTTCATTGTATTTATCAAAACAACGTAAAATTATGGCCACACGTTTCTCATTTATAGTTAATCACCTTCCCTTATATTAAAGAAAATGTTACTCATGTAATGACGTCCCACTCTCTGCCACTGCCAGAACGATTGCGTAAAGTAAACTCGTGATATAATAGGCCACATCCTTGACGATAATGGTAATAAAAGAGCCGCATAGAAACACGATATTTAAATGAATCTAACTGCTAGGCAAACAGTTCATTCAAATCTTGTATTTATGCTTTCAAATACTTATTTTGTTTGGGTGGGGGTGGGGGAACGGGTAGTGTGATGTGTATCAACGGAGATCACATAAATATTACTAAAAGCCTTGGACAGGTCTCAATGTACGACAGTGACACACTCATTGTTGTCAAGATTATGGAGTAGAGTTGCTTAAATTTTACTGTGAATGAGTCTGTTTCTAGCACTTCTAACTGTAACACACTTTTAAGAACTCTTATTCGTTATAACTATTTGTCACATAAATGACATTTTTAAATTGTAAGAGGACGTTCTGTTACTTTCTGTTATTCATTTAGTTATGTGAAATATTGTTTATGACGGTTAAAAATAATGTTTTTAATGATGAGTTAACTTTTATTCTGTATAATAGAATTATAGCTTTTGAAAGGAATAACGATGAGAACGAACTTGAAATAATAGTTTAAACTTATTTTACAGTCATTCATCTTTGTAAAATGGTTAATGCAGCATTGTCATATCTCTAGTTTCGGCACCAGTTGTCCCTCCTCCATATAAAAATGTTTCAGACGAACCTGCAACAAAATCACTTTCGAAATCGTATTAGTATCATCGGTAAACATCGAAGATATGTAATTTCGGATGTCAAATGCAAAATTAATACAATGCATAACTACAGGTATGTTACCTATATTCTATATCTGCATAAACTTCATCCCAGTGTCTTGCTAGTTTGCTTCAAAAATTTACATTCTGACTCGTGATTAATGTAAGCAGTGTAGCAACTTTTTCCATATCTAATCTCTGGCGGAATTGGACCCGAGGCTCTGCTGGCATCTCAGCTTTGGCGCTGTATCTGTCCCATGTGCTAACTGCTGCTGGACACATGAGATTCGACACAGAACTTAGTTCATAAGCTTCGTCTCTTTTAACGAACTTCTCGTGGAGCCTTACTCTTATTGATAATTTTATTATGCTTTCCGAATAGCCGCTGGATCGGCATAGGAACCTGGTGTTTTCAGACTGAAGACATCTCTTATTATTGTGTGGGTCCCAAACACACTCACATACTGTGTTCCCTATGGAGACCTGTTTGTTGATACCACCACTGTAGGATGTTGGACTTTGTTGATTGAGCCACAACCTCACCTTTGCTTGCACCGCTTCATCACTGTCAGTGATATCCTCGAAGGTATTCTTTAAGTTTTGGAAACAAATGCAAATCGGATGGGGGCCAAGTCGGGACTGTGTGGAGGATGACCTATGACAGCGAACCCAAGGCATCTGGCTGTTGTACATGCCGCAGCACTCGTGTTTGACCTAGCGTTGTCATGCTGAAGGAGAAGATGCCCCATGTGTGGACTAATTCCTCGTATTTGAAACTGCATAGCAGATTGTTGTTTCTCACACACCGACATAGCTACGTTACACGTCGCCATGTTACACGGTAGAATTCTGAGTCAGATACCAACATAGGGTTTCAGATATGCAGACATGAAGTATAAAGATGTAGAATCTTAATAACTTTTTTTTATTTAAAAAGTTTTAAGGCCTTTTACATTAAGAATTCGAAAACATTACTTTTCAGCATGTCCTCGTAATATAGGCTCTCAAAAGACAGCAAAGTTACTCAGATATTATTGTATTAGGTTTTGGACATCAAGTGACATCCATTAAATTGTAACAGTTTGTGGTACACTCTTAATGAATATTGTTTTTCCTTATTGCCTTGCTACATTTCTGTTGTAGTTCACCCTGTCACACAACTGCTTAATTAAAGTATGCAAATCAGCCACTATTAATAAACGATAGGAGGGAAACAGTTTTCTGCTACTGTGGGTGTTTGAGCAGTATTAATGGTATCATTCAATGTTCACCAGAGCCCAGTATGATGATGATGATGTTTGGTTTATGGGGTGCTCAACTGTGTGGTCATCAGCTCCCGTATAAAGTCTCACATTTTACAAAGTCCAATTTTTTCTCAATCGAATATAACCACTGTCATGAATGATGATGATGAAATGATGAGGACAACACAAACACTCAGTCCCTGGCCAGAGAAAATCTCCAACCCGGCAGGGAACCGAACCCGGGTCCCCGCGATCCAGAGGCAGCAACGCTAGCCACTAGACCACTAGCTGTGGTCAGAGCCCTGTATGCCTTTGCGCCGATTGAGGGCAGCTCGTAGCATGGAGGCACAGGTCTGTGTGAGTCTTTTTCCTATAAACACAACTGTCTACTGTACCAGCAGCCTTCTTATTACGATATGCAGGAAAGGAAGAAAAACTTCTCTTCTAACTCCATCGCGAATGTAGTGTTTTGATTGAAGTCTTTCTTTGTCCCCTGTCCCTTCCGACCCTCTCTTTCTTTCCTCTCCTCTTCCCACATCCCACCTGTCCCACACATGGGGCATCTTCTCCTTCAGCATGACAACGCTAGATCACACACGAGCGCTGCGGCACCTACAACAGCCCAAAGCCTTGGGTTCGTTGTCGCCGTCAGACTGGTGGGGAGGGTTGCTGTCGCTCTTTTGCAACGCCCACAGAATTTCGACACTTTGCTAGAGATGATGAATATGGCACTCTTTGAAATGTCGCCCTATCTTATTACTTGTGCCAGTCTGTAAAACCGAGAATTTTAAATTTTCTTATTAAATAACTGTCTAGAATAGGCTGAGGTTCTCGTTCCTACTCTGTGAGAATGGAACGGGGAATCAGGTTTCAGGCCAATGCCACGAACAGCACAGTGGAACACGTAATGTAGGGGGTTAACCGAAAGTAGAACTGTTCATTTTCGTTAAGCAGCCCATATTGATTCCATTCACAGGCTAGCCTGAAAAATGTTCTGCCTGTCCCTCTGGCGGCAGTTCTCTTAAGAGGAGACGTATGAGAAAATAGAGGGGTTCATATAAGTTAATGTAACTTTTGCTGTTTGAGAGACCAGTGAACCAAATTTTGCACATGTTACCATTGTATTATTGGCTATAATCTGAATTCTTTTATAAAATGTGTGTCAAATAGTTTGTTCCGGACTTCGCTGGATGTTTTTGGGATGCGTTCATGTGATAAAACCTTTCTTAGAGATTACCTTACTTATCACTTTTAAATTGTGGTATGTTATTCTTAGTAATTAGATAACTCATATATATACCCGTCTTTTAATACCACTCTTAGAAATGCAACAATTTTTTAAAATTCATGTGTGTGTTACATAACAATTTTTATGCCCGTGTGCACAGAGTTTATAGCAGATTTTGCCTTTTAAACTGGATTGGTTCACCTATAATGTTCATTATACATTGAAAAGGGAAATCTGCCTCAAATACAGAAAAATTTATGCCAGAAACGATACCTTCGTGTCGTCAACAGCCATAAATTTTATCTTTTTGCCTTTGTGTACTTCTTTCCGTCTAGTCTGGTCGTTCTGGCGTGTCCTTCGGCAATATACTTCACTTCAGAACTAGCAATACGTACATAACTAATCTTCTTCAGGAGTTTTTTAATGAATCAATCAGCAATCCTTGTTTCATAATGGTCCCGATTCTTTTAGTGTTGCCATCATTGAACACTAGACAAGCATCATATGAGTAAATTTTAATAACAGTGGGTGAGTGAAATACTCTCCTTGTGCGTCTCTTCTAAGTGGCATTTCTAACATGCTAAAAAACTATCTGGTGAGAAAAGATTCAACATTTTTGACAAATTTTACATACAGCCACCATAACTTAAAATTGGTTTTAGTGTTGGTTTTCGCACAATAAGCGCCAACAGGAATACGATGGTAGAGGGTTATAGTGGACACCTTTCTCGATTATTAACTACCGATAGCTATGGTGAAGCAGATAAGTTACTTCTAACGACAGAGATTTGGGAGCTGAGTGCCAGCTAAGTATCACGGCCGGTCTGATAGCCCGTGAGACTATCACGTGGGGACATGCTGCTGCTATCTCGCAGCTCGCCAGTTCCCACGGGATCAGACCCCTCAGGTGCAACACGTGTGAGGTGTCTCAGTTGATTAGACGGCCACCTGCTTGTCTTCACTGACGTCTCAGTCGATAATACAGGTGTCATTCGGTGAAGAATTTTTTTAAGGGTATGGCACTGAAGTTCAGATTATAATTTAATTTAAGCTTAACACTTAATTATGGCTATGTGAAGTCATTATCAACTCCAGTATAAACAGTAAGTCTGAGTTCATGCTGCCATTATTTTCACCACCAATTTAGCCACTTTACTCCAACATCAATCATCAAATTCACGTCTGAGACATGATAATCAGTTAGTAATAAACTATGAGAAGACTCATATTCAACTGTAGTATACAAAAAAAAATAAGTATCTGCATAACTGTTAGTTTAATTAAAAATGAATCAGTGTTAAGCAGTTTGATATAAAAAACCTAGATGTATGCTTGCAAGATGTCCTAAAATGCGTTACACATATTGAGTATACTAATGGAAAGCTAAGTAAGTATAGTGTATTATGCCTTAAGATCTCTGGATCCTTGCACCAATGTTAAAGCAATTATGAATGCCTAGAATGTCTGCCTTTAGTCCACCTAAGCCAAGGAGTGATATTTCAGCAGTGTCACAGAAGATGTCATAAGAAGATCGTTACAATAATGAATGAAACTAAAATAAAGGATCATATGGACCTCATTTGAGAACATATTACACACTATCCTCTAGAGAAGCCACGTTGTAATTGTGGTCTTCAGTCCTGAGACTGGTTTGATGCAGCTCTCCATGCTACTCTATCCTGTGCAAGCTTCATCTCCCAGTACCTACTGCAGCCTACATCCTTCCGAATCTGCTTAGTGTATTCATCTCTTGGTCTCCCTCTACGATTTTTACCCTCCACGCTGCCCTCCAGTACTAAATTGGTGATCCCTTGATGCCTCAGAACATGTTCTACCAACCGATCCCTTCTTCTAGTCAAGTTGTGCCACAAGCTCCCGATCTCCCCAATTCTATTCAATACATCCTCATTAGTTATGTGATGTACCCATCTAATCTTCAGCATTCTTCTGTAGCACCACATTTCGAAAGCTTCTATTCTCTTCTTGTCCAAACTATTTATCGTCCATGTTTCACTTCCATACATAGCTACACTCCATACAAATACTTTCAGAAACGACTTTCTGACACTTAAATCAATACTCGATGTTAACAAATTTCTCTTCTTCATAAACGCTTTCCTTGCCATTGCAAGTCTACATTTTACGTCCTGTCTACTTCGACCATCGTCAGTTATTTTGCTCCCAAAATAGCAAAACTCATTTACTACTTGAAGTGTCTCACTTCCTAATCTAATTCCCTCAGCATCACCCGACGTAATTCGACTACATTCCATTATCCTCGTTTTGCTTTTGTTGATGTTCATCTTATACCCTCCTTTCAAGACACTGTCCATTCCTTTCAACTGCTCTTCCAAGTCCTTTGCTGTTTCTTACAGAATTACAATGTCATCGGCAAACCTCAAAGTTTTTATTTCTTCTCCATGGATTTTAATACCTACTCCGACATTTCTTTTGTTTCCTTTACTGCTTGCTCAATATACAGATTGAATAGCATCGTGGAGAGGCTACAACGCTGTCTCACTCCCTTCCCAACCACTGCTTCCCTTTCATGTCCCTCGACTCTTATAACTGCCATCTGGTTTCTGTACAAATTGTAAATAGCCTTTCGCTCCCTGTATTTTACCTATGCCACCTTCAGAATTTGAAAAAGAGTATTCCAGTCGATATTGTCAAATGCTTTCTCTAAGTCTGCAAATGCTAGAAACGTAGGTTTGCCTTTCCTGAACCTTTCTTCTAAGATAAGTCGTAAGGTCAGTATTGCCTCACGTGTTCCAACATTTCTACGGATTCCAAACTGATCTTCCCCAAAGTCGGCTTCTACCAGTTTTTCCATTCGTCTGTAAAGAATTCGCGTTAGTATTTTGCAGCTGTGACTTATTAAACTGATAGGTCAAATGGTTCAAATGGCTGTGAGCACTATGGAACTTAACTGCTGAGGTCATCAGTCCCCTAGAACTTAGAACTACTTAAGCCTAACTAACCTACGGACATCACACACATTCGAAACTGTGACCGTAGCGGACGCGCGGTTCCAGACTGTAGCGCCTAGAACCGCTAGGCCACACTGGCTGGCCTAAACTGATAGTTTGGTAATTTTCACATCTGTCAACACCTGGTTTCTTTGGGATTGGAGTTATTATATTCTTCTCGAAGTCTGAGGGAATTTCGCCTGTCTCATACATCTTGCTCACCAGATGGTAGAGTTTTGTCAGGACTGGCTCTCCCAAGGCTGTCAGTAGTTCTAAAGGAATGTTGTCTACTCCCGGGGCATTGTTTCGACTTAGGTCTTTCACTGCTCTATCAAACTCTTCACGCAGTATCATTTCTCCCATTTCATCTTCATCTACCACCTCTTCCATATGCATAATATTGTCCTCAAGTACATTGCCCTTGTATAGACCCTCTATATACTCATCCACCTTTCTGCTTTCCCTTCTTTGCTTAGAACTGGGTTTCCATCTGAGCTCTTGATATTCATGCAAGTGGTTCTCTTTTCTCCAAAGGACTCTTTAATTTTACTGTAGGCAGTATCTATCTTACCCTCGTGATATATGCCTCTACAAAACTTACATTTGTCCTCTAGCCATCCCTGCTTAGCCATTTTGCACTTTCTGTCGATTTCATTTTTGAGACGTTTGTATTCCTTTTTGCCTGCTTCACTTGTTGAATTTTTGTATTTTCTCCTTTCATCAATTAAATTCAGTATCTCTTCTGTTCCCCAAGGATTTATACTAGACCTCGTCTTTTTACCTACTTGATCCTCTGCTGCCTTCGCTATTTCATCTCTCAAAGCTACCCATTCTTCTTCTACTGTATTTCTTTCCCCCATTCCTGTCAATTTTTCCCTTATGCTCTCCCTGAAACTCTGTACAACCTCTGGTTCTTTCAGTTTATCCAGGTCCCATCTTCTTAAATTCCCACCTTTTTGCAGTTTCTTCAGTTTTAATCTACAGGTCATAACCAATAGATTGTGGTCAGAGTTCACATCTGCCCCTGGAAATGTCTTACAACTTAAAATCTGGTTCCTGAATATCTGTCTTACCATTATATAATCTATCTGAAACCTTCTAGTATCTCCAGGGTTCTTCCATGCATACAACCTTCTTTCATGATTCTTGAACCAAGTGTTAGCTATGATTAAGTTATGCTCTGTGCAAAATTCTACAAGGCTGCTTCCTCTTTCATTTCTTAGCCCCAATGCATATTCACCTACTATGTTTCCTTCTCTCCCTTTTCCTACTCTCGAATTTCAGTCACCCATGACTATTAAATTTTCGTCTCCCTTCACTACCTGAATAATTTCTTATACCTCATCATACATTTCATCAATTTCTTCATGATCTGCAGAGCTAGTTGGCATATAATCTTGTACTACTGTAGTAGGCGTGGGCGTCGTGTCTATCTTGGCCACAACAAGGCGTTCAGTAGGCTGTTTGTAGTAGCTTACCCGCACTCCTATTTTTTTATTCATTATTAAACCTACTCCTGCATTACCCCTATTTGATTTTGTATTTATAATCCTGTATTCACCTGACCAAAAGTCTTGCTCCTCCTGCCAGCGAACTTCACTAATTCCCACTATATCTAACTTTAACCTATCCATTTCCCTTTTTAAATTTTTTAACCTACCTGCCTGATTAAGGGATCTGACATTCCACGCTCCGATCCATAGAACGCCAGTTTTCTTTCTCCTGATAACGACGTCCTCTTGAGTACTCCCCGCCCGGAGATCTGAATGGGGGACTATTTTACCTCCGGAATATTTTATCCAAGAGGACGCCATCATCATTTAATCATACAGTAACTCTGCATGCCCTCGGGAAAAATTACAGCTGTAGTTTCCCTTTGCTTTCAGCCGTTCGCAGTACTACAACAGCAAGGCCATTTTGGTTAGTGTTACAGTGCCAGATCAGTCAATCATCCAGATTGTTGCCCTTGCAAATACTGAAAAGGCTGCTGCCCCTCTTCAGGAACCACACGTTTGTCTGGCCTCTCAACAGATACCCCTCCGCTGTGGTTGCACCTACGGTACGGCTATCTGTATCGTTGAGGCACGCAAGCCTCCCCACCAACGGCAAGGTCCATCGTTCATGGGGGGGGGGGGGGGGGGGGAAGCCATACATTCTTTAAATTTAACTGGCAAAGACAAGGAACGTAAAATTCTATATAATGGGAGAACTACCCATTTGACTTTGGCTTGAAACTGCCTATAAACTGATTATAACTTGAGACTACCAAAGATGTAAAGTCACATCTACATTGCTACTGTTCCTACTCAGTCACTGGTGTATTGTATTTCAAATTTATGATTCATGTTCCATTTAATTTCCTATATGATTTGTTTAAATGTAAAATATGAGTACCGTAGCAGATTCAGAATTGCAATCCACGTTAGTTAAACGTATCAATTTAAATAATGGCTTATACGAACAGTTATATGCAGCCTCAATATATATATGAAACCTGAGTTATTTGTAAGACCCACTGCTGTTATAGATAAAAGAAACGAATATACGAAAGATAAAATTTATTAATTAGGAAGGAAGAGTTGTATCAGATAAAATTACTAACTTGCCTCTACTTAAGATAAGGATGTCCTATGGAACTGTAACTATGTTTTTGCTCGCAACACATATTTGTAGCACACTGGTAAGTCCTCCCCCCGTCTAGTTATATTGTCCTGCAGTAAAATCATGTTCCACTTCATTTACTCTCTTATTCCCACTGTCTCCATTTTACATCCGCACATCAGAATGCTGAAAGCAAAGCGTTTCAGTGCCTCCCTTAATCCTAGATTTTAAAATGTCTTACCTGACATTTCTATGGGGTCTCCCACATCTAGATTTTTACATCCACATACTGCCACTATTTTGTTTAATTCTACTTTGCACATGGTAAACTACTTTCACTTTGTCAGTTGCGTCGTATCTTATTTAAAATTTCGATTTTGTCTAACCCAGGAGCTTGTTACGCATAAATGTTTCTTCAAATCTGGAGACTAACATGCTGCAATATATTTTACTTTGCCACTGGATTCCTTTCTTTTGTACTATTTTACATATTTTCAGAAATGTCATTTCAGTGATTACTCTATCAGAATACACTAATTGTTCTGGAGCTTACCCGACATTGTGTGTCCTAGACAAGAAAGTACCGAAATGGGATCCTTTATTGCGGAGTCAACATCAAGGGTGGACTGTAAATAAGATACCAGCTTAGAACCTGTGATGCCCTATTTTGATTGGGCAAATGATAGATGAGGATCTCTACAATGGTTATGGTTAACGACATCTACCAACCCGAGTGATATAGAGCAGAGAATTTGGTATGAGTGCCCTACGCCCAGCCCATCTGCTCACTTTCACCACCACCATGGGACATTGCGAGGAGAAGGAAACTGCGGAAGTGCTGACTCGGTTTCCTATTGCACATTTCTTAACAACATAGATCACAAAAAAAAACAAATTTTCAGTATTATTACTTTGGGGCATTGAAGTTATGATGTAATTTTTATCTGCTACTGAGAGACAGTTTACAGATAGAAATGATCAATTTCACAGATTTTTAAAATAACTTATTTCGTTTCGTGACTTATTTCGTTTCATAATCGAAAAAAGTTCTTTCACACACATTTATTTATCGAAATATTGTAGTACTCCTGTAACTTCATTATGGAGACGTGAAAAGTGTCCCAGAAAGAAAATATAGGAATCTGGAACAGTTCTCATGTAAAAGGATTTGTGAGTAAAATTAGAAATACAATGCAGATCAATCAGGTAAAATGCGCACTTGCGAAAAGGAGCTTACAAGTGAAACAATGCACAGTCTCAAAAACTGATGTAAGATTGTCAGTGGCGTCAAAAGTTTAGAAAACTATCACTGCAATTCTTTAAAGGCCACAATGATTTCTTCAAGGTGAACGTTGCTTTTTCTCGGAATATGTCTCTTTCTTTTAAATTGCATCCTCAGAAAATTAGTGATAGCTCGTTTCTCACTTAGCAGTGTTTTACTGTGGGCAGCGTGCACACATAAACTGCGAGGTCTGCTATCCATTCTTTTTCCTTCATACAGTGATCAGAAAGTACATTATGACCACCTGCCTAACAGCGGGTACGTCCACCTTTTTCACTAATAACAGTGGCGACGCATTTTCGCTTGGAAGCAATGAGGCCTTAATAGATCCCTGGAGGGATCCGCATTCACAAGTCACAAAATTCCCGTAAATTCTGGGGTTGGGGCGTGATGTAACGTTAAATTACATCCCAGATGTGTATAATTGGGTTCAGATATGGCGAGTTTTGGGTGCAGCACATCAAATGGAATTCCCCAATGTGTTCCTCACACCACTCCAATACACCTGTGGCAGCGCATTATCTTGTTGAAAACTGACACTGCCGCCAGGAAACATGGTCGTCATGAAGAGGTGCAAGTGGTCTGCAACCAGTGTACGATACTCCTTGCCTGTCTTGGCGTCTTGTACGAGCTCCAATCAACCAATAGGTGCACATGTCAGTGTTCCCCAGAGCATAATGGAGCTCCCTCCTGTGCCGTGGCGATGGAAATATGCCCATTCCAATAATAGTTCCCAACGTTGAGGTGTTAACATTGGCACATGCATGGTTTGTCAGTTGCGGAAGACCATTGTTAGGAATGTTCGGTGCACAGTTTATTCAAACTCACTTATACTCTGCCCAGCATTAAAGTCAGATGTTAATTCCACCATAGTTTGCTGCTTGTCCACTTTCTTCAATCAGCCTGGCCTGAATTGTATGATACCTGTAATGAGAGTGTCACCCAACCCGAAATTGTCTGGATGTGGTTTCTCCTTGGTTTCTCCATATTTTGAAGACACCACAGCACTTCTTGAACACCCGACATGACGTGCAATTTCCGAATGCTCATGCTGAGCCTCCAAGCCATCATAATCTCCTGTCAGCCAATCAATCAAACTCAGATCGCGCTCCTTCCCCATGCCATTCCTCGTCAGCTGATGCTGCTGTTGTGTGGAAGGATGTGGAAGGACTTATATCGATAGTAGGTCAGTGATCATAATGTTCTGACTGATCAGTGTAAATTCAGCAATCGATTTTAAACACACTCACTCTCACACACACACACACACACACACACACACATACACACGCGCATGCACGCGCGCGCACATACACACACACACACACACACACACACACACACACACACACACACAGATATATATATATATATATATATATATATATATATATATATATATATATATTTGTCAAATACCTTGAAAAAATGGTGATGACATCGATTCCCATCAGATCACTGAAGTTATGCTGTTTGGCTTGGCTAGTACATTATGACCACCTGCCTAACAGCTGGTAAGTCCACCTTTGGTAGGCCCCAACCCCGGAATTTACGGGAATTTTGTGGTTTGTGTGTGTGGATATGGTGCGATTTCCCTCCAGACATCTATTAAGTGCTCATTGAATACGTGGCTACCCAGGTCTACTCAGCACTGTTGCCAAGCGCAATGCATTCAACCCTTGTGAGACCAGTTGTGGAGCTGTTTGACTGAGAAGTAGTGGTTCCTGTTACGAAAGCTAACAAAGGCCAGGAGAGTGGTGCATATGCCCATTTATCTGCATCCACTGATATCTGTCGGATGGAGATGACCACAGTGATTGGTCAGTACCACTGTCTGTTATGGGGTCTGTTTGAACAGAAAAAATATGTATACAAAAGTCATGTGATAGCTCTAATATTATGTCAGACCTCTTTTTACCTGGCGTAGTGCAACCAATCAACGTGGCATAGACTCAACAAGTCTATGGAAGTCAAATGCAGAAATATTGATAAAAGTTCAAATTCATGGTGAAATCATTGGGTCTTCTTTATTTTGCACAATTCGCTACTATTTTACGTCAAATGACCACTATCAGGCTAAGCGTAAACTGATAAATCGAATCATGAGAGATTACAGAGTTTACCAGAAAATATAAGGTTAAATAGTATATAACTTACTGCAGTAAACGGCAGAAAAGTTGTACCATAAGTTGAACAAAAGTAATTTGCGCTTTTGAGCCCACCATAGTATGCAAATTCTTTTTAATATAATAACTGTATACAATAGTTTCTGTCAAGAAGCAAAATCTGCAACGACAGCTAATAACACACTGATAGAAGTAATAACACTCGATGATACAGTCAAAGACAACACCATGGCAGAAATAAAAACTATAGCACATGCTAGCAATAGCAGTATCAATTTGCTAAGAGGTACATTACAATCTTTGATTCCATGTAAACTCTTTACATCAGTGAGCTATAGCAGCATCAGTTTACTAAGAGGTACATTGCAATCTTTGGTTCCATGTAAACACTTTACATTAGTGAAACTACACATATAAAACGTAGAACATCAAGAAATACTATACTGGCAACCTTTGTAACGTAAAATGCATCGTAACTGCCGAAAATAAATAGACTTAAACCATATCAAATATTTTATTAACATTAACACATCAGGTAAAGCCACAGGGGCGAAATTTTACAAAATTTCATAATTTCCAAAAAAGAAGTCCGCTACGACATGTTGCTTGGCTAGGATGTTGCTTTGTTAATAGATGAAAACCGAAATATTACTCGACTAGGATGTTGCTATGTGTTAACAGATGAAAATCAAAATAGCGTACTAAGAAGTAAACATTAGCTCACAAAACGATGTATCGTAAAATGTCATGTACACTGTGAATAACAAAAAGCCAACTCACACAATATCCCATATCAAAATATGATATAGCAGCAACATGCAGTCCTCTTCAGCATTATCACACCATTCTAAATAGTAGAAATTATTTTATTTATTTATTTTGATTAATGAGGGTATAGAAAATGCTAAAGAGAATGTGGGTGCAAGCAGTGCTAATACTTTTGTATACACATTTTTTATCAAAATTACAGGATCTGCTGTCCAGGACCTAAACAAATGAAATCGTACAAGACACTGGAAATGGAGGCGGGAGGGGATGCTGGGTCAGGAGTACATCTGAGGGCTTGTTTTCTAAGTACAAAGTCTGTGTGTATGTCCATCTTCGAATTTATCCCGTCAGGATATGTTTCGAGACAGATGGTCTCTCTTTATGGGCACCTTTATTGAACATGAGGTTTTACATACACATAAATGTGTGTCAGTTATTTCTAGAAATTATCATGTGTGTTTTTATAAATTCTAAGCTTTTATAAATATTTTTCATTACCTTACATGCATTACTCTCTAGTGGTGATACCTCCCCTATCTAGTATATCCAAAACAGTGACACTGTAAATATAAAATTAGTTTAGGTCATGCTGTAGATTCTTCTGTAACATTGTAATATGGCCTCTAATGTACCAAACTATTTCTGGTATGGTTTGATAATATTACCTGTGAGAAGTCTATACTGTGTAAAGGTTTAGTAATTAGAGGCAGGTAGGATTTTCTACTCTCACTAAGGAGATGATTGGTGATAGGGGCTTCTCTTATTGGACCCCACTGTTGAACTCAAGTTTTAAGTATATTTATGTTCCTCATGTTAGCCTTCTTTTACACTCTTTGAACAAAATTGTGTTTTAACTTCGTTGAATATACAAAGTGGTCTGTAACATAGATTCGTTAACTTCTTTTTTTGGCAAACAAAATATTTCAGCATTGAATGTAACATTTTGATGAATTCCTGTCGACAATATTTTGTAATTTATTTCTTAATCATAACAGATCCTGTTTGTGGTATATTGTTTCAAAAGGTATGCAGAGTCAGTTATTTTTAGGATTGTACATGTGACACACAGTTGGCTCATAGCTGACTGAGCAGCATATGTCCTACAGTAACTTTTTATTTTCTACTTCATGTCCAGTTTTTCTGATGAACCCCCTATGGGTTCAGGGGTTGGAACTGGCCTGAGTTATTCCTGACTGGCTTCAGAGGCGATTAAAAGAAGTCCCCTTACTTTTCGGCCATCAGTTTTATGGTACTGTTTAGGATTTGACCTCCACACTTTCCAAATATTTCTAAAGTGCAGTCGATTTCGGGAAGGACACCATATGTCGTGCCTCATACATCCATTGTGCATTAAGATCTTCAGCACCTGTTATTGTCATAGCTCTGCAACTCCACACATAATACAGCTGTTTAGTTAAGGACACATCTCCTACCTCCATGGCCCATTGTCCTATCCTGCATCCATGATCATGATGGATCTCTACAATCATGATATACAGCGTGGTAGCCAGTCTGTTGTGGAGGGTTCGTCATGCAGCCTCTTTGTCATAGAACCCTGACTACACAGGACTAGCACTGCTGATTCCTGAGCTGCAACCTCCCCATGTGTCCGAAGAAGTAGACGCCATCTTATTCGTGCATCAGAACTCCCAGTGACGGCCAACCTGCCAGGTGACCTGTGCTAAGGTTGGGTATTACCTGTAAGGAGAGACCCTTTTGGTGTAGGTGGTATCAGGGCAGATGACATGCAATGAATGCGAAACAGGATGGTCCTAATTCAGACATCATCCCCAGCCCAATCAGAGGCTTTGTTCGCCTGTGGCAAACTGGATGATATTACCATTTCAGTACATTCCCCTAAAACTGTAAACATGGTCCAGGGGATTATTTTTCATCACAACCTCCTTTTGCTGTCCAGCATGAGCTATGTGCTGATTTAGAACAACGGGGCACTCACTTTGTCTAGCGTGTCTGTGGGGACCTAAAGATAATGGGGGTTGCCTCAGGTGCCTTCATCTTGTCATTTGGGGGTGATTCATTTCCTGAAAATGTAAGACTGTATGTCCCACACCCTACATGTTGCTTTAAATGCTGTAAATTCAGGAACATATCCTCCTAGTGTAATTCCAGCACAACATGTCAAGATTGCGGATGTCCACTACATCCAAATACTCCATGTGCCCCTTCTCCCATCTGTGTCAACTCTGGAGATCACCACTCCTACCCCTTGCCAGACTGTGTGGTTCTCCAACAGGAGAGAAAAATTGACTATAGGACTCTCGACAGGCACACTTATCAGGAGACTAAAAAGAATAATGTTCATATGCTGCAGGACATCTCTCTAATTGATGACAGTAGTTCCCTTGGCTAAGCTTCCTACAGTGGGTCCTCAGGGCTGCCTGACTACATCCCTCCCCCCCCCCTTTTGTAGTTGGGGGCACTTCCTCTTCTGTTGCTCCCAAACACATAATTTGGAAGCAATATCCCGCCAAATGCTGAGGACATCAGTGCTCAGACCCCAGCCAGGGAAGAAACAGACTTCTCCAGCTCCTCTCAAACAGAAGGTGTCCCTTTGGACTCTATAACTTCCAAGGCCTGTCCCTGTGCAAAATTGGACACCAGCCAGTGGTTGAAGGAGCCACCAGCTGCTAGTCGAAGGGACTTATTGTCTTTCTCATTGCCTGAAGCTACTCAGAGAAACCATCCTGCAAGCCCCTAAAGAGGACGAGATGGAGATCTTAGCATCACCTCAGCCGCAATGGAGATGCATACAAGTACGCAACATGTGTTAGAAGATGATCCTGAGGCATAAACTGTCTTCTCGGTCACTTCATGCCTTCCCAAACTTAAGAAAGCGTTATCCCTCACTGGAACTGCAGCCGTTTTCCCCCCACCTGGCTGAGTTAAAACTTTTAAGTGTTACACCTGCTTTTTTCGTTGCCATTCACGAAAACTCGTTTCCAGCAATGTGAATCCCACCATTCGAGGCTCTTGAGGTATTACCTCACCCCTCCCACTCGTTTCAGTGTGCCATAAGGCACATACTCGGCCATTGATATCGCAGTTTGCAGTCCTGGCCTTCTAGCATCTACCTGCTGAAGAGCTCATGATGACCTGTGTGGTAGCAACCACTTAAGCTCTTCCTGCCCCTCGCACAGCGTCACTCGCCTGGTCGCTTGCCCATATGCGCTCTTACCAAGGCTGACTGAGATGCTTTCACCTCTGCTATCACCATTTGGATCTCTGTTGCATGGCACCATTGATGAGATCATCCAGAACATCATTACTACCACTGTTTCTGCAGCTGAATTGGCAATCTCTTGTTATTCTGGTTGTCCCCAGCAGAAGATGGTGCCTTGATCGCCGGAAATTGCAGAGGGCATTACAGACCGTAGGTGGTCCATCCAACTTCATAAGCAGCACCCATCCCTGGAGCACCTCATTGCCTTCAAACAACTCCATGCCCAGATCCATCAGCTCCATTGGAACACATCCTTCCCACGTCTGGACTAAGTTCAGGCACCCCTGCAAGAGTACCTGAGATTTTCACCCATGGAGCCATATGTACCTATCCCGTCGCAGTCGTAGAGCGACTTGCCAAGCATTATGCTCGAACCTCTGCGTCTGAGAATTTTCATCCCGCCTTTTCTACCCTGTCAGCGGATTACCAGCGCCAACTCCTTGCTATCTTGAACTGCATCTGGCGCGATGGCGAATTCCCGTCGCAATGGCGAGAGTATGTCATGAAAACAGGACATCAGTGAATACTCAAAGAGCATCAGGATTTCGTAAACCATACTAAAGTGTATAACTGGGTTAAAGTGCACATACATATGTCAGATTCATATTGAAGTAGCTTTTCAGTGTGATTTTCAGTATGTCAGTATTCTTGAAGTACCGGTACTGTATAATCTCATTTTGGTTCTTTATTGTGGAATAATGAAATACTTGCCAGAAGATGAAACGGTGACTGGAAATTCACTGAACAGTTGAAACTAGCAATAATGTGGAAAGAAACACTTCGTTTGAAATAAACTGACGGCTTCTGCCGAAAAGATTAACAAAAACTAAATTTCTGTAGTAAACCGACAAACATAATTTCATTGTTTGCAAGACGATTCAAGCTTTGTGGCTAGTAATGTGGAAGTAAAATTAAATCAGGAGACTAGAACAAATAAAGTATTTAGTCTTCCATATTTATATGAATGTATTTTAATTCATTTGATAGCTCCCAGACACATAAATGTTTTCATTTGACGTGATAACTGTAAACGAAGATAAAACAGCAAAGTCATGAAACCTAAACACGTGTCATGTGCAAACCATCAGCGACTACAACTCAGGGTCCTCCGCACATGTGCGAATATGGCAGCCTGGGATCGCCAGAAAAAATTTTCTGAGTAGCGTCTCCCTACTTGCTGCTACTGCATAGAGAGCTAAAAGCCAAACTTCGGCTACCCAGAAGCGAGAGAAGGTTCTGCTCACACACTACTTCTGCTCTGTGCATGCACGAGAGCATGGGGAAACTTCTCAAAAAAACTTAATGTAAACAGTTGTGACGTCATGCTCACCGAGCGCTGTTTATCGTTACGAAGTATTGTGTAATTTTCGTCAAAGGCTTTGACAAATTTTGTTTTCAGTAGACGCTTCTGTATACACTGTGTTTTGTTGTTGTAAATGCCGCATTTTCTTTGCAATTTAAGATTTAATTTTTTATTCTTGTCTCGTTTTTGTTTTATTGCTTACTCGTCAAAATCACAAGTATTTAACTGAAACTGAAACAGTGAAAAATTTCCGGAATTCTACAAAATTTCCCGCTTTTTCCCAGTTCTCTCCCGCATAAAAAATTCTTAAGTTTTTCCGGCTTTACCTGCTATCCCAGTGCGTATACACCCTGTAAATTACTATATATGGATAAAGAAAGCTTCATGTATTGGGTGAAGAAATGCGATCCGCATGATGCAACCAGGCGCGGCAGTGAAGAATTCGATAAGTCTTCATGCACAGCCGATAATCCCTACGGTATTGTTCCTCAGAACAAGACGGTTACCGGTGTCATGAAAGATTGTGGAGTTTGTAGTTCTGCAAGCAAAAATGCATGTTTATCGCACATTGGAAGATGCCACCCAGAGGCAGGGGAAGGGCGTGCACGTGTAGCATTGGGAGTCCCCTCTATCGAAGAGTGTTTGCACTGTCTATACAGCAGTGTTCATGATGCTCCCACACAGCCGCAGAATATGGTGCAGGAAACTAATATTGGACTGAGAGGACGTGAGGTGTACCCTCTGCTGCGTCTCAAGATGATAAAAAAGCTCTTTTTTTAAGATGGAATTGAAATTCTACAGTAACCACGCTACTCTACTTCGGAGAGAATGGGTGGACAGACTCTGAGTGAGAGGGAGAGAATGAGACTAAGTATAAATGTAAATGTTGCAGAGTATTGTGATCCTTTAGTCATAGAGTCAATGTGTGTGTTTGAATTCGTTCTAGTAAATACACACACATATATAGCTCACAATCCATGAGAACTGTTCTTCTATAACAACCATGAGACTACTGCTGTTGATCTACTATAGATTATAGTTGGAAGAGGGGCTGACTCAACCAGAAATTCAGCATTGAATCTGATAGGGATTCCTTCGGGTCCTGGAGCTTTGTTAAATTTAAAAATTTCAGCTCTTCGTTAAGACCACTGACACTAACATTGAGTGCACTCACCTACTCGCTGGTACAAGGATTGAAATTGGGAAATTCTACTGGGTTTCTCTTTATAAATGAACATTTCAACTTTTGCTTTGATACTGTCAATTTCAGTTCGTCTCTCATTGCCCAGGGACTGGACATTAACTTTGGTACAGCCTTTACAAACGACCAAAATTTCTTTGGGTTTTGTGAAAGATCATTTGACAATATTTTGCTACGGTGGTTACTGAAGGCTTCACCATTGCCCTCTTGACAGCCAATCGCGTTTCATTCAGCACCTCTTTATCTACAATTCTATGCTATGTCTTACATCTGTTTTACATCTGTTGTGCAGTAATCTTTGTTTCTTTAGACCTTTCTTTAGGGCGAATGTATGGCATAGACGATCCCTTCCAATATGAACTGTTCTACTGAGGATGTATCTATCCAGCACATGGTCAATTATTCTTTTAAACCTGAGTCATAGTTTCTGTACATGCTCTTGCCCTATACGGAAAGTTTCAAGTTCTTCACTGAGATATGACACTACTTTTTTTTTTTTTTTTAGTTTACTGAACGTAAATATGCCTTTCTGCTTGTTTTTGTTGCGCTTTGTTCTTTGGTAGTCGTTGTTTCCACAATCTCGTCGTGATCACTGATACCAGTTTCGATGTGGACATTCTCAAGAGGTCAGGTCTCTTTGTGGATATTACATCCAATATATTTCCATCATGAGTGAGGTTCTGAACTATCTGTTCTAGGTAGTTTTCAGAGAAAGCATTTAGTAATGTTTCAAAGGATGTCTTATCACACCCATCACTAACAAAACTGCAAATTTCCCAATTTTTGGATGATCAGTCTCCAGCGATTATTACAGTATGATTGGGGAACTTACGTGCAAGTGAACAGAGATTTTCTGTAAAGCTTTCGGACACATCAGGATATGAGCTGGTGGGAGGCAGAAGGATCTAATTATCATTTTGTGTCCACCGCCGATACTAAGTCTTGCCCAAACGATTCACATGCAGCTTCAGTTTCTATCTCGGTGGATTTGAGTTTCTCGTCTACTGCAAGAAATACGTCACCTCCATTTTCCATTATACTAGCCTTTCGATATACAAGTAACTTTCCCCCAAAAGTGTCACTGCTATTAATTTCAGGTTTCTACTCTGTTATCCACAATACTATCAACAGCACAGTCCGTCCGTGGCGTTTGGCACTCTGTCACACAGAAATCGCGCAATGTGCAATTTAACTATCCTATTAAATTATCAGCTGCCATAGTTTAGGGAATATGCTATGACTCCGTTAATTTATTCACATATTATTCCGCCTCATGAAACTACACTATAAATCTACGTTAACAGAACCAGTTTGTTTCGGTAATTCTGTGTTTTTCCTCGATTGAACGTAAAGTTCGCTTGGAGGTAACGTGTCGCATATACAGCGACAAATAAGCTTACATTGCATGATAAGACCGTTAGGGCTGACCAGACGTTTCACCATATCCTACACTTTTTCGATTGGCGACAAGTCTGGTGATCTGGCGGGCCAAGGCAAAACGTGACATCCTGTGACACCAAGAAGGCATGTGTTCGTGCAGTAACGTGTAATTGAGCATTTTCTTGCTGAAAAATAGCGTTTGGGACGTTGTGAAGGAAGGGTATGACTATGGGTCTCTGGATGTCATTCACGTTGGTTGCACTGGTCACAGTGCCCTGGATACGGACCAACTGTGGTTTGGGTTGTACCCAAGAGCATCCCACACCTTGTGTTGGCGCTGTACATCTTGTGCGAATGCAATCACTATAGTGAGACTCCCCCTGTCTGTGGCGAACCAAAATACGGTCATCATTTTCAAACAAACATAACCTGGATTCGTCGGAAAACACCACCTGATGCCATTTCTGTCCTCAGCGACGTCGTTCCGTACAGCACTACCGCCCAGCATGTTCCTGCACATTCGTCAATGGTTGGCGGAGAAGTGGGCGACTCGCACGTAACCCATGGCGTAATAAAAGTCGACGGAATGTCATCCATGATAGTGTACGTTGAGTTATACTCTTCCACAGTTGCGCTAGAGCCGAGGAAGACGCATATCTGTCCTGCAATGCCATTCGGATGAGATGTCGATCTTCTCGGAGGGAGGTCTGGGTGTTGCGACCTGACCAATCTCATCGTACTGTACGGCCTTTCGTGAACGATTCAGCATACACCCGTTGCACTAGCGAAACACTTCATCCCCTACGAGCAGCAATTTTGCGGGTGGATGCGTCACACTCTTTCATGCCAGTAATATGCCCTCATTCAAATTCGCTGATTTGACGGTATGGTTCACGCATACTTTTGAGAGGCATGCGGAACATCTGCTCAAATCACACTGATCCATTACCTACGATTTATATCGACAACGAGAACCACAGGCACACTTTACCGGTAGGTGGTGTTGTGCCGCGATATCGATGTTGACCTTGAACCCACAGGTTGACATGGTTCAAATGCTAATCTTTTCTTCAGAACATACTAACGTACATTTCGTGTGAATGTGAACATCGTATCTGTAGTCGTTCAAGGTGTTTTGTTTACGTGAGTGTATTTATATACGACAAACCGCAAGCCCAGGAGCAGATGATGTTACTGTTTAACACCATATAGATTCTATGAAGTATCCAAACGTGTGACTACAAGAAACCATTTACATCTAACGTGATATTACCACGCTGGAGACCCCCACTACATAATGGATCGTGTGTTTGATCCCTGTAAAAGACTGCTTAGTAGTGTACAAGATGGTTTTTATCTTTCTTTTCAACTAGTCTATTATGAAAATGAAATTTTCACTCTGCAGCGGAGTGTGCGGTGATCTGAAACTTTTTGGCAGATTAAAACTCTATGCCGGACCAAGATTGGAACTCGCGACCTTGTCTTTCGCGGGCAACTGCTTTACCATAGCTTTTGATTTATTTTTTTTTCGTACGAACGGAGCAAATCTCCTACCCGGCGAGGAATCGAACCCGGGCCCTCTGCATGGTACGCAAACACGTTACCACTTTTTTTCTATTGCTCTACCAACTTTTTCAAATAAATATTTCTCAAAAATGTGAATAAGTGGATGTTTTTTTACATAAATGGTATAACAATAACAAACATAAACTGCTTCTTTCAGTACGAAACAAAATCGGACCACGTCCCTTTTCTTGGACGCGTTCCGCACCAATCCCAGTTGTACCTGGCGTTGGTACCGGGTACGTCTTCATGTATGGTTGTGGATCCTCTCCAGTGTCCTGGTCCTTTCCTGTTCTTTATAATTATATGCAATAATTACATTCTCCTATCCGGTTCACCCCAACTCGGTGGGAGATCAAACTAGGCACTCCCTAAACATTAGCGTAGTTTCTCGGATTTCGCATAATCAGTGAGTGGTGTTTTTGTAGTAAGGTTCAAAAGTCTAGTACATTCTTACTGCCCTCTCGGAAAAGGTAAAGTACAGTCAGACTCCGAATCCAAGTCACTATGTTGATCTTCGTTCAGGGAAATTGTGTACGTGGTTCTATGACTTGCGGCACCACCCGAAGGAGGAAGGCGATCATTTTTTGGACCAAACACCACATGTCCGCCGAAGGCCCGCTTATGAATCTATAACACTGCATTGTGGACAAGGTCGCGTATTCGTCATATGAATTGTATGTAACCTGGAACGACCTGGGTCAGGTGGGGTATGGGAAAAGCTACACTACTGGCCATTAAAATTGCTACACCAAGAAGAAATGCAGATAATAACCGGGAATTCATTGGACAAATATATTATACTAGAACTTACATGTGATTACATTTTCACGCAATTTTGGTGCATAGATCCTGAGAAATCAGTACCCAGAACAACTATCTCTGGCCGTAATAACGGCCTTAATACGCCTGAGCATTGAGTCAAACAGAGCTTGGATGGCGTGTACAGGTACAGTTAGTTGCCCATGCACCTTCAACACGATACCACAGTTCATCATGAGTAGTGACTGGCGAATTGTGACGAGCCAGTTGCTCGGCCACCATTCACCAGACGTTTTCAATTGGTGAGAGATCTGGAGAATGTGCTGGCCAGGGCAGCAGTCGAACATTTTTTGTATCCAGAAAGGCCCATGCAGGACCTGTTGAAATGTAGGGTTTCATAGGGATCGAATGAAGGGTAGACCCACTGGTCGTAACACATCTGAAATGTAACGTCCACTGTTCAAAGTGCCGTCAATGACCGAGACGTGTAACCAATGGCACCCCATACCATCACGCCGGGTGATGACGAATACACGCTTCCAATGTGCGTTCACCGCTATGTCGCCAAACACGGATGCGACCATCATGATGCTGTAAACAGAACCTGAATTCATCCGGAAATATGACGTTTTGCCATTCGTGCACCCAGGTTCGTCGTTGAGTACACCATCGCAGGTGCTCCTGTCTGTGATGCAGCTTCAAGGACAACCGCAGCAATGGTCTCTGAGCTGATAGTCCATGCTGCTGCAAACGTCGTCGAACTGTTAGTGCAGATGGTTGTTGTCTTGCAAACGTCCCCAAGTGTTGACTCAGGGATCGAGACGTGGCTGCACGATCCGTTACAGCCATGCAGATAAGATGCCTGTCGTCTCGACTGCTTGTGATAAGAGGCCGTTGGGATCCAGCATGGCGTTTCGTGTTACCCTCCTGAACCCAATGATTCCATATTCTGCTAACAGTCAATTGATCTCGACCATCGCGAGAAGCAATGTCGAGATACGATGAACTGCAATCGCGATAGGCTATAATACGGCCTTTATCAAAGTCGGAAACGTGATGGTAAGCATTTCTCCTCCTTACAAGAGGCTCACAACAACGTTTCACCAGGCAACGCCGGTCAACTGCTGTTTGTGTATGAGAAATCGGTTGGAAACTTTCCTCATGTCATCACGTTGTATGTGTGGCCACCGGCGCCAACCTTGTGTGAAAGCTCTGAAAAGCTAATCATTTGCATATCACAGCATCTTCCTCCTGTCTGTTAAATTTCGCGTCTGTAATACATCATCTTCGTGGTGTAGCGATTTTAATGGCCAGTAGTGTAGATAAGTATTGGCAAAGGTAACCCGTTGTATCATGTTATCATGTCCAGAGCTGTTAACCTGCGACTTCGAACACTCGCACAAATTGTTTGAAGAAGATGTCTGCAGCTCAGTGCCACGGTGCTTTGAACGTCTGTAGTGGAGATCATTCCCAAGCATTTCATCTTGTTTATCGGCTCTAATGGTGCGACACTTCCGTCGGGAGTCCTCTCCCGACTTTGCCATGTTCATACGACTTCCCGTAGCCATACCATGCAGATTAATCCAATGCAAAGCCGCTCGTGCCTCGTCGCCACCGTGCTAAAAACACTAGGTCATTCGTAAAGTTGCTGTGCCTTACTGTCATTCCTTGGAGTCGTTTTCGGAGCCTGCAGAGCAGCGGCTCGATAGCTTTGGCATCGACAGCGGGCACCCTTGTCTGACCGATCGTATGACAGTGATGGGCCCCACCATGCGTCCATTGATGAGCACTGTGGTTGAGGCGCCGTGTAGTATCGCCTAACGACGGTGACAAAACTCTCTGTAAACTTCATTTGCGTGATCATGTTACAAGTATGGGATCTAGATTCGACCCACGAAAGCGCGAGTGCAGAGCTGCACTTCAGGCTCCATTGGCTGCCGAGTTGTGACCTTCGTGGTGGGGGGTGCTTCATGCATATTACAGGAGTGCAAGGGTGTGGGGCCAGGCATGCACTCCCCTCCCCTCCACTCAGTACGTAGAAAGATGTCTTGATTCCTGATACCTTGGAATAAGGAAGTTCTGTTGCTGCTGTCACCGAGTTATGACATGCGCAGTTCTCTCAGTTGTATACAACACCACAAAGAAGCACTGATGGAAATGGCAGTACATTCTCTGTCCTTACCCGCAGTGTCCTACTACTAATGGTAGAATTTGGAATTGACAAATTTTTACTATGAGACCACACTACAATAAAATAATGAGAAACACTATGAAATCTTAGTAAATTATTATTTTATATATTAACTACAACAAATCTGTAATCTGTATGTTTGTGTAATGTATCATGTCTTCGAATTTTTATTAACGTGAAAAATACCGATTTGTGCTGTGATCACGAATCTACTGTAATACGTGGGCTGTTATTTTATATATTAACTACAACAAATCTGTAATCTGTATGTTTGTGTAATGTATCATGTCTTCGAATTTTTATTAACGTGAAAAATACCGAGTTGTGCTGTGATCACGAATCTACTGTAATACGTGGGCTGTCCTATAACTCGCTGGGCACCTCTGTTCTAAGGTTGGAGGAACGCAACGGCAAACGATGCCTAATACTATTATTGCTACTAAAGCACTGTGTGCTCAAACCAGCTTTTAATACTGATGACAGCTTCACATTTTAATGTATGTCGTAACTGTCACATGCACCGATAGAGCGGTACAAGGACACCGACAGAAATAACGTGTATCGCAAAAGCAGCAAGGACATAAAAGCGGTAGAAAGATAAAGAACCTGTAAGTGGTGTGCTCTCTTGGGAAACATTTTGCTATCAGCACCATTCACATTATCAAGACAACGCCAAACACTTGAACGGTCGCCAAGGTCGTTTGTGGCATATATCGGGGAACAGAATAAGAAACAACGAGAAATGCCAGGCCACAAAAAAAGGACAATATGTTAAGACCAAAATAGCCTATCACGTAATAAATACATGTATTTTGCGTGAATTCGTTCTGTTCGTTGATGATAGTATTGTGTTATAAATCACCACTTCTACCAATCCAATATGAGGGATTTCGAGGCAACATGTGGAATTTGCGTGCTTTTATCTATGTATATAATAATATGCGTATGTTCTACGAGGTTTAATACAAAAATGGTTTTGTTTTCAGGCTGCCTATATTGTTTGAATACAATGTCAAAAGTTTGGGAGATTTGTCCAGTGCACATTATTTTATCATCGTTACAATTTATTTTATGGATTTACAATTTAAAAATATTTTTTGTTTCATCGAATCGACGTATGAAAGTGTTATTTATTTGGAAACTATATATGAAAGTAATTTTTTGAATTCTTTCGCTACCGCTAACGAAATTTTACCATAATGTCATAGGAAATCTTTTTTCAAATTCTTTTTATTGTCGTCTGCGTTACAGAAATGAAATGTTATTTTTTTCATCGTATTATATGGTCACATTAAGTCACACTCATTCCTCAAAGCAATTTGTCTAAGTATGTTTCAGCTTCATGTACTCGTATTTATGTATTTCACGACTCTCTAACGGCAAGTAAACAAGATGTGAAATAACTCTTTTTCAGTTCGTTAGATGAGAAAGTTTATCATGGATACCATGATACTCGATGAGACTTTTTCGAAATGATTGGGAAACTACAAATCTGATTAAAATAAGTTTGTGATGAAAGTTGTTCATCCCTCGGGGGTACGCTAAATGACACCAAACTCGACCCTCGTTGCCCCACGTTGGATGGCAGCAGGGGGGGGGGGGGGGGGGTTCGGGGGAGCGGGAGCGGTGGCGACATGAAACCTTAAACAAGAACCCCAGTTTTTTAATACGAATTAGGATTCTGCAGGGAACAATACGTACAAGACATAAACTTTGTATTCAGCATCTTTTTCGTTGCATGACTGATGGAGCTGTAATCGACAAAAACCAAAATGATTTAACAACCGTAAAAAAAGAGAAAGTCTCAAGAAACACACATCACATTAGGATACCAGGAGGTTAGAAAGGCAGTTATTCGAAAACATTCAGTGAAATATCCATTTTTATAGTGAAAAACTTGATTCCCGAGAACATAACACATTAGTTTGTCCACGTTATTGGTGTTAAGTTCTTTCAGAATTCCTGGGTAACGCTAAAAGTTGTTTTGAATTCACTGTTAAAGACACTTATAAATTGTTTCAGCAGCTTTCCATTTCAGCGACATCAGTGAAAGAAATTACACCAATAATGTGAACAGAGTAATGTATTCTGAGAAACAGGTTTTAAGGCCATAAGAACCGGTTTGGCAATAAAGACTCTAAAGTAATTGCCTTTATAACCTCTTGGAATTATAATTTGATGAGTATTTATTGAGATAGTAAGTAGGCTGTTTAGGTTTTTATGTTGGTAACGCCACGTAGCGCTCTGTATGAAAATCACTGTTTGTGCTGTGTGCAGTCTGTGGCTGGTGAGCATTGTTGGAATATTTGCTATTGTAGTGTTGGGCAGTAGGATGTGAACAGCGCATAGCGTTGCGCAGTTGGAAGTGAGCCTCCAGCAGTGGTGGATGTGGGGAGAGAGATGGCAGAGTTTTGAGAGCGGACGATCTGGACGTGTGTCTGTCAGAAAAAGAAAATATGTAAGCCTGGATGTCATGAACCGATATATATATATATATATATATATATATATATATATATATATATATATAAAACAATGCCTAACAGTAGATAGAATCTTTCATTTAGCTGTCAGTATTGGCGCTCGCTGTATTGCAGTAGTTCGAGTAACGAAGATTTTTGTGAGGCAAGTGATTCATGAAAGGTATAGGTTATTGTTAGTCGGGGTCATATATATATATATATATATATATATATATATATATATATATATATATATATAGTATGTGTGAATTTAGTGATGATCAGAATAAGTACAGAGAGAAATGTCTGAGTACCTTCAGATTTGCTCAGCTGTTTGAAAATCAAATAACGTAAGAGGTTTTCCAGCACTGTCATTCTTAATTTTTCTAAGGGGATGTTCCATAAGTCGACGCTTAGGAAGGATGCCTCACTGGAATCTTCTGATTTTTTCTTGTAGTTTGTGTAATTAGTGTAGCTATTATTTATTGCTAGCGCGAATTGTAGAGATAATCCTCTTTGTAGTTGTAGTTTTTCACTGTTGTACTGTAAAACAGTTGTGGCATGCATGCAGATTTGCACCAAAAAATTCGTAGCTGTGCTTGCTATTAATTAGATATTGTTGTCAGTACTATGTTATTGTGTTTTGTCATTTTACTCTTCAAATTGTGATTTCCTATGTTATCATGTGAAATATTGTGACAATTATTGCGTGTGAAAAACGTAATACTAGGCTCCAAAGTAAACTGAGAAATAACAGTGAAGACGAAAGCAGTGTGTTAGCGCCACCGTGTAATGAATTAACTAATGTTCAACATAATAATTTGGTAATTGTGCATAGGGAAATGGAGTGGGCGGCAAATAATAGTGTGGACAGTGAAATAATTAGTGAAAGGGAAGCATTATCGAACGATAGGTTGGCAACAGCTCTCCCCAGGAACCCGAAATGAGAGGCCACAATTTTGCAAATACCGTAGATTCAGGTTTTGCGTCATTACCCATTTCTCAATTAAGTCAAGACACATTTTCTACTTTTCAAAATGCGAATGTTGCGGTCCAGATGCACTGCCCAAAACAATTTGTAAAATTTTTTGTTGGGAGCGTGGGGGCTATGTAAGTAGGCTGTTTACGTTTTTATGCTGGTTACACCACGTACCGCTCTGTATGAAAATCACTGCCTGTGCTGTGTGCAGTCTGTGGCTGGTTGGCATTATTGTTATATTCGCTATTCTAGTGTTGGGCAGTTGGATGTGAACAGCGCGTCGCGTTGCGCTGTTGGAGGTGAGCTACCAGCAGTGATGAATATGGGGAGAGACATGGCAGAGTTTTGAGAGCGGACTATCTGGACGTGTGTCTGTCAGAAAAAGAAAATATGTAAGCCTGGATGTCATGAACATATAAAACAATGCCTAACAGTAGATAGAATCTTTCATTTAGCTGGCAGTATTGGCGCTCGCTGTATTGCAGTAGTTCGAGTAACGAAGATTTTTGTGAGGCAAGTGATTCATGAAAGGTATAGGTTATTGTTAGTCGGGGCCATATATATATATATATATATATATATATATATATATATATATAGTGTGTGTGAGTTTAGTGATGATCAGAATAAGTACAGAGAGAAATGTCTGAGTACCTTCAGATTTGCTCAGCTGTTTGAAAAAATCAAATAACGTAAGAGGTTTTCCAGCACTGTCATTCTTATTTTTTCTAAGGGGATGTTTCAAGGTATTATTATTTTTCAACGGCTTTTAACCCAGTTTAAGTTTGGTCGATTATTACGCCGTCTATCATACAACGTGGAAAATGTTAAATACAAAAGTTAGATTTTTTTCGGAAATCTGAATCTGCAATAAAAATGGCGATTCCCGTTTGAGATATCAAGGCTGACCCCATCCTACGAGGTCGAGTTTGGTGTCACTGGATGACTGTGTCTAAGACGAACGACTTTTATTACAAAACATTTTTGGATGCGATTTGTCGTTTTCCAGATATTTCTGAAAACATCTTTAAATGTCTCACCCTACGAATACACGTAGATTTCCTGTAAATGAAAATTTTGTGCTTATTGTTAATTTAAACGACAGTCAATTCAGAATAATTGCTAGAACAATTTATTTCATTTCAGCAGTTAAGTCAATTTTGGGATTCATGGAACAGAGCCGATGTTCAAAAGCGTGCGTGGTTGTAATTTCCACTACCTTTCACCAGTTTTATGCTACCAGAATCTGAAACGTAGCGTATGTTGGAAATAATCTGATATTTAAAGCTGAATGCGTACAAAAGATAAATTATTTGCTATGTAAATTGAAACTGGGTAGAGGAAATCTCATTATTTAAGTATACATACACCTTACATATTTCTTTGTTTAATAGATCTTTACGTTTGAACGATTAACTGATGTAGTACTGGCTGGCCGATAATTAACTTTGGGCATTTTAGGTTCGACACCTCGCATGAGACACTGCTTATAAAATCAAATTTTCATCAATCCAGTATTTATTTTTTGCGTAATCATGCACAGTCCTTTGTTTCGCAGGAACCATCTTAATGAAGTGTGAAGTTGTCATAGTGAAAATTCAGCGACCCAGATGGGTCCAGATGTAATTAATATCCATAGCAACCTTTCATAGGAGGCATATTTTTAGTATTTTACAAGCACTTGATAGGCAGATTCGATCAGTAATGGCCATCTTCACGTCGTTCTCAGAGGCAGGAAAAGACTGTCCATAAAATTATAATTGTAAGGTATTCACCGAATTTAGAAATTATCTGCAGTAACAGCTAGTGATAAGAAAGAATTAAGACCTAAGAAACGTAATGATATCATCGTTGGGCAACGTATAGAATTGCATGAATGCATCATAATTTTCTGTTTATACTGGCAGTATAACGAAACAGAATTCCTAATAGAACTGAATAGAGCCATTAAATTATTTGTTTTTCATTCCATTATTATTGTCTGGTATATACGACTTTTGTTAGAGGATATTTCAATATAAAGGCGAGAGCTTTGACCAGTGGTGTTGGGTATAGAAAGTCCCATCAGTTTTGACATGTTAATACTAAAGCGTCTGTATCGTTTGTGAGCGAAGAGGTAAATAACTTATGTCAGTAGAGTGTAGAAGGTTCATGGGCTGACAGAACATAATTTGCCATAACAACAGGATAGATGACACGAATTTGCAACGATACATGTATCGCGAAACAATTACAAGATTTTGGAAACTACTTGTTCAGATTAATATAGATGTTTTAATATCAGTGTTGGGACAAGTTCGTTATTATAGTCGTAGTATGACTGTTTACGGATGTTGTCAATTGTGTAGGATGAGTTCATGTGTCTTATTAAAGGTGTTCGTTTGTGTTGAGGTGGGATTTTGAGGAATTTTTGACATAGATTGGCTATGTAAACACTTTTGGGAAACGTAATCATGATCCTTTTCAATTCTTTATCAGCACAACTCTCATGTTTTATCTACTGTTGTTGGCTATACAGTAGATCTACTGTTGTTTGACCGTCAACAACGTAGATAAGGCACCTGTCGTGCTGGACTGTACGTGTTCAGCACGAACTAGGCACCAGTGCAGGTTGTTTACGAATACGTCGTATTTGCATTCAGAGGCCGTGGTCGATGAGCAATGAAAGACCTAACACAGTTCAAAAGAGGCCAGATTATAGGGGCCCGATTAACTGGAGCATCAGTAACCAAGTCAGCCAACTTACTGAATGTTTCAAGACCAGCTGTTTCAACAGTCATGGCAGCCTACATAAGGCATGGAAAGACATCATCGTGTAAACGTAATAGTAGGCGCAAATCAAAACTAAATGACAGAGATCGTCGTACGCTAACATGAATTGTGTCAAACAAACAAAACTGTTGGCTAAAGTGATTGCAGAGATCAATATCCATCTTCGAAATTTCGTGTTATCGACACTGTCCGCCGAGAACTCCATAAAGCGAACATTCATGGATGAGCCGCTATACCGAAACCATTAGTGACGACAACCAATCCTAAGAATCATAAAACATTGTGTCAATAGCATAAATTCTGCACAGCTTATCAGTTGAAAAACGTTGTATTACCCAAAGAGTCAACGTTTTCGTCATTTCCAACATCGGGGCGAGTTAACGTCTGGAGAACGCCAAAGGTACTGTACAATCCTGATTGCCTGACTCCAACGATTAAGCATGGTGGTGGAAGTGTGATGGTGTTGCCAGCCATATCATGGTATTCTGCTGGTCCCATCATTACTCTCAAAGACCGTGTTACAACCACCTATAATTTGAACATTTTAGGTGATCAGATTCACGCCATGATTCAAATGTTGTTCCCCAACAATGATGCCATATTTCAGGCCATTCACACAGCTAGGACAGTACAATCGTGGTATGACGAGCATGCAACTGTACTGGAGCGTGTTCCCTGGCCAGCACAGTCCCTGGAAGTGAATATTATCGAGCCCTTGTAGGCGGTATTGAAACGCCGGCTCTGGTTCAGAAATCCGCCTCCCTCGTCACTACAGAAGTTAGAAGAGTTTTTGATGGAGGAATGGCATAAGAATTGCATCTGTGTTACGAGCAAATGGGGGTCCAACCTCTTATTGACAAACCATTCCCAAGTAAGTACAGGTGTCCCCATTATCCCCTGTACCACATTCTATGTTGATGAATTAAGTCAGTTTCGTTTTTGTTAATATACACGCACTTGAAGATGGTATGGCATATTGTTGTTGTAAAACAAAAGCAGTTGACCTACCAGCTGTAGATGGGTCTACACATTATGAGTATGTACACAGCAGTAGATTTTGACATAGTGTCCGTGTCTTGCAACTTCCACCTCCTGCCACCATGAATAGGATGAGAAGAAGTCTGGAACGGTAGTTATAAGTAAATAGAAAGGATTGTCAAGCACTAAACTCACACAGATGGAGTGAAGAGTCTAGTACACATCGAAAGGTGACCTAGTTGGAACAGAAGGTAATTGTGCACTGTATGACAGGCAGAATACTCAGTAAGATCCAGATATGGAATGGGGGTTCACCGTCTTGGTTCATGTCGTGTGTGATAATCGGCAATGGGCTGGACTCATGTGAAGTGGGACCGCAGTTCCTATGGCTTCGTTATCACGTGGAAATCAATTATATTTGCCGCAGTCTCGCTACACGTGTGGTTTTGCTCTTATGTTAACTCCACGCTGACACTAATAGAATACGCCCCAATCGGTACATGAAAGCTAAAATGCACGAAGAATAAATTTTCTTTGTGTAAACAAATCTGTAAACTAAGGAGAAAAGGTCGCAATTTAATGTAAGGAAAGTATTTTTTTTTTGTTATTCCGATAAAGAATGTTCCAGAGAACTGTTTCTATATCGAGACTGTAAATCAGGTTGAAGGCAGTCACCGCGATTTATTTCTGGATTATATAAAAGCAGGAGCTGTGAGCTCTCTGTCTCTCTCTCTCTCTGGTTTGTTTTTGATGGCTGTGTCACAAAACGTAAGAGACAAATGGTAAGAATCGCTCTCGAATCTGTAACTTTTGGCTAAATAGTTCGCTAATTTAATTACAATTGAATTGAATTAAGAACCTACTTTCCTCTTCCATTAATGCCAATTTCAATTTATTATGTTGCATTTTAGAACTTTTTCAGGCAGCAGCGGAGGAGAGTTGCCGACGAATATGTATGCTGGCCACAGCTGAACGCTACTAGCGTTCAATCGGCATTTGCGTTATCAAACTTTTATTTCAGCGTCTCTCTTTTAGCAATCTTTACGATCAGCATCCGGGCAATCTAATTCAATGTAATTACGCAAGCAGCGTAATTTTGAGATCGGTCATTAGCCTATAAACAATGCCGTCGGTCAACGTTCTCGTCGGTCTGATGGGAATTTGATAGTGTTTGGGGGAATATAATTTCATTATCAACAAGTAAAAATTTTCAGTGCTCCATTTTACCATTTCAGAAGCTTCACCACAAGCAAAAACGATAAACACAATATTACATTATTTTTTAAAAATACCAGTAATATTATATTGGTGCTGCCATGCATTGCTCGAACAAAAAATTGTATGATGTTAATTGATGCTTGTTTGTTCTGCTTTTCATAAATCAACTGTATTGCTGGAGTCAACAACAAACTGATGACGGTTACATGAAAAATAAACGAAATTAACTGATGTAAGGGGAATCAAAGTAGACTCAAAGCAGCAACACGGAAGAAAGGAACGTTTATCAACAAGTTACCAGTTGCCTCAGCTTTCGTAGTCTGCAACAAGTAGTTCATTTAATCCATCGTCAACTTTTACGTTGCAGATGCGAATAAGTAGAGAATAGAAAACGGAGTAGATCAAAGCGTGTTTCTTGTCGTGAAAAATTTTACCGTGTCCTGTCTCGTAGACATGCAATTCATACGGGAACAGGACAAAGATCGACATCCCGCATGGGAAATGCCACATAAGGTTAGGAAGTGAGAAGTTTGTTTTGAATCTGATAAAGACAAAAGCGAAACACAGCAAACTGTAACAATGAACACTTGTTAAAATTACTAAGAACAGAGTGATGGGTGTGCAAGACCATTCACAATACAAAAAGTTTGCACGTGAACTAAAGAACTATGAGCAAAAGAAATAGATTTTTCGCTCATACGACGCAAATCCGATGAAGCGAAAACCTTGTCGGATGAGCAGAAAATGGAATTATGGATGATACTCGAGAAATAATTGGAGGTATTTTCCGTAAAGCCTGGCGTGACGAAGGATTATGTTTACTGGATGGAAGTCATATCACATAAAACTTACTGCCTAGCAAACTATTCCGTCCCGTGGTGCAGAACGGAGGCTGTCAAACAGGTGCTGAAGAAGATGATACAGTGGCGTGTTGTTGAGCCTTCCCTTTCACCATAAAGCAGCCCAATATTAACTGTGGGCAAGGCAGCCGGGGGGGGGGGGGGGGGGGCGCTTGATGCACGATCTAGCAAGAAAATTATTCCCGTAAGAACTAGGCCAGAACTTTTATCATCATCAAAAGGAACTGAAGAAACATGTTCAGTAAGGATGTTTGCACAGATGCAAAAGTATGGTGAATATATACACTCCTTGAAGTTTTATACTGAACTTGTCATACTATTACAATCAACTGCACAACGAAGAACATGTACTAGAACCAGGTGTTTCAGAAGTGGTGGTCAGTATTCAAGGATATGGCAGGAATAATCATTCGAAACAAAAAAAAGGCAAGTAAACACGTGGTATAAAACGCACACCTTAAGAGCTATGAGCAATTCCTGATCTTTGATACAGTGAAACAAATCTCTTCCACTGCAAGCTCTTTGCTTTCCATGTTTTGGGAAGTGGTAGTATGAACTAAAACAAGAAAAAAAGTCCACTAAACATGTGCCCTAAAACGCCTTACTTAAGAGCTATGAGCACTTGTTCATCTTTACTATTCTGAAGCACAACTCTTCTAATGAACAGGTGCTCATAACGTTTGAGGTATGCGTATTTGAGCACATGTTTAGTGGACATTTTTATCTTGGTTTGGTCTGCCTCAGGTGGCAGAATCTAGGGGGCGGCAAATTTTGGGAGTTTTTTTTTCTCTTAGGAAAAATTTCTTAGGAAGCTCCTTAACGTTGCATTCATACTATTGTGGCTATCTGGCAAACAGTTCTTTGGAATGAAATGTTCAGATTAAGGTGCAATACATACAGTACTAGTACCTTTTTGAGTTCTATTACAAGTCTACGTCATTGCAATGCCAATTTGTTGAAAAACCTGTCCCATAATCAAATCCTGGCAGCACCAATGATGTGCGATAGTTATTCGAGAAATCGCTGTGGTTGAACTACAGCCTTATTGCACCAGATGTCATGCCGTTGGCAGCAATAATCAGAATACTGACTCAAACAATGTATTAAGATATCTGTTCTAAAGGTTCATTCAGAATATTTATACCATTATTAACTTATTGAAACTTCTTGCTTGAACGTAAATATTTTAATAACAATGTGCATCAAGTAAGTTAAATTATTTAATTGTATTTGCAGAAATACAAGAAAACTGCCAGAAGTTAGGCTGTCGACTAACAAATACATTTTCCGGATTTGTATTCCTTAAATCGGCGGGCATCAGTCGAAAATCGGCTAAGATGTCAACTCCGGCTGACAGGGAATAGTTTCACACTAAAGTTCTCAGACATGAAGTGCGCGCAGCCTAACCTCTGCTGTCGCCATTTATTGTTGGTGCGCGACGGCGTTATGTGGCGTATCATTGTCTTCTGTTGCATTGATCTCTATTGTTCTTCTCTTGTGTATTTAAATTTTTTAAATAATTTGTATAATAATGGATGGTCGAAAACGGAGTAGTGGGGTGAAGTACAGAAAAATAACAGAACAGAAGAAGAAAAAAATAAGTGAGGTGTTTTCTCAGACACGAAAATTGGATTCCTTTTTAACAAAGCCTGCTGTCAGCAAAGAAAACAAAACATCATGTAAGATTATGTAATATAAATTGAATTTAGCGTATTTTGTGTAATGGACAATGTTGTAAAGGAGACTTTTCTAAAAACAAGCATACCAGTTGCAAAATTGTAACTTAATCCCAATCAGAGATCTTCAAATTATCGCTAATATCTCCAAAACGAAAAATCGACTTTCAATTACAAATAAAAATGCCCACCATTCACTAACGTTGCAAGGTAATATTTTTAAAGCTGTTTTGAACTTCTCAATTACAGGGTAATCGCAAAAAAATCAAAATATTGGAAAATGGTCAAGCAATCCTCACTGGACCACTTCATATGGATTGACTCAAGGATCAATCCCTTACAGTTTCTGTAACACTACCACAACAGAGAAGGAAGTAAACAAATTACTCAAAGACAGTAAATCTCTCAAGTTCAGTATGGAGTATATATTTTTCGGTTTCAGGTGAAACCAAATATGGCCCACGTATGAAGGTAACAGACGGCACTGTGAAGGAATGTGAAACACTACTTCCTGAAACATCAGCAAGTTTTCAGGAATAGGATGAAACTTATGAGTTTCAGTTTGACTTTAACGATCCTGGTGCATGGCTGAAGAGGTTTTCTGACTCTGAAGGATGTAACATAATAAAAATGAGAGGAGAAAACGGACATGATCCTGACATCAGTGAGAGCTATAGAGATTGCAATTTAAGTAAAGATTGGCTTCTAAAAAAGTTAAAAAATGGGTCAAAAGTTAAAAGATCATGGCTAGGTTATAGTGAGAGCAAGAACGCTTTATATTGCATTCCCTGCAGATTATCATGTCACTTAGGACCAGGTTCTGAGTCAAAATCATTCTTAGCTAAAGAGGAAGGGATTGTTAATTGGAGGAAGTTTAGTGAAAAATGGCCTGCCCATGAAAATTCACGAAACCATAAATTCTGTTTCTGCTCTTGGAAGGCACCAGAGTCCTCTCCCGGAAGTGGAGGCGTTGATAGAGAGTTGCAAGACCAGGTAAAAAAAGAGGATTCTCACTGGAGAGCAGTGTTGCACTGTATTATTGATGCTGTCGTATTTCGAGCAAAGCAAGGAAGTCCACTTAGGGGACCAAAAGAAGATGATGATTTTGGTGATCGACAGAGTGGGAAATTTCTAAATACCATTGATCTTATATCACACTATAGTATTCCCCTTCGTCTGCATACTGAACGCCACAAGAAAGGGCAGATCAGCAATTTTTCCAAACATATACAAGATGAGTTGCTTGACTTCATTGCCGACAAAATAAGACAAGAAGTAATTAAAGAAATTTTAGATGCTACATACTTTTCATTGATGTCTGACTGAACTCCAGATATCAGCCACAATGAGAAGATGACTCAGGTGGTTCGTTATGTCAAGGCAGATACGTTAACTCTACGTCGACATCTTTTTTTGCAGCGTTCTCACTGATGTCAGACGTTGAATTCATATTTATATTACCCTGTTTCAGCCTGCATAAGAGGATTTGAAAAATGCAGAATTCGCAATTTCGTTTTCAGAAGATTACAACTTTTTAATGGAGCAAATTCTTCAGTAAAGTAGATGTGTTGGTAGTGGGCAAAAGGTTTTGCTAATTAACAGCTGACAACGCTGTATTCAAGATAGTGTGATTAAAGTAATTCCATTATCAGCCGAAGCCTCAGATGTCAATGGACATTTAGCCTGGTTTACAGTGACATGGAGAATATGAAATAATATTCAGATGACCTTTGGGGTCATGTTATAGCTGAGACAAGTGCGCATGTCATATTCCGCTGACATCAGCATCAGCAGTTCCATGTCTCTAAGATCATACCGGAAACAGCATCCTGCCACGTGCCAAGAGCATGGTGGAGAAGGGGGGGGGGGAACTGTGGGTAGAGGTGGACCCCTTGCCCTTAGCCCCCAACGCATCCCTGTATGGTAGCAAAATTGCATGAAAATCAGAAGGGAAGCTGTGACCTGGTGACGTCACGAGAATGATTTAATCTGTAACGCCAAATATGCTAAAGTAACTGAAATGTATAAATAACGAAAATTTTGTTAGCTATGTTTGCAATCCTTACTCCAAAATTTCGTTTGAGCGATAGCACAACAGTCACTTTGGTAAAATTCATTTGAAGCTTTATATCGTTCGTCATGGGATAATGAAACGAGTAAATAGTATATTTATCTATAAATAATTAAACACCAACATTTGTTTGTAAAATATAACTAATGAAGTAGTCTGATATGAGTTTTACTTTAAATACTATTCCGCAAATCGAGAACACGCGAAATAAGATCAAGTTCTGTTTCACATTCCAGTTGTTTACTGCCATCAGCGAATGATCTCTAGAAAACAAGCTTAGTTCGATCTTCGTATCACAATTTCTTACTGTCACCGGGAGATGGCTGCACTGAAGAAAAAGTCGATTGTTTGTTTGTCGTCCCACGAGTTCGTACTGTCGCCAGCAATTAGCTGTATTGTATAAAACGATTTTTGCAGTGGAAAAAACGATAATTGCTCCTTTCTAAGTACAACCCTTGATTTAAGATGCAACAGAGTCATAAATTAATTATTTACTGCATGCATGATGCCCCTGTAATATATTTTCTTTGCAACCATTATTAACATCAATGATGTTTGTCAAATGTCACAATATTCAAAAATATCTGCAAGAACATCTCTGCAACGTAAACAAAATACAAATGTCATAATTTTAAGTTCCGAATATACGCCTAGTGGCCAAATTAGTGCTGAAAAATCTGAAATATGTACTCCAATGGTAATTTTCCATGCCTAGTGACAGTTGACATTTCAGAAGACAGATCAAAGAAATCGATGTCATAAAACGTGACGAGACTTATAACTACAGAAAAAGAACTGTTAGCTAAAATACTGCGGTAAACCGGGAAATAGACAAGAAAATTTATATTCTGACTGAATTAATTAGTCCTACACTAGATACGTCACAAAACACACTTAAATATTAACGCATTTAAACCACTCTAAGACACCATTTTAGGAGGGATAGTGGTGTTAAAATCAATATCACTGACTTCCAGTTATTGCTATTATTACAAATGATGGAGGCCTACTTTTGATGAAGTTTGATATCAGAAGCGTGGTGGCAAGGTTGTCTAAAAGCTTTGTGGACTGTATTTCCTATATTTTTTCCTTCCACGACTATAATGTCACAGTATTCAAAAATGTCTGCAAAGTACATCGGCAACAAGAAAAGTGTGATGTTTACATCGAATATCTAGTAAAAAGTTGAGGTTAAAGTCAAGAAAAAACTGTAACGTTCAAATCAGTTACTGTACCACATTTATTTTAAATTCAGTGCATTAGTATTTGTAAAATGACTCTTAGTGTTCATTAAAAATGACGATCATTCCACTTGGGACCTGTGGAATGGTAAATTAGCTTATTTGTTTTAGTTGTAAATATTTGTCATGTATTGTTGTTTTTCTGACATGTTCCACATCCAGGAGGACCTCCTCACTACGGATCAATTGGAATGAAAGTAAATCTAATCTAATCTAATCTAATTATTCTAAAATACATCGTAGAATGTAACGTTTAAACTACACCAGCATTTAAAAGCGTTATGTGTGTGTTCAGTTTCTGTAGCTGTGTGTTGGGAAACTATGGATCATGAAAATAGTAAAACCTGCAATCAACTAGACCAACAATTAAAGTACCACCCTCCCCCCCCCCCCCCTCACACACACATGCACAACAGAAATGCCTTACTAGTGAAGGAAGGAATAAGGTTCTTTGTTAGAATATGCCACTTAAACTGCGGAATGACAGTGACTGCTTTTAAACACACAAGGATTCATGAGAGAGCTGACCAAAGATTGTAACAATAGGAGACGTGACGTTCACAAAGACCAGTAAAGTCGATATATCCGAAAACAATAAAATTACTTACCATTTATTGCGAGGCAGCTCAATTTTGCAAGTACAATGAAACTTCAAAAATTAAATATTACTGCATTTCGACTGTCTGCACAATGTATTAAAATGCATGCTAGTCATAATATAAGCAAGATCTCTAACAAAATTCGAGTAAAAATAAACCTGTATTTTGTGTATGATTTTGCAAACCTTGCATGAACGATGAGGCATCAAATTCGCCAAACGCCTAATGCAAGATATCCTAAGCCAGCAAATCATTGTATGACCTGCCTCCATTGCTATCAATACCAAACAAATGCCGCAACACATACTAAAGTGATTTTATTGTCTATAGTGTATAGATACGTAGATGTAAACGAGGAAGGAGTTCTGTTTTAAAATTTAGTGATTCACAACAAGAAATGACATCATAGATTCTATCAGCCTTTGAAACCTGAAGTATACAATTAATATCAAGTCCTCTGTATATTATGCTTGTCCTTTGGAAGTCAGATCTGTAAGTGGGGAGATTGAATAAGAGTCCCTAACCGTTCTTTCCACCAACCTGTCGTCTTCTAAAGTTGTGTCCCCAACTCGGTCGTCGGTCGTGGGATCTTCTTCGGCGGACGCTGCTATGTCGTCATCTGGACCCTGTGATTGTGCTTTTTTTTACGGGCTGCTGCTTGCCCAGTTAGTCTCCGTATCTACAAAGGGCAAGATCCGTAGTACTGACAATGGTGGTAGGCGACACTTCTCATTACTGTATCGTGTTTTGTTATATTTGTAAATCATCACACTTTTACACTGTTTTTCCAACATTTGACATAGCTGCCTTAATTACACAATAACTTTTCTGACAACTTTTTATATAGAGCACGACATGTCCGCTAGAACGCCCGAAACAGTTCATTGTAGTTCAGCCGAAGTTCTTCATCTCCCAGGCGCACCAAAGCGACCTGAAGGTTTCCGAAGCACTTCGGCTGTAATATCGTTATTTTTATGTTACTCAAAACCAATGAAATTTAATAAACAAAAACGATAGACACATAGAGTAACCATGAGAGACTGTCATACTGATAATGGGTTAAATGGGTTAAATACAATGAAAAGTATATAAATAATTAATAAGAGAAGTTAGGCTTTTTGGCGCTACCCGAATGTGCCAACCAATCAGAAGCGAGTTCAGTACAATTGGCGGACTCTCCCACGGGACTGGTACATACTGTACCATCTGACGCTTGTACCTCACTTCACTTTTGTACCATATGCTAGTTTGTGTGTATAAAGCTGCATCAAGGCAAGCCTCTAGCAAGATAAAATTGTGGTTGCCACAGCCAGGAATATCACACCTCTACAGCATTGTTCGTGTTCAGATCTCCAATACGCAAAGCTAAAACAACACTGGCTTTAAATATTATGAGGTATGGTACTTCAACATTTCACTGTGACAGCATGGCATTGCCGGTGTGCAGAGATGATGATATCGACGTCGTAAGACACAGAAAAGAGACGACATAATGTGACTACCGCAGTGACAGCAGAGGGGAATTACCAACAATCGCCCAATTAACGTACTTATAGGCTATATCAGAGACTGCAGGCCATGGTCTGCTGCTACCTGTCGAACCCGGGATCCCAGCTTCAATTCCTGGCTGGGTTAGGGATGTACTCCGCCCAGGGACTGAGTGTTTGTGTTGCCCTCATCATTTCATCATAATCTGGGAAAGTGTCTAGACTGGACAGTGAAAAGCTGGGATTTTGTGTTGGCTCTGTAAACTGTGCAGTTGAGCGCCCCACAAATCAAATATCATCACCCGTATCAAAGCCGTTGGGAAGAAAGATACAAGTCATCATATACATACCTAAAGAGTCTTGCACAGGTATCAAATGTACGATCCACGTTCTTTAACCGAGGAAGACGTAAAAGCTTCCTGTAAAGGCGTGTTCAGATACTTCATAAAATTTCTAAGATGGTTACCAATAGCGTTGCTCACTCATGCGCTTGTGATTTGACACACAACTATATTATATTATTTCTACTCTACAACTGGAGGCTATCCACGTTAGTCAACCCAAACTGACTTATCATGTAGTATAACCCTAGATGTCGTTTTATATTCAAGACGTCACCTCCAAATGGTCCGTCCCCGGTAGCTGAGTGGTCAGCACGACAGAATGTCAATCCTAAGGGCCAGTGCTCGATTCTCGGCTGGGTCGGAGACTTTCTCAGCTCAGGGACTGGGTGTTGTGTTGTCCTAATCATCATCATTTCATCCCCATCGACCTGCAAGTTGCCAAAGTGGCGTCAAATCGAAAGACTTGCACCCGGCGAACGGTCTACCGGACGGGAGGCTCTAGTCACGCGACATTTATATTTTACCTCCAAATGAACATTATACTCCACTTAGGAAAGATTATAGATCTACCGAAGAAGGCTGGTTCCTGTGACTGCTGCATAATGGTGAAGAATAATAGGTAGCACTTCAAATGCATTAATGTAGACTTACAGTGCAGATTCGTGAGGCAGAATAATATATGAATCTCACGTGCGGTATTTATAAATTAATGATGTTGTCGCATGTTCCTCAAACTGGCGACGTATAATAACGTAAAGGAATAACTTAGCTATAAATTCCGCTATTTGTTTATGACGGAGCACCAAATCTCGACGGACAGACTGTGTCCTTGGCAGTACTGCGGAGAACAATGTTTCCCTCTGTTTTAATACAGAACCTCCGTGTCGTATTTGACGATGTAAGAGTAGATTTTACAGATGTATGCGGAAAGAATATAGTTAATTGTTTATCTGTACACCACTTGATGATATTTAATATATTTAAGAAATCCTGTAAGCGGTCCAAACTCACAATATAGAACACTTTAGCGGCTGAAAGACTTGTTCCTACACAACAATAGGAGCTTCATCATCAATTAGGAGACACTCCTTAGTCTTTGCGATCACGAGACTGCACGTTGCACACCCTTATCCCGTCTCTGGGTGACATCTGCGTCTATATAGTATGCATACATTTTCGATCTGAGCGTGTGGGGAATTTGGACAAAGGCACCACTGTTCTCTTACGTAAACAACACAGCCAGTTGACCCAGCTTAATTTAATGATCCTTGTATAAACAAACGGCTCACTTGTGCAATGTTTTGTTTATACAGGGCATAATTGACAATAACTATCATGAGAATTACAGTTAATGGTTAATAACTGTCATGACATTTACCACAGCGATGGCCTAATATTGGACTTATGTTCATGTTTACACAGGTATTAGTTAAGGGTCAAATGATCCTCATGTAAGGTAATAGGTGTCGTTTTATCTATGGTAAATTATGATCCAAGACATGGCATCCTCCGCCCCCCCCCCCTCCCACGGTATTCGTAATGGCCCTCCTCCCACCACAGTCCCAACCGTGTGTCTCCAGAAGCCCTAGGCTGTCACTCATAGCATGGACCTCGCTTGAGCAACAACAGCAGAAGCATCAGTAAATTCAGTTTATATTGAAAATTTCCTGCGTACTATAGTACCTAGAGATATTGACCTAGTTTTCGCAAATGCTCGCAGAGTACTGCACCCCTTGCTATTTTCTGCAGTATACAAGGCTATTTGCAGTTTCACGGCTACTTTTTACTGATTTTATTGGAAGATACACATTTCATTGTTATTATTTTGCGGATTTTCACCATTTTTTCAATCAATGTATGTAAATATGGGTTTCGTTACTGTTTTCCCCACTTTTTAAGAAATCACACGTAAATATTAGCTTACACTTAGTGACAAATTTTACCGATTTTTTAAGGCAACATAACGTAAATATGGGTATCACTGCTATTTTGTCGATTTGTAGGAAAAACACGTAAAATAGATGGCTATAAATAACTATCTACCAGCATACAACGCTATTTGCAATTTACAAGTGATTCTTTAAAATTTTGTCGATTTTTCTCTAAGTATTCAGCAAATACCCACTTTTTTCAGGAAGTCACATCAATGCAGGCAGGACTATATCTCGCACGAAAAGATCTTAACCCCTAACCCCCCCTCCCCCCACTCACTTTTAGTTTCTGTAGAAACATTGTAACAACCGTGTTAAGAATAGGAGAACTATACATTGTACTTACAAACAATAACTTTCTGTACCTGCGCTACAGAAGACTGTGTGTCTTCTCCGAATGCCCCAAAACGCATCTGAGTATGAGTAGCTGCCTCGACCGAGGTCTGCGCCACTTGAAATAACATAAGCAATCCTCTCCCATCTCCCTGTCCGCCCTGTTCGAGTAGGTGTACCATCTTGCATTGAACTTTTGATGTGTGCTACACATAGCTACCTCAGTCGACATCGTTATCATGTATTTTACGTTCCAATATACGCTCTACAGTAACATCAAAAAGAGTTTTTAATACCGACTCCCTATTGATTTAATGGGAAGTTGCAGTATAGAAAATGGCCCACAGATCATCAGTGTGTGTGTGTGTGTGTGTGTGTGTGTGTGTGTGTGTGTGTTATAAAGCAATGTGTGTATAGTGTGTGCAATGACTGATCGTGAGATACGAGTGAACGGTGTGGCATTACATTATTTAATAAGTTATTTGTAAGAAACGTATTGTATATCAGGAGTAAATCTAATGATTGTGTCTATCTAGAAGTCTGTAAATATATGTGTATACGAATTAGCTTATTCTAAACTGGTCTAAACTTGTAAATACTTTGACATGCCCTGTATCCTTATAAAAAGATATCTACGGATGAATAAAGCTACTACTACTACTAGTACTACTACTACTAATCAATTCACTGCTAACCATACCGCATCCCACGATGTGCGTATGACACTTTGATACTTTAGAAATACGCTCTGTGATACGCTCTAGAGCTGTTAATTTTAATGTAGCAACACCAATCACAATGATATTCGTGTAATACAATACTAATGTCGAAGGCAGGAATACCACGATGGAATGTGCTGTACTTAGCCATCAACTGACTCTCGGTACATAGGCAAGTTCGATGCACAACTTCTCCCACTCTGAACGGTTCTTGCCTTCGTAACTCGCCATAAATTCTCAATTTCTGCTATAACGTTAAGGTCATTGTCACGTGCCATCCGAATATCAACTAGCATGGATCTACTGTTGATTAAATTATGGTACTGGGGAACAGTAACATCACTTCGACAGCTCAATGCTATTTTAATTTGTGAGCTGCTGGTTTTAATTATGTACATACACCGCCAAGCACTGTTCCTGTCTATCAACGATGAGAGTCAACTTTTGTGAATTGTGAAGCAAAGCGCATCACGTGGATGCTGCTAGGATCATGCAAGTTAGTATACTCCATTACAACATGTAACAGAAAAAAGAAAGCTTTAGGAAAGGCGATATATTTCTCCTGAAAACATAAGGGTGAATTAGGGTATGTAGGGATGTATATAGACACAGTCATTTTTCACTCGAGCAGTATGGGAGTTGGGGCTGGAATAGTAATCGATAATACTGCTGCAATGTACTCCTGTCATTGCAGTGCGCTGCGGCTTACAGTGTATTTGTTTAGATGTAGGATGTTTGGCAGATGATGGCGTTGTTCACTAACAGGCAGGGAGACTTGTGGTGGTCTGGCAGTGCTGTTGAATATAAATAAATTCATTGCACGTAAATTGAACTACTAATTCCAAGTATTCAGCCCACAGGCTACTGCCTGTCACGAATTCCATAGGGCTCATTCTCGCTGTCTGAGCGCTTGTAGAGAGGGGGGGAGAGGGAGGGTAGAGGGAAACTGCGCATGCATTGCGTTTAGGTTTTATATTCCACAATTCTCAACAACACTGAGCACAATAAAACGAAATGTTCAGTATTATTTAATTATTTTTCCACGCACTGAACACTTATTGTAATTCTTATCTGGTACAAACTGTCGGCATACGGACAGATGTAGACAATTTTATTGATCTTCTCACTCAACTTTACATGTAATCGTGACTTATTTAGTTCCATTATCAAAAAATGTTTTTCGCACATATATAAAAATATTTAGATTGCTAACATTATTTTTGTTCACTCGTGAAATTGTGATTTGAAATATAAATTTGATATATGTGTTTATGATTGGAGCTCAACAACTGTAAAAAGTCGTTTTTAGAAACAGTACCATTTCCTTGGTAGTCTTTTTGCAATCAGAACCCCTGATTTTGTGTCAGGTAGTCACACAACAACACTTTGTAAAAAATCCCAGCAAATGTTTGTGTTATATCCAAGAGTTATGTCCAAGAGAATAAGATAATAGTCGTCTATATGAAGTTATTTTTGTATTCTGGGTAGTTGGTCGGTTAGGAGGCTATTTCATTGTCGACTAATTGCCGCTTATACGGTATAGTTTTAGGATTCTTCGATACCTTTGGAATGGTTTTCAATGCTTCCTTATCAATATTTTCCCATATTCCTCTTACTGATACATTGCCATTCCTATTAGGAGAAACGGTAGATTCTCCTAGCGCTGTGTCTCTCAGATACCAATATAGAGAATGTACCCAGCAGATAACATTGTTAATATTGTCAAATGCCACAGATATTTTCTTCTTAAATATTACAAGCCACATATTATCAAAATTTCTTGACAGCCCACTTCATCACAGATTTTATCCTCTAAAATGTTTTCATAGAACGTTTTTCTAACCTTACTCACATATAAATTCTTCTTGCTAAAGGGTGTGGTACTTTTGAAAAAGTTTGCATTATTAATGTCAGTAAGAAGATTTTTCTGGTTCTCCAAAAGTAGCTGCACATCAAAGTATTCGTTGGTCGATTTCATCCCCTTCCTTACTACCTAAGGAATGTCAGCACTTTGGACTGAGACATGTTAACATTTCCTGCTAGTACAAAATACTGATTAATTGCAGTTATCATGCCTCCTTACATATTCTAAACATTGAAGATGTTGGACACCTCTGCTCATGTGACCAAGCTGTCCCTTCTGGATGCACCTCATAGGATGTTGTGTGCTGTCCCAAAGGATTCACACAGTTAAATGTCATTACACAGTGGTGTAGGCATAATGTATGGAAAAAAGGTACCATAGTTTTTTTAAAAATTTCATTACTTTTTGAAAATGTTTACTTTTATAAATATACGGTCCTAAGTTTCCTCTTAAGTGGATGACGTTTTTGGGGTAGAGCAAACAATTATGCATACGAAACATACACTCATCTCTCACTGAAAAAGAAAGAAATGTATCTGATCTTTGTACCAAAGTCTAAAGTATCCAAATCATGTCAGATCTGCTAAAACTGGTATCAGGGTCATCTTTACATTATAGCGACTATCCATGCTAGGCTGGCATTTGACATGAATAGTTGGTTGGTACTACAATGTTTTTTACTTTAGTTGTTCCATACAGTTGCCTGAGTAGGATGTGCTGTTCACTTGGAATTGATATATCATATTAAAGACACACCGAAGCTGATTCTTAAATAAACATACATCAGGAAATTCGCTCTCTAAACAGGTGTTTTCGCTTGTAGAGTAACACTATGCATACAAAAAGGAACACATACACGTGGTTTGTTGTAAATGTGTGTAGGACTATAGGCGTATGACTATGAATGAGAAAATTATATCATGCATCCAAACAAAAAAAAACTGTTTGTTTTACTTTCCAAAACACTAAAAATTTTGGAGATAAAACTTCCATGAAGAGCTACTCTTTTAACTCAGTGTTTCTATAACAGTAAAACATTAGATGTGCCTCACATAATGACACTGCTGGTATAACTTACAGGTTAACCATCATTTGTTGACGAACATTGTTTGATGTTTGTGCTATGTATCACTGTTGATACTGAATACAGCTGTTCTCAGGGTTTCACACTTTAAGTCAGAACACTTTTAAACGTCTTAAGTGTTGTAATAATAATGTAGAGTTACACCTACCATATAAAAGTAATAGAACAGAGTATGGCAATATGTGTGATTGTATATTAAACATCTACTGTAACTTCATAAAAACTATATGAATCTGATAACTCTCAATTATAAAACTTGTTGCTACATGGTTATTATTCTTACAACACAATCATCTGCCATATCAGAATATTTAGCAAATAATTGTTTTTTGGATACTTTAAGTTCCATATGTATGTGTTCATGTTCACATACAGCGATGCATCATTCAACTCGAAGTCCACCGAATTTTATGCTATGTTATACATTCCACCATGCCATTGAACGCATTTTTAGCACAAACAGTTATGTGATATATTCCCTCCATGGCAAAAGCACAGCACTGTATACACACACTATGTTTGTAGCATTTCTTCTTCTAAATATATGCAATGTGTAGTCTCTTGATATAGTAGTTTCAGTGCTCTACCACCAAACACTGTTACTACTGAGGCAGTTACATGACTGCTGCTGGTTGCGGCGCCAATGCCTATGCAGCAAATGTTGAATGTAAGGTATGGATTTGTTCATAAACCAGCTCTCTTGTTACTGACAGTAACGAATTTCTATGTAAACCCTGACCAAAGAGCAATGGAATATGCATGATTTTTTTCAAAATATACATCACCAGCAGCCTCTTCTTTGCTGAGGAATCTATTGCAGGGCGGGAAATTACCTCTTTTCACTGCCAATCATGAGTTTTTTCCTAAATACGATGCACATTTCAACTGTTAGACACAACAGACATTAATGTCGTCTAGTAGACGTCAAGGTACTTGTATGTACAATGTAGATCACACAGTGCACTAAGAGTAACTAAAGGAAAGGAAGTTTGCACATGTGCACTGCCCATTGTAGGAGGAGATATACGCTAACCCTAGTCAAAAATTGACTCTTAGAGTGGCTGTACATTGGACTACATACCTTTTGCCTCGAAATAAAGTATTGGAAATGCTATACAGCTCATAACCGCTTACTAATACGGTGCTCTGTAATTTCTAATTGTTTAGTATGAGTTGCACATTAACTGAGTTGGAAAGAGTTTAGTATTTAGAGAATTACACATGGCAGCATTCGAGGCCATAACCTCTGTGTTTGCATACAGTGTGTGGCCACAATGCCATCGACACAGCCACCTTTTCCGGCATTTCTCACTCCTCATTTCCTCATAATATTATGTAAGGAAATAGCGTACAAGGCTCGGCTGTAGGACTGGGTTATGCAGTTGATATCTATCGTCCAGGGGGCCAGTGATATGATGGGAGCTAAAAATGCTCACCTGCTGGTTGTGGGATTGGGGAGTGGTGTCATGTGATGACGGTGGCCTTAGGCACATTTACTGCACTATGATGTTTATGCTTCTGTGGGGATTCAGGAATGTTCCTTTGCAAATAGGCAATGCAATGTGCAAGCCATCTAACTTTTTTTTTTTTTTTTGAGATTTTCCCATCATTTTTAGCCTGGGTTTGGCCCACTGTGACGTCACATTTTTGGACATCTTGGGATACCATGTTTGATTATGACATCATGTGTCACCCAAACTGAATCCGCCATACTTGGCGTAAGTTACACTAATTAATATAACGCTTTCATTTAAGAACATCTGGCAAACTTCTTGAGAAATATTGCTTACAGGATTTTATATTTCATCTCCTAAAATACTAAATTTGTTCATTATGCTTTTAATAACAACTCCCAACGCTCCCTGAGGGAAAGTCTTCTGCATGGAGAGTCATTACTGAATAAAGATACTAGGTGCTAACTACCTTGTGAAACATTGTTGTCTTTAATGTTAAATATGTTTCGATTGTCGTACCTTCAGCGCTATTCGATGCTGAATCTTCTGCCCTGACATACGCTTTCCGTTTGTTTCTCACTTTTCAATGGGCAACTGGAATTTACGCTACAGAGGAGGAGAGAGCTTTCTCGTATTTTGTTTTTTTTTGTCAAAATATTAATAATGAGATACACTGATTTCAAGACAATTAGGTTTATGTTTGTTGATGTAACCACTATATTCCGTATTACCTTAACAATCAGGCATGTATGTAATTTACTTTAAATGTGATTGTACCTTAGGCGCACCGTTTAGAATGTGTTCAGCGTATGTAAATAGTAGAGCTTTTGTGTACCGTGTTTGTATGATGCAACAAGCAACTGTGAACAATATGTATATGGAGATACTGTTGCAAAATGGGCTTTATGCTTTCTAAATATTTTAGCGATGACAAACATTTTGTAATGTGCTCTTTTTATCCACTTGACATCTTGTGTGAGATGTCAGTGTAAAATGAACATGTTTTACAATAAAATGATTTTAAGACCTAAAGATAATATCATAGTCTGTTAAAACCGGTTGATTTAAACAAAAAAATATTTTATGCGATCTTGGCTGTTGAATGGTTTTTAACTTTACCATCATTTACATATGACAATACACTCTTGCTTTCTCGCCAAAAGGATGGTCAGTGTAAAATGAACATGTTTTACAATAAAATGATTTTAAGACCTAAAGATAATATCATAGTCTGTTAAAACCGGTTGTCTTAAACAAAAAGATATTTTATGGGATCTTGGCTGTTGAATGGTTTTTAACTTTACCATCATTTACATATGACAATACACTCTTGCTTTCTCGCCAAAAGGATGGTACTCTGTGTATATATGGAACTGTTTGGACACCTTTTACTCTGATATATGTGTTTTATTTGGTCTGAATTTATTATAGTATACTCCTACGCCTCTCACATCACTAGTCAATAAAATGACAGTGTCCTGGAGGGTGTTGAATTTTATCCCAGGAATGTAGTTTAGACTTCAAGGCTATAAACAGACATGATAATTTCGAGAGTGACATCAATGAGATATTAGGGAACATGACGCTGTTAGGGGAACGATGGTCACTGAAGATACAGTAAAGAAGTCTAGAATAGTAATACTGTGTAGTCGAATCGATAATTGTTAACAACCTAAACAACAGACAATTTGAGAACAGTGAGTTCAAATCTGATAAACACAGAAAAGTTGTGGTTAAAGCTTAAAGACTTTGTAAATCACTATGTAGGTAAATCGTATATACCAAGTGATGTATAGCATCATATTAGTTTAGTGGTACTTTTAAGAAAATGCTGTCAAAAGCCAAACAAACAGAAAATACTATAATCTATAGACAAAGAACTTTACAGGTAAACTGAGAGAGAAAACTAGTCGCAGCTCATGAGTCTCTTAACTGTAAGAAGTTCAATAACTCCTGTGTCATATCTTGGCGAAAGTTTTGTCAGCTAATCATATGAAGTTCCTGTCATTTACAAATTTAAACAACGTGTAGAATCCGTTCATCCAATCTCTGACGGAATAATTTGGTGCTGAAACTGAAGACAGCAGAGAGAATGTAGAAATATTAAAATGGATTTACGCTTGAAGCTGCTATTTTCACAATGTTATGTCCACCACACAAATTCACAAATACGAAATGTTGATATTAGCACTCTTGGTATTTGAAAACAAGAGTACTTGAAACAAACAAAGCAACAGGAAAGCAGATAAATGAATATATGCACAGAATAACAAACGAGCAACAGAACAAACATAAACATGCAGTCCCATAAGAACTACACAGGATATTCAGAAGAAGGTGAAAGAATACTGAAGATGGTACACAATGACATACAAACACAAACTCGCACATAAAATCCCCAATATTTTCAAAAGACAAGGAGTAAACACAGCATACACAACAGACAATTCTACACAAAAATGTACTCCAAAATTGACAAAAAACAGATATATTCCATAAAGCAGGTATATATAAATTACAGTGTCACACTTCTGAAAGCAGATACATAGGACAAACAGGTAGAGCACTTGATGTCAAGTACAAAGAAAACGTGAGAGACTGGAAATATGGGACAAACCACTCCATATTTGCTGAAAAACTTACAGAACACGACCAGAAAACAACCACTAGAGAAGAAGACATGAAAATAATTGCATCAACAATAAAAAACATCTCCTAACCTTGCAATAAAATTAACACATTCAGAAAACCAAAGCAGAAATGTAAACGCTATTGAAAGATCAAGTACTCATGCCAAACAATTAATTGTTTATACTAACAGATAAAATAATTGAATAACGCTCCCAAAGAGGATTCATATAATAATACCATCCAGTATAAAAATAATACCACCAACATCTTTACACTCACTTATCCATGAACCGCTCCACAGAACACTGAAACGTGAAGCTTTCAACCACTCGCTAACAGCTAATACATTCATATTCGACACCCTACAGTTCAAACAACCGACCCCTCCCCCCCCTCACACATACACATACAAAGAAAGAATAGCACATATACACACTCTTCAGCTCATTCTCTCTCTCATAAACACACGCGATATAAACATCATGAATAGAAGTTGGTTTTAAACACATGCTTCGCCAGGTTGGCAATAAATACACCAAAGAGGAAGAACTATTTAATGAAGTTACAATATTTACGTTGTTACAAGCACAGTGTCCGAAGGAATAGTTATGTCATGTGGCAAAAGAATAATAGTACACCACAAAAAAGAATGAGAAAAATGGTGAATAGTGTGAAAAAGGTCAGAACTCAAAATTGTGCTTATATGTCGGTAATAAAATGGTAGTACAAGCTTCAGGCCAAATGAGAAGAAACGCCGATCACAGCAAATCGCAAGTAATCACTTTTTCGATAAAAAATTGCAACGTGATGTTTGATAATCCAAAAATAACAAAACTATATCGTTATAGATCCCACTGATGATGCCTTAGAACAAGAAAAAGGTGAAATGCATCAGGTAAAATAAATTAAGTGGTAGCAGAAAAAGGCGGTTTTATTTACAAAACGAGTATTTCTGTGCTTGCTGCGGAGGATGGCCACACAAACTAACTTGTGCAGCATCCAGGAATTTTTTTGGATCGTAAAGCTTGTTCCCGACTTAGCCTAGCGTGCCAATTGAGAAGCCGTCAGAAATGCCTAGGGCCTTCAAGGCTCGTTTTTGTTAGCGCTTATTCGCAACCCTGACATTATAGGGATCCAGAAGGAGAAGTTCTTTTTTACAACAAAGGAGCATAAATTCAAGACAAGCGAAATTTATGAAACGCAGGTTGTTTTATTCATACACGATACCTCGCAGTCAGCATATGCAAGCTAACATGTAAACTCCATCGTCCTAGATTTCCGAATGGTATTCGACACTGTACTACGTAGTCTACCAGTAAAAACCACGCTTTTAATATAAGAATACTTTACATTAGTCAGTCAACGAATGTTCAACTGAATTTATATCAGAAAGAATGACTAACAAAATTTATCCTTGGTGTAATGAAAGGCCTTTATCTTTAAAATGTGAGATAAAGACTGTAACAAAGGAATGAAAGTGTATTAGTACTAGATTATCAGCTAACATCTAAACATGACACACTGCTTAAATAATGAGTGATGACACTCAGACATGATATGAAATGGGACAATCACGCAAAAACAGATTTAGGAAACGCAAATTGCAGTCATGTTTTTTGGGGAACGTTGTGGGAAGTACAAGTAATTCGTATACTCAACGCTGGAGAGACCAGTTTTGGAGTACAGATCCAGCGTTTGGGGTCCTTATCAAGTAGGAATGACGACCCACTCTGCTAGGAGGGTAACAGGTCGGTGCAGTACCTACGAAAGTGGAACAGAAATGGAAATTTTCGGAATTAACGTGATGTTTCTCAAGTTATACGCTGATTTTAGAAGAATACTGTTTCAGAGATGTGTAATCGCCGTTGTGTAATGCAAGTAAGGATCACAACAAAAAATCGCTGATATTTATACGAAGTACTCTTCACAACACATTTGGTAAAGACTTGTTCTCAGGTCGAACAGTAGTTGCTATTGTGGAGTAGAGATTTCAAAAGTGACTATCTCAATTACTTTAAAAATGGATTTTTGCCACAACTCTACAGCAAATATGTGCTGCAGTGGTGAGCATGGCTAAAATATAGTGCCCACTGGTATTTAGCAATGCAGCAAACTAGCTACATTACGTATAAACCTGGGAGAATTATCATTAATGTTTTGTTTCTATTCAGTAATTTACTTTCCTGAACATGGAACATTTATGCTACTCATTAATTCAACTGAAACAAAGATACATAAAGACCAATATTTATTCTACAGAGAAATGAAATCAAATTTAAAGATTTATTTAAGATGAACAGTGGTGATAAATCAATGTAAGTAACCCAGCACTGTCACTCTACCTGTGTCGTACATGCTGCAAATTTATTAAATTTAAAGATCTATATGTGGTGATCTACTGTAGTGATATATCTAAGTAAATAATGAAATATAGTAAATCTATACTTGTAGCATGTGCTGGAAATCGTTTGTAGATAAAATTTTTGATGATAGTAGAATTTAAGAGTGAGAAAGTTGCAGAAGGAGAAACGCCATTTTATGTAAATTTAAAGGATGAAATGTGAGAAATTGAAAATTTTATGGCTTTTATATAGTAAAGAGGAATGGAATGTTTAACAGCAGGTCACCACCATGCTTAGCAGTTATCATGTCAGATAGGATGACGTAACAGGCAACAGTGGCGCTCGAGAACAGGGAAGAATGGCAACGGCGCTTTCTGCATGCTAATCGATAGGCAAGCCACGTCAGAGAGCTGGTCGATACCAGTCTGGGGCTTGCTGGGCGAGCCCAGCTATTTTTTGTTGATGTTGGCTGCCAGCAGTAGACACTACGGAAGTGGATGCCGGCAGTGCCGGCGACTTGTAGTCCTCGTCTTGTTGACAGGGTGGTTGCTGTTTGGTACAGAATTCTATTTGTAGACTGTGTGTAATTCCACTGGCAGTATTAACAGTTTCACGTATACAGGAAATGTGAGAATTGTTTGCATGGTGTAGAATACCAAACAGATTATTTGATAAGCTATGATTCTTAAATGCGAAATTTAAAACTTCGTTTTTGCTGTCTTCTATTGCCATATGAGACTGGTCAACGAGTGACTGGACACAAGCCTTATACCTACTTAACGATTCTATACAGGATCAAAATTTTTTTTGAGGTTTTGGCAAGATCTTTAGCTAGGGTATGATCTTTTTACAGACGCACAAATTTCTGTTAAGTGTTGCCTGTCGTCGTTTTTGCGTTCGCCTTTGAGCGGAGAGTGCAACACAGTCTTTACTTCCTCAGCATTTTTCGAATTTCGGAAGGCTTTTGTACTTTTACAGCAGCGCAAATTCACAGAAATTTTTTAAATGAGGTATTTCAATAGGAAAGCTTCCGTCTTGTCCTTTATCATTCCTAATTTGTTTAGGATTGTTTGAATATTGCAGCGGCCTTTGTTTTCATGATCCAGTCACTACAAGGACTTGCTGTACATCATTTTCTCTCATTACATGTCTTATCTCATTACAAGTAATAAACGTATTGCTGTTTCTGCGACTCATGAAGACAGATATAGTGGGAGCGTTACTAATAGGTTACAAAATCCCAACATAAAACATATACGACATGTTGTTGTTGTTGTGGTCTTCAGTCCTGAGACTGGTTTGATGCAGCTCTCCATGCTACTCTATCCTGTGCAAGCTTTTTCATCTCCCAGTACCTACTGCAACCTACATCCTTCTGAATCTGCTTAGTGTATTCATCTCTTGGTCTCCCTCTACGATTTTTACCCTCCACGCTGCCCTCCAATACTAAATTGGTGATCCCTTCATGCCTCAGAACATGTCCTACCAACCGATCCCTTCTTCTGGTCAGGTTGTGCCACAAACTTCTCTTCTCCCCAATCCTATTCAATACTTCCTCATTAGTTATGTGATCTACCCATCTAATCTTCAGCATTCTTCTGTAGCACCACATTTCGAAAGCTTCTATTCTCTTCTTGTCCAAACTATTTATCGTCCATGTTTCACTTCCATACATGGCTACACTCCATACGAATACTTTCAGAAATGACTTCCTGACACTTAAATCTGTACTCGATGTTAACAAATTTCTCTTCTTCAGAAACGCTTTCCTTGCCATTGCCAGCCTACATTTTATATCCTCTCTACTTCGACCATCATCAGTTATTTTGCTCCCCAAATAGCAAAACTCCTTTACTACTTTAAGTGCCTCATTTCCTAATCTAATTCCGTCAGCATCATCCGACTTAATTAGACTACATTCCATTAGCCTTGTTTTGCTTTTGTTGATGTTCATCTTATCCTCCTTTCAAGACACTGTCCATTCCATTCAACTGCTCTTGCAAGTCCTTTGCTGTCTCTGACAGAATTGCAATGTCATCGGTGAACCTCAAAGTTTTTATTTCTTCTCCATGAATTTTAATACCTACTCCGAATTTTTCTTTTGTTTCCTTTACTGCTTGCTCAATATACAGATTGAACAACATCGGGGAGAGGCTACAACCCTGTCTTACTCCCTTCCCAACCACTGCTTCCCTTTCATGTCCCTCGACTCTTATAACTGCCATCTGGTTTCTGTACAAATTGTAAATAGCCTTTCGCTCCCTGTATTTTACCCCTGCCACGACATAGGACACAATAATAAATGCAGCATTAATGTAGCAAACAGATTTGGATAGCAGCACATTGAAGTAAGATAAGAGTGTTATCACTGCTCTTCTCAGGTATGCAAAAGCTGCAGTAATAGCTAATTGTCCGTTGTGGGAAAACTAAGAGTAAACTAAAGAAAAACTCATTGCACAGCGCCGGCTCATAGATTTTTTTTATGTAGTGTTTATTAAGAGAAAAACAGATGATTGGCCTACTAGGTTACAATACATAGGAAACTAAGGGAATACAGTTTCATAAAAGTGAAGTGATTTCTACAGTTATTGCTCAGTAGAATAATTATGATCTGTGCACCTGATATTATCTGTATAATCAGTGACCTGTGTAACACGTTATTTCAGCTAGGCATTTTTCCAGCCAGTGGTAAATATTCATGTTGACGCATCTACACAAAGGAGGATATACGTTGCTGAGAACTACATGACTAGATCATTATTACCAATGTTTTCAAATATTTTGGAACAGACTCACAGTTCGGTTTTTGAAATGTGTGTTTAATTAAACAGACCTTGTATTCCATGGTGTACGAGATATTTCAAAGTAATAGCATAAAATTAGGTCGTTCAGTATCTTGACTCACTTCAAATAAGCCTTTTACTGCGTTGACTCAGAACGCTATAAAATTAAGAGCAGAGCAATAAACTGGTTTAAATATTATTTGCGCAATAGGTAACAAAAAGCAAATTTTCATTGCCATATAACAGGCAATATGGTAGCTTCCCAATGAGGTGCTGCGTCGTGGAGTACTGCATGGAGATCCGTATCAGGGCCATTTTTCTTTATACACACTGCCTGGCAATGAAAGTGAAGAACCCAGAAGGGGAAGAGGAAACTAAATAAAACTTCATCGGCTGAGAGGATATGTAATGATAGTTGACTGATAACAACATGAAATAAAATTTATATACAGTACTTAGCATACTTACCAGTATCGCGTTGCACCCCTCTCTCCCAGATGTATGTACTAATTAGGGTAGGAAGGGTGTCCAAAAGCCGGTGTATCCTTTCCTGAGACAAACTGGCCTACAGTTGTTGTAACTAGTACTTGATATATGGGATACTGGCACTTGAATGGAATTAATGATCAGCTGGCCCCACACATTTTCTGTTGGAGTATATCTAAGGATCCGGTTGGGTATGAGAGTACCCTCAACATGATGCAGATATTTTATAGATACACATGTCATAGTGGAGGACATTGTCCAATTGAAAAAAACTGCGTGAGAGGTAATATATGAGGACACAAGATGTCCATGACTTTCCATTGCATCATCAGGTTGTCCTCAATCACTATTCGCCATGACCTTAAGTTATAAGTGATGGCTGCGCATATCATGATGCCAGGAGTAACAACGTGGTGCCTCTCCAAAACATTGGAAGAGTAAGACCTCCTCATATGTCCTCACCATACTTATCAATGATGGTCATCTGGGGAAATTCAGAATCGTGATTCATCATTGAACACAATGCGACGTCGTTCATCAGCATGCAACCTGGTCATGTCAATATTCCAAACGCAGCAGTAGGTATTTTGGTGTTAACTGCAGCCTATACGTGGGTCTGTAATTCCCTAGTCCAGCTGCTGTTGGTCTCCGACAAGTTGTGCAGGGTTGCACAAAATATTGCTGGGAGTCCAGTTCTTCTCGAGTGGCAGGCACAGATATGATGGGGTTACAATGAGTTTGATAGACAATATGCACAGGCAGGTCTGGTGGTCAGACATGGTCGATTCACACACTGACGTCGAGTAGGCCTGCCATCACGGTCCCATGCAGTCCAACACGGGGCTATATACGTCATAAAGCCCCAAAAACCTGATTATTGCACGGTTCTCTCATCTGATCAGTGAAGAGCCAAAATGGCTAAAACTGAATGCGAACAACACTGAAACACTCTGATGGCTGTTCTACCTGTGCATTCACACGGATGGCGTTAGGTGTAAAAAATTATGTTGACGTTTGACCTCATCTTCTGGGTGCTTCATTTTTTCATTGGGGAATGTACATCAATTAACGCACATCAGTTGTTGCATATAACTGTGTATATCATCTGAAGAAAACTCCCTCTTGAATCACAATTAATAAACTATAGTTTTCTACTTTGTTGGCCACATAATGGGATCCAACTGTGTAGTAGCCATACTCTCTTGTCATTCGATTTAATGATTACTGGACTCTAGACTGCTGGAAGTAAACTATCAACAAACGCAGGTGTATAGGAAGAGGCTACCTGTAGAAAATGTACCTATTAGCAACGCTGCCTATATAAGACAACATGTGTCTGGTGCAGTTGTTGGATCGGTTACTGCTGACACAATGGCAGGTTATCAAGATTTAAGTGAGTTTGAACGTGGTGTTACATTAGGCGTACGAGCGGTGAGACATAGCATTTCCAAGGCAGCGATGAAGTGGGGATTTTCCCGTACGATCGTTTCACTAGTGTACCGTGAATATCAAGAATCTGGTAAAACATCAAATCTCCGACATCGCTGCAGTCAGAACATGATTCTGCAAGAACGGGACCAGCGACGACTGAAGAGAATCTGTCAATGTGACAGAAGTGCAAGCCTTCAGAAAACTGCTGCAGATTTTAGTGCTGGGCCATCAAGTGTCAGCATGCGAACCATTCAACGAAACATCATCGTTATGGGCTTTCGGAGCCAGAGGCCCACTCGTGTACGACTGGGCCCATCAGCACCGACATTGGACTGTTCATGACTTGAAACATGGTCAGACGAGTCTCGCTTCAGATTGTATTGAGCGGATGGGTGTGTACTGGTAGGGAGACAACCTCAGGAATCTATGGACCCTGCATGTCAGCAAGCTGCTGTTCAAGTTGGTGGAGGCTGTGTAATGGTGTGGAACGTCTGCATTTGGAATGATATGTGACCCCTGATACGTCTAAATACGACCCTGACAGGTGGAACGTATGTCAGCATCCTGTCTGATTAGTTGCATCCATTCATTTCCATTGTTCATTCTGACGGAGTTGGACAATTCCAGCAGGACAATACGATACCCCACACTCCTAGAATTGCTACAGAGTGGCTCCAGAAACACTCCTCTAAGTTTAAAACACCACGATGGCCACCAAACTCCTCAGACATGAACATTATTGAGCATATCTGGGATGACTTGCAACGCACTGTCCAGAAGAGATCTCCACCCCGTCGTACTCTTAAGGATTTATGGACAGCCCTCCAGGATACATGGTGTCAGTTCCCTCCAGCATTACTTCTTACTTTAGTCGAGTCTATACCACGACGTGTTGCGGCAGTTCTGCTTGCTCGTGGAGGCCCTACACGATATTAGACAGGTGTACCAGTTTCGTCGGCACTTCAGTGTAAAAAAGGAAAGAACTGTCAGATGTCTCTCAGAGTGCTTGACCTCTGTGGAAGAGTAATTGTACATTAATTGCATGATACGCGTTTCTACATGCAGCTGCATGAATGGTAAATACCGGATGATCAAACAGTCAGTATAAATTTGAAGACTTAATAAACCACGGTATAATGTAGATAGAGAGGTAAAAATTGACACACATGGTTGGAACGACATGGGGTTTTATTAGAACCAAAAGAAAAAGAAACAAAGTATTGCTAGACGCGTGAAAGATCGCTTGCGCACGTCATTTGGTGATGATCGCGTGCTCAGCAGCCACTTTCGTCATGCTTGGCCTCCCAGGTCCCCAGACCTCAGTCCGTGCGATTATTGGCTTTGGGGTTACCTGAAGTCGCAAGTGTATCGTGATCGACCGACGTCTCTAGGGATGTTGAAAGACAACATCCGACGCCAATGCCTCACCACAACTCCGGACATGCTTTACAGTGCTGTTCACAACATTACAGCTATTGTTGAGGAATGATGGTGGACATATTGAGCATTTTCTGTAAAGAACATCATCTTTGCTTTGTCTTACTTTGATATGCTAATTATTGATCTTCTGATCAGATGAAGCGCCATCAGTCGGACATTTCTTGAACGTTTGTATTTTTTTGGTTCTAATAAAACCCCATGTCATTCCAAGCATGTGTGTCAATGTGTACCTCTCTATCTACATTATTCGATGATTTATTCAGTTTTCAAATTTATACTGAGTTTTTGATCACCCCGACTTTGCAGAGTTCCTTGAGCTTGGAATGAGGCTCCACTTCGTTGGCTGCAGTAAAAAGTGACAGTTTCCCTGATGGTAAGAGCATGTAACACAGTCCGCTGTGTAAGGACCGGCATTTGCAGATCAGGAGACATAGATTTACTGAATCGTCAATGAGTCGAGCAGCGGTCCTCACCGTTTACCATGTCAGTGTATGCTTGTTTATGGAGCATGTCAGCAAGTCTCCAGTGAATGAATGAAGTTGATCAGCAGGCGAGTAGCATGCATATAGAGATACCTAGCAAAATTTGACTGATCAGTGAAAAATGAATTAAGAATCCGTTCTTGTGTGTGTAAAGCCTTTAACTACTTGGACTTCCCTGATCTTTAATACTGTTTTCTTCGTCTAGAAAACTAAATCAGAGACACATTTTAAGGAAGAAAAGACATAAAACGAAGTAATTATCCGGATGGGACGGAAATCAATAGATAGGACGTGCATGTGCAGATAAGCAAATGATTACAGTTTCAGAAACATTGGAAAATTTATTCAAGAGAAAGAGCTTCGGTAATATAGCAAATCAATGATGTGTAGGTCCACCTCTTCCCATTACGCAAGCAGTTATTCTGTTTGGAGTTACTAAAGTTAGTAAATGCTTTCCTGGAGAATATCATATGAAATTTGTCCAACTATCACTTTAGATCGTCAAAATCTCTAGGTGGTTTCAGGGGCCTGCCAGTACTGCTCCAAACGTTCTCAGTTGTGGAGACATCCGGCGACCTTGCCGACCAAGGTGGGATTTGGCAAGCATGACCACAAGCAGTAGATGCACTCACCTTCCGTGGGCGGGCATTATATTTCTGAAAACTAAGACCCTGCTATGAAACGAATAGGTGCTCCAGACGATCACTCCGGGTTGTCGGGCCGTATGGCAAATGACTGCCAAGTTGGTATCACACTGCTATCCAGGGCATCTCCAGACCATCTGTCTTCATCCTGGAATCTCACTGCCTGTAGTGGACTTGTCTTCATTGATGAGGCCCACTTCTGAGCCCCAGTGACCGTCAAAGACGTGTCCAGAAATGGCCCAGACAGCAATGGGATACCAACATCAATGTAGCCCACAGTATGGTCCAAAAATCAGGACCGATCGTCTTGGGTGCCACTTCATTTCATAGCAGGGCCCCTTAGATTGTCATCCGCTGCATCCTCGCAGCACTTCGGTATGACGACAATATCTACGCCCTGTTTAGTTGCCCTTGTTTGCAAGCCATCCTGGGCTTACGTTTCAGCAATAATGTATACTCGCACATTACGAGAGTTTCTATTGCTTATCATCGTCCTTGCCACACCGTACCTTGGCCAGCAAGATCGCCAGATCTCTGCCCTACTTAGAACGTTTGGAGCATCATTGTCAGGGCTCTCCAAGTAGCTCGTGATTTTGACGACCTACCGCGCCTTTTGGACAGAATTTGGTATAATATCGCACAGGAGGACACCTAACAAATCTGTCAATCAACGCCAAGTCGAATAACTCCTTGTCTAATGGCCAGTGCGTTAGTGGCTTACTCAATTTGTGAAGCTCTTACTCTTGAATAAAACACCCATTTTTCTGAAATTTTAATTATTAGCTTGTATGGCACATAAATCACATGTACCAATTTCCGTCGCATTTAGATAATTCGTTCAAGGTGTGTCGTTCTTTTTGTCTTGGAGTGTACAGTTTCAGAAACTCTATTTCACACTAAATGTGAAATATTACAAGAAATTTTGCATGGAATTGATGGAGTATGCTGCCAGATATTCAGCCAAAACAGTGATATTACTCGACGTGAGAAAGTAAAACCAAACAATTTTTTCATATTTCTCCACATCGAAATGGAAAAATAAGGATACAATGTTTTCCTTTCTGACGTCATATGAAAGCCGATGTAGTTTATCTGTGCCTAGCACACTCAAGGATACCGAAGCAGTTGCTAAGGGTTAATGCAAATCATATCATCACATTTAAACTTAAAATCTGAATTTAAGACATAAGTACCAAGCGCTTGCAGGAACCAATCTCATATTCAACGTATATGTTAGCATATGAGTTAACTGCTGTAATGACGCACAGTATGGATTTCTAGTGACAGGGTACAACAAAAAATTTGAATGGTAAATAAGAAACTGTATCAGTTTAATGTAGACTATGGACAAATCTGTATGTGTGTCGTACACTCATTCCAAGGATGTGGAACACATACGACTGTACATCGGCAGAAATATCGAGACAATGACTGCAGAATTAATGGAACTGGAGAGTCTTGTTGAGGTCATAGCTAAAAAGATGAGATGTTGCATGACAGAATTGAGGAAGTCAATGGAGAGCTAACAGATACGTTCAGCTTTACACGTGCAATAGGTAGGGAAGATGCACCCCATCATCACGAGTAGTTTAAGAGTGTGTATAAGTTGTATGAATTTCCAAAAACTGGCTAATTAATTTAGTCCTTTGTTAGTGAGAAATCATGAAGTTCTGGCCACGAAATGTGTGTTCATTTTCCTCCAAGCCTACGGTTCCAAATGGTTTTGCCAGCGAATGCAGCATTCAGGGCAGTCCAGGTGTGGCTGTGAAATTATGCAACTTTGGACTACCGACATTAGCGCCACCATTTCTGTGTCGATGTCCGAATGCAACGACGACACTAAATCCCTTCTTGCTTTAAAGATGTGTGAGTTCGGAAATGACCAGAGCTGTTTTTTGTCCACCACGGCAATGAGGATCGTTGTGCAGGTAGCCATGCAAGTGGCTTCAACAGCATTTCAATTTCTGGAATATTCATTTTCGCCTGGTCTACTTGAGACCATACATGCTGCTATGGAATTGAGACTATCGACGATTACTGTACTGAAAGAAGTGACTTAGCTTCCTTGAGTTGTCAGTTATGCGCCAGTTCGGTCTTCAGATTCTGCTGGTAAGAATGATGTCGTAGGCACAGGTTTTAATGGCTGTATGGCCATGTCCCATGTGTGTACTGTGGAACACTGGCAGTCTTTGGGGATGATAACAAACGTGGTCGCCAAGGGCTTTGGGACCAGAAGTCCTCTGCGCTGGCTCCAGGAGTGACGTAATCTCGTAAGTCTGTCGCACGCGCTAGTGATTTCGGTGATGGAACGGTTGTTATCGCCTGGCAGTGACGATGAATATTTGGTCCTACTACTGGCCGAGAATGGCGCCCAGCGTGCCAGCATCCGGCTGAATGAGCGTGCCCACGTGGTGGAGTCCTGCTGGTACCAGTGCGTGGAACTAGTACGCAGATGAAAGGATCAGGACGCACCAAGTCCAGGAGTGTGCACAGCCTGTGCCCTTGCAGTACCTCAGCCAGGCTTCATCAAACGAGCGGCGTGCACCAATAGATGGCAAGAAATGCGTCATCAGTGGGCATCGACGACAGTGCCTTACTCATTTTTAACTTGACGGTCCTAACCACACGCTCTTCTTTGGGGTTCGACACAAAGTGCAAAGGGGCTCTGGGCTGGAGCTGTATCCCTTTACAGTGGCAGAATGTTCAGATCCCACTGTCATAAACTGAGGTCTGTTTTTGGATACAAAGGTGTATAGGCTTCATCTACGGTCAAAATCATAACGAGCACTCTGACCGTAGTGTGTATAGTTGTAGAAGAGACTTTCGTCACACCAGGAAAATCAGAGTCTGGATCCACCACCAGCAATCACACTGCACCATGGAAAGGGTTGACAGAGTTGATGTAAGGATGATCAGGCCAGGGTTATGAGGACAAGCCTCTTGTTAGGGAGACTTGGTTCTATGAGGAAGCCAGAAACGTGTGCATTGCTTGCACGATTGCGTCGTCTATACCTGGCCAATAAAAGTGTCGCTGGAATAAGACTTACCTTCTTGTTATCTCCCTGTGGTATGTAGGTTACAGTTGAAAGAATCGACGACAGAGTGGAGGTGGAACAACGATGTGACATTAGGCGTCTTCTGTAAACAAGAACAACACTCGCTGAACGACATTAACCCTATGTTTCATAGCAAGATAATTTTGCAACGCCAGGTCTGATCCATTTTGGAGACTCTGATTAACCATTTTGCACTTCTGAGACGACTCTACGAGGGAGTGGCTCCTGGCTAGCAGCCACTGCTAATTCGTGAGCACTATTGAGAAATAATGCAAGATGGTTTACACTGCTTCCCTACAGTCACACTCACCATTGAGGCCAATCGGGAGGTGTTATAGTGCATCGACGTTTTCATGCTGTGAAATGGGCCGAAAATGAATGTCATAATGGTAACACTACAACAAGAGAGATCAACCTTGCAGACGCTGTGCCTTTATGTCACGAATCCGACAATATGAATCACAAAGAGATACGAAGGTTTTGTCATTGGTAAGTAACTGTAACTTACACTGAGGTGACAAAAATCATGAGATACCCGCAGTATCGTGTCGTACCTCCTTTCTCCCAGCGTAGTGCAGAAACTTGACGTGGCATATACTAGAAGTCCCCTGGAGAAATATTGCCTCTATGGCCGTCCGTAATTGCAGAAGTGTTGCCACTGCAGGATTCTGTGCATGAACTGACATCTCGACGATGTCCCACAAATGTTCGACGGTATTCATGTCGGGTGAGCTGGCTGGCCACTCATTCACTTGAACTGTCCAGAATGTTCTTCAAATCAGTCGCGAATAATTTTGGACTCGCGACATGGTGCATTGTCATCGATAAAAGTTCTGTCGTCTCTTGGGAACTTGATGTTGATGGATAGCTGCAAATGGTCTCTAAGTAGTCGAACATAACCATTTCTGCTGAATGATCGGTTTAGTTCAACCAGAGGACCCAGTCCATTCCATGTTAACACAACCCCAACAATTATGTAGAGACCTCCAGCTTGCGCAGTGCCTTGACAACTTGCGTCCACGGCTACGTGGGGTCTGCGCCAAACTTGAATTCTGCTATCAGCTCATCTGACCAGGTTACTATTTATCAGTTGTCTAGGGTTCTATGGATATGGTCACTGGTGTTAGAAAAGGACTCCGTTGGTCGTCTGCTGCCATAGCCCATTAACACCAAATTTCGTTGCAGTGTCTTAACGGATACGTTTCCGGTACGTTCCACATTGATTTCTGCACTTGATTTACACAAAGCTACTTTGTTAGCACTGACAACTCTAAGAAAATGCCGCAGCTCTCGATTGTTTATTGAAGACTGTCGGACACGACGTTGTCCGTGGTGAGAAGTAATGCCTGAAATGTAGTGTTCTCGGCACACTCTGAACACAGTAGATCTCGGAATATTGAATTTCCTAACAATTTCCGAAATGGAATGTCCCATGCATTTAGCTCCAATTTCCTAACGATTTCCGGAATGGAATGTCTCATGCAATTAGCTCCAATTTCCTAACGATTTATGAAATGGCCATGCGGTTAGCTCCAACTATCATTCTCTGTTCAAAGTCTGTTAATGATCGTGTTGCGTCCATGATAACGTCGGAATCCTTTTTACATGAATCATCTAAGTACAAATAACAGCTCCTCCAATGAACTGGCCTTTTATACCTTTTCTATGCGATACCATCGCCATTTGTATATGTTCATATCGCTATCCCATGATTTTTGTCACCTGAGTGTAATGCCATAGAGGAAAACATGCAACTCTGTAACACCATACATATCCTTCTAAATCTATGTATAATTCTTTTGCGGCTTCGAGAGTATATTAGACGCATAAGCGACTGGTCATTCCGAAGCATCGGGATTCTTATGCAACAGTACGGCCGTAAACCCATCTTGTGACTGTCAGGAGCTTTCCCAGCATGAACATCGCTAAGCATGGAGCCCACTGCAGGTGGTTTTCAGCTGCAGGAATACTTTGTGACACTTGGCCGACTAAAGGATCGGAACGCATTTCTTCAAAAAATGATTCAATTGGCTCTGAGTACTATGGTACTTAACTTCTGAGCGCAATTCTTCCAGAAATGGTTCAAGGAAACCTTAAGATGAACTGCCTGTGGAATGAACTTTTCATACCAGTCCACTTTGCCCAGAATAGACAGCAGTTCCTTTAAATTTTTCGGGGCTCGCAGCTTTGTGATCGGATGATCATGTTCTGCCATCCCTTTGCTAATTGACAAATGCCTCAAATACTACGCAGGCGATGCAAATAATTCGTATTTCTCCTGGTTACAACGGAGCCCATTTTCCAGCAGCCGACGAAATAGTACGTCTTGTATATGCTCGTCTCGAAGCAGCATCCGTCATGCAAATGACATCAGAATAGCTTATGCGCTTCAGAATACCTTGATTCAGTTGCTTTACGTATCTTTGGAACATTTGTGGCAGAAAGTCGAACCCAAGTGGCAAACTCTTGTACATTGCAAAAGGAGTATTTAGTACCTGGATTTTTCATGTGTCTCCGCGTAGAGGTAACTGTAGGTACGGATCCTTCAAATCAATCTTTCGAAAACACTGGTCCTATTAAATTTGCTATTTTCCACTGGTTGAGGGACTGGCTTGATGTCGAGCTCAATTTGCTCGTAACCCGGCCTTAAATCAGTGCAAATTCTCATGGAACCGTTTGATTTCTTTACAATGACATTGTGAGAGGTTCCATGCCCTCTTTTGCATGTCTCCTCTCATTTTCATCAATTTTATTAATGCTTAATGTCGTTGCACGGTAGTAAGAGACCGGATAAGGTTATTGTAATGAGAATATTTGTACTGAGATCTCAAAAACTAATTTTCACTTGATTCCCATGCACGTTGGTTTAGTTCCTTGGGTAGCCTGTGCGAGGCGACCATCGCAGGACGCGGCACACTGCGTTCCCGGTAGGGGGCTGCACTTCCCTGAATTCTGTGGGGTTCGTACAATAGGCTTAAGCACCTGGAGGAACGACTGACGTCGGTCGAGTTTCGCCTATTGTATGCAGGGCGAAACGACCTGCGAGAAGTCTGAGTGTCGCCGCAGTTTATGTGTTTACCATTCCGGCGCGACCGGAACGAAGATTCCTGGCACTGACTGACTGCATTTTTCTCTTGATCTGAAGAGAACTTGTGGACTGTGCCCTGCTGAGTGCGACTGTCTGGCACCGGATGGCCGGTGGTCTAGGCAAGTTGTTTTCGTAGCTGGTCAAACGGCAAGTTCAGTGCCCTCAACTGAATAGCAGAGGCATGGTTGGTCAACTTAAACTGAGGCTAGTTGACGTCATAAAGCCCAGCTCGAAATTGGAGGGAACGGTCGCTATTGGCGCGAATGATGGTCTGAGACAGTGTGGGGGAATTTTGGAATCAGAACTGAATGCTGATTCGCAGTTTTCGACGAGAGTAGGGAGTTTAACAATGTTGGCTTCACTGTTGCATTGCGCAGGCAGGGGATTCGGGATCTGATCTTCCTCGGAGTCGGACGGTCTTGCGACTTGGCAGCTCGTTTTCGGAAGAACTTAGAATTCTCAGGCAGCCTTCGCGGCCGGGGGTTGACACAGAATTGCTGCACGGCAGACGTCGGCGCCTACATCATCAGGACGCTGCCTACCGACGACCTGCTGCAGATTTCAGTACTGGTACAGTATTTTGCGGCTCCGGCGTTGTAGGACCTTATCAATTTTATACTGAATCCCTCAGCAGCACGCGCGCTCGCTTTGCTACAAGTCCACCTCGCTTGTTTCTCCATGTGATCCCTCTACTAATTGCGATACTGCTATATAGACGGGAGATTAATATTTGATTCGTTAGGACCTCCTGTCATTATCGTCAATCTATTGCATCACAGAGAGTAGGAGCACCTTGTTCTCGAGCCAGCTCTTATTCTCATAATATTTCAGTACACCCTCTCCTTTAAACTACTGTGTGTGTCAACAATCATATGCATTTATATTCTGATATATAATAAATCTCATTGTAATATTTAATCCACATATCATTTCGTAGATATAGGCAGAATCCCATTTCCTGTTGTTTATTATGATAAAGTTATCTTTTTTTGAGTACATTACGATTTTTATTAAATTATTGTGAGTGTGCACTCCTTATTTTACGAACTAGCAGGGACCACCATCATTTCCTTCCGTTACCGTTGCGCGCATAATCAATTAGCTGGGAGATAAGGAGGGGTCGAGTGCATGTCTCGTTCTCATGCAAAATTCGTCTGAATTAAAGAGGTACAAACTCTTCTCCACCCCGGCACCTCGCAATTGGTGTCACCCAATGACTAGGTGGGATTGGTTCAAATATCATCAGCTCCTGGAACATGTCGAACTTGGTCTTCAGTGCATAAGGCAGAGTGGATGGAACTGGCTGCACGTGACATAATTTAGGCACAGCAGACTACTTCAGTGAAATATGCGCTTCAAAGTGTTTTGGCCTACCCAGTGTCGGTTCTGTAATAACGATTATACATCTAGGAGCGGTACCTAGCTTGACGCCAATTTCACCTCATCAAATACTTGGAAACCAAATACAACGAACGGATCTAAACCTATAATATTTAATGCCATTGGCGAACTTACGACCAAGGAAGTTACTTACTATTCCACGTTCTTGCATTTCCCACACAGGAATTTGCTCTCACAATCATACGTTTTACCAACTGTATGACATAACCAGCTACTGTAGCAGCTGCAGACTGGGAAAGCCAGAACGCTGATAAGTTTCCTGGTTAATTAGAGAGACTACTACCCTCCACATCTACCTGCAATTGGCCCACAATACAACATCAAGAGCGTATTGTGTGCAGGCCCAGTTTGTGACAACATGGCACTTAAAGCAATCAGTGTCACTTGTTCAAGTTCTGCTACCCACGATGTATTAACCAAGGCGGGCTCATCACGCAACAGTGTCATTTCCAAGGCACACCACTGGCAAGTGCCCACACTAGCGACTGGCGTAACCTGTGTCAAAAAACTGTTGGCTCTGGAGACGCTTGTGGCGTTCCTAACAGTCTGAACAAGACTGAAGCATCAACGAGTGTGAATCCGACACTGAGGTGATCAACATCGAGACGCCAAGCTATGTTGCTCTGTTTACAAAGTCCACTGAAATCTACTTGGAGCTAGGTGCATTTGCTTGCACAGGGCTCGCACCACCAGCACCTTCCGGGGAAATAACTTGCTGTTGCACGACCGAGAACTGAGATATTTTCCAGCTATCTGAAAAATGATGCTGACACGTCGAACGTTTGGCAATATTTGCAATTGTGCTGACTCGGGATCAGACGACAGCAAAGCTCTGATCCGAACCTACTTGTCCGGTGCTAATTGGACGACTACGTCTCTGATTAAACGATCAGTCTATGAGACGTCACACTTCGTACATTCAAACTTGCATTTCCGAGCGAGGCCTTGCAAATCCGCTATCCTGGATGTATAAAACTGATCACTACACTTCCAGAATTAGTCAAAAATGGCTCTGAGCACTATGGGACTCAACATCTTAGGTCATAAGTTCCCTAGAACTTAGAAGTACTTAAACCGAACTAACCGAAGGACATCACACACACCAATGCCCGATGCAGGATTCGATCCTGCGACCGTAGCAGCCTCGCGGTTCCGGACTGCAGCGCCAGAACCGCGCGGCCACCACGGCCGGCAATTAGTCAGACTGGAACTGCTGCTACAATATGAGTTCGACAACAGAAGTGCTCACTCAGCAGACTGCACAGTTCAATAAATTTTGATTATTCAGGATTCGTGTGCAGACGTGTATTCTGAACGCTTTCATAAAGGCTATATCTATTTCCTCACAATGCGGCATAGAGTGACACAAACGGTTTCCCCAACTTTCTGCAGTGTTGCCAAAAACAGGAAAAATCTGGTTGGGGGCAAATGTTGTCCCACTGATTAGTGATCCGCAGGCTGCGTGCTCATGTTTCAGATCAGCCCTACATTGTGTTTGATCAGCTCCTACATCTGCCACATTATTGTTGTTGCAACAGCAAAAATCTGGTTGGGGACCAATGTTGTCCCACTGATGTGTGATCCGCAGGCTACGTGCTCATGTTTCAGATCAGCTCTGCATTGTGTTTGATCAGCTCCTACATCTGCCGCTGCTGCATTATTGGTGTTGCATCAGCTTCTGTTCATGATAAGGTTCTGGCAGCATTATTTGACACTGCCAAATCTCTATCAACTGTTTATTCATCGTGATACGTTATTTCACACTCCAGGAGCATCCTTTTTGTCATTTTAGTAACGCACTACCAGGTGGGGTAGTGACACTAAGCAGTTTCTGTTGAGAGCTGTTTTGCCGTACATAAATCCGATAGGAACAACTAAGAGGAACTGACATATTGGACGAAAAGAAAAGTCAGTAGCGCATGAGCAAAACGAGAATTTCAAACTTAGTGAGTAATCTAGAACAAGCGTGTTATTGTGCGCAAATAGCAACGTAAGTGACCAAAAAGAGTCCAATAGATAACCAAAACTGACTGACAAAAGAGTGCTCACTTCCCTCCTTGCATATACCCTCAGAGTTGGATAAGCAGCTGCAGCAGCAAGTCGTATACTCCTAGCTCACTCATTTGTTACATAGTTTATTTCTTAATTTCTTTGCGTGTTTTTGGGACTTGCATTGCTTAATTCATAAATTTCGGGCGTATTATAGTATTTGAGAGTTGTAGCATCGCGTTTTAGTACCTGAATAGTGTAAATTCGCGTAGTCGTCTGTCTTCTGTTTTTGTTTTGAACGGCCAGTGTCGGTTGGTCACAGTCAGTGTGCTCATTGCCGCCGTTGGATAAGCAGCTGCAGCAGCTAGTCGTATACTCCTAGCTCACTCATTTGTTACATGGTTTAATTCTTAATTTCTTTGCGTGTCTTTGGTACTTGCATTGCTTAATTCATAAATTTCGGGCGTATTATAGTATTTGAGAGTTGTAGCATCGCGTTTTAGTACCTTAATAGTGTAAATTCGCGTAGTCGTCTGTCTTCTGTTTTTGTTTTGAACGGCCAGTGTCGGTTGGTCACAGTCAGTGTGCTCCCTGCCGCCGTTGGATAAGCAGCTGCAGCAGCAAGTCGTATACTCCTAGCTCACTCATTTGTTACATAGTTTAATTCTTAATTTCTTTGCGTGTTTTTGGTACTTGCATTGCTTAATTCATAAATTTCGGGCGTATTATAGTATTTGAGAGTTGTAGCATCGCGTTTTAGTACCTGAATAGTGTAAAATCGCGTAGTCTCCTTCCGCCGCCGAGCAGTGTGTCAGCAGTGCGCAAGTAGCAGCATTACTGCATTTACTAGGCAATCTTGTATTTTAATAACCGTTTAAATTTGGTGTCGATTTGTTTGCGCTCTCTGTAGATTAGTTCAGACGTTCTTTGCACAACAGTTTTTAGCATGGATAGGGACTGCAACCGCTGTGTTCGGATGCAGGCTGAGTTTGGCATCCCTTCGCGCCCAGCTTCAGGCAGTGTTGGCTTCGGTCACACAGCCTGAGGCTGTTGCCAATGGGCATCACTGTGGGGGTCCGGATGGGGGTTTGTCGGGGACGGCCAGCTCGTCCTACGCGTCCCCAGATCGGACTACGACTGTGGTGGCCCGGGATACTGCCCCCATTGAGGCTGATCCCTCACCTGTGGTAGAGTGGGAGATCATCTCAATGTGTGGCAGGAGGCGAAAGACATTCCGGAGGGCTGAACGGAAGGCCTCTCCAGTTGTCTGACGAACCGGTTTCAGGCTCTGTCTCAGGCTGATACTGAACTTCGGCCTGACGTGGCTGCTTGTCCTGTTCCAGAGGTTGCCCCTCAGTCTGCAAGATCCGGGCCGTTGAAGAGGGTGGGCTTACTGGTAGTTGAGAGCTCCAACGTCAGGCGCGTAATGAGGCCCCTTAGGGATATGGCAGCAAGAGAGGGGAAGAAAACCAATGTGCCCTCCGTGTGCATACCGGGGGGAGTCATTCCAGATGTGGAAAGGGTCCTTCCGGATGTCATGAAGAGTACAGGGTGCACCCATCTGCAGGTGGTCGCTCATGTCGGCACCAATGATGTGTGTCGCTATGGATCGGAGGAAATCCTCTCTGGCTTCCGGCGGCTATCTGATTTGGTGAAGAATGCCAGTCTCGCTAGCGGGATGAAAGCAGAGCTCACCATCTGCAGCATCGTCGACAGGACTGACTGCGGACCTTTGGTACAGAGCCGAGTGGAGGGTCTGAATCAGAGGCTGAGACGGTTCTGCGACCGTGCGGGCTGCAGATTCCTCGACTTGCGCCATAGGGTGGTGGGGTTTCGGGTTCCGCAGGATAGGTCAGGAGTCCACTACACGCAACAAGCGGCTACACGGGTAGCAGGGGTTGTGTGGCGTGGGCTGGGCGGTTTTTTTTAGGTTAGATGGCCTTGGGCAAGTACAGAAAGGGCGGGTAGGGGGCAAAGTCAGGACATGCGGGGACCAAGCAGCAATCGGTATTGTAATTGTAAACTGTCGAAGCTGCGTTGGTAACGTACCGGAACTTCAAGCGCTGATAGAAAGCACCGAAGCTGAAATCGCTATAGGTACAGAAAGCTGGCTCAAGCCAGAGATAAATTGTGCCGAAATTTTAACAAAGGTACAGACGGTGTTTAGAAAGGATAGATTGCATGCAACCGGTGGTGGAGTGTTCGTCGCTGTTAGTAGTAGTTTATCCTGTAGTGAAATAGAAGTTGATAGTTCCTGTGAATTATTATGGGTGGAGGTTACACTAAACAACCGAGTTAGGTTAATAATTGGCTCCTTTTACCGACCTCCCGACTCAGCAGCATTAGTGGCAGAACAACTGAGAGAAAATTTGGAATACATTTCACATAAATTTTCTCAGCATGTTATAGTCTTAGGTGGAGATTTCAATTTACCAGATATAGACTGGGACACTCAGATGTTTAGGACGGGTGGTAGGGACAGAGCATCGAGTGACATTATACTGAGTGCACTATCCGAAAATTACCTCGAGCAATTAAACAGAGAACCGACTCGTGGAGATAACATCTTGGACCTACTGATAACAAACAGACCCGAACTTTTCGACTCTGTATGTGCAGAACAGGGAATCAGTGATCATAAGGCCGTTGCAGCATCCCTGAATATGGAAGTTAATAGGAATATAAAAAAAGGGAGGAAGGTTTATCTGTTTAGCAATAGTAATAGAAGGCAGGTTTCAGACTACCTAACAGATCAAAACGAAAATTTCTGTTCCGACACTGACAATGTTGAGTGTTTATGGAAAAAGTTCAAGGCAATCGTAAAATGCGTTTTAGACAGGTATGTGCCGAGTAAAACTGTGAGGGACGGGAAAAACCCACCGTGGTACAACAACAAAGTTAGGAAACTACTGCGAAAGCAAAGAGAGCTTCACCCCAAGTTTAAACGCAGCCAAAACCTCTCAGACAAACAGAATATAAACGATGTCAAAGTTAGCGTAAGAAGGGCTATGCGTGAAGCGTTCAGTGAATTCGAAAGTAAAACTCTATGTACCGACTTGACAGAAAATCCTCGGAAGTTCTGGTCTTACGTTAAATCAGTAAGTGGCTCGAAACAGCATATCCAGACACTCCGGGATGATGATGGCATTGAAACAGAGGATGACACGCGTAAAGCTGAAATACTAAACACCTTTTTCCAAAGCTGTTTCACAGAGGAAGATCGCACTGCAGTTCCTTCTCTAAATCCTCGCACAAACGAAAAAATGGCTGACATCGAAATAAATGTCCAAGGAATAGAAAATCAACTGGTATCACTCAACAGAGGAAAGTCCACTGGACCTAACGGGATACCAATTCGATTCTACACAGAGTACGCGAAAGAACTTGCCCCCCTTCTAACAGCCGTGTACCGCAAGTCTCTAGAGGAACGGAAGGATCCAATTGATTGGAAAAGAGCACAGGTAGTCCCAGTCTTCAAGAAGGGTCGTCGAGCAGATGCGCAAAACTGTAGACCTATATCTCTGACGTCGATCTGTTGTAGAATTTTAGAACATGTTTTTTGGTAGAGTATCATGTCGTATTTGGAAACCCAGAATCTACTATGTAGGAATCAACATGGATTCCGGAAACAGCGATCGTGTGAGACCCAACTCGCTTTATTTGTTCATGAGACCCAGAAAATATTAGATACAGGCTCCCAGGTAGATGCTATTTTTCTTGACTTCCGGAAGGCGTTCGATACAGTTCCGCACTGTCGCCTGATAAACAAAGTAAGAGCCTACGGAATATCAGACCAGCTGTGTGGTTGGATTGAAGAGATTTTAGCAAACAGAACACAGCATGTTGTTATCAATGGAGAGACGTCTACAGACGTTAAAGTAACCTCTGGCGTGCCACAGGGGAGTGTTATGGAACCATTGCTTTTCAAAATATACATAAATGACCTAGTAGATAGTGTCGGAAGTTCCATGCGGGTTTTCGCGGATGATGCTGTAGTATACAGAGAAGTTGCAGCATTAGAAAATTGTAGCGAAATGCAGGAAGATCTGCAGAGGATAGGCACTTGGTGCAGGGAGTGGCAACTGACCCTTAACATAGACAAATGTAATGTATTGCGAATACATAGAAAGAAGGATCCTTTATTGTATGATTATATGATAGCGGAACAAACACTGGTAGCAGTTACTTCTGTAAAATATCTGGGAGTATGCGTGCGGAACGATTTGAAGTGGAATGATCATATAAAATTAATTGTTGGTAAGGCGGGTACCAGGTTGAGATTCATTGGGAGAGTCCTTACAAAATGTAGTCCGTCAACAAAGGAGGTGGCTTACAAAACACTCGTTCGACCTATACTTGAGTATTGCTCATCAGTGTGGGATCCGTACCAGATCGGGTTGATGGAAGAGATAGAGAAGATCCAAATAAGAGCGGCGCGTTTCGTCACAGGGTTATTTGGTAACCGTGATAGCGTTACGGAGATGTTTAACAAACTCAAGTGGCAGACTCTGCAAGAGAGGCGCTCTGCATCGCGGTGTAGCTTGCTCGCCAGGTTTCGAGAGGGTGCGTTTCTGGATGAGGTATCGAATATATTGCTTCCCCCTACTTATACCTCCCGAGGAGATCACGAATGTAAAATTAGAGAGATTCGTTCGCGCACGAAGGCTTTCAGACAGTCGTTCTTCCCGCGAACCATACGCGACTGGAACAGGAAAGGGAGGTAATGACAGTGGCACGTAAAGTGACCTCCGCCACACACCGTTGGGTGGCTTGCGGAGTACAAATGTAGATGTATATGTAGTGTCTTGTCAACTAACACAGCGTCCACATCGACCACGCCACGACCGCGAAACCGTACAATTCTGGACACCCAACACTTGTGCGACCATCTCGGAATTGACGTATGAATTCAGTGAAATATCAGAATTGTAATTACAAGTTTTTAATGTAATATATTGACACTTTACAGGAGCTGATAAACTGTGGGAAAGTGGGAGAGAGATAGACATTGGAAGCCTGAATTAATCGCTACGTGATGTTTAAGTCGATAGGACGAGCTGCTACGAATTGGGGACCATCCTGCAAATGTTGCCCTGGGCCCTATCGTAGCAGATAACAAGCTGAACAGTCGGCGGCGTCTAGGCTGTCTCCTAAACTTTTTGGACTGGCGACACTCAAGGTAACGCACTGGAATCTTGGAAACCACAGCAGCCCCGAGGAAAGAGGAACAAATGCGAGCCAATGCAGGAGAGCTTTGTCAAGTTTGGAAGGTAGGAGACGAGATACTGGCAGAAGTAAGGCTGTGAGGACGGGTCGTGAGTCGTGCTTGGGTAGCTCAGATGGTAGAGCACTTGCCTGCAAAAGGCAAAAGTCCCGAGTTCGAGTCTCGGTCCGGCACACAGTTTTAATCTGCCAGGAAGTTTCATATCAGCGCACACTCCGCTGCAGAGTGAAAATCTCATTCAAGAAATAAGAGATATGTGCTCCGAGCTTTCTGCATTAAGTATCTAAATGCGTGATGACAGAGGAGCATATGACTGTAAATGGGAGGAATATTGTTCAACAAATAATGGCAACACAGCAGAATAACAAGATAGTGCAGTACCTGATTGGGTACACCATTACAACACATTGCAATTGCTGTACTTCCTTACCCTTTTTAAAACGTGTATCCAGCGACCCACCAGCCATGAAGTGATTGTCTGCAGTGCTGAAAATAGCTTTCAGTAAGTATTTCATACATATATAAAATATTATTACTGTGTGTGTATGATTACTTGGCGTAACTAAGAGATACATGTCGGTGTTATCCTGGCATAACATTTTACGCTGCCGTATACACCACAATTACGCCACATACGAGGGTTATTCGGAAAGTAAGGAACGATCGGTCGCGAAATGGAAACCACAGTGAAAATCCAATGAAGTTTTGCACAGGTGTGTTGGGCAGTGTCTCTAGTATGCCCGTCTATCGCGTTACGTCTTTCTTTTTAGTTCTGAGCACACAGGGAGCACATAAAGATACCTAGAACAATAGTGTCTCCCCCCAAGTACGAGGGCATGGTGATAAATTTCGCCTGAAGCTATGCAGCCAACATTACATACCTGTTGTGCATTTTATTCTTCAAGACAATTCTCAGTCGCATTCTGCAGTGGCAATGAAGATGCTCCTGAATAGTTTCCAATTGGAAATGTTTGATTACCCACAATACAGCCTGTAATTGTCTCCCTCTGAGTTTCATACCTGCTCACGTGAACCGTTGGCTATGAAGACAACATTCTGGCACAGACAACGAGCTGTAGGCCAGCGTAGAGAATTGGCGGAAAGCACTGGCGGCTGCCTTCTATAACGAGGGTATTGAGAAGTTGGTACAATGCTACGACAGACGTCTAGTCGGATCGGCGACTATGGAGATAAATAGCTGGAAGTTGTAGCTAACGGTTGCAAATAAAACAGTTTTGATTTTCACTATGGTTTCCATTTCGCGACCTATCGTTCCTTACTTTCCGAGTAACCCTAGAAATATCATACATTATTTGTGATGTGTGTTCGTCGATCACTACTTTCTCACATAGAGGTACATGACGGCCACGTACTGTTTTCTGCTTGATAACTGAAATACTTCTCCACACCCGTGCATTCCGCCAGGGCACATGAACCAACACGCCGCCCTAGCTCTCCACAGTCAGCACAAGCTGCCTCGGGCACCGATGGAACTGCATTTCTTTCTATAAATAGATTTCGTCACTCGAGCGAGCACTCGCTGCTAAGATAATAATGAACTATGTATTTAGTGTCAGAGATAATATTATTCATTATTTCGAAACCTATATCCTTAAAGTGTCGATAAACTGGTCAACTATTTATGTGTGAACTCTCAAATGTTGAACATGTCGAGGTATATAGCACCAAGACAGCTGTCATGTAAGTATAAGTGCTAATAACGATGTAATATAAATAATATCCTCAATAGCTTGATGTACTTAAAGATATGGCCCCACCATTGCAGAAATCATCTGACATTGAAATAATATTATGTAATCAAACCTACATTTCACACAAGTGTTGCACTAAACGAGTCAGTGTGGGTATGAAGTTGTATCGTTAATTCTACCTAGTGGTGGTATTAGAAAATCCATGTTTTGGTGATCTCAAAGTATCATTATCCCAGGATGAATGAAATCGTCTGTGTGACGATTCTATGCAATTTCTGCTTTGTTCCATGCTAAGAAACTCTACGCCTCAACATGTAATTTCTGCAGGGGCTTTCAGTGAGCAGATAAACTATGCAACGACAAATAGTCCACACAACTACAGGGAGGACACTTTTAAAACTCTAATGCTTACTAGCTACGCAATGCAACAAGATCTAGAATATCGGCTAAGCTGGCATTTGTATGTATACCGGCTCTGTGAGACGTTTTGGACCAATCTGCTGGAAATGGCACGAAAAACTTGTTGAGTTTCAGAAGAAACTGTTATTTGACCCTGTGCTACATTCTGTGTACTGATAGAAGTGGAAAAACACGAAACAACTCCGCCACATATAAGCACAGAATTATGCTTCTAATTCATTATTTTCAAACTCTTTGAAATATGTAAGAATTTATAAAATAAAAATAAATGTTTAACAGTGATACATGAATTCTTTATTTCTCTATAAAACCTTTATATACTAAAATAAACTAACAATTGTCAACATTATCGAGTCCATGAAACAACCCATACACAGGGGTATTGTGGTAAGTGACTGGTCCTACAATGAAACTGGAAACCACAAGTAGAAGAATTAGAGGAGTAGTTCTCTGCTTTCTATTAATATATGTGTTGATTGACTGGCCATCTGATTGCAAGAAGACTAATCTTATTCTTTTTCTGTTGTAGCATCCTGAACGGATTCGGTTGAAGAGTGTATATGTATTGCAATACAAAAGAAAGAATGAAAAGCAAACATGATGCAAGAAAAGGAATAATCCAAATGAGACGGAAATTGGTAGACGTGACTGACGTACATGTGGAAGCAAACAAATGATTACAATTTCAGAAAAACTGGATGAGAATTGTCGTGCAAAATGATGATGAGGTCCTGCAGAAAGTGTCATCCGTCCTGTCCCTGTGCTGTTCATTTTTGGAACACAACCCACGACCAGCTTAGAGAGAGAAGTGATGACACTTTCTGCAGGACCTGACCATCATTTTGCAGGACAATGCTCAAGCACGTACAGTGCAAGCTGTTACTGATTTGTTTGACTGATGGGGCTGCAAAGTGCTATATCACCTACTGCAATCCCATGACTTAAGCCCTCGTGAGTCCAACTAGATTTCTAAACTGAAGGAAACACTTCAAGGCATTTGCTTCAGAACTGCTACAAATTCGTCGGTCAATAGACCGCGCCTCTCGAACTGTCAATACAACTTGCACTGCTAAGAGTATCCTACGACTTCCACATCGCTGGCAACGGGTTATACACAATGCTGGTGACTACTTTCAAGGTCAGTAAAACTTTGAAACACGTATCTATTTTTTTCGAGCTGTAAATAAATAGTTGGCACTATTAAAGTTCCAACTCTCGCATCATTTGTACTGCCTGTGCATGTGAGTAAGTCTTTTACTAAACAACACACAGTAGTGGTTACTGCGTGGTTCCTCATGACTCTAGTGGCCGCCACGAGCCCCCTATAAGCAATCGATCATAACATAAATCCATCCACTGCGTGATGTCAGGCTCGTTCCTGCACACCTTTGCTCGCTCTCGAAGGGTCACGCTTCAAACAGAAACTGGAGCCTCCTAGACCACAGCTCACTCCGTCCAGTGGAGAAACCATTTAATTATTCACTAGTTTTGTTCTATTTCCATGAAATTTAATGATTAGCCTTAAATTTATTTGCAAGTACTTTATACAGAGTGTAAATTTGATTAGCTGAATGGTTTTATTCGGAATACCGCTTCGTAGGTTTGAACAATGCGGTGCTTTAGTAGGCATAGTCTTATTATAGTTAGTATGCACGTTTCTTTCTTCAACCTTCTGTTTTACCTTGTCAGTGGATGCAACTTACCATTTGCCACATATAAAACCAGTGACAAAGGGGAAAGAAGCGTAATGGACATAAATAAACCCAGGACCCTCTGGGAGTGAAACCACAAACCAGTTTGGAACGTGAGAAATTTTCATTTTTAGGTTTTATTACTTCCTATTTATATTGACTGTTTTTTTATTTGTCATGGTTTTTATCTGTTATATTTCCTATTTTTTGTTGGAGCCCAATCCACTCTTTGAGCTCAGCTTGCGGCCCAGCAATTCCACTTTCAACACAGCAGGCTCTTAAGTTATCTCCTCTGCCACTGATAGCTTCATAACCTTACTTTGGAAATAAAAATTTTTTCACTCCTCAAACGAAACTTCTTTATTCCTGAGTCAAAGCTGGAAAGGAGAATTGTTATCTATCACAAAATAAAATCTTCATCTTAAAATTAAATTTCGTCATCATGAAAAAGTAAATTTAAACATTTTTCCTTCTTCCTTCTTTAGAACTATAATACTTCCCTCTTTAAAATTTAAAAAACTACCTTCAGCCACTGAGCCAACAAGGCACACGTGTACGTTAGTTATGAAAATACGTGAAATTTCTTACTTTAGGCCGAAATACAAAGGTAGTCTGATGAGAAATGAAATTCATTGGAAAAAATAATGCTATCACTTTTAACGTTTTATTTTTTTTAACTTGAAAACAACTAGTTACGAGAAATTTGTAATGAAATCTCTGTAGCCATAGACACTCATGACCATGCTATAGCCACCATGTGGGTTGCACTTGAGGTATATCCACGAGACGACGCCATAGACAACGCCATTATGTACTGCACCAGAGCCCGAATCTCCCTGAAATAAACCATATCATGTTCTAAGCTGGCCTAAGGACAAAACAGGAAACTGACAGTCGTCAGCAAAAAGAATTTTATCGTATGGAAGGGAACATTGTCATGCAAAGAAGAAAGAGTTATTTGCCTTAGCTGTTAAAGCACGTATTAAATCTGCCGATGCTACTCGTCTGCTTATGTAACCAAACTGAACATAAATTACTCTTAGAAATCCAATAGGTGTAAAAATAGGGTCATGATACAAGAACTTTAGTAATTCTCACCATATCACATTTGTTAGCTTCGCCAACTCACAACCAAATTATCGTCTGCCAACTTAAACTAGATCTCAGACTGTTGTACAGATGAGGCTGTAATCCCCCAAAAATAAGCAACGAAACAAGTATTGTCGTATTCTGTTCTAACCATGCAAGCGTAGAACGGCGCGTGCCACATATTCGATGCCAGGTATTGAAGAGCTCATTGATGAACAGAATGATGAATTCAGGTCGCAAGAAAACAATAGCTATTGAAAATACCATACCATATATTAATGGTTTCCCATCATGCACAATATCAGCCGTATTATGTATCTCAGGTATGTACTTGTACCTTGTAATATTACAACTGGTCTATAAGGCAAGAAATATGATTTGTCGACAATGAGAGCAGCAGACCAACAAGAACATCAGCAAAACTTGTTTGTGCAGGTTGCCTACATCAGAAGCAAGCATACATTGTTCTCTTTCTATTGAAGGGTTCTTAATCAATTGTTCTGCTAAGAGGATTATGACCCTATGGGGATAATCTGCCCGTTTGTTTGACAGGTCCTCAACCTATTGTTCAGGTAAATGTCTTTTCATATCACTCCTCCCTCTCCTCCTGCTCCTTCCCCCTCCCCCCCCCCATCCTCCTCCTCCTCGCACGTCTCTGGGAACTACCGTTGCCAATACAAGCACACTTTTGATATCTATTTGATTGACTATTTAATTAATTTGATCAATTAATTTACCCATCCCCCTCTGGGAAACCAGCCATTATGCTTCCCTTTCCCACATGGAAACAGGTGGGTAAAGGACTGAATTTATTGGCTGTTTGATGGAGAATCGATTGCAGTGTATGGAATATTGTTTAAACAGTTGAGAGAATATGTGAAATATTGTTTATTTAAAGAATTTATTTGATACAAAAAATTATTTATTTAAAGAATTTGACAGGAAATCGATTGCAGTGTATGAAATATTGCTTAAACAACTTGGACAATGTGTGCATTATTGTCTATTTAAACAATTTATTTGACACAAAACGATGTGTGGAATATAATTTATTTGTGTAAAGAATCTGGCGCAAAATCGAATGCAGTTTATGGACTATCGTTTAAACAATTTATGGGATACAAGGTAGTGTTTGGAATATAGTTTATTCATTTATTTGAATATTTATCAGGAAATTGACTGCAGTTTGTGGAATATGGTTTGTTTAAAGACTTTTTGAGATTCGAGGCGGTGTATAGAATATAATTTACTTAAACAATCTGTCAGGAAATCGATTGCAGTGTGCAGAATATTTAAAAATTACTGCGCTGTTTCATTCCTTTCGAGTAAGGAAACATATAATTACACTGTCACACATCGCTTAAACATACCTGAAGAAATCTCTCATCTCGACACCAACAGGCTCACCGCACCACTGTCTGCCATTGACTGCTCCACAGCTACGTGAAGTACTGCTCTAATCCCCAAACAAAAGCGATGAGCAGCGGTAAACCTTTGATTTTGATACCTGAGAAATTTCTGTCGGAACCCATGCTCTCTCTCTCTCTCTTTCCCTCTCAGGCGACCAAGTCATGTTGTGTGCTACTGCTGGGCCTACATGCGCATCGGTCATGGTCGAAGCGACTGTAAACAAAGCAGTGTTTACCTCTTAAACCTCCAGCTGTGGATGTCTTAGACATCTTCCTTCACTCTATCAGATTGACTGACTAATTCATTAAATCGATACCTTTGTCTGAGATAGTTTTCCTTCGTTTCCTATTTGTGGATACTAGGATTGGACTATTGGTGGGATTCAACCCTGCAACCAGACGGTTTTTCAAAACCTACTGTACCTTTTTGTCTTATCGCTTGACACAATTAGGTCATTTGGTAGAAAGTCTATTACGTTGGAGGTAACTGAAAATTTCAGATTCCAGCTCAGTTGCCTGCTATGTTGAAACAATCTGAACAGCATTACCAGCAATTACCATAATTTTTATTGCTTTACCATCATTACGACTACTATACTTACTGGATGACTCAGTAGACGCAATAATTACAATCAAAGCCATTGGACGACAATGATACTGAAGATATGAATATTCAGACTTTATAGATGTAGAATTTGACACTTAGATAACACCAGAACAAGATCTAGAAAATGACGGATTTCGACTTCTAGACGTAGACAACCGAACAATTCTCCCAATAAATACAGAAGTACGAGTATTAACAAGAGCATCAGATGTTCTTCACTCATGAGCAGTACCTGCTCTAGGGGTTAAAACTGATGCAACACCAGGTCGACTAAATCAAGGAACATTTACAATAAACCGACCTGGACTATTATTCGGACAATGCTTAGAAATCTGTCGAGCAAACCACAGATTTATAGCAATTGTAATTGAAAGAACTTCAGTAAACTTATTTATCAAGTGATTATCTACGATAATGTAAGGAGTTAGTTAAAATATATAACATTAGAGTGTCAATCTAAAATAACTAAACAATTAGCACACCTTGAAACATCAGATGACTGAAAGTAAGTAATGGTTTCTTAAACCAAACAATAGTAAATTTATGGGACGGGCTAGAGAGATACTTGCTACGGGAAACAATGAACCGATCAATCGGGAATTTCACGCCGCGATTGGGTTTTTAAAGCACTGTACAATTCATAAACTAGTTCTCTCCTCTACATATTGAAGGAGGAGGAAGGTCTACTACATTATGGGATAATAAGAAGGTAACAAACACCTCTGGAAGATAATGTCCACTGTTATGTATTGAGAGGCACTGAACATGACATTTAAACCTTGATCCAGTCCATAGCAGTAGTTGCGGCTAGATGTCTGAGATCGCTGAAAGACTTGCACATACCACACACACTTGTCCCAAGGTACACATGCAGTGCGCCTATACCCTCATGCGCCGTTGACGCCAATGTTCAGAGGTTGGTGAAAACTACTGCCACAGCTGCAGTTGCAGTAGTGGATATGCCTGTATGCCAGAGTGGTGCACCACCTACGGCTATGGAGGGCATACAGGGATGACTGGAGTCAAAAGAATTCAGAAGCCACCAGTATGTCCAGCACAAACACCGATCGTTTTGAATCTTTTGTCGCAGAACGCACACATGTGCTTCTATCCCTGCTCACTCAGCACATTGGTCACTTCACTAGGCCTGCTGCTGTTGTGAAGATCAAATAGGTTGGCGCATTCTTTGCTTCTATCTGCCCTTCACAGGCTGAGCCAATCCACAACTTCTAGTCGCTGAAGCCACATGACCATATCTGCTGACAGCCACAGTGCACAGCGAAACGAACGCCGCCAGCCACAGTGCACTGTGAAACAAACAGCTCGAGGTCAGAAGTATATAGTAGTCCTAACCATTTCCACCCCCAACACTGACCGCCCCCCCCCCCCCCCCCAAGTCTAAAATACTCACTTTACCCAATCTGAGACAGCGATGTTGTTGGCGATACATCTCAAATTTGTGAAACAAAATGTAGATTTCACCCTTTTACGCAAGTTATTTTCGAAGACAGAAGAAATCGGCGCATACACATGTTTTCATATGCTGAAGTATTGTAGCTTGCGAAACTCCTGTAGCAGTATGGCACAGGCTACATTTCCTTTAAGTATTCTCTAATGGGGTAGCAAAAAAACTCTGTTCTAATCAGCTTAATATCTATTATATCCTGCATCACAAGACTAAAATATTAAACTTATTTTTGGACAATGGTGGAATGCTAAGATCTACCTCTGTCAAAGGATGTCTCCTCACTTTCAAAGTCCCTTAAAGTAACCAAACGCTTCGCTCTTAAGCTGAAAGTGCAGATAAGTTGTAAACATCAGATTTATACTATGTATCACTTTATTAATTCGGTAGTACATCTGATTTTACTGTGGAGGTTGTCTCTCTCTGTGTAGGTGAAAGATGGAAATTTCACTGAAAGATATCGTCACAACGAAAAATTGCGTGATACCTGCTCTCACTCATGAATCATATCCAGGGAAACCCTAACCGTCACTTCCACTCACCAGGTGACGCTTCACTGATATCAAATTGATAGGCTAATTAATTAAATTGATCCTGAGAGTCACTTTGCATGGCGAGTAATTTTGTTCAGCAGTCAGAGTAAGCTTCCAGGTAGCTGAAACAGGAAAACCTGGACAGTCGTGGTTCTACAGGCACACACAAGAGTCGTTGATAGTGTTATTCATTCTGGTAGAAATGCAGTCTGCAATTTTGCATGAAGTCTATCCATTCAACCACATACTTGCGTTTGATTCAATGGAGACATCTTTTAATGATTACAGTCACTGGTGAATCATACTCATACCACTCTCTAATCTCGAAACGAGTCACCTTTTGCGAGCCTGTTTGCAGGGGACCCCATACAGAAATACTCCAGAATGGTTTATTAGACAGTCTCTCAGCATCTTGTTACTGCTCATCATTCTCTGCTCCACCTTCCCTGCAGCTTTCTCCATGTGATCGTTCCAGTTTAAATCTGAAATTAACAGAAGTGAGAGAGGGTTATATTTAAGATCTTCGGCATCTCGTGGGGAACCAGGGCGAGCTGAGTTAATGCGACAGGACTATATTTTGACCACTTGATGGAAATGGAAATATGTTGTTGTAGCTCCACCTATCATGTACAATGTGTACGGCTAGCGCCAAACAAAATTTTCTCATGAAAAATTAGGTAGTGGTAAAAACAGTACAATAAATTATGGGAACTGGAAGAGGGACAAGGATTTTGCTACTGAACTGCAGCGTGTCTCCCTTGTACATACAGGTACTGCAGTCTCAAGTAGATCTGCATCTCTCAGGGTGCATTCATGTCTGTCACCCAAACTTTCTCTCTATCCTCATTATTTTGTACCATCCAACAGAGGAAAACTACGAACTATAAAAGTTCCACTAACATTACCCGTAGAGAACTCAATAAGATTCTATCACATTTCTCTTTTCTGATACATCAAAAACAAATATCGTCTGCATATTGACATTGACCATGTATGGTAATCTCATTAAATATGCGTGCATGGCTCCATTCGATCAGGTTGCCAGTGACTGGAGTAACTTCCGCAGACCAGTGTAAAGTTTCATCGCCCATACTGTAGGAGGACATTATCCGACAGACTATCAGTTGCATTAGAGGGTCCTTGTGTTGTTGTCTGATGCATAATATTTTCTGCTGTAACAGATCCAAGCAGTGTATGACTACAGCTTTGTACATGATCATATATTTTGTTTTTTCAAAGGTGGCTTCAAGGTCTGTGTCAGATCCTAAACTGACCTTATTACATTTCGATCCATTGTCTCTCACACAAAGCTAGACATCATAAAGTGTAAATTATGCTGCTACTACTCTTACAACACACGGGATGATTGAAATAAGAGATGGAGGCTATGTCTTTTATTGACAAAAATGTGGAAGACATGACGATATATGGATACTGGAAGAGTTTTGCGGCGTTGTGGAGTGTTTCCAAACAGCTATCCAAAGGTGATTGATGACCGCTACATTTAAGATCATCTTTCACTGTAACAGAGTGTCAGTGTTCACTTTTGGTTAATTCCTTATGTTGCAGTCATGTACGTGATCACTTTTTCAGTGCTGGACATACATGGAAGGCGTAGCTCCCAGCCAAGACTCTCCCATCTCAAAGAAATGGCATCAGTCAGTCATTATGTGATGATCAGTGGCATACCAGTGGGCAGATGAGTTGGGATAGACACTGACGATACACTGTAATAAGCATCACAGATTATATTGCAATCAATTTTAGCAATTTTACCAGTATTTTGCCAACTAATGTCACAGCAAAATGCTTTCCAAATTCTGAATCATTGCTAAACCACCCCTACACTACTTTGCAAGTACCATGCAAATGTAGATAGGTGACTGTGCAGTACATCTGTTCATTGTTAATTCTTGAACATATATACCAGAACATATCAGACAGCATCCTACACTCATCTATATATTTCCAGCATTTAGGTCATAGTGCGTAATATACGATTACGATTGCTTTCTGTATGGTCTTTCACCAACCCTTCCTACAACAGGGTACTAATTTAATTTTAAGCTGACCATAAGTGGCAGGCTGCATTCAACATCTTGCGAAGGTTAAGAAACATGTGGTTTTATGCATGATGGAGTATTTTATGTAAATCAACTGTACAATTAATTATAAAGTATTCTTCTAGTATCCGGGTTAGTACTAAGAAGGTATTGGTAAGAGAGAAAAGATCATAGAACTCGTTCCCATGTACAAGAATTTTTCTGCACCAAGCAGAAGACATGCAAGTACTCCAGTTTCCCTCACATTTTGGTGTATTTTCCCTCAATTCATACATATTTTCCGTCATGTTTCGTAATTTTATCGATTTTATGTCATTTCTATCCATGCGATCATGGCATCGCTTCTCGCGATGTAGTCTACAATTGCTTTTAAATGTAGTACAGTTGTACTACTTTACTCATTTGCATTCAGTCACCTCCAACCACAAATTCTACAGCAGCAGTGTGTTTATTGTATTTTTTTGGTATGTACGTGTTTGTGCATGCGCCACAGATGGCCCCCAAGACACAGAGTAGACAAGAGTTAGTGTCTGCGTGTGGATCCGCCACGTGTTATATTCGGAGCAATGTTCGGAAGTGGATCCACAATACACTACGTTCTAAATAAGGTCCGAAGGTGGACCCACCATGCGTTACATCCATAGCGATATTCAGAGGTGGATTCACGCAACGCTACATCCAGGATAGGATTCGAAGGCGAATCCACTTTTGGACATAACGCCTAAGGCGCACGGCTACAGCAGTTTCACAAGTAATGATACCTTAGCATGTGAAAACACATGTGTGTCTCGATATCTTCTGTCTTCGAAAATAACTTGTACAAAAGGGTGAAAAACACATTTTGCATGAGAAAGGATAATAAAAATTTTGGCCTTATATTATCCTACCCAATCATAAGTTCTTTTTAGGTGATTAAACTTCGTGCTTAAGCACAAAATTTCTCTAGACAGGCCATACGTTGTAAGCACATGATATCTTCCTCGTATCATGACCAACGAATACTTCATAAATATTAAGACAGTCCATCTAAGTACGTTCTGTACAGGATAACATATACGCCCTTTTCCTGAGCTATATCTTTTATTTCACTTTACTAGTAAATTAAAGGTCAGGAGATAGGTTCACGTCTTGTCCCAACAAGTACCCATCACACAGTTTACGCGCAGGCGCAAGGTATTGTGTCCACCTAGGCTGGCATCATGACGCTACGATCGGTTCTAGTACAGCACTCGTGGCTGCCGCATAGCGGTCGCGAAGTAGGGCCGAGGCAGTTTCAGATAAGTTTTTACACTTTCACGATAATTCATGGATTTGTAGTTTTAGCTTGACGATGTCCACTATGGACGAACGGTAGTTATTTTTATTCTAAAGAAGGTTGGGTTATACCGACTGAAACCTAGGTAAAGCTAGGTAAACTTTGCAACTGAGGCTGTTGGTTTTTAAAATTAAAATTAATATTTATACAGTTGCTGACAGGACCGCGAAATATTGAAAACATTTAAGTAGTTCCAGTGTGTTTAGCACGCAGACAGATTGCTCGCAGGCCGTCAACTGGCCTCCTTCTAACAAACACTGACACCGAGTCAGAACAAGCTTTTATCAGCAAATACTACAGGTCTCTACCACACTCTCCAGTGGTCACCATTGTAGTGGCAAACGACTGTGGTTTAGGTGCAGTGGAAGGCACGCTACAGGGCTTTTGCCTCGGAGCTGACTTTTGAAATACCAGGTTGGTAGCAGTTCGTTGTTCACTGTGGTGCCAACTACTGCTGAAATTGCTGCTACAGATGCAACTATGACGCGGCACTGCCATACGCTTCGCACGGTGCACTTGCCTCTCGGTAGGCTGTCCGGAGCCCGGCCTTCTTGTGACCGTACATTCTCGTGACCACTGCCAGCATTCGTGTACAGTGGATATATTCCTGCCAGGTCTTTCTGCAGAAGGACCATCCAGTTTCTCGTAGAGCTATTACACGATTTAATTCAAACTTAGGGAGGTGTTGGTAATGGCATCTTAGTCGCCTTAAAGGCATTATTGACTAACATCAAGTCTCAAACGTAACGAATGCTCACGGCCCTTACAGAATGTATTTGAAGCAAACCTGATTTGCGGCCTAATAGTGGCGCTACTGGCGCCATTCTTAGTGGACTGGCGTGAACAGACAACATCTTTCAGATTCTGAAATATGCCAGCCAACTTTCGTATATGTTGCACGACTCCTTCTTGGTGTTGCGATTTTGTTCCGTCAATGTACATGCAGGTGTTCAAATTAACCCTTTCACACCTTTTGTTCTGGAGGACGAAAAATTTTTCTTTACGTGGTAATGTTCTTAGGTGTTTTTTTAAATGATTTTAGATGCAAGATTTACATGAAAATATGTCCCTGTTTTCAAGACATACTTTGTTGACTTGATATCTTTTTACAGCCTAAAATATCTAATTGCGGTTCATGGTGTGAGTTCCTGTTGTCATGTCCTAGTTCATACGGGCAACGTATGAGTGGCCAAGTAAGTGGTCCTGACAGTCGGCATACCAGTTACTTTGGAATAAGGCTGGGCATCTCGGACATATTCTGAGTCGTGGTCGCTTTTGTGCTCAGGCCGCAAACACTACCAAATCCACCGGTTAGTCCCTCAACCGTTCGGGGTAAAACCCAATGGGACCCGGGGCAAGTAAGGCTAGCAACTTGGTATTTTAAATAAGATGCTGGCTACAATCAGAGCAAAATGCCTCGGACCTTTGGAGGCGACGGAGTCCCACCTCCAATTGAAAAACCAGGGACTCCTAAGATACGACTCGGCAAACGAATGGTAACAAGGTGGGGAGCTATTAATATCAATGGGGGCTACCCTGGGAAGAAGGTAGAGCTGGCAGAGGCTGCAAGTAAGATGGGGTTGGACGTTTTGGCTGTTAGTGACATTTGGGTTAAGTGTGAGAAAGAAGAAGTGGGACAAAACAAGGTCTACCTGTCAGGAGTCAAAGCAGGAATAGCACAATGGGGTGTAGGGCTGTACATCAGGAAAGAAATGGAACCCAGCGTAGTTGCAATAAGCTACATAAACGAACGACTGATGTGGATAAATTTGACAGTGTCTAGCAAGAAAATTAGGATTGTGGCAGTATATTCGGATTGTGAAGGGACATATCAAGATAAGATGGATGGTTTTTATGCCGCACTCAGTGATGTAGTTGTTTGAGTAAAGGACAAGGACAGTGTTCTGCTCATGGGTGATTTTAATGCCAGGATTGGAAATCGAACAGGAGGGTATGAAAAGGTTATGGGTAAATTTGGAGAGGACAAGGAGGCCAACAGAAACGGGAAACAACTCTTGGATTTCTCTGGCAGTTGTTGTTGTGGTCTTCAGTCGTGAGACTGATTTGATGCAGCTCTCCATGCTACCCTATTCTGTGCAAGCTTCTTCATCTCACAGAACTTACTGCAACCTACATCCTTCTGAATCTGCTTAGTGTATTCTTCTCTTGGTCTCCCTCTACGATTTTTACCCTCCACGCTGCCCTCCAATGCTAAATTTGTGATCCCTTGATGCCTCAGAACATGTCCTACCAACCGATCCCTCCTTCTAGTCAAGTTGTGCCACAAACTTCTCTTCTCCCCAATTCTATTCAATACCTCCTCATTAGTTATGTGATCTACCTATCTAATATTCAGCATTCTTCTGTAGCACCACATTTCAAAAGCTTCTATTCTCTTCTTGTCAGAAGTATTTATCGTCCATGTTTCACTTCCATACTTGGCTACACTCCATACAAATACTTTCAGAAACGACTTCTTGACACTTAAATTTATAGTAGATGTTAACAAATTTCTCTTCTTCAGAAACGCTTCCCTTTCCATTGCCAGTCTACATTTGATATCCTCTCTACTTCGACAATCATCAGTTATTTTGCTCCCCAAATAGCAAAACTCCTTTACTACTTTAAGTGTCTCTTTTCCTAATCTAATTCCCTCAGCATCACTCGACTTAATTCGACTACATTCCATTATCCTCGTTTTGCTTTTGTTGATGTTCATCTTATATCCTCTTTTCAAGACACTGTCCATTCCATTCAACTGCTCTTCCAAGTCCTTTGCGGTCTCTGATAGAATTACAATGTCATTGGCGAACCTCAAAGTTTTTATTTCTTCTCCATGGATTTTAATAGCTACTCCGAATTTTTCTTTTGTTTCCTTCACTGCTTGCTCAATATACAGATTGAATAACATCGGGGATAGGCTACAGCCCTGTCTCACTCCCTTCCCGACCACTGCTTCCCTTTCATGCCCCTCGACTCTTATAACTGCAACCTGGTTTCCGTACAAATTGTAAATAACCTTTCGCTCCCTGTATTTTACCCTGCCACCTTTAGAATTTGAAAGAGAGTATTCCAGTCAACATTGTCAAAAGCTTTCTCTAAGTCTACAAATGCAGGAAACATAGGTTTGCCTTTGCTTAATCTTTCTTCTAAGATAAGTCGTAAGGTCAGTATTGCCTCATGTGTTCCAATATTTCTACGGAATCCAAACTGATCTTCCCCGAGGTCGGCTTCTACCAGTTTTTCCATTCGTCTGTAAAGAATTCGTGTTAGTATTCTGCAGCTGTGACTTATTAAACTGATAGTTCGGTAATTTTCACGTCTGTCAACACCTCCTTTCTTTGGGATTGGAGGGTATTTCACCTGTCTCATACATCTTGCTCACCAGATGGTAGAGTTCTGTCAGGACTGGCTCTTCGAAGGCAGTTAGTAGTTCTAATGGAATGTTGTCTACTCCCGGGGCCCTGTTTCGACTCAAGCCTTTCAGTGATCTGTCAAACACTTCACGCAGTATCATATCTCCCATTTTATCTTCATCTACATCCTCTTCCATTTCCATTATATTGTCCTCAAGTATACCACCCTTGTATAGACCCTGTATATACTCCTTCCACCTTTCTGCTTTCCCTTCTTTGCTTAGAACTGGGTTTCCATCAAAGCTCTTGATATTCATGCAAGTGGTTCTCCTTTCTCCAAAGGTCTCTTTAATTTTTCTGTATGCAGTATCTACCTTACCCCTAGTGAAATAAGCCTCTACATCCTTACATTTGTCCTCTAGCCATCCCTGCTTAGCCATTTTGCACTTCCTGTCGATCTCATTTTTGAGAGGTTTGTATTCCTTTTTGCCTGCTACATTTACTACATATTTATATTTTCTCCTTTCATCAATTAAATTCAATATTTCTTCTGTTACCCAAGGATTTCTACTAGCCCTCGTCTTTTTATCTACTTGATCCTCTGCTGCCTTCACTACTTCATCCCTCAGAGCTACCCATTCTTCTTATACCGTAGTTCGTTCCCCATTCCTGTCAACTGTTCCCTTATGGTCACCCTGAAACTCTGTACAACCTCTGGTTTAGCCAGTTTATCCAGGTCCCATCTCCTTAAATTCCCACCTTTTTGCAGTTTCTTCAGTTTTAATCTACAGTTCCTAACCAATAGATTGTGGTCAGAGTCCACATCTGTCCCTGGAAATGTCTTACAATTTAAAACCTGGTTCCTAAATCTCTGTCTTACCATTATAGAATCTATCTGAAACCTGTCAGTATCTCCAGGATTCTTCCATGTATACAACCTTCTATTTTTTATGATTCTTGAACCAATGTTAGCTATGATTAAGTTATGCTCTGTGCAAAACTCTACCAGGCGACTTCCTCTTTCATTTCTTAGCCCCAATCCGTATTCACCTACTATGTTTCCTTTTCTCCCTTTTCCTACTCTCGAATTCCAGTCACCCATGACTATTAAATTTTCGTCTCCCTTCACTATCTCAATAATTTCTTTTATTTCATCATACATTTCTTCAATTTCTTCGTCATATGCAGAGCTAGTTGGCATATAAACTTGTACTACTGTAGTAGGCGTGGGTTTCGAGTCTATCTTGGCCACAATAATGCGTTCGCTAAGCGGTTTGTAGTAGATTAACCGCACTCTTATTTTTTTATTCATTATTAAACCTACTCCTGCATTACCCCTATTTGATTTTGTATTTATAGCCCTGTATTCACCTGAGCTAAAGTCTTGTTCCTCCTGACACCGAACTTCACTAATTCCCACTATATCTAACTTTAACCTATCCATTTACCTTTTTAAATTTTCTAATCAACCTGTCTGATTAAGGGATCTGACATTCCACGCTCTGATCCGTAGAACGCCAGTTTCCTTTTTCCTGATAATGATGTCCTCTTGAGTAGTCCCCACCCGGAGATCCGAATGGGGGACTATTTTACCTCCGGAATATTTTACCCAAGAGGACGCCATCATCATTTAACCATACAGTAAAGCTGCATGCCCTCGGGAAAAAATTATGGCTGTAGCTTCCTTTCCTTTCAGCCGTTCGCAGTACCAGCACAGCAAGGCCATTTTGGTTAGTGTTACAAGGCCAGATCAGACAATCATCCAGACTGTTGCCCCTGCAACTACTGAAAAGGCTGCTGCCACTCTTCAGGAGCCACACGTTTGTCTGGCCTCTCAACAGATACCCCTCCGTTGTGGTTGCACCTACAGTACAGCCATCTGTATCGCTGAGGCACGCAAGCCTTCACCAACAGCAAGGTCCATGGTTCATGGGGGGGGGGGGGGGGTTGCCAGCATGGGCTTAATAATCACAAACTCCGTTTTTAAACATAAAAATATTCACCAGTATACTTGGGAACACAGGGTAACCAGATCTGTCATTGATTATATAATAACGGATCAGGAATTCAGGAAGGCTTTGAGGGACACATGGGTATTCAGGGGATTCTTTGATGACACTAATCACTATTTAATCTGCAGTGAAATTGGTATTGTGAGGCCAAAACTGCAGGAGGTCAGGTCCATATGTCGGAGGATAAGAGTGGAGAAACTTCAGGTTAAGGAAATCAGGCACAAGTACATAACAGTGATCTCGGAAAGGTACCAGTTAGTGGAATGTAGTCAATTACAGTCATTGGAAAAGGAATGGACAAGGTGCAGGGACACAGTACTAGAAGTGGCTGAAAAATCTTGAAACAGTAGTGTGTAAAGGTAGGATGAGGCAAACTGCTTGGTGGAATGACACAGTCAAGGCAGCCCGTAAAAGGAAAAAGAAGGCGTATCAAAAATGGCTACATACTAGAACTCAGGTAGACAGAGAAAGTTATGTTGAAGAAAGAAACAAAGCCAAACAGATAATTGCAGCATCCAAGAAGAAATCTTGGGAAGACTTTGGAAACAGGCAGGAGACTTTGGGTCAAGCTGCTGGAAAACCATTCTGGAGTGTAATTAGTAGTCTTCGAAAGGGAGGTAAGAAGTAAATGACAAGTATTTTGGACAGGTCAGGAAAACTGCTGGTGAATTCTGTTGATGCCTTGGGAAGATGGAGGGAATAATTTGAAGAGTTGCTCAATGTAGGTGAAAATACGAACAGTAATGTTTCAAATTTCGATGCAAAATGGGATAGGAATGATGATGGAAATAGGATCACATTTGAGGAAGTGGAGAAAATGGTCAATAAATTGCAGTGCAATAAAGCGGCTGGGGTGGATGAAATTAAGCCGGCACTCATGAAATACAGTGGAATGTCAGGTCTTAAATGGCTACACAGGATAACTGAAATGGCGTGGGAGTCGGGACAGGTTACATCAGACTGGACGAAAGCAGTAATCACATCAATCTTTAAACATGGAAACATAAAAGAATGTAACAACTACAGAGGTATCTCTTTAATCAGAGTTGTGGGTACAATCTTCTCAGGTATTGTTGAAAGGAAAGTGCGAGTATTAGTTGAGGACAAATTGGATGAAAATCAGTGTGGGTTTAGGCCTCTTAGAGGTTGTCAGGACCAGTTCTTTAGCTTACGGCAAATAATGGAGAAGTGTTACGGGTGGAACAGGGAATTGTATCTATGCTTTATAGATCTAGAAAAGGCATATGACCGGGTTCCTAGAAGGAAGTTATTGTCTGTTCTACGAGATTATGGAATAGGAGGCAAATTTTTGCAAGCAATTAAAGCTCTTTACATAGATAGTCAGGCGGCAGTTAGAGTTGACGGTAAATTGAGTTCATGGTTCAGAGTAGTTTCAGGGGTAAGAAAAGGCTGCAACCTGTCTCCACTGTTGTTCATATCATTTATGGATCATATGTTGAAAACAATAGACTGTCTGGGTGAGATTAAGCTATGTGAACACAAAATAAGCAGTCTCGCATATGTGGATGACTTAGATGTGATGGCAGATTCGATCGAAAGTTTGCAAAGTAATATTTCAGATCTAGATCAGAAATGTAAGGAGTATGGTATGAAGATTAGCATCTCCAAAACGAAAGTAATGTCAGTGGGAAAGAGATATAAACGGATTGAGTGCCAAATAGGAGGAACAAAGTTAGAACAGGTGGACGGTTTCAAGTACTTAGGATGCATTTTCTCACAGGATGGCAACATAGTGAAAGAACTGGAAGCGAGGTGTAGCAAAGCTAATGCAGTGAGCACTCAGCTACGATCTACTCTCATCTGAAGAAGGAAGTCAGTACCAAGACTAAGTTATCTGTGCATCGTTCAATCTTTCGACCAACTTTGTTGTATGGGAACGAAAGCTGTGTGGATTCAGGTTGACTTATCAATAAGGTTGAGGTTACGGATATGAAAGTAGCTAGGATGATTGCAGGTACTAGTAGATGGGAACAATGGCAGGAGGCTGTCCGCAATGAGGAAATCAAAGAAAAATTAGGAATGAACTCTATAGATGTAGAAGTCAGGCCGAACAGGCTTAGATGGTGGGGGCATGATACACGCATTGGAGAAGCAAGGTTACCCAAGAGACTAATGGGTTCAGTAGTAGAGGGTAGGAGCCGGGGTAGACCAAGGAGAAGGTACCTGGATTCCGTTAAGAATGATTTTGAAGTAATAGGCTTCACATCAGAAGAGGCACCAATGTTAGCACTGAATAGGGGATCATGGAGGAACTTTATAAGGGGGACTATGCTCCAGACTGGACGCTGAAAGGCATAATCAGTCTTAAACGATGATGATAATGATGAAATATCTAATTACGAAAAATTTTCTATTACAGTAAAAAGTAACTTGATCATTAAATAATTGCAATGTAAAACAGCAATAACAATATTCACGAACCAACCATATATTCGTGTATTCTGGTGATCACGAGATGCTGCTGAGTGGCCCATTGACTTTATGATATTTTGACAGTGATGCTCAACAGGTGGCAGCACTTGTGCATGATGAAAAGGTTGAACATTAAGAAATGTTTACCTCTCGCTTACAGAGTGAAAAAATAATTCTGTTGCACCGAAGACATAGTAAACGGTAGAGTACACAATTTTAGCCTGAGGGTCTGAAAGGGTAAGGCATGTAGAGAACTTAAAAACAAGTATATTTCGACGAGGAACGTATAGTCTCTGAAGTTAACCTGTAATTGCTCTGTGAGTCACCCTGTCTGGAGCCGGGTCTGCCCCATCTATCTCGAGGAACGGAAGATACAGGAGATCAAAACATCTAAGCGCATCCCCTATGGTGAGGCCAAGAAGCTTTTTAAGGCCATGCAGCCTCCTGTGTTTACAACATCTTTCGCTTCCGTTCTGCTGAAACCGGTACAGTTGGCCACTGTTGTTACACAAACGGAGGTTGCTAGTGTCAGCACTAATACCTGCGTTTGTTAGTGCACTTGTGCTGCTGCGGTTGTTTTGCAACCTGCAGCTCTCCCCACAATGTCGGACAAGGCCATGGCTGCTGACATTGGGGTACTTCCTGCCCTCCCCATATGGCGTCTTCTGCCCAGGCGAGTAAAGCTCCAACTGTTGACAAGGTTCTGCATTCTACGCCCCCCAAGACAAAGACGCCGAAGTTGAAGGTTTTGCCACCTGAGGAGACTAGTCAGGGTCAGTCCGATGACGATGCCATCGTACTGTCTGACATCTCCCTTGGGTCGCCATTGGAGCTTATGGACATTGATGTCGACCGGGGGCGATATTCTCGCCCCAGGAATAAATCTCCGGCCAGTACGGGCTCTCATTCTAAGCACAGAGGCAGGGTGAAAATTCAGCCACCCTGATCACTGCCTCCCATATTACAGTGGAACCTGAATGGGTTCAGGACGCATGTGGCCGAATTACAACTCCTTGTACGAGAGCGCCCCTTGTGCTTATGTCTCCAAGAGACACATTTTCGGGCCACTGATGCTCCTTCTTTACGGGGCTATACCATGTATCAAAAAGATGATCTGATAGGGGAAAGGGCAAAGGGTGGTGATGCGGTTTTTGTCCGTGACGTGCACCACTCCCTCTCGTTACGGACTTGCAAGCAGTTGCAATTGACCTTCTTGTGGGGCGGAGGCTCACAATCTGTTCCGTTTACTTACCGCCTCAGGATGCAATAGACTCTGAGGCTCTCACAGACCTTATTAGCCAACTCCCCCGCCCATTTCTCCTTCTGGGGGACTTCAATGCTCATAATGTCTTATGGGGCTCTACGACTACTTGCCCCAGGGGTCGCGTTCTGGAAAGCCTCATGGTGTCCGAAGAACTGTGCATCCTCAACTCTGGTGTTCCTACTCATTTCTGTACTGCTTCTGGGTCGTCGTCAGCTATTGACCTTTCCTTTTGCTCTCCAGCACTCGCGGATTCTGCTCTGTGGGAGGTTGCCGCTGACCTCCATTCTAGTGACCACTTCCCCCTTTGGATTTGCCTCCTGGACGATGCTGTGGCATTACCAGTGCCGCCCAGGTGGCACCTCTGCAGAGCTGACTGGACACTTTTCAGCCATTTAGCTGTTTTGGAACAACGTGCCAGCGTCCACGAATGGGTCGACCATGTTACAGCCGTGATATCCCACGCTGCTGAACTGTCGATCCCACGGTCCTCAAGTCATCCCAAGAGGCGTCCTGTCCCTTGGTGGACCACTGAGTGCCGCTCAGCCATCCGAGCCCGCCGTGCAGCTCTGCGCCGCTTCAAGTGCCGTCCCTCAGCTGACAATCTTGCGGCCTTTCAGGTGGCAAGGGCCAAGGCGCGGCGAGTGATTAAAGAGAGCGAACGACGGTCATGGCAATCGTTCTTGAACTCCATCTCCCGCTCCACTAGTATGGGAAGCCATCAGGAGGATTTCTGGGAAACGCAGCCAACTACCTGTCACGGCATTGCTGCATCAGGGATGTCTCCTCACGGCGCCGAGAGACAATTCCTAGACACTGGCCATGCATTTTGCGGAACCTACTGCCACTATTAACTGTGATCCAGATTTCTGTCACTACCGCACTGCCATCGAGAGGGATCACTTGGACTACCGGTCTCCAAATTCTGAACCCTACAACTGCCTCTTCACAATGTGGGAACTGGATTCGGCGCTGTCTGTGGCTCATGATACTGCGCCAGGTGACGATCAAATCCTCTACAGCATGCTGCAGCACTTGTTGCTGCCCTCCAAGGAAGTTCTCCTGAATTGTTTTAATATGATATGGTCACCTGGCACGTTCCCCGACTTGTGGAGGGAGGCGATTTTGATTCCCCTCCTCAAACCGGGGAAGGACCGAATGCATCCCAGTAGTTATCGGAGTATTGCTTTGACGAGCTGTGTCGGGAAGACACTGGAACGCATGGTCAACCGTCGCCTGGTTTGGCTGCTCGAGACAAGGCAGCTCCTTAGCCACTCTGGCTTTCGGAGATGTCGTTCAACTATAGACGACTTGACCCTGCTTAAGGCGGCCATCCAGCAGGGCTTCCTACGTAACCAGCATTGTGTAGGTGTATTCTTTGACATTAATAAGGCGTGCCACCTTATCCTCAATCAACTCCATCAGTGGGGCTTTCGTGGCCATCTCCCCATCTTCATTCAGTCCTTTCTTTCTCGCCGCCTCTTTCGATATCGGGTTGGTAATGTGCTATCTGATTTGTACGTGCAGGAGAATGGTGTTCCTCAGGGAAGCGTTTTAAGTGTCACACTCTTTGCCATCGCCATTTACGGTATCACGTCCACTATCCGGAGTCCAACCCAGTGCTCATTGTTTGTGGACGATTTTGCTGTTTTCTGTTCTTCCTCCAGTCTCGTCACTGCTAGTCGGCAGCTGCAGCTTACGATAAAGCGATTAGAGGCATGGACTGCGAAGACGGGTTTTACCTTTTCTTCAGACAAATGTGTGTGTGTTCATTTTAATCGTTCTCGACGTGCTTTTACCTCCCCTGAATTTCGTCTGAGGGATACCATTCTTCCTTTTAGAGACACTGTGAGGTTCCTGGGTCTCACTTTTGATTCCAAGTTGTCGTGATTGCCGCACCTTAAAGACCTCAAGGTGCGGGCCCTGAAGGCGCTGAATATTTTGAAGTGTCTGAGCCATAGGTCCTGGGGAGCAGATCGGGCGCGTCTGCTGCAGTTTTATAGGGCTTTCGTCCGGTCGCGTCTTGACTATGGATGCACCGTGTATGGGTCAGCGAGGCCTGCGTATCTGAAGATTCTTGACGCAGTACACCATGAGGGTATCAGGCTGGCCACTGGTGCCTTCCGTACCAGTCCCATCCCCAGCCTGTGTGCTGAGGCAGAGGAACCGCCGCTCGCCATCCGGCGGAAACTCGTCATGGTGCGACAGGTGTGTCAATTCCATGCCTGTCCTACATTCCCTGCGTACCCTACTGTTGCCCGACGGCCTATGGAACGTCTCTTTTCCAGTCGTCCCAGGGCAACGAGACCATTTGGGATTCGTGCCAAGCATTTGCTTGAGTCCCTTGGTGTGGAGCGTGTGGCACCCCAACTCCAGAGTTTTACCCGCCTGCCTCCCTGGTTCCTCCAGAGGCCCTGGGTCATTTTAGACTTGTCAGAGTACCAGAGGAGCTGCACTCCTGCGTTTGTTTTCACCTCCTTATTTTACGATATTTTAAACCAGCATCCTGACCATGTACCAGTACTTACGGATTGCTCTAAACAGGGGGATTCTGTTGGTTGTGGTGTTGTTTTCCCTGATCGAGTCATCAAATTACGGCGTTTACCATCTTTGATGCCGAATTGTTTGCGATCTTGTGGGCATTGGAGCAGATGAGATGTGTTCCCAGCCTTAAGTTTCTCATCTGTTCTGACTCCCTGAGAGCCCTTCAGATCATGCAACACTTGTACCCAGCGGATACTTTCGTCCAGAACACCCATGATGCCCTACTCCACCTGCAACGGCAGGGGAAGGAGGCTTCCTTCTGCTGGGTGCTAAGGCACGTGGGTATTAGGGGAAACGAACTGGCAGATGTGGCTGCCAAAGATGCATGTTCCCTCCCTCACGTTGTTGAATGTGTCGTCCCCCTCCATGCTGTTACCTCCCTTTTGCGTTTTCGTGTTATGCGTCAATGGGAAGAGGAGTGGCTGGCAGTCGGTGAAAATAAGCTGCGTTTGGTCAAGGCCACCACGCGGCCATGGCGTACGTCCTACCAGTCATGCAGGCGGGATGAGGTTCTCCTCACTCGCCTCCGCATCGGGCACAGTCCCTTAACGCACGGTTTTTTACTCCGGCTGGAGGACCCCCCCCAATCTGCAGTGCTTGTGGCGTCCAGATTACTGTCCACCACATTTTACTTGACTGTCCTTTATTCTCTGACCAGAGGGCGGTGGTTTCCTTGCCACCGGATTTGCCCTCTATTTTTCAAGACGACGCAACGACTGTGGTTAAGGTCTTACGGCTTTGTGTCCGTCCAATTTGTTGCCTCAGATTTTAGGGAGAGGATTTTAATGTGCTGCTGGGTGACTGGCTCACCCAGGTTTTAGGTAAGAGGTCCGCCAGTCACGATTACCTACTTGTTTCACTTTGATTTCTGTTCTCTTTTCCTTGTGTTTCCTTTCCTTTTTAGTGCGTTTCTTTTCCTCTTGTTTTGCCTCTGTATGTGAGGATTTGGAACTGCGTCAGGCCTGTGTCTTTTAGCCGTTCTCCGTCTTCGTCCCTTCACCGTATGTGTTCCTGTTTCTATGCGTTTTGCGCTGATGAACACGCTGTTTAGCACCCGAAAACCTCAAATCACACACACACACTTGTGATGTTATGTTAGAGAACATTTTCTTAGTGATGCTGACGTAAGCTGTTGCGGTGGTGTTGCTGACTGGGAATGCGTACTGACATATTTTGGCAAATGTGAACCCACGAGGTACTCGGTCTCGTGCTCACCAACACGGATTCGGTGTTAATGTGTGGGCCGGAATTCTCGGTGGTAGATTGACTGGACCATATTTTCTTCAATGCCGCCACAACAGGCGGAGCTGTTCGTGGAACGTCTGTCGCCAGAACCGTTGGGAGATGTTCCTCTGAATTTTAGACAAAGCCTGTACTGCCAGCACGATGGGGTGCTAATCCATTTCAGCATTGCTGTCAGAGGTCATCTGTGAGCCGCCTTCGCGAATCGATGTATCGGCTGAAGTGGTTCTGTGACTGGCCACCATGGTCGCCTGACGTCACGTGTCTGGATCTCGGCCTCCGGGGGCATATGAAGCAGCTGGTGTATGAAACAGAAGAAGACCGCGTCGCTAGAATAGATGTCGCTGCTAGCACCACTGTGGATATGGTAGGAATCTCTGAATGGACACGACGGTCAATGGTCCAATGATGCACTGTGTGTGTACAGGCCAATGGTCACGCATTCGAACATTTTCTATGAATGCTGCTGCTGTAATTATCATGATAAACTACGTTCTGTGTAAACCGTCGCTAGCATCAGAAGTTTCCGCCAGGTAACACACTCGTATGTACTGTAGCTAATTATACCTCTTTTGATGTTCTCTACTTCCTGTATTAATTTGAACGAATAATTTATTAACACCCTGTATGTGTGTAAATAATGAAGTATAGGTAACGGCCTTTTCGAAGTAGTAACACTGGTTCCCGTCAATTCACCTAAGTTAAGGGTTCTCGGCCTTTGTTAGGGTATGGATGGGTGACCATACAGGTCTGCCGAGTGCTGTTGGCAAGCGTGGTACATTCAGCCCTTGACAGGCTAGCTGAGGAGTTACTTGATCGAGAAGTAGTGGCTCCAGTCACGAAAACTGGACAACGGCCAGGAGAGGGGTGTGCTGACCCCAAGCTCAAAATATCCGCATCCAGGGACGTCTGTCGGCTGAGGATCACACGGCGGCCGGTCGTTATCGTTGGGTCTTCTGAGGCCTGTTCGGGTGGAATTCAGTAAATAATAAAGAGTTGGTCCTTGTTGTATCGAATCAATTTGGGATGTATTTTCTAATACTGTTACAGATACTGACCTATTTACTAATGCGAAAGGTAGTCATGATGTTTTAATTACCATATCTTAATGAAGAAAGATGTTACCATGAATCTTGTTGATTACGTTGACCCTCCTCTACATATGCAACCTTCATTGCAACACACGTTTTTCCCAAGGAGAGATGACTTGGAAGAAACCGTGCTTGCAGAAGTCTGCATTCTGGGTGTCCAGGACGTGCTCGAGCTAGAAAATGATCCTGCTGTCGTTCTGGAAATGGTTGCTACATAAGAATTTATTCATTCGAGGAATGAGTAAGCAGTCGAAAGAGTAAGCAGTCGCTAGGTGCCATGTCAGAACAATACTGGACGGGATTTGGCTTGCAGACATACTCGCAAATAGTACTCGTTCACAGTGATTAGGCGGCTGAAGACTTTATATGATGACTGACCTGACACAGCTGCAACATTTCCGCTGATAACTCAGTTCGACGGGCATACTGAAGAGATGTCAGCAATCGTGGAACTTAGCAGCCAGCGACCTTCGTCATGCTTCAGATATCGTGAGGAGTGTTCAAAATTGGTTCAGAACTGATTTTTGTCTTTATGGCAATCGCCTCGACTGTAACACGCTGGCCTTCAAGGGCCACGACTTCTTGCAATTCCTGGTTCTTCACAAGGAGATAATGTGATACTTTGTTCTTAGTCACTGAGACCTACTTGACGCGCTGGAAGCGTGAGCGCCACCTAACGACAGTGTCATTTGATGGCCCATTGTTGCTGTAGACTTCCAACAAGTCAGTAATTACTCTTGCAGTGTTGTCCTCTTCAAATGCAGGAAATGGGTTACCTGCACAATGCCCAGTTTTAGTATTTTGCGGCGCCATTTTGTTTTGCTTCCTCTAGTCGGAGTCTATGATACTATAGTGTGGCTGCTTCAGTGTGTACCAGTAACGCAGACACCCGCTTGCAAAGAAACAAGAAACTGATTACCTAACTTCACTTTGTTGAGATGATAACTAATCCTTTCATGGTTAAAAATTATTCAGCATATAATTGAAAAATAAAAGATGAAAACCTGTCTTCCTTTGTGATAAATAATGCAATTTCACTACCAAAAAATTTCTAAGTTGACCGATTTTGAAAATCGGTGAACTGAAACAGACGTGTCCTTTGAATCTCACTCGGTCCATATTTTCATGTGAACATAAGAGTTTCAGGGTTAAATTTTTAATTTTAGAATGATTTTATCAGGGTGGCAACCATGGAAAGAAGGGTAGGAAATCTGTACCAAAACACATTTATTCTCCTGGCAATGAAAAACAGAAATATCGCACATAAGTTTTTAACATAATACTAGAAGATAGTTTTGGCGTACCACGCACCAATGTTTTCTACATTCTATGAAGTTTTCTGGGAATGTATACCAAACGCAGCTTGTTATTTCAGACATCCTTGGAATGGAGACAACAGAACCACTACCAGATTTTTGTGAAACAGACGCACTATAAACACACGCCACCCCATTTGATTACTTACAGCCTTCTATACATGGTCCGCAGTATTTTTCTCCAAGTTCCGAAAGCATCTCCCTACGTGCTAGCAGAAATGAGATACAGACATCCCAACGCTCAAATCTGAATATTACTTTAGTGGAACACAACGTATCGCTTCAGCCGCGAGAGGGTTAAAATTATATGACTACTCTGAGAGGTACTTGTGTTAAAAACTATAATGTGTTACTAGATGGTAAAACCAAGCAATTAATGTGATTAGTTACAATGATCTGCATTTTCGGGTCGCAAAAATTGTACGTTCTCTTTCACACAACGTTCCAGTGACGGAGTTCTCGTGCTCACTGGAGCCCAAGGCTTCCGTTGTACCCGCACTGCGGTAACCGACACAATGGCATCAGCCCTCACTGCAGTACACACATTATCCACAGCCGCTGAAAAGCGCTGTTGTCGAGCTAGCTCTCAGGACGGTCTGCTACATTCACGTGGGCGAAGTGAGGGACATCCCGAGTTGTGGGCAGACTGCTTGGTTCATTAAACACTTGTCATGTTTTTTTACGACTTGCTTCTATCCTCTGGTTCTACACATACAGGGTGTGGTGCTTAAATCTCGATTAATGAAACTTTTTTAAAAGCAGAATTATTAAAACAAAATGCAAATGAAAACTAAAATCCTTTTACATATAAGTAGTGGTATCTTTCAAGAATAACATTGCTCGATGTAACCGCCTTCAGCTGCAACGACCGCCCCCAATCTTGTCCTGAAGCGATCGTATGCACTCCTTAAAACAGCAATGTCCACATTCGCGAAAACTGCTTCGATAGCGGTGCTTAGAGATGCGACATTACGGTGCCTCGTCTTATTGGTAACTCTTCCGACAACGCTTCAAACATAGTCGGAGAGGACGTAAAACATCCGGGCTGTTCAAGGGCCAGAAGTCCCTTGACCAGAACATGTCAACTTTAAGGGAGAGCCAATTTTGGACTAAATGGCTCGTATGAGGTCCTCTTTTGCCATCCGACGCACTGTCCGTTCGCTGACTTTCAGTACTTTTCTCAGCGATTGCCGCAGGTCCTCCGAGATAGTGCCTGAGCCTTTTCGGTGACTGACGCAGTTCGTGACACACGTTTCCTCTCTAATGAAGTTTCCTCGCCGCGTCAGCGGAACCTTCCCCAGACATCTCCGAAGCATTATACTTGGCCGCAATATCGTAAAAAGTTGATCTCTGGCACTCAAAAAATCGAACTATTTCAGTGGGCGAACGCCCAGCGCGAAGACTTTTCGATATTCGCGGCTCTTCGGTTGTATTACACACTTGTCCGTAACATCTTGGCCTTTTTGAAGTTCTAACTGTTTAATAGATACTATGGCTTTCAAGAGCGTCAATCGCGTTCTCCGGCGGAACTACGATATGGCGGGAAATTCAAATTGAAATCTGCCCAGATTTAAGCGCCGCACCCAGTACAGTAGCATACCCTATATGTGCCAAAATGACACGGAACGATACAGCCAAGTCCGCAGCAGTCTTTCTGCTGAGTTCCTTCTGCCGATGGCTTTGCATTGACGAGATTGTTGTAATACTGGTTTTCTGGTCACCAACAACACAAGTATGAAGAAAACCAAGCAAGACGCCTGATGGATATTACATCACCACATCACTCATGATGTCAGACGGCTCTTTTACTACAAACTTTGATACTGTGCGAAAGGTGTTTGAAGACCTTTGTTAATAAATCTATGTTGTGCACCTAAGGAACAGGACACAGAGATAACGGACAGTGAAAATAAATATGCTCTGGAAGTACAATCAGAGCAAGTAGAGACAGCAACTTGGCGCATAGAAAGACCGGAAACCATTGGCAGTCGAGGATTTTTTCTTAGTAAATGGGTAACCCAGTATACGGCTACATAGCGCCAATTGTAAGTTATCTAACTAACAGCATCGAGGGGCAACAAAAATATGGTTTTCAGTATCTCATGTAGTTATCGACCGAATCTAAAAATTTAAAATTCCGTCATAATCTACCGCTTAATAGCTACGATCTACTGTTAAACGTTTAACGCAGTAAGCCAACTACTTTCTAAAAACTCTGTGTTAGTGTTCAGGCAGCATAAATCACGACGCTCAAATTACGACATTATGTTCAGTAGTACTGCAGAAGCAGAGCACCTGGTGACTTCCAACGAACTTTACACGTAATTTCCAATCGTTATGAAACTTTTTCTCCTTGACAGCAGCCACAAAACGATGCAAGGAACAAATTAATCGCTCACTACAGTTTTGCTGTTCATGTAGTAAAACTTCAGTATCAGGCATGTCGTTTTCATTTATTACTTCTTCACTGCTAACCATATTCGAAAAATGTTTTGCGGACAGTATTCACATATACCACTAAATACACCTGCAAAATTATATCGTTGTACGATATATAGCTTAAATAATATTGCGTCATATCCTAGATGAGTGAAAAATTACGTTTTCATAAACGTAGCGTTAATTACCCAGACTATAAGCCAATTCAACCAGCATTTCATAATGAGAGAACTTACCGAATTTCACCAAACTTTAAACATAATTTCAAACCTTTTCTAAATTTTTCTCGCTTAACTGCTTAACATCAAATTTTTCTTTACGGAATAGGGATTTTTAAGACATTTTATGGGGTCTCCACAGTACCAGAAAATTTGTAACAATGCAATCCGTCTTGGTATCACCTGGAAGCAAAGGAATAGGTTTTACATCCATCAGCTTGCTGAATAATGTATACAACAGGGCTGCTACTTCCATCTGATTACATGAAGAAAGCGAAACATTTAAAACTGGGGAGGAGCTAGGCTTGTAATATATTTGGTAAAAATTATTTTCTGTAGCGTCTTCAGATCATTAAACTGAGATGAAAACGGGGTATGTGCAACGGAGCTTACGTGAACACTTTTAATACAGAAGCCTAGGTTGGAGGATATGAACAAAACAAGCATAACAGTAAACTTGATGACTAATTATAAAGACCAAAGTAATGTGCCATTAGTATACCGACAGGAAGGTGATAAAGATTTATGATGAGATTATACAAATAGTTGTCGAATTTATGTAACAATGGCACTGAAAATAACACCTAGTGCAACACTTAATTATATAAAGACGCTAGTAAAAAAAGTGGAGCAACAGAATGTGGCTTTCCGGAGTACATTCCCAATGAATCTTGAATACAAAGTCTATAACCACTGTACACTGCCGGTTCTAACTTACACAAGTGAAGCACGAACGTTACCTGTGCAAAGACTGAGAACAGTTAGGGCTGTCCAAAAACGAAATGTAATGATGCATCTTGGGCATAAGAAGATGGGACATAAAAAACAAACAAATGGATAAGAGAAGAGACAGAAGCTGATGACATCATAGTGACAATTATCAAACTGGTATTGAGAGGGGCTACCCATTTACTGAGACGAGATGAACAAAAATTCTGTGTGGGATTCCTTGCGGTAAGGAAAAGAGCTGTAAGATCATTTACCTGAAGAAGGATTGACTACGTAAAGTAATAAGCAAGCTCGGATGAGAAAATCTGAAGATTTTATGGTATGAAGAACTCGATAAGAGTCTTATATCCAGCCTTGAATGACAAATATGTGATGATGATAAAGATAATAAAGTCTGATGAGCGCTATCTGGCCTACGAGCATGCCGTCTCTCTGCGATATTCTTCACTCATTGCTGGTATTCTACGCAACGTCTCTGTATGATCCATGACATCTCTGTTCTCTTTGGCTGCCATCTGCAACACCCTTACAGCACAGTGGTACATTGACGAAATTACACGCTCCGTTTTGTTGCCCTTCACGGTGAGCCAGCTTGGGATTACATTTCAGCAAGATAATACCCGTCTGCACACGGGGAGAGTATCTACCGCTCGTCTACGCGTTTGCCAAACGTTGTCTCGATCAGCAAGGACGCTGGATCTCCACCCAGTAGAGAACGTTCGTAGTATTATGGGTAGGGCCTCCTACCAGCTCCGGATTCTGACGATATAACGCGCCAGTTGGCCAAAATTTGGCACAATATCCTTCAGGAGGATCTCCAGTAACTCTGCCAGTCAATGCCAAGCAGAATAACTGCCTGCATAAGGACTAGCGATGGACAAATGTGTTATTGATTTGTCAGTCTGTGAATTATCCAATTTTTCTGTAATTGTAATCATTCTTTGCCTCTACATGTACATCACGTCTATCGATTTCCACCACATTCGGATAATTAGAGTGTACTGTCTGGAGGGACTCTGTGTGAGCTGCAAGGTAAAACAACGTAAAACATGGGGACAATGGCTGTTACTATTTGATAGGCTTCTAGATGCCCCACTAACAGGGACTGCGAGCAAATAGTCTTCCGTCATTGTGTGGACGCATCGCTTCTGCTGTTCACCTCCTTTCCCACGGCAGACTTAGATGGTGCCAGACTCTCTTTCTCTTGATGAAAAGCCACAACATTCCTCCGAATGGCTTCAAGCACTTTGAGCAGGGCTCGTAGATTCCTTCCCTGTGTGCAGTCTACAACAAGGTGATAGGGACCCTTGTGACCTTCTCCAGTAATCTGTTGGGCGCCTTGGGCAGTATGGATGTACTGCCACCATCATTGTGGTTACAGGCCGCGCCGTGGTCGGCACGTATTGTGTAGGCGCTTACAGCTTGCGCTCCTACAAGTACTACTACCTGAACTTTGACTGCTGCATAATGTGGGCAATAAATGATTAATATTGTGATACAGCTATAATAAAGTCTTTGGGCGTTAGCGAACCACCTACTCTTTGAATGAGCATATCCACATCTCTTGGATAGTCAGTCATCTACATCCTGATCCCGACCTAACTCTTACAACCACCCATCATAGAGGGTCCTGCCCCCAGAGAGCTAAAGAGCGACAGTTTTTGTGGATACTGAGTTCATCACAGGTTTGCAAATTGTACGACCTTTGTTTACTCCAGGCTTTTGGGTGTATCCCAGATTGCAGTACTACATTAAATATGGCTGAAATCTTCTGGGCAGCAATATGAGGATTCTGTCTGACCATGTGTTTTGTAACCACATCCACTGAGCCTCTGAAGCTGTTGTTGGACATTTTCTGCTGTGACGGGGTCGATAAAGTCTTCCTACTCCTATATCCTCATGTACAGTGGAAACCGACGTTGACCAGCACATTGTATACAGGATCTTAGGGATGAAACATCAGCGAGAACGTCTGCCAGAGCGTCTACCTTGGTGTCTGGTTTGCTGTTAATCACGTTTTTCACCTGCAGTGAATGTATCATGGGGGTCCGCTGAAGGAAAATGCGCGTCTTTGTTCAGGTAATACTGTCCTCAATGTGTAGTGCGGGTGCACGACTATGAACAGTGATCTTGAACTACCGCCTCGGTATCCCTATGGAAGTGGTTTAATTATGTTTCTGTGGCAGTGTTGCTTCTTAGCAATTGCTTACAGCAGTGCCTACGAGGTTCTTCTTCTCCACCTCTTGGCGTAGTGTTGATGATCATTAGTATGGATCCATTAGAGATGTGACGTAGTGCTGCATCTGCTCCCAGCACCTCAATGTACATCATTTGCTGCAGAGAGTCAATCAGTTCCTTATGGTACGCATCCCAGGCAATACCGCACATACTTATGCCATGCTATCAAGTGATGGTGGCCTAGGTGTCAAGTTAGAGCACAGCAGGAATGTGGTCAGATGACCATATCTCCTTGGTGGTCTCTGACACCAGATGTAATAGTTGCAAACTCTTAAGTGCTTAGACTTTGCTTGGCGCTGAAATCTTCCTAAGGATGATCCTGCCTGGGAGAGACAGCTATTGTTGAAGCCTACTGGTTCCAAGTTCAGACCTAATTGTCGGTAGGCAGCAATAAAGTAGATATGACCATGGGACATGTCAACTACTGCCACATAGGTTCCACCTGAAGGAGACACAGCAGCTGCAGCTGATGTTGGTGCAACGATGTGCGAACGTAAGTGACAGAGCCACCTCCTGCTGTCAGTCTGTCCTTACGATAGGAGCAGAAGTTGAGTGTTCTGTCACCAGGAAGACATCAATGGCTTCGTGTTAAAGAAAGTGGCGAAACACCTCATGTTTCATGTAAGTGCCATTGGCATTGGACATGCAGGTGCCCAATCCTCTTTAGTTTTCAGCCATGATTAGGCTCTTTTTGCTTACTGCTGATGGTATGGATGACATGCTGTACTGCAACAGAGATTTGCTGCAGAAGTTACTTAATGTCCTGGACGAGGTCAACAGTGTTGACATAATCTCTTTCATTTTTCAGGAGGCAGGTTTAACTGATAGGCGAGTGTATGCCTGCCTCTGCAACGGAGCTGCTGTATCGAGCGTCATTACTTGCATGGCTGATGAGGGCGGTGTTTGTCTCCTGTGCTGCACTCTATCGATTCTGGCGACATCGGGCAAGCACTGGCTGCTGACATGACTGAAGCTGCAATGGGGTGGCACTTGGCTGCGCATTCACTGGTGGTTCCTTGTGGTTACGCAGTTACTTAGCTGCTGCAGCTGGTGACGTCATTGGCTACGCAGCAGAACTGTTCTTCTGTGTTGGTAAGGTAATGCTTCGTAGGCTTGATATGGCACACTTGTATGCTGCGCATCCTTTGTAACTAGGTCCTTTGGCACTGTCACAGTTGACGTCAACATTCTTTTTGAATGTTCATGCTGCACTGTGGTGTGAGCTAGTGCATGTCACACACGTTTCTGCCAGGCCACAGTGACAGGAGACATGACTGATCCCTGGGAACCTTAAGCATTGGGGCGGGTTGTGCTCGCTACCATCATCATTCTGCAGGCAGCGATGGAGATAATGTTTTCCAGCTTCTTGTTAAAGTAGGTATTTGGGGCCTTCATTAGGAACATGGATTCGCCAGAATTCGTCTTAAATGATTTCGTACTGGTGAGGATCTCGACTGTAAATCGCAACTCAACCAGGGTGCTCTGGATGCTCTGCAGCGAAAATTTGAATGCAAGCTCATGCCAGACTATCTTCGGCAACTTCTCAGGAATTGTGACATGTGGGCAGAACAGCAGGTTCTTTTGTGAGCAGTACTCTGTCGTCCTACGATGATCTTTTGTTGGCAGGTTGATGTTACACATACCTTGACCGCCGGTTTGACCCTGAGGGCGCGACAGTCGAATTCGTGAAATAGCTCTACGTATTAGCCCTCAAACTGCGCCATCAACGGAGGAGGCTACAGTGTTGAGGGTGCTGTCGTGGAGTCTGTTGGCGATGTTGTTCTTCAGCCACTGCTGAGATAGAATTTGACATTTCCAGTATCTTAGTGTCTCTACTTCTGGCAGGTGATGAGTTCTGACGGTGCATCTGAGCATCGGAAAACCTTGCGGATCAGTTTTGCTATCAGTGGCAGTTGTAAACTTCTGCACTGGTACGTGACTCACCTGAAAGTGGCCGCATCGGCAGCAACTACATTTCTGGATGACCGGTAGTACCCTCGTTTACTAACACTACCAGAGAGGAGAGGCTCTGCTATGATGATTCCGTTAAATAGTCTTCGAGGTCGAAGTCGATTCCATACCCAGGTTCATTATCCACTACTTTTCCTCTTCCGTAATCTGGGACGTCGTAATGGGTCGGCCAGCTGCGGTTTCAAATGGGCCAGAGCCTAAGGGTTACCTACCGGCCGCCCCGGGTATCCTCGTCTGGCATAGGGCAGAGCGAAAGATGAATGCTCGCCGGAGCGAATGGACCTCGATGGACGATAGAGGGCAGTGTCATTACAGCGCTGCACTTCTCTAGTGATTGCGCCACTATCTCGCCACGTGAATACACCAGCCAATAGTGTAATGCGCGGCCTGCATAAATATCGCCGTGCCTCGACCGCTCTGTTATATCCCATTTTCCTCCCTTTTATGTATAAGTTTGCTCTTTTATTATTTCTTTGCCACTCGGCTGAAGAGAGGCGGATTTTTCTGTTGCCAGTCGAGGGGCAGGGGAATGAAATTACAATAAAAGAAAAGAAAAAAGAAAAGACCGCTCAGTCAGTCGTGTACTTCGTCTGAGGGCGTGCGTTTGGATGTCCACCGTACTAATGACTACTAGCCGACGACTTCGCTTTGGCAATGGTTTCCTCTTTTGTCTCGTCTTGGACTGTGGCTCGTACTTTATCTGTTGACAGCGTTGTGACGAAAGTCCGTAGCACTTCGTTGTAGCCTAAATTGTAATTGCCTTGCTCTTGTGTTGGGTTCGCCGTTCTGTCAGCCCGGTTTCTCGACCCTGGCATGGATCTGAATCCCGTCCGCAGGCGGTCTTCCTGCCTTGTGTCATCACAATCTCTCTCCCGTTTTGTGACGTGTGAATCGGTATCCGGCCACTCGCGGATTAGCATCTCGGCCAGTACTGAGCCCGCATTGCTTAAGTCTGCCTCGCTTGATATCGCGCACTCGACTGGAACTAACTGACTAATTAGCCATGACTGGTGCCTTCTTTTTGTGCCATTCAAAGTGAGAAACGAGCAAGCAAGAATGCACCAAATTCGGTGGTAAACAGCAAAGTATTCATAATCTGCAGAAGGGAGGACAATCACGCCACTTGCTGCACAACGAACCAAGGATTTTAGCGTGCTCTAAAAGGCTGTCGTTCCTCTGTGCACAGATGCCAGGTAGCCCAAGCTGCCTCTACCAGAAGCGGTATGCTGATATAAGCATACAGGCTGGCACAGTGGCCACCCTCATATGTCCTGTCCGAATATTTGTCGCCACCCTGCCTTGGGTGATCAGTAGTTTCACCTTATGGTCACAGTGATTTTAGTGTTACCTGTACTGGATCCCATGACCTGCTAAGCTCGAAACTTGTGTGTCTGTTCACGAGATAGGCTATGTTTAGATGCGAATTTAGACCGCTTCGCTAATTACTCTGTTCCAGTATGAACATACTGACTTCAGAGCTTTGGTATCTTTGCACTCGATGTCTTTTTTCTAAACTCACTCAATGCTAGGGTATGGCAGATTTCTTTGGCACAAAACTTATTTGACGTCAATGTCCAACGCATTTTTCGTCCACAGTGCCAAAAGTTTATCCGTTATTTCTCGTCCTGCGGCTGCAGAAAATCTTGTAAACACCAGGCATTAAGAAAGCAAGTTTGTCCGTAACGGAGCTTAAAACCGTTTATGAGTTTCATGGGCGGACGAAAGACACACTTGACCTTAAGTTTTTTCAGTATTCTTGTTTTGGAGATTCGCCTCCGGCATGTGGGAAGGTGACCATTCATCTTCATTCTTCACGTTGTTCCAGTTCCTCGCATTGTTTGACTCGCACCGGGAATGAGGCACAACGAACCTCACCTTTGGAAAGACAATAGTGTCGGATTACGATACAGAAGTGGCGTCGGAATACGATATAGCTCATGTTCTGTGGGTGAACATCCTAAGTTTGCATCTTCGTTACGAATGATGGTGACAGCTTGAGGCCTGTAAGTATAAATCAGTGGGTGTCAGTTTACGATACACAAAGTGTTCTAAGATGCTAACCTCTTTCCTCCGCACTGACATATACAGAAATGATAGTTCGCCATTTTCCTCTATCTCCAATGTAACCTTGATGTTCGGATGAAGATAAGTGGGGTTTCGTCGAAATATATCCAGCGACGCAATGCTGTGGGATCATATTATGAAAGTGTCATCCATATATCGCCAAAGAATTGGGTTTTAACTCAGCCGACTGGAGCGCGGTCTCTTCGGAATTTTCTGTAAAATATTAGAAATAATCTGTAACAAAGGATTGCTCATCGTGAAACAGACAGCCTTCTTGAAATGTTTGTTCATTGAATAAAAAATAGGTCGAGGAGAGTTCGTTCTTGAAAAAAATCTACAAGTTACTCTTCCGATTCTTCGCCAAGTTTCTGCAATCGCACGTGTTTGGTTCGTCAATGGAAATGCCGACCTTTGACGTCGAATCGATATCGTTAATGTTGGTTGTGCATTTTTATTGGAGCGCACACACTTTTACCTCCTTTGAGATCGACTGCTGGAAGGACAGCGTACCGGTATTGATATCGATCGTGCCACGCAGTAGTTGAATCCTACTCGTACCTCAACTCAACTGTGATGGAACCCAGAGCAGGAGTAGAAGATCAAAGACCGTTACCAGTGAAGTATGTGTACGGAGGCGGTCATTAAAGAGCCTAATGCTCGGAATACGAAACGGAGAAAATGTTTACGAGACAAGTTTGTACAAGAATGATAAAAAAGCCGCTATCAATGATATGTCCGGTGAGTTATGACGCAGATCCCGCTTGACGTCAAAGAACGAATAGATCGTGAATCAGCTCAGTAGATGGAGTAGCGGGGTTTATTAAGGCATGATTCGCTACTTGATAGGAAATTCATGTTATATTTTTTACTAAACTTAAAAACCTGTTGTCGTGAAGACTCTTTCATTGTATTTATGATTTTTAGTTTAAGTAACAGCATTATTAGTTGCAGTAAGAGGACAACGTCTCATTACCAAGCACGCACAATAACAAAAATGTACCGGTGACGCACGATTTCCCTCTGTTAACACCCTCCAGTATTAACATCGCATCTACAAACCTGAAATGGGTCAATTTAGAATGACTCAAGAATATCGAACAAAAACCAGGGTTACTTTTTGTACAAGATTATGTTAACGTTTCCACAGTTATTGGACCTCGATAGAAAACACTGAAATTCCTGCTAAGTTTAATAATTGTAATAGCACCGGGGTCTGTTCTTAGGATTACATTCAGCTAAGAAACCAGATGGCAGTTATAAGAGTCGAGGGGCATGAAATGGAAGCAGTGATTGGGAAGGGAGTGAGACAGGGCTGTAGCCTATCCCCGATGTTATTCAATCTGTATATTGAGCAAGCAGTAAAGGAAACAAAAGAAAAATTCGGAGTAGCTATTAAAATCCATGGAGAAGAAATAAAAACATTGATGTTCGCCGATGACATTGTAATTCTGTCAGAGACAGCAAAGGACTTGGAAGAGCAGTTGAACGGAATGGACAATGACTTTAAAGGAGGATATAAGATGAACATCAACAAAAGCAAAACGAGGATAATGGAAAGTAGTCGAGTTAACTCGGGTGATGCTGAGGGGATTAGATTAGGAAATGAGACACTTAAAGTAGTAAAGGAGTTTTGCTATTTGGGAAGCAAAATAACTGATGATGGCCGAAGTAGAGAAGATATAAAATGTAGACTGGCAATGGCAAGGAAAGCGTTTCTGAAGAAGAGAAATTTGTTAATATCGAGTATAGATTTAAGTGTCAGGAAGTCGTTTCTGAAAGTATTTGTATGGAGTGTAGCCATGTATGGAAGTGAAACATGGACGATACATAGTTTGGACGAGAAGAGAATAGAAGCTTTCGAAATGTGGTGCTACAGAAGAATGCTGAATATTAGATGGGTAGATCACATAACTAATAAGGAGGTATTGAACAGAATTGGGGAGAAGAGGAGTTTGTGGCACAACTTGACAAGAAGAAGGGACCGGTTGGTAGGACGTGTTCTGAGCTTCAACGGATCACCAAATTATTGGAGGGCAGTGTGGAGGGTAAAAAACGTAGAGGGAGACAAAGCGATGAATACACTAAGCAGATTCAGAAGGATGTAGGTTGCAGTAAGTACTGGGAGATGACGAAGCTTGCACAGGATAGGGTAGCATGGAGAGCTGCATCAAACCAGTCTCAGGACTGAATACCACAACAACAAGATAAAAAAAATTGGACAAATTACTGTCTTAGCTACCAACTTCGAGATTAAGGCTACTCACCAAACAAGGACCTTCGAGAACAGATAAGGTACAAACTGTTAAGTTGTCAATGGGCTCTCCGATGACGCCACTGCAGTAGTCCGCCACCTGGGTGTTCCTATTGACGTAATGTAGCACCGGCAGGTGCGGCGCTGGATCGTCCCTCACGGAGCCCCATGCAGCGACGGTGAGCATCTCTTTACCTGCGTGGGGCAAAGTGATTAAGGACACACTGCTTTTCGAGTTCTCCATACCGCTGCATAGGATTTTAAACATACCTGGGAGAGGCTCCCGGGCAACACTGACTGTCTGCACATATTCAGTGAGCAAAAAAGGAGAGTACAGCAGGAATACTGCCACATCGTTGTGATGGACGCCACTGCAAAGATGAAGAACAGTTGGGATCAGAGTACGGACGAGTAAGCATTAAGAACCTAAAAAAATAACTTTGAAACAAAAACAGAGCAGGCAATCTCTTCGAAATACTTCATCATTGTACATCTCTATAATTAAAAACAGCTGCTGGTGAACAGTCAGTACAGCGTTGCTCTGTTCCCCCCGTATTCCTTTGCCTGCTTTCCACAAGTTGGTTCAGACAGTGCTCTTGAAATCAGCCCCACTACTCAATGGCAATTTTTACGTGTTTTGCAAGGAGGATTCCGGTAACGATGTGCTACAAGTTTCAAATGATTCCAAGAATGCTCACTCAGATTAGGGGGGTAGGACGTCAAACAGGCCGACTTGGAGCAGGAGAAGCACCACAGGACATTTCAATTTCCAGTGTCTTTACTTTTAAAAATAAATTCATAAAACTTTGTCAGCATGACCATGAAGGATTAAGAATTCACATTCATAGCAGTGGAAGTTCTAAAACATAACAAAGTAATTTTTTTACGTGTGAAATTTCATCGTTTTTTTCACTTACTATTGGCAGCATTTGTTGCTATAGGTACAATTTTCTTCATGAGTAAGAGAGATTCTGCGATGAATTTTGCACAGAATACAAACCATACTTAAAGGTGTATGAAACTCTAGAATTTTCCAAATCTATTAAAAACAGTGGTAAAAATTGAAGTAATTATCTATAAAATTTGTGTTTTTTCTAAACATGAAGTTTAAAATATAACAGTTCATTCGTTTTCTCATAAATTAAATAAATTCTAGAGTTTCATACACCTGTGAGTATGGTATGTATGCTGTGCAAAATTCATCGAAGAATCTCTCTAACTTATGAAGAAAAGTGTACCTATAGCAACAAATGCAGCCATTAGAAATTGAAAAAATGATGAAATTTCACGCGTACAAAAAATTTATTTTCTTATGTTTTGGAACTTCCACTGCAGTGGGTGTGAATCCTAAATCCTTCGTGGTGATGCTGACGAAGGTTTATGAATTTATTTGTAAAAGTATAGACAGTGGAAATTAAAATGTCCTGAGATGCCTCTCCTGCTCCAAGTCGGCCCATTTGGCGTCCTACCCCACTTCATTTCAGTAGATACCGCAGACCATTCCATTCGATTCGCTGCTGCCCGCTGAAAGAAGGTATTCATGTGTGGGCTAAGTATGCTCCTTAAAGGCAAATCCATCGACGAAATGTGAACTGTAAGAGTGCAAAAGAGTGAAGGATCTTACCCCGAAACTGCACAGACATAAAAGTACCATCAACAGCCACCAGAGCTATCCGACATCCCTGCATGATTCCAGCCGAGAACTTGACTGACCCACCTCCGTGACGAACCCACTGAACTAAGTGACTGTGACATGCACTGGTAGGCCTATCTGGCCACCACTGCACCCCTCTTCGACGATCGACAAGTGTCGGACAAATCTCGCAGCTGCTGGTGAAGAAAATCTCTCGCCGTTGTTGTAGGTTCCATTTCAGATACTCTCTTTGCCACATTCTTCGTACTGCTCGGTGCTTTTCAGTTTGTATTGTTTTTTCCAGTTGCCCCCAAAAATCAGTTCTCTTTTCTTTCTCGTCTGGGCACCTACCATTCGAATGACGTCGCTGTCGTGTTCGCTAGTCTCGCTGGCAACTTACTACGCCGACAAACTTTGCTGGCGTAAAATGACCTTTCATACAGGGTCTAAGCTTGAAAAAGATCCTTCGATGTTTGTTGGCAAAGACAAGACGTTCATTTAAGACGTCCGTACATACTGTGTGACATGCCCTGAAATGTGGCTGGGCGTTGCGCAGATGAAGCTGAATAACTTTGATCTCATAGAGGCCATCAGGTTTTATGAAATAAATCTTCTCCCTGTCGAGCTTTTCGACGTCGATCTGCCAGTAGTCGGTTTGCATACGCATATCAGAGAAATACCGGGTGATCAAAAAGTCAGTATAAATTTGAAAACTTAATAAACCACGGAATAATGTAGAAAGAGAGGTAAAAATTGACACACATGCTTGGAATGACATGGGCTTTTATTAGAACCACCCCATATTGCTAGATGCGTGAAAGATCTCTTGCGCGCGTCGTTTGGTGGTGATCGTGTGCTCAGCCGCCACTTTCGTCATGCTTGGCCTCCCAGGTCCCCAGATCCCAGTCCGTGCGACTATTGGCTTTGGGATTACCTGAAGTCGCAAGTGTATCGTGATCGACCGACATCTGTAGGGATGCTGAAAGACAACATCCGACGCCAATGCCTCACCATAACTCCGGACATGCTTTACAATGCTGTTAACAACATTATTCCTCGACTACAGATATTGTTGAGGAATGATGGTGGACATATTGAGCATTTCCTGTAAAGAACATCATCTTTGCTTGTCTTACTTTGTTATGCTAATTATTGCTATTCTGATCAGATGTAGCGCCATCTGTCGGACAGTTTTTGAACTTTTGTATTTTTCGGTTCTAATAAAAACCCCATGTCATTCCAAGCATGTGTGTCAATTTGTACCTCTCTATCTACATTATTTCGTGATTTATTCAGTTTTCAAATTTATACTGACTTTTTGATCACCCGGTACTTTGCTCGCTTCAGGCAGACCATGGGTTCACTTCCTTTTTGCTGATTTTATTTATCCGTCGGTAACACACACAGAAATGCTGTATGGCATCTTCGTTCTACACAAGGACCACGTGAGAGAATCAAGGACTGTTTCTTTGCTAAATGATGCCGACTCGCAGCATTTAATTACGAATTATCCGTCGATGAGTTGAACGCCATTACCCGAGCTAATGAATGGAGGGATTCTGTCCTGCGATTCGAGCGATATGGGGCCAGACTCGCAGAGCAGCGACCATCTGACCTGAGCGAGTGAGGGTTGACCCGCCACAGGAAGTGAATACCAACCCCATATATTCAAGTGTGGCAACAGCAGCCGATCTACTCTACCTGTGTATATCACTACTGACTGAAATGCACGTTACTTGCAGGTCACGTTATGTTTGCTCAGTAATAGATTTTTGGCTGCAGCCTTAACTTAGATCTTGGTTTCCACATTGTAAATGATTCTGTTCAACAGAAATGGTAACAAGAAACTCTAACCCTTCTGTTTCATTAGGGCACCACGAAAGAAAAATATATTCAAGTGTGGCAACAGCAGCCGATCGTGCAATACGAATGACAGCAATAACCAAAGGAACAAAATAGTAAGTTCAGTAGCAATTCAAAACTCTAAAGGAATGGCACAGCGAAAAGAAGTTCGGAGCGGTCTGTGCTCCGTCACAACACCAGCATTTAGCCCAGTACTGCCAGCACCTATCCTTCGGCCAATTGATAATTTGATGGTTACTTGGAAAACATATCTTCAACAGCTACTGCTGTTTTGCCAGGCCAGTAAAACTTCTGACATGGTCAGCTTCCTTTCTTGTTGTCTTCTAATAAACGCAAATCAAGACATATTTTGCAGTTTGTTGCCCATTGACTGCATGAGACAAATGCATGTAGTGGCTGCTAGACAAAGTTTCAACCAGTGTGACAAGAATGCGACGCAGACTCATGAACCCCGAACAGTCCAATTATGATGCCTTAGGAGACGGTATAATGTTCTGCCCTCGCATTGTAATATACCTTTTGAAATCGCCGCCAGCTGATGTGAATGACAGAGGAGCGACGGCACCACAGGTAGATTCGGTCAGGTGCCACCAGAAGCGCGACCGCCAGGTCACGTGGATTCGCGCGACACCTACTTGATTCTAAGGGAGTGGTCGCCACCCGGTCTAGGTAGCACGCCACATGAGCGCAGTTAAATCTCCAGTAGCTGCTATTCGGATTTCGACTCTATTTGGAGGTTAACTATCCAGCCTACTTTCTTGGTGTTTATAACAGGTTGGTGCATAATTTCGTAACTTTCTGTTTTGCTTGTTGGTATTCAGATTGCTATGACTTTATTTATCGATTGTCACTTTCTATTTGTAGTTCAATATTGTTATTTGAGTTTACATATTATCATTTTGTCATTTGGAGACAAATGTAGACGGTAGAAAGTGGACTGCTAAGTGCAGAAATCGGACATTTTCGAGATATTCTTCTGTTTGAGTTAAGTAGAGGGCGGCAGCCGGAAACATTTGCGCCGTGTATGGGGTTAGTGCCATTGGACATAGCATGACAAGAAAATTGTTTTAAGGAGGATCGTTTTGACATTCAGGAAGACCTTCTGTGTTTGATGAGGATGGTTTAAACACATTAATCCACAATGACCTATGTCAGTGTACTTGAGAACTGGCAGATGTGATGAACTGTAATCATTATACCATTGTGCAACATTTGCTTGCAGTGGGGAAGGTTCAAAATTCGGATGTATAGGTACAGCGTGCTGTAAGCCAAACTTACAAAAATCAGGAATGACCGTATGTGAATCTCTACCTGCCCGTCATCAACTGGCTCGTGAACAGCTCTGACTTTTTCTATCCTGTATCGTTACTGGTGTCGATAAGTCGTGTCTTTGTTGTAACATAAGGAAAATAAAGCAATAGTTGTCCCGAGACAAATACCTGCGAGTACACACAAAAGATAATGTGGTGGGATAGCGACGGAAGGTGGACAGCGAACTGCTTGCCCGACGGGTAACCATCTCTGCTGACATTTATTGTCAACAACTGAGCCGTCTTGCAGGCGCAACCCAAGGGCAACGACCAGGGAGACTGTGGGAAGTGCCGGCCGCTGGTGGCCGAGCGGTTCTAGGCGCTTCGGTCTGGAACCGCGCGACCCCTACGGTCGCAGGTTCGAATCCTGCCTCGGGCATGGATGTGTGTGATGTCCTTAGGTTAGTTGGGTTTAAGTAGTTCTAAGTTCTAGGGGACTGATGACCTGAGATGTTAAGTCCCACAGTGCTCAGAGCCATTTGAACTATGGGAAGTGATGCAGCTGCGCGATAATGCCCGCCTGCATTCTGCTGGACTGACAAAAAGCACTATACAGGAATTGGGTTGGGAAGTCATTCCGCACCCACCTTATTCACCTGATCTTGGGCTCTTAGACTGTCACCTTTTCTGCTCTGTATCAAATGACCTTCAAGGATCTACCTTTCCAGACGAAAATGCGCTCCGAACATGGCTCGACGAGTTCTTCGCCTGAAAACTATGTAATTTCTGGACAACATGGTTGTGGAAAGAAGCAGCGATTAGTGTGATTAATCAAATAATTCAAAAACTGTCTTAATCACATTTTTTATTATTATTATTACACCGCCAATCGATTTCAACCCGACGTAGTGGTCATCTTCCGGGCGTTTACACCATTGGTCGACTGCTGGTGGTGTCACTCCTGTCTACATAACGGCAGGAAACTAGGCCGTTATGCCTGTATGTAGACAAGAGTGACACCACGAGCAGTCGACCAAGGGTGTAAACGCCCAGAAGATGACCCCTACGTCGGGTTGAAACCGGCTGGCGGTATAATAATAATAATAAGTGTGATTGAGACCGTTTTTGAATTATTGATAATACGTAATTTCTGTAGTCATGGAATATAGCAGTTACTCCAGCCTTGGCAGACTGTTGTAAATAGTGAAGGAGAACGTATTATTGATAACTAATACCTCTGTTAAGTGAATATCTAGTATTTATGAAAGTTATGGAAAAACGCTACGACCTTATGCATCAAAAAGTACATTGCTCCGCTCACGACAACTTTGGTTTTTTCCACGGAACACCCGTCTCTGTCAGGCACGGACACTTTAGGGGCGGCGAGTCTTACTCTTTCGTGTTTACGGTCAGCAGACCGTTGTCTTGCAGCTCGTTTCTCAGCGGCAACACACACATCACTCAGTGGCCTTTGTTACGCCCCCGCCGCCGTGCACAGCATCCGATGAATCGCCGGATACCTGGGTAACCTACCTCCGTGATTTCTAACTCCACTCTTTCGCTTATAAAATTTCTAGTAGGCTGCAAAGTGATTTGCTTTTGTCATCTAGTAGCCGTTTATGCACAGTGGTCCAGGAACTGCAGTCACTGCTGGAGCCTACTGGACCGTCTTTAAGTTTTCTCTGTGCGCTGTTAGCCAAACAATACGGTCAGCTGACGCACCTTGTAGCTGCTAGGGTCCAGTGTAATCAGTGTCGTACGTCATACGCGGTTTGGACTGCTGACTTGCAACTTATCGCCCCCCATGTGCAATTTCCTGTGCCACAGTTGTACAGTTCATTACGAGAATTGATTCGAGATTTGATTGTCACCTTGCTTCTGACGGGAAGATCTCAGCTAAAGCTTCCGCCAAGTCCGATCCTAGTGTTGGTGAAGTCCTTGAAGCTGCGACATGTTTCGAGGTTGCTTCTGCAGCTCAGCGCAATTTTCAAATAAAATTCAACGTTCCCGAGCTGTCTCTCGCCGTTGCAAACAGTGATCACCTGATGATTCCGACTCATTATCCCCCAATTCTGCCTCTCATCTTACCTGAGTACACGGTTGGCCAGATCGCGGAAGCATCATGAGAGACTTAAGTACATCAATAATTCAGCTCCCCCTCAATATTTTCTGTAGTACCAACCGCCCGGCTCTCTCTCCTCGCCGTCTCGTCGTCAGTGACTCCATTCCTGTCCTGAGTATGGCAGAGGGCATAACAGAAGCTGACGCCCGAATCGTACAGCGGACTGCAGAGCCTGCGGCAAGCGTGCTCACCTGTCCGTCGCGAGTCTCTAAGCGGCTCTCCTGCAACGTGGTCGGTCGCAGCCAGAGTTGAACACATTCCGCTATTAACCTGCCCATGCTTACTTGTTAGCCAGGCAGGTAAGTTGCCGCTCGGTATCAGCGGAACGGACAGGCTGCTTTACTCCCATCCAAGCCAGGCTATGCCGAATGCAACCAGGCTAAAGGAAGCTTGCCTGCCAGCCAGTCATCCTGCTGTACTGTGTTAACTAGCAGTTTGCTCTGCATGATTTCGTTGTAGTGTTATGGGTAGAGTTCGGAAGTGGATGTAAAGTAAATCGCAAGACGAGACTCAATGAAACATAGGTCATTTAGACCAAAAGATGGTGGATTTTATTTGTCGTTTCTTCCTTTGCAGCGTACTTCGGACTCATTTATTTCTTTCTATATGGACAGTTTCCTCTGCAACTTTACGCTCTTTCGACTAGATCTGCCTGTTCGCAATTCGAGCAACCATCATGTCATATGTAATACATGTTTTCTGTAGTAAGCAGAACCGTCTATTAAAATCGAGATCCTTTGCACCTAAGAAACTGACCATGTCTGTAGTAACGCAATGTCAACGAAAGTAAAGTTTTGCAAGTCTAGTTTCTGTAACCTTAGTGTGTTTCAGCCAAATAAGACCCAAGTTATACCGATTTTAAGTACGTTTCTCCAGGACGTATATTACGCTTTCGCTGAATTCATTCTAAGTGGCTAAAATAGTTCATTCTAAATTCCCGAATTGCATTTTAGCAAACACGAAGTTCGTATTTCATATAATGTTAACCTAAAAGGTATATGACTGAAAGAAGAAGCTTTTCTTTTATACAAAGCTCCCTTCACACTACGTAGCACATCATCAGATTGCGGGTTTTAATATCCATTACTCCATACTCTTTTCCTATTTCAGTCAATGATTGCCCAAAGTTTAGAAATCTTATATGCTGCTAAATGGCCTCAAGTACTTAGCACAGGAGCCACTATGTCTTTGTCCTCTTTCAAATTATTACGAAGTAAGGATACTCCTAGTCAAATTTACAAACAAGTCTTAACTTACACGTGGTTCGCGAATAAGTGCTTAAGGGGCACCACAGGACATTTTAATTTCCACTGTCTACACTTTTACAAATAAATTCATAAAACTTTAACAGCATGACCCGGAAGGATACAGGATTCATACTCATTGCAGTGGAAGCTCAAAAACGCAACAAAACACATTTTTTACATGTGAAATTTCATCATTTTTTCACTTACTACTGGCTGCATTTGTTGCAATAGGTACACTTTTCTTCATAAGTAAGAGAGATTCTTCGATGACTTTTGTACAGCATACAAACCGTAGTTACAGGTGTATGAAACTATAGAAGTAATTTTAAACTTCATGTTTAGAAATAACTCAAGTTTTATAGTTAATTATCTCAATTTTTCCACAGTTTTTTAATACATTTGGAAAATTCTAGAGTTTCATACACCTGTAACTACTGTTTGTATGCTATGAAAAAGTCATCGAAGAATCTCTCTTGCTTAGGAAGAAAAGTATACCTATAGCAACAAATGCAGCCAGTAATAAGTGAAAAAATGATGAAATTTCACATTTAAAAAAAGGTATTTTGCTACGTTTTTGAACTTCCACTGCGATGAGTGTGAGTCCTCAATCCTTTCTGGTCATGCTGACAAAGTTTTATGAATTTATTTGTAAAAGTATAGACAGTAGAAATGAAAATGTCCTGTGGTGACTCTCCTGCTCCAAGTCGACCCGTTTGACGCCCTACCCCCCCTTAATAACATTTTACACAATTTGAATTGCTAGACACCTGTAATTTTTTTTGAAGCTGACTCATAAACACACGAAAAATTGTGCTCTTTTTCGTGACTGGTATACGTTCCCTAATTCTTAATTTCTCCTCAGTAGCCTTTAAGATGCTCTCACAGCTATGATAAATGAGTAGCAGTGAAACTACATACACAAACATACACTTGCTGTTCTGTAGTCACGTTCAATTGATAGCACAACCTGTTGGCAGACGCAGCAGGCTCAACGGAGTCCGTGAAGCTTGCCAGGCTTATGGGAACCCAAGTTGGCTGCTTTAACCATAGTGCTTCAGTACACATGTTCTCTTGGGCCTCCGTTGCGGCAGGTTGAGCTGCTGCTTTATTGTTGCGGTGGAGCTTGGGGCAGGCATGCTGGATGGAGAATTTGTACACCTGTCGCCGCACAATGAGAACAACACGGAGAACTATGTCATCACGGATACGGCGCAGGCCCCACCCTGCTCACATTGGGCTCGCGCTGCTCGGCCAGTATATCGAATTCCAGCTGGAGAACGGCGCTGCTGTGCCTTGTGCCTTTAATCAATGAACACAGATATAGCTAGCTCGGTTCGCTTCCGCTTCAACATGCCCCGTGCCGGGTCCTGTCCTACTGCTACAGGGACATAACACTCCTTGCAGAGCTGTCACTTGCAATTAATTACAAAACTGTTGACTGCATAGAAACCGTTCTAGTGGTGTAGTCCCTTGCTGCAACTAACATCGTAGGCTTAGACCACTTTACGCGTTTTGGTTTCAAAATAGAGGACGAAGTTACTTTAGTGTCGATCACAGGGTATTTTTATGATACTGACCCTTTGTGAACGAAATATAGGATTAATTTTGAACCTGCGCTTGGTTTTGCACGTTAACTTTGTGGCTCGGATTTCTGCGATGCCTTGTGAGGTGCCTAAATTTTGCCGAGCTCGCCCACTTCCATTTGCGTTCGTCAGGCTGCTCAGACGGAATGCGTACCGCTCTAGGGCCTAGAGTATTTCCTCGGCTTCCACTAGTCAATGGCCAATGCCTATGATGGTCATTAAAAAACCGATTGGGCCATTGCATACTTATGGTGACTTTAAGTCAATTATTAACTCGGATGTACCCGTGGTCTAGGGGTGCCGGCACGATAGCTCAGCATGTTCGGCCTGAGGGTTAGCTGCCCTCTGTAATAAAAAGTTGAGTGAACGAATCAACGATGAACTTGGAAAGGTGCCATCGGACATCCGCCCCTGACAAAGGCAACGAACATTAACGAACAAAATGAGATCAGCAAAAAAAGAAGAAAAAGGGATAGCGTCTTTGAGTAGCAATCAAAACGACATCGGTCTCGTGTTGAAAACCCGGCACCGCTTAAATTTTGATTAATAATAAGCATCGGCGGCCGAAGAGGGCGGAGGAGCGTGCAGAGGCTCAGGGCGCTCTCTTACCCTTTGGTGTGGGAAACTGCCCCTAAAGGTGGAAAAATCAGCAATGATCAACGGCATGAGGATGCAGAAGGCAATGAAAACTATTGCGTTAACGACACATAGCGTGTATCCACAGGACATGGCCGCGCGGAGTGGCCGCAAGGTCTCAAGCGCCATGTCACGGATTGTGCGGCCTCTCCCGCCGGAGGTTCGAGTCCTCCCTCGAGCATGGGTGTGTTTGTTGTTCTTTGCATAAGTTAGTTTAAGTAATGTGTAAGTCTAGGGACAGATGACCTCAGCAGTTTGGTCCTTTAGGAATTCACACACACACGACATGTAGCCTGTATCTGAAAAAGTGTCATGATGATCCCTCCATTGGCAAAAATTCTGGAATAGTCCACCGTTAGGATCTCCAGGAGGGGACTGCCAAGGGGCAAATGGCCATGAGAAAAAGACTGAATAGTCAACGAAAGGATAACGTTCTACGAGTCGGGGCGTGGAATGTCAGAAGCTTGAACGTGGTACGGATTCTAGAAAATTTGAAAAGGGAAACGCAAAGGCTCAATTTAGATTTATTAGGGGTCAGTGAAGTGAAATGGAAAGAAGACAATGATTTCTGTTCAGATGAGTATAGGGTAATATCAACAGCAGCAGAAAATGAAATAACGAGAGAAGGAATCGTTATGAATAGTATGGTGGGTCGGAGAGTGTGTTACTGTGAACAGTTCAGTGACAGAGTTGCTATTATCAGAATCGGCAGCAAACCAAGTTCGACAGCGATAGTTCGGGGATATATGCCGACGTCACAAGCTGCAGATGAAGAGATAGAGAAAGTATATGACGATACTGAAAGGGTAATACAGTACATAAAAGGAGATGAAAAGCTAATAGTCATGGGGGACTGGAATGCACTTGTAGGGGAAGAAGTAGAAGAAACGGCTACTGGAGAATATGAACTTGGGACAAGGAATGAGAGAGGAGAAACACTAATTGAGTTCTGCAATAAATTTCAACAAGTAATAGCGAATACTCTGTTCAAGAATCAAATGAGTTGGAGGTCTACTTGGGAAAGGCTGGGTGACATGGGAAGATGTCAGTTAGATTAAATCATGGTCAGACACAGACTCCTAAATCAGATACTAGGTTGTAAGGCATACCCATGAGCAGATATAGAATCAGATCACAATGTAATAGTGATGAAGAGAAGGTTCATGTTTAAGAGATTAGTCAGGAAGAATCAATATGCAAAGAAATGAGATACGGAAGTACTGAGGAATGACGTGATACGCTTTAAGTTCTCTAAGGCTATAGATACAGCAATAAGGAATAGCTCAGTAGCAAGTACAGTTGAACAGGAATGGATATCTCTAGAAAGGGCAACCAAAGAAGTTTGAAAGAAAAACATAGGTACAAAGAAGGTAATTGTGAAGAAACACGGGTAACAGAACAAGTACTTCAGCTGACAGGTGAAAGAAGGACGTACAAAAATGCTCAGGGAAGTTCAGGAAAACAGGAATACAAGTCGCTGAGGAACAAAGTAATTAGGAAGTACAGGGAAGCTAAGACGAAATGGCTGCATGAAAAATGTGAAGAAATCGGAAAAGAAATGGTTGTTGGAAGGACTGCCTCAGCTTACAGGAAAGTCAAAACAACCTTCGCTGAAATTAAAAGCAAGGGTGGTGACACTGAGAGCGTAATAGGAATTCCACTGCTAAATGCAGGCCGGCCGCGGTGGTCTCGCGGTTCTAGGCGCGCAGTCAGGAACCGTGCGACTGCTATGGTCGCAGGTTCGAATCCTGCCTCGGGCATGAATGTGTGTGATGTCCTTAGATTAGTTAGGTTTAAGTAGTTCTAAGTTCTAGGGGACTGATGACCATAGCTGTTAAGTCCCATAGTGTTCAGAGCCATTTTCTAAATGCAGAGAGGAGAGCGGATAGATGGAAAGAGTACATTGAAGGCCTGTAACAGGGGGAAGATTTCTCTGGTGTGATAGAAGAAGGAACAGGAGTGGATTAAGAAGAGATATGGGATCCAGTATTAGAATGAGAATTTAAGAGAGCTTTGGAGAACTTAAGACCAAATAAGGCAGAAGAGAGAGATAAAATTCCATCAAAATTTCTAAAATCATTTGGGTAGTGGCAATAAAACGACTGTTCAAGTTGGTGTATGATATATGAGTCTGGCGACATACCATCTGATTTTCGAAAAAACATCATCCACACAATGCCGAAGACTGCAAGACCTGACAAGTGCGAGAAATATTGCACAATCAGTTTAACAGCTCATGCATCCAAGTTACTGACAAGAATAACATACAGAAGAATGGAGAAGAAAATTGAGGAGCTGTTAGATGACGATCAGTTTAGCTTTTGGAAAGGTAAAGGCACGAGAGACGCATTTCTGAAATTGTGGTTGATAATGGAAGCAAGACTAAAGAAAAATTGACACGTTCATAGGATTTGTCGATCTTTCCAGGTCGACAATGTAAAATTTTCGAAATTCTGAGAAAAATAGGGATAATTTGTAGGGAGATACGGGTAATGTACAACACGTACAAGAGCCAAGTGGGAATAATAAGAGTGGACGACCAAGAACAAAGTGCTCTGAATAAAAAGGATGTAAGACAGAGATGTAGTCTTTCGCCCCTGCTGTTCAATCTGTACATCGAGAAGCAATAACAGAAGTAAAAGAAACGTTCAGGAGTGAAATTAAAATTCAAGGTGAAAAGAAATCAATGATAGGTTCACTGATGACATTGTTATAATAAGTGAAAGTGAGATGAATTCCATCATCTGCTGAACAGAATAAACAGTCTAATGAGAATAGATTATGGATTGAGAGCAAGTCGAAGAAAGACGAAAGTAATGAGAAGTAGCAGAAACGAGAACAACGAGAAATTTAACATCAGGGTTGATGATTACGAAGTAGATAAAGTTAAGGAATTCTGATACCTAGGCAGCAAAGTAAGCAGTGACGGACGGAGCAAGGAGGACATCAAAAGCAGACTCGCAATGCCAAAAAGGGCATTCCTGGCCAAAAGAAGTGTACTAGTATCAAACATAGGCCTTAATTTGAGGAAGAAATTTCTGATAATATACATTTGTTGTATAACATTGTATGGTGGTGAAACATGAACTGTGGGAAAACCGGAATAGACGAGAATGTAAGCATTTGAGATGTGGTGTTACAGACGAATGTTGAAAATTAGGTGGACTGATAAGATAAGGAATGAGGAGGTTTTGCGTAGAATCGGAGAGGAAAGGAATATGTGGAAAACACTGAGAAGGAGAAGGGACAGGATGACAGGACTTCTGTTAAAACATCAGGGAATGACTTCCAAGGATAGTAGAGGGAGCTGTAGAGGGCAGAAACTGTAGAGGAAGACAGATATTGGAATACATCCAGCACATAATGGAGGATGGAAGCAGCAAGTGCTATTCTGAGATGAAGAGGTAGGCACAGGAGATGAATTCGTGGCAGGAAGTACCAAACCAGTCAGAACTGATGACTCCAAAAATAAAACAAAAAAAAAGTTAACTTCTAGTTTAATAACGATCCTTATCACTTGCCTCATCAAAAGGATTTGTTATGTATACGGGTTGAGGACCAGTATTACTCGAAAATTCTTTTAAAGGATGTGTATCTCCAACTGCCTATTAATGATGCTTCATGTCAGTTGCTTAATAAGGTAAAATCGTTCACCGTTTGGAGTTGCAAGTGCATCCCCAGTTTTCCAAAAGTATTTAGAGCAACTGATTCATGGTATTCAAAACTGTGTAAATATTTATGCGGTTTATGCTTTGATTGGAACAGCACTTTATGCCCCAGCGGCAAATACCTGGGGTACATTCTAGGTGAGAAAGGCATAACACTCACCCACCACATCAAGGTGATTATTAACATGTTAATCAGACTATCAATCAGCTGGGCAAGAAGGGTTTCAAATTTGTACAGTCGGCTGCCTGTCAACAGGCTTTTCAACCTCTTAAGGATCTTCTCATGATTATTCTGTATCTCACGTCACACATGGCAGACCTGCCATTAAAACTGGCACTGGCTGCATTAAAATACGGCATTGCAGCGGTTTTGTCCCACAAGTTAATACATGGTTCTGAATTCCCAACTGCCTTCGCCTCCAAAATGTTAAATGCTGTGCAGCTCAGGTACTCCCAAATTGAGAAGGAGGATTCTACGACGTTTCTATGGAGTCGAAAAGTTTCATACGTATTCGCATAGCAGCAAAATTCATCTGTTGCCTGAGCACAAACATCTGATTTGTTCAGGCATCAGTATATGCAACTGGATAAGACAGTACTTCATCTACAGGTGTTGGGCGTCATTTGTAAGTGGGTATCATTACAAAATCCATTTTTAGCCAACCACCAAACACGCTAATGCAGACACCCTGTCTAATGTCCATCTTGGGGCCAGCGCGGGATTCGATCGGCGGGAAACTGTTTGTTTTGCGCTGGACCAACAGCTGGAAACAACCTTGGACGAATTCCCACTCAGGGCGTTCATGATCGCCTCGGCTCAACCTGCAACCCAGTGCCTCCGCACGATAAACATGTTTTCTGCCAAGGCAAGCCGATTTTTCACAACCATTTTACACTGAACTACCATCTCAACGCCTCACAGGGAGTCTAAACATTGGCCACAGAGGACACTGACTGCATATCCTCCAGGTCTTCCATATATCACGTTGGGGGATGACATCCATGAAGGTTCAAATGGCTCTGAGCACTATGGGACTTAACTTCTGAGGTCATCAGTCCCCTAGAACTTAGAACTACTTAAACATAACTAACCTAAGGACATCATACACATCCATGCCTCAGGCAGGATTCGAACCTGCGACCGCAGCGGTCGCGCGGCTCCAGATTGTAGCGCCTAGAACCGCACGGCCACTTCGGTCGGCATCCATGAAGGCATTGAACAAGTGGCGCGGACCTGGTGTCAATGGCGAAATTGAACGCAACGTTTTCCACTGTGGACCTGATCCAACCCCTCTTGCGTAAGGATGAACGTAGCTTTTGTGGGGCTGCTTTAGGAAGCTATGTAGTTGCTGGTGGTGAATGCCCTCTCAACAGTTTGCCTGCAGTGCACATGTTATCCTCATCCATCATTAAGGGGATTTTCGTCACTGGGGAGGCACATGCCCCTGGTGTCGGACAATGGATCTCTACTGACGTCAACTCAGTTCAAGGGTTTCTCTCAACACAACCACTTGGCCATTTGACCACCGACCCCTTTCAAACTGCTTCCAATGAAGAGACTGAGCAGATGGTCCAACTTCAAAATTCAGCCACTTAAGGCCTTGTAAACATCATCAACCAATAATGGCTAGCACAGTTTCCTCGCAATCTATTGGTCCATCCTGTCAACGGGGTCAATCTGGCCGAAATCCAGGACAGATGCAGCCATTGCACTCTGTTAGATCTCCTTCATCCTGTGCATCGTGACCATACTGCATACAGGCCTACCTAGAGCCAGCATCCGAGTTGGGCAGAAGGGGTCATTGTGGGTTACAAGATATATCAGCTACAAACATCAAGAAAAGTTTTACGTCACCACTGTTCCGAGAGCTCCTGAACCTGTACAGAAAATTGGAATAGAGATCACCATAAACATCATTTCCGCCATTTTTATTGCTCATGAAAACTACACATTGCATGTTATACCACCATACAGCGAGACATTCAGAGGTTGTGGTTCACATTGCTGAACACACGGGTACGTTTAATACGCAGTAGCACGTCCTCTTGCATTGATGCATGCCATTATTCGTCGTGGAACGATGTGTACAAGTTCATCAAGGCACTGTTGGTTCATATAGTCCCACTCTTCAACGGCGATTTAGCGCAGATCCCTCAGAGTGGTTGATAGGTCATGTCGTCCATAAACAGACATTTTCCGTCTATCACAGGCATGTTAGTCCGCAGCTCGTGGTCGTGCGGTAGCGTTCTCGTTTCCACGCCCGGGTTCCCGGGTTCGATTCCCGGCGGGGTCAGGGATTTTCTCTGCCTCGTGATGACTGGGTGTTGTGTGCTGTCCTTAGGTTAGTTAGGTTTAAGTAGTTCTAAGTTCTAGGGGACTGATGATCATAGCTGTTAAGTCCCATAGTGCTCAGAGCCATTTGAACCATTTGAACAGGCATGTTCGATAGGTTTCAAGTCTAGTGAACATGCTGGCCACTCTAGTCGAGAGATGTCGTTATCCTGAAGGAAGTTATTCCCAATACGTGCACGATGGGGGCGCGAATTGTTGTCAAAAATGGCTCTGAGCACTATGGGACTTAACATCTGTGGTCATGACTCCCCTAGAACTTAGAACTACTTAAACCTAACTAACCTAAGGACATCACACACATCCATGCCCGAGGCAGGATTCGAACCTGCGACCGTAGCAGTCGCGCGGTTCCAGACTGGGCGCCTAGAACCGCGAGACCACCGCGGCCAGCCGAATTGTTGTCCATGAAGACGAATGCCTCATCAATATGCTGCCGATATGGTTGCACTATCGGTCGGAGGATGGCGTTCACATATCGAATAGCTGTTCCGGCGCCTTCCATGACCACCAGCAGCGTACGTTATCTCCCTAGAATGCCATCCCAAAACAGCAGGGAAGTTCCACCTTTCTGTACTCGCTGGGCAATGTGTCTAAGGCGAACAGTCTGACCGGGTTGCCTCCAAACACGTCTCCGATTATTGTCTGGTTGAGGCATATGCGACATTCGTCGGTGAAGAGAACGTGACGCCAATCCCGAGCAGTCCATTCAGCATGTTGATTGGCCCATCTGTACCGCTCTGCATGGTGTCGTGATTGCAAAGATGGACCTCGCCATGGACGTCGGGAGTGAAGTTGTGCATCATGCAGCATATTACGCACAGTTTGAGTCGTAACACGACATCCTGTGGCTGCACAAAAATCATTATTCAACATGGTGAGGTTACTGTCAGAGTTCCTCCGAGCCATAATCCGTAGGTAGTGGTCATCCACTGCAGTAGTAGCCCTTGGGCGGCCTGAGCGAACATATCATCGAGAGTTCCTATGTCTCTGTATCTCCCCCATGTCCGAACGACATTGATTTGGTTCTCTCCGAGACGCCTGGACGCTTCCATCGTTGAGAGCCCTTTGTGGCACAAAGTAACAATGCGGTCTTGATCGAACCACGGTATTGACCATCTAAGCATGGTTCAACTACAGAAAACACGAGCTGTGTACGTAGTTCCTGGTGAAATGAGTGGAACAGATCGGCTGTCGGATCCCCTCCGTCTAATAGGTGCAGCTCATGAATGGTTATTTACATCTTTGGGCGGGTTAAGTGACATCTCTGAACAGTCAAAGCGACTGTGTCTGTGATACGATATCCACAGTTAACGTGTATCTTGAGGGGTTCTGAGAACTCGAGTGATGGGAAACTTGTTTTGATGTGTGTATTTGGCATTGAGGCTGAGCGCTATCGCCTCATCTGTCACTGCTAACATTTCTGTCTGTGACAGCAGTTGCAGGTGGACCCCTTGCCCTTGCCTCTGCCTCTGCCTGTCACATATACACCTGACACTAGGGTCACATCTGGCTGAGTCTCTCACCTCACACCCTTCCTAACCCTCCCTTGCTGCAGTACAGCCACCGCCCGAGCACTCCTGCTTGCGTATGGGTGGATGAGGGAATAACAGCTTGGGAATATAAAGATGAGGAATCACTCTCTCCGTGCCAACCGTCCCTCACACCATTGACACAGGGACGGTCGCGTGCTGTGGGCGTGGACGCCACTGCCGACCCCTCATACCTCGACCAGGTCTCTTTCTGGAGTAGGGCCCTAGTCAATGGTCTTAAATTATCTCCACACTCCATGCGTGTGCTACTTCTGTACACTCCCACCCCTGCCGCCACTAGCACAGGCCCGGACATTTCAGCCCTACGTGCCTATTTCAGTGGGGTAGGATTTAACATCCCCATCAGCGGACGTTACTGATAGAAGAGCGATGGCACTACATGTACTTAGTCAGGCACACCAGAGCCGCAGTTAACAATGTCAGACTATGGTTAAGTGCATATCATACCCCTGAAAAGCTAACGAGATTTGAACCCAGTGACCTGTACAGTGAACAGATAGCTCCCTATATGTACATATATGATCATGTGAGATGTATGAAGGAAAAGGTCACACAACAGGAGCTACTGAACATCTGAATTTAAACAGTTGTGGCCCAATTAAAAATGAAATACAATCATAGCTTATATAGATATAATGGTAAAGAATGAAAAGAATGGTAAAAAGTAAAAAGATTCATTTACTTGATTCAAGTCATTGAATAGGCAAAACAAATAATTATAAAATGCAAAAGATTAAAATGAACTACAAAGGATAAGTTATAATCTCTTGGCACTGGTGGATAGAAAATGAAATGGTGCAAGGAAATTGCCTATGATTGCCGCATTATTATGAGATAAAGAACAGACCCATAAAAAACATTTAAACACCGGTTCTCATAACTAAGGTCAGACTGAGTTTAAGTAGCTGACTGTGTCGATTAATTTAGAAAAGCAAAGCCATTACTTGAGCAAACGACTTGGCAGTCCCCTCATCATGAGGCAGGCAAATGCTGGTGTGCCTACCATCATTCTAAAATTCAGGTGCAGAGGATGGCTGCAGTGACAGAGTCATAAGTTCAGTCTTGACATCGTTAAGGCGAAGTGGTTATCCCTCTGGATATCTAAAATGAGGTCGTCATTCTCAGAAGATCTAAGGCAAAGCGTGTCTCTGCTCTTTTTCTCAAAATATTGCTGTTTCTGTCAGTACTAGGTTCTCATTAATCAATAGTGGTAGACCTTCCTAGTTCAAACAAATGAAAAATTTATAACTTTAGCAACAATCTTCCCTCTCCTAAAGAATCTTCTGTGATTAACAAGTAGTGCACATTTCTCTCTTAGAGTGGGACGGAAAGCAGAACTTTTCTCCCACTATGAGAGTGGTTTCACATTTCAGCCTATGATAGGGGCTGCAGGTATGCACAGGCGCGTTTTTCTCCCCACTACAAAAGTAATTTCCCTGAACCAATCCTGGACTCCCTTACAGAATTTAAATATCCATTACGTCTGACCTCCTTTGAATCCAACAGATTTTTGTAGTTATGAGTGCGTCATGTTTGTCATCCCCTTGCAGATTTGTATCTCTTTAGAAATCAGTCTTCATGCTGCTCCGGACATTGGAAGGTTACAGCTGGCCAAATACCTTCTTCAGCCCTCTGCTTGCCAATGAACCCATGTGTTCTTCACTTTATCACAGTCAGCCCGCGGACCCAGACTACAGGGAAACATAAGACATCTCCTTCACCGAAATAATAAGCCTCATCCTACTTTGGACATGGACAACCTGGCTTACATTCACACTCCGCTCATGACAACCATGGATGTAGTAGTATCAGGTACAGACACTTCACATCTTGTGCGAAATACTGAATTTGGGTTGTGTTAGCACTCCTAGAAAGTCGAATCCTACTCGAGGGTTCTTCACATAACTCGCTCATTTGAAGTTGCATCACTGACATAACACGTACTCGACGAAAACAAAATCCGTCATTTGTAGATTCTATGAACTGTCATACAAAGCTGGAAATAAGCAGCAACATTGACTGAAGAAAATATGCGATGACATGTAGATAGAAAATCTGGTAGCAGAAATGATTTTGATCGTAGTTACAGTTGTAATTAGTAGCGAGAACATGGAAATGCTTTACTGACTATTTCTGCGATCACGAGAGGCAAAATTGTGCACTTTGCAAAGCTACGTGTTTTGTTTGTAACAAATGGTCACATGACGGCGCCGTCTGTTAAACCATCCACGGCCTGTGCCTCGCCACAGCACCACACTGAACATCGTCATCGCCATACTGTCCCCATACTATAATGCCCCGCTCAAACTGACTGTATAACTAGTCATAAACGACAGGTACTTGGATTTCCAGGTGGATGCTGTAGCTACTCTATCCTTAATAAAATTGATCACACTTTCGAATCGTCGCACCCCCTTTTTAGGCAAATGGAAGCCGGTCGACATCGAAAAGGAATTGGTTTAATGTTGTAAAATCTCTTTTTTGTATTTTTTTTTCACAAGCAGCAACTCACATTTGTTGTTTGGATCCCTTTTTCGCTTTCGGTTTTCAGGTGCAAGATTCAGTTAAAATAATCTTTATTAATGTTCCTTTAGTGACTGGGTCGCTTTATGCAAAGACTTCTCCCATTTATTTCAATCTAATTTGGGACTCGAATGAAACTTCGGAAGACGTAACATTAAATGCTAATTCTTCTATTATTTTTTTCTGGGCTGAGTCGATTCTTTTGTTAGCAAGGAAGTAGTTAAAACGGAACTAAATTGTTTAGTGTTGTATCTAGCTGAAGGGTGATGTCATTGGTGACAATTGAAAAGCATAATTGTCCTATTCGGATTTGTTGCGATTTTAAATCTTCTACCAACGTTCAATGTATTGTGGAGGTTCAGCTTATTCCACACGCAAAAGAGCCAAGTCATAAGGGGAACAGTCCTAGTCTATCATGGATGTAGTCGCATCTACCAATAGACACGATTAGTTGCAGGGTAACAGCGTTTCGTGACAATCGATGCGCCTTTCGGGCTCTAGCAGAGTAATTTATTAGCTAGTTATGTCGCTAGTGGTTCCCTAACATTTCAGAATTGGCAGAAATATACTCAGGACATCACGTTTCTCTAGGTATTTAAATCACATTACATTCGTTTAGCATATCGGGAAACAGCAGTCACCAATTTCAACTGGCTGTTTCATAGATTTAGAGTTTGTGGGTTAAAATTAAATTGTAAGGTAAGGCAGTGGCCGTCAGAAGGATAGAATCGGCATAGGGCCCATGACTGAAAAACTTTCGCGTGAAACCAGACGGATTCTTACAGACATTTCTCTTCACTGAGCACTCCCACGAGCCCTGGGTTGCATGTACATTAACTACGGCCCTATGGGATTACTTGTTGATGGACTCTCCCTACCTTCCTATATGTTGTCTGGGCATCTTCAGCGACATCAGCAGCTATAGTCCGAGTTTTAGATTCAATCTTTGCCATACGGGGAACACCACAAACCATCTTAGCCGACATTAGTCTACCACATCGGGCAAGTCATGCTTCTTACCTGAAAGTATCAACAGGTTTGACGATCACTCCTTTTGAGTCTGGATTAGAGTAGGTTAGTCGGAACTTTAAAGGAACATATGAAGAAAGTGATGGTGACGTCGAGCCCTGAGGAAATCCTGACACATTTCTTGAATTTATGTACACATACTACCATAAACAGCCGTAGTCCAGCCAAGATGCCGCACTAGAAAGTGCACTGTGCCCTTTTTGATCTCTGAGCCCAGTCCTCGCAGCGACGCCCATACTACAGTGAAAACTGTCCAGTCTGGGCTCGCCCAAACAGATATACACAGGGGTGTCCTGACTGGCCATAGGTGGTATCGTTTGTTTCAAGTGGCCATCGAAAAACATCACCTTGCACAACATGGCAACTAGCTCTGGCCGTGATAATGGAATGATGTTATACCTCCCACACATTCTAGCCTGGGCCAAAGCAGCCACCTGAGACTGCCACCACTATTCAGTGATGGCTACAACTCTCAGCCAGGTCCAGCCCAGACTGCCGCCTCTCAGACAGTCCGACGAAGTTTCACGTCATTGCCCTTGCAACGCTCAGGCTCAATCTCCGGCACTAGGGTCGGCACTACAGTGACGATAAACTATGGTGAGTCGGTGGAAGAAAAATTAAACTCTCAGTCTCTGCTACGCCAAAAACTGTCATAGAGCCGTAGGCTCTCCAGCCGAGTCATGTCACCAAACACAGTTTCTCCCCAGACATCAATGCCCCCCTGTGCTGGTTAATGGGGTAAGGGATCAAATATCCCTCTACTCCATAAATATGGAAATAGACTAGGAGAATGGTGGCTAAATTATTTGCGTAGTACCTAATGGTAACAATTTCGAATGAAATTTATCGGGACATGTAATTTCCCAATAGCACAGAAAGGAAGAAAACCAAGACGTTAAAGAGAATTTTCTAGTGTTTATTGATGGCTGAACTCTACATTTTGGAATCCTAAAAAATATGATACACCAAGTCAAGCTGTAATCAAATAACAACAAAAAATGTTCAAATGTGTGTTAAAACTTATGGGACTTAATAGCTAAGGTCATCAGTCCCTAAGCTTACACACTACTTACCCTAAATTATCCTAAGGACAAACACACACACCTATGCCCGAGGGAGGACTCGAGCCTCCGCCGGGATCAGACCACTCGGCTAATCGCGCGCGGCAGATATAAACAGGAACCGTTTTTAAGAACCTCATTAGGAAAAAAAATTAAGAACATTACCAACTTTCAACATTTATTAATTGATAATGGTGAAATGATAATGGCTCTATGAAAGTGAATGTTGTGGTATTGGCCAATGAGAAGGTAAGTCTCGTGAAAACAACATGAACCTCTTTCAGATGCAACCATAGTGTCTTAAGCGATGCATTAGTCCTAAGACAATTAACTCAACGTTTTTTTTTACCAAAATGAATAGTTAACGCATGTAAGCTATTTTCGAATAGTTGAAGAGTAATTGCAACACATAAATCAGAAAAATAAATCTCTACAATAAGGAACACATGTGTTCTCTTTTATGTCATTTGGAGACGAACTGCCACAGCATGAAAGATAGACCTAGTTGGACCGGTCAGTTGATGTGTTTCGTACCTGATGTGCATGGATGAGCAGCTAACTGATTTTCGGATAATGTACGAGGTAGTTACGAGCACAGAGAAACTACTCGCAGGGGTCCAGTGGAGGCTGTAATTATCGTGTGGTGGCGAAACTTGCTAGATATTGTAATACGTTAATGCGGAGCCGATTTACGCTACGAAAAAAGTTAATTTCAATTTTTACTAGTAGGTACAAATCTGGCGCTGTGAGTACAAGAAAGACATACAGAAATCTTTCTATATTTAAACCATTAGGTATGTGTCGTGGGCAGGAAAGGTCAAACAAGTGAGAAAGGCAAAATACTGATTTTATTATTAACCGCCGCGAACAGAGTTTGTTCAGCATGAGCGCCGGAGACGTCGACGAGATGCTGCACAGCGCCAGATTTGCACCTGGTGACTGCAATTGGAACTAATTTTTTCCATCGTAAACTCGTTTCTTGTTAACTCATTAGCATATATAACACGTTTTGCTGCCATACGATAATTAAACACCGCATTGGGCACCCATGAGTAGCTGCACTTTAATTATCGCATTTTGTGCCTGAAAATGAAATCTTGTGGCTTCGAAGTCGACACCTGTTTAACGTGGGGGCTTTAAGTATAGATTTTTGGAAAACGAAACAGAAAGGCAGTAAAAAGTATTAAAAACTGCTCGCCCTCATCGACTTCGCCACGATCAGAGCATTTGCTGTCTTCTTCATTTCAGAAACTGCCGCCTTCGCTGTGACAAGTGATACTACGACCTCCTGTCCACCTGTTCCCATATTTATAGTTGTCATCCTGCTACGACAGCCTTGCTACAATTTTTCTAATAGTTTCATTATTATTTCCTGCAAGTAATAGCGTGTTGCACACCTGAAACAATAAAGCCATTTGCAATAATATTTGAATAAAAGCTGTATGAAAGAACACAAGTCTGAGACAGACATTAATATATAACCCTCCCTTAACATCTCTTCTCTCAGAGTAATGTTGCAGATATAACTCACGTAGAGCCTTATTACAAGAAACTTACTGCACTGTATAGTATTTCTGATGCACAATCTGCTCCACTACTCGTCGCCTCTGTTCTGTTCCTTCGACGACCGTCAAATCGTATTCCCCGGCGACAGCCTGCAAATAACATTACTAAGAGTCAGTAAATACAAACTGTTCACAGCGTCTTAAGAGTTAGGTTTGATTCAAATGATTTAAGTATGCATCAAGGCTTATAGGTAACAAACTGTACGTTTGTTATAAATATTTAAGCATACAACAACTAACATCAGGAGGAAACCTCTCAGGAACCTTCCATCATCTGAGTGTCTAAATTAATCCTGCAGAAACACGTACTCCAAAGTCTAACTTGGTCAAAATATAAAAACAAGTACATTCATTTTGGCATGAAGACCTCGTCTTATTTTAAAAATGGCAACATCAGATTCTCTATTCCCCTTATCCGTGTTGCCGCCCATCCACCGAAGCCTGCCTTTCGTAAAGTGGTAAACGCTGATCACAAGAGCTGCGTCTCCATACATTGCTTGTTCGTACAAATGTGTATCTTCATGCACCGCTATTCCGACACAAGCGTACGACTGACAGACTACACTGAGCCGATCAGCTTTTCCATAACATTCCAAAGGTGCTACAAAGGACATGGAGAGACACCATATCAATGATAGTCTGTGCAAGGTGGTTTGGTTTGCCTTCATCGTAATAACGCCATCCTTAAAAAAGATTCAAAAAATCATTGAAAAGGCCTTACAATTCTCTCCAGTTTGTATGATATGTAGATTGTCAATCTTAATCCGGTGGATTGCTATTTCGAGTCCTTCAAGTAGGTCGAGTTTCTCTCCTTCCTTATCTACATGTAACACCTCTAAGTCTGCTTCTATGCCTATCAGAAGGTGACTAGTCACGCATATATGTTTGTCAATCACCGATCTGCCGTAGTTGACGTCAGTACGATAAATATGAACGATCTTTTACAGACAATCATTGATATGGTGTCCCTCAATGCCATTTTAAATATCTTTGTAATGTTATAGAACAGGTGATCGGCTCAGTGCAGACTGTCAGAGCCATACAACCGCCAGTAGTTGTGTCACTAGAGGCTGCAAATACTGTCCACATACATGTCCCGTAGAACCTCATCTCAAATACGTTCTCGGCTGGCCCTCATAAATACATCCCTCTGTCAACGGATATTGATGTATGATATGATATGATACGCTTTATCATGTCAATCTTAACCTGCCCCACACCATTTAAAACCCGGAATGTATGTGGAGTGGACCACTTCTCAGCAGTATTGTTTATAATGGTGCAATAAGGTTTCAACACTGCGTTTATTTGCTCTGAAGTTATTTCAAACGGTGATTCAAAAACTCTAATAGTTCTGATTCCAAGTCCTGCATGAGTAACTTCAACTTCATCGACTTTGACACTAGAATGTTTGAACTTTAAGTTGTTTCAATATAATCCTACAATCAAGCAACATTTTTCGAAATTATTTAACCTAAGATACATGGTACTTGTACTACTCGATAGATGAATTCCAGTTATATCCTCAGATGCCAACTTAAGTATTTCTTTCACAAACTCTGTAACTAGGCTGTTTATGTGTCTGTACGAGGGTTACTCCAAAAGCAATGCACACTTCTTTTTTTTAAAATCCATCTTTTATTTTTCATGTTTGAAAGTTTTACAGTGTGTAGATACATCCTTTAGGAACAATGTTTTCATTTCTCCACATAATTTTCATCCCTCTCAACTGCCTTACGCCATCTTGGAACCAGCGCCTGTATACCCGCACAGTAAAATTCTGGAAACCTGTTGGAGCCACTGTTTGGCAGCGTGCACAAGGGAGTAATCATCTTCAAACCTTATTCCACGAAGAGAGTCTTTCAGTTTCCCAAAGAGATGGTAGTCACATGGAGCCAGGCCAGGACAGTAAGGCGGGTGTTTCAGTGTTGTCCATCCGAGTTTTGTGATCGCTTCCGTGGTTTTTTGACTGACATGTGGCCGTGCATAGTCGTGCAACAGCAAAACATTCTGCTTTTGCCGATGTGGTCGAACACGACTAAGTCAAGCTTAAAGTTCCTTGAGTGTTGTCATATATGCATCAGAATTTATGGTGGTCCCACTTGGCATGATGTCCACAAGCATGAGTCCTTCGGAATCGAAAAACAGCATAGCCATAACTTTTCCACCAGAAAGTGTGGTTTTGAATTTTTTTTCTTGGGTGAATTTGCATGATGCCATTCCATTGATTGCCTCCTCTTCGTTTCTGGTGAAAAATGATGGAGCCATGTTTCATCACCTGTCACAATTCTTCCAAGAAATTCATCTCCACTAACAGCACAGACGTAAACAAAGCAATTCTTATCACCAGGGACGCCAAGGTCCGATGCCACTAAGCTAGGATGCAAATGCGTCAAGCAGCTCTCCCTTGTTCTCCCAATAATTACTTTGTCTAAGAAAAAGAATTAGCAACGTAAAGAGGGTAGTAAGCTGCAGTTTCTGTCGGAACAAACTACTTGAGCTCAAAACCACGAATTTGCTACTAGTATGGCAACCCTCAAATGAGAATCTATCTCAATGACAAAAAATATCGTTTAAATTTAGCAGGATAATTCTGAAACAAACTAGGACGTAAATCGACTGTCACATAGTTGCCAAACGTAGTCTAAAATGTTGTCAAGTCTCCATTAGACTAGCGACAGTCAGACTAGCCGGCCGGAGTGGCCGAGCGGTTAAAGGCGCTACAGTCTGGAACCGCACGACCGCTACGGTCGCAGGTTCGAATCCTGCCTCGGGCATGGATGTGTGTGATGTCCTTAAGTTAGTTAGGTTTAAGTAGTTCTAAGTTCTAGGGGACTTATGACCACAGCAGTTGAGTCCCATAGTGCTCAGAGCCATTTGAACCATTTGACAGTCAGACTACGTTTACTCCACTGATGTGAAACTTGAGCTGGCTGACTTCGGGAATAGTCGCCCTTCGAAGAAATAGTATCACCTACTGGCAGTAGATTGACTGGGAACAGAAATAACTGGTTTAGGCCAAGAGTTGTATTAACATTGCTGTAACTATGATTTGGCTACAAAGCGTAGTTACAATTATTGTCCAGATGCACTGACTCCATCTCAGACACTATAAGTAAAGAGCAGAGAAAATTATTTCGGCAGTTCTCGTCTTCTGCATCTTTTGTAAGTATTTTTGTTTTCCTGACTTTAATGAACTGAAATAAAGTTCTTTTACTGGAAGCGATTCTCTTTATAAAACCATGTGCTATTAACATTATGCGTAAAAACATTTATTTTAATATTACATACTTAAAAACAGTTTTCCTTATGAATGTTTCATTGACAACATCTCTTATCAAAATAACACAAATGAAAAGGCAATATTACACTGTTTGTGGATTTAGAATGAATTTTCGCTCTGTAGCGGACTGTGGGTTGATATGAAACTTCATCAAACTTCCTCGTAGATTAAGACTGTGTGCCTGATTGAGGCTCGAACTCGGGACTTTTACGTTTCATGAGCAATTGCCCTACCAACTGTGCTACCCAAGCACGACTCAGCACTGCTCCTCACAGCTTTATTTCCGCAAGTACCTCATCACCTACCTTCCAAACTTCACAGTTTCATTCTAGAAACAATATTACAGGCTGTGGCTAAGCCGTATCTCTGCAATATCCTTTCTTCCAAGATTGATAGTCTTGCAAGGTTCGTAGCAGAGCTTCTGTGAAATATATGTTGACTCTTACATAGAAGATTACAGCAAGCAGGCACTTTTTACAATGCTTTTTATTATGTGGATATTTATATAGAAAAAAGTGCATTATACAGTTTTCGCTGCTGCAAGATAAGCAGCTAGCACTGGATCATAATGGCGAGGATTTTTCATTGTAAGTAACTGAAAAATCTTCCCTTTAATAATAATAATAATAATAATTCGTTAACATCACTTAAAATCGCTGTGAGGCGCAATTACAGTTAAAAAGATATTGTCTGACATCTTAATTTGGTTGCAGTGCATCACCACCCTAAGTAAATTTGGTCATATGAGGAAACAAAAGGCGAAATCTAATGTAAAACGTGATCTAGCAGTCTGAAGATGAACCTGTCGGTTCGAAACCGGTAACGGTGATCTTTAAATAAATAAATAATATTTTAAAAAGTGGCTGGTTGCTGTAATCTTATATGAAATAGTCAACCTATATTCTGTACACAGCCACCGGCACAAAATGTCAATATCTGAAGTTTGGAAGGTACGAAATGTGGAAGTAAAGCTGTGAGGAACAGTCGTGAGCTGTGCTTGGGTAGCTCAATTGGTAAATGAATTGCCTACGAAAGGCAAACGTCTCATGTTCGAGTCTCGGTCCGACATGCAGTTTTAATCTGCCAGAAAGTTTTACTGTTTGTGGATATTCGCATTTAGTAATCAAATTTCATAAGCTGCAAATAACATATCATTTCAAATCATAAAATCAGTCTATGCGAGGGCATTTATCGCAAAGACAGAAAAATAGCACTCAAAGGCCACGAAAATAACTAAACAAATGGATCATTACAATGAAAGTTCGAGTCCAGATTCTGATAATATGTAAGGAGAAGCAGTTGTGATAAGAATGTGAAGCACCGAACAAAATATGACGAGAGTAATATATCAAAAATATGCCATTCTTAAGCAATACTATGAATCATTTTATAAACACGAAAGAAACGTAAAGTATTGTCTATTCTTAACGATTACAAATAACTGCTAGTGATGGTTTGTCAATAATAGTGAAATGCGCCTGATGAGTGATCTTGATTATTGTCAGACAGTTTAAAAGGAAGAAGAACCAAACTAATAAGAAGATTATACTATCTGATCGTGGAACGCTATTTCAGTGCAGAATCTCGGAGCTGATGCGTTCTGCTCGTAGTTTATTCTTTGACTGTTTCGCACTAACGACCTCTCTATGCTAACTCAACATTCATATACGAGGAATAATTATTTAAACAGACCACTAGTATTATGTCACTTGTGGTGGGATCTGATTCAGTGAACAAAGCTAATTGTACTTTCATTTCATCTTGAAGACTACTGGAAAAGCTTAATAACGCTTTCAAGATAGTCATTGTGTAGATCCCCTTGTCTCCAGAGAAAACTCAACATCGGCTCTTGCTTCACTAAAAAAACTGAAGGTCACTTAAATAGGGTAAAATCTGAAGTACTAATAGGCAGGGAGACTAGTCACTTCACTTTTTACATCACTGTGGAATAGCTTGAAAAAGTTAAGCAGTGATAAGGCAACTAATTTAGTAACATGAGGTTGATTAAATAAACATTTCGAGATGAAATTTAATTCAATTTTCCGTAAGTTATTTCCGTTCTAAAATCGAGCGTACACTGCTAGCAAACGACGCAGACGTGTAACTGAAGATCTCTTCGAGTCATTCCGAACACTTTGATAACTCGAGGTGGCAGGCGATACTGGCACCATCCTAGTCCCGGTGCTATGCTGTCCCCCAACTAGCATCCTACAATTTGATCGCAAAACTCAGCGAGAAACAGTTTCAGGAAGAGGGTTGAAAACAATAGAAAGGTCCACAAATTACAGGAAATTAAATATGTCAGTTACCACAAAATCAACACCGCTTAATCTTACTGTAACAATCCTAATTACACCACAGCAGTCCTGAGAGATGCAGGAAGTTGTGAATAATTTCGGTTTATATCAGTTTCTCTAGACTTGTGTTTTAGGACCAAAGTAACTGACCGAGCTATGTTTGTGATGCAGAAATACAGCAAGAACTCCATGTCTCATGTGCAAATGTGGAGTTACATCAGCAGTTTCCTGAAACTGAACCATACAAAGACGAGCCGCACTGGATCGCTCTTTAACAATCTGAACTTCGCTAAGTTAAAAAAGGGCAAACATAAACTGAAATTTACTTCGCCTTAGGTACCAACATTCAGCAGCGTCTGAGAAAATGGCAGTGAAAGTTTTTATGCTACTGTGTCAATTCGCACACATGGTTTTTCGCCAAGTGAGTTAGTGGCGTAGAGACTAACAACACAGGTTTGAATTTTAGCGCTCTGGGTTCAGATACAGTTTTATGTTGTTACTTTTTCCAATTTGTTGTCACAGAAGTATACGCAATCAATATTTTTGTGACATCGGGAAATACAGTGGAATTATTTACAAAATAAATAAGCATCTCAAATATTATTGAAATTATATAATACCATCACAAACCATGTACAACCTTATTTAATCAATGGTGACTGAAAATAAAAAAAAGTGTAAATTATGGTATGTCACTTTCTGGTTTGACTTTTTACCTTGATACCACAACAGGACCAGTATATTCCCTGGAGTAATGTCTTTCATAAAATCGTACAAAACATAAAAAGTTGAAGCATCACCAGTAACTAGCGACGGCGCATATGCCACAGTCGACTTCTTTAATGTGATTATCATTAGGAAAAGCAATTTGGCTGAAGTTTTTAATTTCATCGCTTCTTCTTGTTACTTCCGTTGGCTGTGCCAATCGAATAGGGCCCTTTTGTAAAGGTTGAATGTAGTTCTTCACCTGTCAGTAGAAGTATACGTTGCAGAGTTGACAGAACCGTATGCACTTTGGCGGAATCACTTTCAATGGACACATCGATATTCCGATTTCATAGAAAACCAGTCTATCGTATAAGGAGGGATCGCTTTGCACATCCCAGGCTTCAATAACGTAGAAAAATGACCTCATTTTTAGGGTTTCGTAGCTCAGTCGGTTCTCCTTGGATGCATGAAGGGAGCTTTTCAGGCAAGTCTATGAATGTTGGTACATGTGATGATTTTATACTAGCAACTGAGGCACGAGATAGACTCTAGCAATAACAATAATGGGCTTCCTGCAAATTGTTGAAGTTGATCTGAGAAGTGAAATGTGTTTCTCTCACAGCGGATGTGAGTAATTGTGTTTGTTATTAGCTCTGTTTTTCTTTCTCCTCTATTTCTTTAACATAGCAACTATTTAGACTTTCTTTCTAACCCAGGAACGTTCGTTTCTTACAGTATGGAATCAACTAATACTTCCCTAAAAAGACAACTTACTTGTACTATGAATGTAGATGATCTAAACGCTTCAACGATTACTTCCGAATGGATGGACGAATGTGAATCTAATATTGCTTCTGAATACGAAATTAATTCCACATATAGACCTATGTCGGCCATCTCAGAATCTGAAGAAAGTACTGGTGAATCTTGGGACGTAAATAATGTAGGCTTAGCAAGGATAGCCTGGCCTGCTAATACAGCACAGCCTGCAAATTGAAATAATGTAGCAAGTAAACACAGCCTGAAAAAGCACAACCCAGCCGGCAAATGCATATAATGTATTAAGTCCAGCCCATCCCGCAAACTTTGTTATTGTACGTGATGGAACTCACCACCACCTCCTTCCACTAGAGTTCGTACTCATAATATAACGAAAGTTTGTCCAGGTCCTGTTATGGGAACAAATATACAAATTCCGAAACATGTTTGGAGTTACTTCGTCACAGATAATATTGTGGATGAATCAGTTCATTGCACAAATCTGGAAGGACGGAGCTCTGCAGCTATAAAAGGTCAAACAGGCCGTGATTCACAAACGAAGAAATCCATGCGTTGATTGTAATTCTTCTATTAGCTGGCAGTTACAGAGGCTGGGATGTTCCTATAACGGAATTATTTCACGACTCCACTGGTAACACTGCTTATATGGCAACTTTGTCTATAAAAAATTTTGAAGAAATATGGAGAGCCGTAAGGTTGACGATAGGCATATCCGATAAGCCAGGAGCTTAGATGATAATATGGCAGCTTTCCGAAATGTGTGGGAACTATTCGCAAACGACTGCTGACAGAGATTTCATCCAGGATAAAAGTGTACAATGGATGAGCAGCTAGTGTTTTTCAGAAGGCGTTGCAGATTTCTACAATTTATTCCGAGCAAGTCAGGACAATATAGAATAAAGGTATTCTGGCTCTGTGAGTCTTTGATTACGCTATAGATGGACTAGTGTGCTCAGGAAAAAATCCATATTACACTCGTCAAGCTAATGGTTCCTTGCATGTGGTAAAGACCCTGACGGAGACGTTTAGAGGAAGTTCAATTAATGTCACGATTGATAACTTCTTTACCTATGTGTCCCCGTTCATGATTTATTGAAGGGTAGAATTACAACAGTCCATAATCGTCTCCATTATAAATCACAAATTCCAACTGAAATTAAATCGTGCAAAACACGAGAGTTCTGTCTGCAACATTTGGATTAAGGAATGATTCGACTATTGTGAGTTACGTATCAAAGAAGAATAAATGGAAGTTCCATGCATCACAACGCCATAGTTGATGAGACTCACAGAAAAAAGAAATGATTTTATTTTACAACAAACCGACATCAGATGTGGAGATACTCCGATCAAAAGGAAATGGCCTTTTGTTGTATGGGCCAATGTAATGGATGTTTCTGCTAAAAGTGCCACATATTTATTCACAAATCAACATCCAAATACCACAATGAAGAATATCGTAAAACGAGGACTTTCTTGACAGACTTAGCCGTAGAACTTCTTCTTATTGGCTAGATGTCGCGCGAAAAGGGGCCAGGAAACTGACAAAAGGAAAGCCCCCACAAGAAGATGGTTTTTGTATCCACGTGAATAGGAAACGAAAATTCTTCAGTGTTGTTCAAAACGTTTTAGCAATGTATGAAATGAACTCCGTGTGCTGGTTTGTGAAAACTGTTTCCAGTAAGGTGCAGCAATTTGTGACAGGAAATCTAATATTTATTTCTATAAAACGCTATGTGAATTATTTTTTGTGCCTGTGTAATGTGCGATTCCTAGTTTGTATAAATGATAATGTAAGTTATTGTTGTTGTTGTTGTGGTCTTCAGTCCTGAGACTGGTTTTATGCAGCTCTCCATGCTACCATTTCCTGTGCAAGTTTCTTCATCTCCCAGTACCTACTGCAACCTACATCCTTCTGAATCTGCTTAGCGTATTCATCTCTTGGTCTCCCTCTACGATTCTTACCCTCCACGCTGCTCTCCAATGCTAAATTTGTGATCCCTTGATGCCTCAAAACATGTCCTACCAACCGGTCCCTTCTTCTTGTCAAGTTGTGCCACAAACCCGTCTTCACCCCAATTCTATTCAATAACTCCTCAATAGTTATGTGATCTACCCATCTAATCTTCAGCATTCTTCTGTAGCACCAAATTTAAAAAGCTTCTATTCTCTTCCTGTCCAAACTATTTATCGTCCATGTTTCACTTCCATACATGGCTACACTCCATACGAATACTTTCAGAAACGACTTCCTGACACTTAAATCATTACTCGATGTTAACAAATTTCTCTTCTTCAGAAACGCTTTCCTTGCCATTGACAGTATATATTTTATATCTTCTCTACTTCGACCATCATCAGTTATTTTGATCCCCAAAAAGCAAAACTCCTTTACTACTTTAAGTGTCTCATTTCCTAATCTAATTCCCTCAGCATCACCCGACTTAATTCGACTACATTCCATTATCGTCGTTTTGATTTTGTTGATGTTCATCTTATACCCTCCTTTAAAGACACTGTCCATTCCGTTCAACTGCTCTTCCATGTCCTTTGCTGTCTGTGACAGAATTACAATGTCATCGGCGAACCTCAAAGTTTTTATTTCTTCTCCATGAATTTTAATACCTACTAGGAATTTTTCTTTTGTTTCCTTTACTGCTTGCTCAATATACAGATTGAATAACATTGGGGAAAGGCTACAACCCTGTCTCACTCCCTTCCCAACCACTGCTTATTTTTCATGTCCCTCGACTTTTATAACTGTCATCTGCTTTCTGTACAAATTGTAAATAGCCTTTCACTCCCTGTACTTTACCCTTGCCACCTTTAGAATTTGAAAGAGAGTATTCCAGTCAACATTGTCAATAGCTTTCTCTAAGTCTACAAATGCTAGAAATGTAGGATTGCCTTTCCTTAATCTTTCTTCTAAGATAAGTCGTAAGGTCAGTATTGCCTCACGTGTTCCAATATTTCTACGGAATCCAAACTGATCTTCCCTGAGGTCGGCTTCTACAAGTTTTTCCATTCGTCTGTAAATAATTCGCGGTAGTATTTTGCACCTATGTCTTATGAAACTGATAGTTCGCTAATTTTCACATCTGTCAACACCTGCTTTCATTGGGATTGGAATTATTATATTCTTCTTGAAGTCTGAGGGTATTTCGCCTGTCTGATACATGTTTCTCACCAGATAGTAGAGTTTTGTCAGGACTGGCTCTCCCATGGCCGTCAGTAGTTCTAATGGAATGTTGTCTACTCCCGGGGCCTTGTTTCTACTTAGGTCTTTCAGTGCTCTGTCAAACTCTTCACGCAGTATCGTATCTCCCATTTCATCTTCATCTACATCCTCTTCCATTTCCATAATATTGTCCTCAAGTATCTTAGCCCTTGTATAGACCCTCTGTATACTCCTTTCACCTTTCTGCTTTCCCTTCTTTTCTTAGAACTGGGTTTCCATCTGAGCCCTTGATATTCATACAAGTGGTTCCCTTTTCTCCAAAGGTCTCTTTAAATTTCCTGTAGGCAGTATATATCTTACCCCTAGTGAGATAAGACTCTACGTTCTTATATTTGTCCTCTAGCCATCCTTGCATAGACATTTTGCACTTCCTGCCGATCTCATTTTTGAGACGTTTGTATTCCTTTTTGCCTGGTTCACTTATTGCATTTTTGTATATTCTCCTTTCAACAATGAAATTCTATATTTCTTCTGTTACCCAAGGATTTCTACTAGCCCTCGTCTTTTTACCTACTTGATCCTCTGCTGCCTTCACTACTTCATCCCCCAGACCTACCCATTCTTCTTTTACTGTACTTCTTTCCACCATTCCTGTCAATTGTTCGCTTATGCTCTCCCTGAAATTCTGTACAACCTCTGGTTTAGTAAGTTTATCCAGGTCCCATCTCCTTAAATTCCCACCTTTTTGCAGTTTCTTCAGTTTTAATCTACAGTTCATAACCAATAGATTGTGGTCAGAGTCCACATCTCCCCCTGGAAATGTCTTACATTTTAAAACCTGGTTCCTAAATCTCTCTCTTACCATTATATAACCTATCTGAAACCTTCTAGTATCTCCAGGGTTCTTCCATGTATACAGCCTTCTTTTATGATTCTTGAACCAAGTGTTAGCTATGGTTAAGTTATGCTCCGTGCAAAATTCTACCAGACGGCTTCCTCTTTCATTTCTTACCACCAATCCATATTCACCCACTATGTTACCTTCTCTCCCTTTTCCTACTCTCGAATTCCAGTCACACATGACTATTAAATTTTCGTCCCCCTTAACTACCTGAATAATTTCTTTTATCTCATCATACATTTCAGCAATTTCTTCATCACCTGCAGAGCTAGTTGGCATATAAACTTGTACTACTGTAGTAGGCGTGGGCTTCGTGTCTATCTTGGCCACAATAATACGTTCACTATGCTTTTTGTAGAAGCTCACCGCACTCCTATTTTTTTATTCATTATTAACTTACTCCTGCATTAGCCCTATTTGATTTTGTATTTATAACCCTGTATTCACCTGACCAAAAATCTTGTTCCTCCTGCCACCGAACTTCACTAATTCCCTCTATTCATTTCCCTTTTTAAATTTTCTACCTGCTCGATTAAGGGATCTGAAATTCCACGCTCCGATCCGTAGAACGCCAGTTTTTTTTCTCCCGATAACCACGTCCTCTTGAATATTCCCCTCCCGGAGATCCGAATGGGGGACTATTTTACCTCCGGAAAATTTATCCAAGAGGACGCTATCATGATTTAACCATACAGTAAAGCTGTATGCCCTCGGGAAAAATTACGGCTGTAGTTTCCCATTGCTTTCAGCCGGTCGCAGCTCTGATACCCAGATCAACTAACACAGCGTGGCTTCCACATCGTGCCATGCTGTGGGTCCCACGAGGTAGTCACTCGTGCTGGTCACATTTTTGTTCACCTCCGTGCCAGTGTCTATATGGTCTCGGACTGTTTCCTTCCCCTTGGATTGACTGCTCACGAAATGTTTGACGTGGTAAGAGAAAAACTACAGAATAGTTATCTGACAGTGGTGCATTTAATGCCAAGTAACTGTCCAATTCAGTATAGAGTCGGGGTAAGTTATTTGACAGTGATTCATTTAGTTCCAAATAAGTATCCAACTCAGAATAGAGTCACGAAATGTGTTTTTCATAAAATCTGAGGATACTGCAGCATGTAGCCAATCATTTTTTTAACATCCTCAATTTTCGTTTATTCATTATTTTGAGAGTACAGTCGTTTTATGAAGCTGAATGAGCGGTACTACAAGATCAATAAACTTGTTGACAGTGAAATATACATTATGTGGTGAATTATTGAAATTCGATGTAGTTTGAAGCGGAAATGGTGAGTCCCAGTGATGTAAAGACGTAAGGACTCTTCTTATAACAATCTTACCATTTATTACCAGAATCCAAAAGGTGTCGGTATGCACATTTTGTCATTTGAAACTTAGAGTATCATTTTATGTTTCCTAAGGAAAATGCCCCCCCCCCCCCCCCCCCCCCCATGAACAATGAACGTTGCCGTTGGTGGAGAGGTTTGCGTGCCTCAACGATACAGATGCACCGTAGGTGCAACCACAACGGAGGGTTATCTGTCGAGAGGCCAGACAAACGTGTGGATCCTGAAGAGGGGCAGCAGCCTTTTCAGTAGTTGCAGGGGCAACAGTCTGGATGATTGACGATCGGTCCTGTAACACTAACCAAACTGGCCTTGCTGTTTTGGTACTGCGAATGGCTGAAAGCAAGGGGAAACAACAGCCGTAATTTTTCCCGAGAGCATACAGCTTCACTAAATCATTAAGTGATGATGGCGTCCTCTTGGGTAAAATATTCCGGAGGTAAAATAGTCCCCCATTCGGATCTCCGGGCGGGGACTACTCAAGAGGACATCGTTATCAGGAGAAAGAAAACTGGCGTTCTACGTATCGGAGCGTGGAATTTCAGATCCCTCAATCGGGCACGTAGGTTAGAAAATTTCAAAAGGGAAATGGTTATATTAAAGTTAGATATAGTGGTAATTAGTGAAGCTCGGTGGCAGGAGGAACAAGACTTTAGGTCAGTTGTATACAGGGTTATAAATACAAAATCAAATAGGGGTAATGCAGGAGTAGGTTTAATAATGAATAAAAGAATAGGAGTGCGGGTTTGATACTACAAACAGCATAGTGAACACATTGTTGCGGCCAAGATAGACACGAAGCCCACGCCTACTACAGTAGTACAAGTTTATATGCCAACTAGCCCTGCAGATGATGAAGAAATTGCTGAAATGTATGATGAGATAAGAGAAATTATTCAGGTAGTGAAGGGAGATGAAAATTTAATACTCATGGGTGTCTGGAATTCGACAGTAGGAAAAGGAAGAGAAGGAAACGTAGTAGGTGAATATGGATTGGGGCTAAGAAATGAAAGAGGAAGCCGTCTGGTAGAATTTTGTACAGAGCATAACTTAATCATAGCTAACACTTGGTTCAAGAATCATGAAAGAAGGTTGTATACATGGAAGAACCCTGGAGATACTAAAAGGTTTCAGATAGGTTATATAATGGTAAGATAGAGATTTAGGAATCAGGTTTTAAATTGTAAGCCATTTCCAGGGGGAGATGTGGACTCTGACCACAATCTGTTGGTTATGAACTGTAGATTAAAACTGAAGAAACTGCAAACAGGTGGGAATTTAAGGAGATGGGACCTGGATAGACTGACTAAACCAGAGGTGGTACAGAGTGTCAGGCAGAGCATAAGGGAAGAACTGACAGGAATGGGAGAAAGAAGTACAGTAGAAGAAGAATGGGTAACTTTGAGGAATGAAATAGTGAAGGCAGCAGAGGATCAAGTAGGTAAAAAAAGACTAGGGCTAGTAGAAATCCTTCAGTAACAGAAGAGATATAGAATTTCACTGATGAAAGGAGAAAATACAAAAATGCAGCAACTGAAACAGGCAAGAAGGAATACAAACGTCTCAAAAATGAGGTCGACAGGAAGTGCAAAATGTCTAAGCAGGGATGGCTAGAGAGCAAATGTAAGGATGTAGATGCTTATCTCATGAGGGGTAAGATAGATACTGCCGACAGGAAAATGAAAGAGACCTTTGGAGAAAAGAGAACCACTTGCATGAATATCAAGAGCTCAGATGGAAACCCAGTTCTAAGCAAAGAAGGGAAAGCAGAAAGGTGGAAGGAGTATATAGAGGATCTATACAGGGGCGATGTTCTTGAGGACAATATTATGGAAATTGCAGAGGAGATAAACGAAGATGAAATGGGAGGTATGACACTGCGTGAAGAGTTTGACAGAGCACTGAAAGACCTAAGACGAAACAAGGCCCCGGGAGTAGACAACATTCCATCAGAACTACTGACAGCCTTGGGAGAGCTAGTCCTGACAAAACTCTACCATCTGGCGAGCAAGATGTCTGATACAGGCGAAATTCCCTCAGACTTCAAGAAAAATATATTAATCCAATCCCAAAGAAAGCAGGTGTTGACAGATGTGAAAATTAGCGAACTATCAGTTTAATAAGTCACAGCTGCAAATTACTACCGCGAATTATTTGCAGACGAATGGAAAAACTGGTAGAAACCGACCTCGGTGAAGATCAGTTTGGATTCCGTAGAAATATTGGAACACGTGAGGCAATACTGACCCTACGACTTATCTTAGAAGGAAGATTGAGGAAAGGCAAACCTACGTTTCTAGCATTTGTAGACTTAGAGAAAGCTTTATCTCATGAGGGGTAAGATAGATACTGCCTACAGGAAAATTAAAGAGACCTTTGGAGAAAAGAGAACCACTTGCATGAATATGAAATTCTGAAGGTGACAGGGGAAAATACAGGGTGCGAAAGGCTATTTACAATTTGTACAGAAAGCAGATGGCAATTATAAGAGTCGAGGGACATGAAAGGGAAGCATTGGTTGGGAAGGGAGTGAGACAGGGTTGTAGCCCCTCCCCGATGCTATTCAATCCGTATATTGAGCAAGCAGTAAAGGAAACGAAACAAAAGTTCGGAGTAGGTATTAAAATCCATGGAGAAGAAATAAAAACTTTGAGGTTCGCCGACGACATTGTAATTCTGTCAGAGTCAGCAAAGGTCTTGGAAGAGAAGTTGAACGGAATGGTCAGTGTCTTGAAAGGAGGGTACAAGATGAACATCAACAAAAGCAAAACGAGGATAATGGAATGTAGTCGAATTAAGTCGGGCGATGCTGAGGGAATTAGACTGGGAAATGAGACACTTAAAGTAGTAAAGGAGTTTTGCTATTTGGGGAGCAAAATAACTGATGATGGTCGAAGTAGAGAAGATATAAAGTGTAGACTGTCAATGGCAAGGAAAGCATTTCTGAAGAAGAGAAATTTGTTTACATCGAGTATTGGTTTAAGTGTAAGGAAGTCGTTTCTGAAAGTATTTGTATGGAGTGTAGCCATGTATGAAAGTGAAACATGGACGATAAATAGTTTGGACAGGAAGAGAATAGAAGCTTTCGAAATGTGGTGCTACGGAAGAATGCTGAAGATTAGAATGGTAGATCACATAAGTAATGAGGAAGTATTGAAAAGAATTGGGTAGAAGAGGAGTTGAAGGCACAACTTGACAAGAGGAAGGGACTGGTTGGTAGGACATGTTTTGAGGCATCAAGGGATCACAAATTTAGCATTGGAGGGCAGCGTGGAGGGTAAAAATCGTAGAGGAAGACCAAGAGATGAATACATTAAGCAGATTCAGAAGGATGTAGGCTGCAGTAGGTACTGGGAGATGAAGAGGCTTGCACAGGATAGAGTAGCATAGAGAGCTGCATCAAACCAGTCTCAGGACTGAAGACCACAACAACAACAACAAGGAAAATGCAACGAACCAGTCCCAACTATGTTCTACCCCTGATGTAGAAATGGGAAGGTGAAATAATCTGTCACTGAGCCCTGTCATAGTTTCATTAACGTAGTAGGTAAGCAATGGGACCAGCCGTGTTTGTACCATTCACCGTACTTTCTATAAATCCTAAACCTAAACGAAAAATCAGTGAGGAATTTACCAGGGCAGTTTTGTTCTGACTTAACTATCTCCGCAGCTCGTGGTCGTGCGGTAGCGTTCTCGTTTCCCACGCCCGGTTTCCCGGGTTCGATTCCCGGCGGGGTCACGGATTTTCTCTGCCTCGTGTTGACTGGGTGTTGTGTGATGTCCTTAGGTTAGTTAGGTTTAAGTAGTTCTAAGTTCTAGGGGACTGATGACCATAGATGTTAAGTCCCATAGTGCTCAGAGCCATTTTTGAACCTAACTATCGCCAAAGAAATTTTTATTACTCTTTTTTCTTTACTCCCTCTTATTTTACAACGTAAAGGCATTGAGTTACGAATTATTAAATAGCTTAAACTATTATTTTCCTTTCATATGTAACTACATGCGTACGAATAGCCAACAGACGCATTATTAGTCGAAGGAATCGCCCTCTATGGACATGTGATGGGATATCACAGGTGAGAATAATAACTGACAGCAGAGAGCAGCAGCGGTACAAGAGACAATCTTATAAATGGAATTTTCTATGTTACGTGGAACAACGATGGATTCGTAAAGAAAATATTGTTTAGTTCTAAGACAGAATTGAACCTTCAGAAAAAATATTAAAAAATTAAAATAATCTTAGAATGGGAACAGAGAACTAAAGGGTAACGTGTTGTCAGAATACAAAAATTGTGTTGTACGTTTATTTATCTTCTGACATTTAAAAATTAAATACGGCTAACATATTGTTACCTATAAATGTTAAATGATGTGCGTCCAGTATGGTTTTAATACCAGTACATCCAGTAACAAATGTACCCAGTACCTGATATTTTATGCTAGTTACTAAATCTGGAAAGTTTGATACGAATTTATCTATGTACCTTGCGTATGATGGATTATAATAAGTGCGGTCTCATAACAGTTCCAGGAAACACACCGTTTGCTTTATGAATTATTGGTGGGCTAGAAAAAGCTGTGATGACACACATGTGGAGAACAATGCATACTGACTTTTGCGAATGGGCGTTCGATTTTGCATGCGGAGATGTTTTTAGCAATTCCTTTCTCTTTCTGAAGTTAGCGTGAAGGTACCATCCCTTGTTACTAGTAACGCAATTGGAAAGAAACACTCGATACTGTTCACAAGCCAAGCGAAAGTGTTTATGCAAAAATGTAGAGATGGCCTCTCAATGATTTTTATTGTTATTCATTAGAGCATTGAGCAGTGGCGACTCACATATAGGCGCTGTGAAGCTAACTATAGCACCTGCTATTTCCACTTGACATTGTTGATGACATGTATGGTGCTACATAAAGACAAGTCGTCGGTTATAGTTGGTACCAAAATTTCAAAAAGTTCTCGAATGATTTGCGACAGATTTTTACACATTACTTTTGAACATTCAGATTGGTATAGGCTACATATTTTTATAAAAACATATATATTGTATGCTATATGAAGAAAAGCTAGCAAAATTCTCGAAATTTTTTGACCGATTTACTTCAAAATCTGTACGTGATACTCTAATAAAGGCTCAGACAGACGCAGAATAACGAATATATTTGGCGTATAAAAATGTACTACTATACGAAGACAGGTCCTTGATTAACGTTATTACAAAAACTTCGAGAAGTTCTTGACAGATGTACCACAGATTTTTGTAAGATACTCTAATAAACGTTCAGGTAGATAGAGACTAAAAATTTAGTAGCTGTATATGTTATATAAATCTGCTGTACTATATAAAACAAGGCATTGATTAACGTTGTCACCATAACTCTCAAGAAGTTGTAGACCAATTTACTCCAAATTGTTACATGATATTGTAATAAACATTTAGATACGCAAAGGCTATAATTTTTAACAAACATAATACGTGTATATCATACAACACGGAAACATACCACTACATAAACTGATGTTGCCGATAATCTCGAAAAGTCCTCAACCGATATACTTCATATTCTTACGCGATATTCTTAGAAACTATCGGATAAACGTGGGCTACATACCTTTTAATATATCTCTTGTGAAAGTCTATACATAATAGATAAAGATGGGAGACATGTTTAGGTAAAGTCTTGAAAAGTTATCAACTGATTTAGTTCAAATTTTTGCATGACGTCGTAATAGGCGTTCAGACTATATATATAGGGAGATCACGAAAAGTGTTTGGCCGATTTACTTCAAATATTTACCCACAGGTCTAATGAACATTATGATCTACTAAAGCTCTCAAACATCAAATTCTGGAAAAGGTCCCGGGAGTAGTAGCCACTGATAGGCTGGGGAGAGCCATCCACCTCAAAACCCTTGCCCAAGATGTATGAGAAAGGCGAAGTACCCTCAGACAATAAGAAGAGTGTAGTAATCCCAAAGAAAGCAGGTGCTGTAAGGTGTGAATACTACTGAACTTTCAATTTAATATGTCACGCTTGCAAAGTACTAACAATTGTTCTTCATAGAAGAATTGAAAAACTGGTAGAGGCTGACCTTGGTGAAGAGCAGTTTAGATTCCGAGAAATGTAGGTACACGCGAGGCAGTAATGACCCTACGATACATGCAGCCGGCGAACGGTCTACCCGACGGGAGGCCCCAGTCACACGACATCTAGAAGATAGGTCAAAGAAAGACAAATATACGTTTACAGTGTTTGTACACTTAGAGAAAGCTTTTGACAATGTTGACTGGAAAACTGCCTTTGAAATTTTGAGGGTAGCAGGGGTAAATATAGGGAGAGAAAGGCTATCTACTACTTTTACAGACACCAGGTGGCAGATACAAGAGTCGAGGAACGCGAAACATAAACAGTGGTTGAGAAGCGAATGAGCCAGGCTGTATCAATCCCTGATGTTATTCAATCTGTGCATTTAACAAGCACAAAAGGAAACTAGAGAATGATTTGGAGTAGGAATGAAAATTCAGGGAGAGGAAATAAAAACTTTTAGATTAGCTTTTGACATTGTAATTCGGCCAGAAACGTCAAAGGACTTAGAAGGGCAGCGAAGCTGATATGTCTGGTTTGTGCAGCGCTCAACGACGCGATTATCAGCGCCCTTCCAAATTGCCTGTCTCTTCACAATCCCGAGTCGCCATTTTGCCGAATGATCCTAAAATGATGAAGGCAGCACAAACACCCAGGACTCTGTGATCCATAGGAAGGAACGCGAATCACTACACCACGAGCTGCGGACAAGCGTAATGGACGGAATTAACACTGTCTTGAAAGGAGGATATAAGCTGAACATCAACAAATGCATTTCTTATAAAGCTATGAGGTTACTTGAGGTCCTCTGATGGACGCTCTCCAGTCGATACAAAGAGAGCGAAACCGGATCGTACAAAGCAGAAACACTTCCATCGTCAAACATTTTAAGAGTAATCCGCACAGTACTACTTGTCTGAAAATCATGCGATGAAGTACTGACGCATCAGGGTCTTGGCACAGAATTCCAAATACTAGGACAGTGTCATTACAGAGGCCATAGAAATTTATGCTAGGGACGACCTCATAAACCGAAATTGCGGCTATAATCTTAGCAAAGCTTGGAACCAGCACTGAAATTAATTAAGAAGACTCTCAGCAAATAAAGCGATATGGCGAGCAGGGTGGACGCAGCACCTACGTTTTCTGTACCACAGACGCCGACGCTAGCGTCTCCCCGACCGGCGGCCGGGGTGGCCGAGCGGTTCTAGGCGCTACAGTCTGGAACCGAGCGACCGCTACGGTCGCAGGTTCGAATCCTGCCTCGGGCATGGATGCGTGTGATGTCCTTAGGTTAGTTAGGTTTAAGTAGTTGTAATTTGTAGGGGACTGATGACCTCAGAAGTTAAGTCCCATAGTGCTCACAGCTATTTGAACCATTTCTCCCCGACCGCCGACGCGCGTCCGCTGGCGCAGACCGTGATGGTAACGGCTCGCGAAGGGAAGGAACGTAAGTCGACCTAGCGCGCTCAGTAGCTCATTTAGTCAGCGCACACGACGATGACGACATGTCTGACTGCCGAAGTATTGTGCCAGTTGGACACAATGATCCAGCAGTAAACCCGTGGGCTCTTAGAGTTCATGAAAATTTTCAACCTTTCAAAAAAATAGCCTCATTGAAATTCAGCGAACATTAAATGCAGATAAAACCATTGCAGAAACCACAATAACTTGGAATGTTGATAATTCGAAGGACTTATTAGAGCTTATTCGTAAGATTATACTTCGTTTGAAACAATTAACAACTGAATGCAGTCTCGAAAAATTAGTGTGTTTAAAGTTAGTGAAAATGGAACATTGCTCAGTACTACTATTTTAGAATCAGGAAACCCCAAATTCCTGTGATGATCATTGAAAGACACTCATGGTTGAAGCTAAGGAAGTGAGGGACGTTACATGAATTGATATAACGGACAGATGCTCTTCCACTAAACACTCAGTAGCTGCTAAATTGTTCAACAACAAATGCTTCGCTAGTTTTGAGAATAAACATCCTATACATGAGAGAGTACTGACCACTGAAACATGTACCACAATTGACGAAGAAGGTCTTGAAACTGGACTAAAAGTATATTTTTGATCTGATATTAACGATTACTGCAAATTAACTGAGCCACTGAAGTTAATCTTGAAGAAAAAAAGTCTAGACAATTTTCCTAGTGAAATTAGGGAATTTATAAAAAGGTTGTTGATAGTTCGCATAACTAAGCTACTTTTAAATACTGAAAAAAATTTTTTTTTGAAAAAAGGCTGTGAATTCCGAAAGACTAAATTCGTTTGCAGGGCTTCCTCCGGAGAACAATTTCCGCACGTGTCGTCCAGACATCAAGAAAAAAATTACTGATCTTTTTGCGTAAATTGAAACAAGAAGAATCGATTTCCCTTATAAATGAATAGATTCAGCTTGAACTGTAACAGTCTATCTTAAAGTAACAGGTATTTCAGTTAGTTTTTTTTAAGGATTTTATCAAGTTTATGAAGAATTCCTCATTTATGCGCATTTGTTTCATTTGACACAATTAAAAAAAAAACACTAGAAATTGTCTGGAGTAGCACCGCCACTAGTTTCAACTACGAGTCGCCAGTGGCACCTAGTACCGATGCATCAGAATTTGGTATCTGCCCATTCAATGAGGATGTCACACGGAGGTTAATAGGTCACTATTCAAAGACGTTTCACCGTTATCGACTACAGCGATGTTGACCTTCAAAGACCACAGGTCTTCCAAAATGCGAGACTCATCCATATCCAAACTACTGATCGGGTAATGAGAAAAACCTTTTTCTGAAAAAAATTCTCTGATGGCATTATGCTCACACTTTTCACAAATGTTTCGCCGCTGCCTTGATTCTCCTGTTAAACCCAATGTGGACAATGTGTCGCAAATGTTGAACCTCTCTCACGTCACACTCCGTTTATAAAGCCCACTACACTCATTATCTTCAAACAAGCAAAAATCAGTTTGTAATTCCAAAAATAATATAGCACTTAATAATGTACTTTCGGCCTTTAGTTGTCGTTTCTGTTTGCTGAGTGATATTTCGACCACTGACCCAGTCGCCTTCTTTACGTGATGCGAGTTGTGTTGTTATGCGTAGCTGCTGCCAGGACTCCAGCACGACCAACTGGAGTCCAGGGAGAGAGTGCACATAGTAACAAAGCTCGCAGCATGTGAAGAAGATGACAGAGTCGGTCGCCGAAATATCGTGCAGAAGAAAGGAAGCAGCAAATCGTCTGAACAACCGAAGTACACCATTAACAAAAGGCAATGAGGAAACCATAGAGCCTATCTCCTTCCGAACAGGCCTTGGGAGGCCCAACGGCACCGACCGGCCGCCGTGTCATCCTTAGCCCACAGGCGTCACTGGATGCGGATACGGAGGGGTATGTGGTCAGCACACCGCTCCTGGCCGTATGTCAGTTTATGAGACCGGAGTCTCTACTTGTCAGTCAAGTAGCTCCTCAGTTTGCCTCAAAAGGTCTGCGTGCACCCCGCTTGCCAACAGGGCTCAGCAGACCGGATGGTCACCAATCAAAGTGCTAGCCCAGCGCGACAGCGCTTAACTTCGGCGAGATCAGTATACAGCGTTTTAAATCAAAAATAAATTATTGAACAATACGCTCGTACCAAAATGTGCTCCAACAGGCCGAACAAAATCGAAACAAAGTAATTCACTAACCTAATATTTTCCGGTAAATTTTAATCGTGAAGGAACATTACATTTTAAATACTCCGTAGTAGGTATTGTGCATGAGAAATGGTAACAATGCCTTAATTCCAATTACTCTTCTTTCAGTTTATCGTATATACCGGGTGATCAAAAATCAGTATAAATTTCAAAACTGAATAAATCACGGAGTAATGTAGATAGAGAGGTACAAATAGACACACATGCTTGGAATGACATGGGGTTTTATGAGAACCAAAAAAATACCAAAGTTCTAAAAATGTTCGACAGTTGGCGCTTCAGCTGATCAGAATAGCAATAAGTAGCATAACAAAGTAAGACAAACCAAAGATGATGTTCTTTACAGGAAATGCTCAATATGTGCACCATCATTCCTCAACAATAGCTGTAGTCGAGGAATAATGTTGTGAACAGCACTGTAAAGCATGTCCGGAGTTATGGTGAGGCACTGGCATCGGATGTTGTCTTTCAGCATTCCTAGAGATGTCGGTCGATCGCGATACACTTGCGACTTCAGGTAACCCCAAAGCCAATAATCGCATGGACTGAGGGCTGGGGACCTGGGAGGCCAAGCATGACGAAAGTGGCGGCTGAGCACACGATCATCACCAAACGACGCGCGCAAGAGATCTTTCACGCGTCTAGCAATATGGGGTGGAGCGCCATCCTGCATAAACATCGTACGTTCCAGCAGGTGTTTATCAGTCAGGCTGGGGATGATGCGATTCTGTAACATACCGACGTACCTCTCACCCATCACGGTAGCAGTTACAAAGCCAGAATCACGCATTTCCTCGAAGACAAAAGGCCCGATAACGGTAGATGTGGTAAACCCAACCCATACCGTGACTTTCTCGTCGTGCAATGGAGTTTCCACGACAGTTCTAGGATTTTCGGTAGCCCAAATTCTGCAGTTGTGGGCGTTGACAGACCCTCGGAGCGTGAAATGAGCTTCGTCGGTCCACAACACGTTACTCAACCAATCGTTATCTTCCGCCATCTTCTGAAACGCCCACACCGCAAATGCCCTCCGCTTCACTAAATCGCCAGGTAACAGTTCATGATGCCGATGGATTTTGTACGGATAGCATCGGAGGGTACGCCTAAGTGCCAACCAACCAGTATTGTATGGAATGCCGGTGCGACGTGCGACTGGACGAGCGCTGACTTCCCCGCGCATAGACGAATCCGCTACAGTCTCCATTTCTTCCTGAACTGTCTCAGCAGCATTACGCCTTGTGCTCGGTCGGCCAATACGGGGTCTGTCGCCTAAACAATCCGTGGCTTCGAACTTCGAAATCATTCTCGCCACAGCTGCGTCTGTCAACGGACCTTTACCCGTTCGAATCCCCTTCCTAGGGGATAGGATCGTAACGCTGAACTAGCACATTCCCCATTCTGGTAATACAGCTTCACTAAAAGCGGCTTTTCAGGTAACGTCAACATGCTGCGACTGCTGGCGCATCTGATTCTCATTACAGCTCCTTTTATACCCGATTGTCATGCGCAGTCACTGACGTTTTGCTGTCCAGCGCCAACTTTTTTAATTTTTTTTGGTTGTAATAAAACTCAATGGCATTCCAACCATGGGTGTCAATTTTTACCTCTCTATCTACATTATTCCGTTGTTTATTAAGTTTTCAAATTTATACTGACTTTTTGATCACCAGGTATTTTGCCTAGAAACTGAAATTACAAAAACAGAAAATTTGATGCTTCCTAAAGCGGGAGCATCAACATGCGCTGTGGTTCATAGGCGTTAGGTGAATACGCCTGTGACAATAAACATGTGATGTGATTGGTGGCCTGCCCCCACTGCTTAGTCGACAGCGTACATTCCTTGCGGTGCATCGAGGGCAAACTCTCGAGCGGAAAGTGTTCTGAATTGGACAGGAAGCCACGGAACCCTTCCCGCAACTGTTTCTGTACGTTTTGCTGTTAGCTCACAGTTCATGAGTTTTTGAAGAAATTACGGTCTTAAACGCATGAACGTGTGTTTACGCTGCAGGCTGTTTACTACTGGAACAGGAGCGGCTTGAATGAAAGACAACTGTTCCACAGATACTGCCATATTCTACAGTCTTACCTCTGAAACAGGAGCACTTTGAGCGAAAGAGAACACTCGTTTCAGATACTGCCAGATTCTTCATCGTTGCCACTAGAACAGTAGCAACTTATGGGAAACAGGTTTTCCCTATCCAGATAATGTACAGTTAGGTCGTGTATAACGTACAGTATCTCAGAAACTATGCAAGCAAAATTCTGAAGCTTTAGGGATCATAATACCCTTCTTGTCTAACAGCTGATGTTGTTTCATACACTTACGGAAAAAAATATCGCTAAAACAAGAAGGGGTTGTGCCACAAATGAAAATCAGGAGGCGTGTTTCTATATCTGACAGATCATGTCTGTTCAAAGATCGCGACACTCGCGTAAGAGTGGAGCTAGTACAGCCACTATCAGGATGCAAATCCGGTTTGCTTTAAATACACGCTGCAACGATCGTGACATGATGAGCAGATGTTAGTAAGAAATGCCTCTAAAGTGGCAAGGACACCATTATCATCACCTTCCTGTATTTGAATGAGGGACTACGAAGAGCTAGATGCTCCTTCTGCTATACTGCAGAAAGACTTGGCCACTGTACATAATTGGTGGCAGCGGTGGTCACGAGAATGTGGTATAGCGAGAAGACTGCCCCCCGAAAGGCCTCATGGCACTGCCAAGATGGAACACCAGTGTTTTCGGCATATGGCTCTAGTGCATCATACAGCAGTTAGTGTCTCAGTGGCACAAGGAGCTGTTACAAATCAGTTACTTCAAGGAGAGCACAGACCCAGACGCCCTGCAGCGTGCATTCCACTGATCACAAGCCACCGCCATTTGCGACTTCAGAGGTGCGAAGCGAGAACTCACTGGAGGGAAAGGTGGTGGTCTGTTGCGTTTTCTGATGAAATCTGGTTCTACCTCGGTGCCCGTTATGACCGTTGTGTTGATTATAAGGAGGCCAGCTGACTACCTGCAACTAACCCGTCTGCATGCTACACTACTGGCCATTAAAATTGCTACACCAAGAACAAATGCAGATGATAAACGGGTATTCATTGGACAAAGATATTATACTATAACTGACATATGATTACATTTTCACGCAATTTGGGTGCGTAGATCCTGAGAAATCAGTACCCAGAACAACCACCTCTGGCCGTAGTAACGGCCTTGATACGCCTGGGCATTGAGTCAAACAGAGCTTGGATGGCGTATACAGGTACAACTGCCCATGCAGCTTCAACACGATACCACAGTTCATCAAGAGTAGCGACTGGGGTATTGTGACCAGCCAGTTGCTTGGCCACCATTTATCAGCCGTTTTCAATTGGTGAGAGATATGGAGAATGTGCTGGCCAGGGCACCAGTCGAACATTTTCTGTATCCAGAAAGGCCCGTACGGGACCTGCAACATGCGGTCGTGCATTATCCTGCTGAAATGTAGGATTTCGCAGCGATCGAATGAAGGGTAGAGCCACGGATCGTAACACATCTGAAATGTAACATCCAGTGTTCAAAGTGCCGTCAATGCGAACAAGAGGGGACCGAGACGTGTAACCAATGGCACCCCATACCATCACGCCGGGTGATACGCCAGTATGGCGATGACGAATACACGCTTCCAACGTGCGTTCACCGCGATGTCGCCAAACACGGATGTGACCATCATGAAGGTGTAAACAGAACCTGGATTCATCCGAAAAAAATGACGTTTTGCCATTCGTGCTCCCAGGTTCGTCGTTGAGTACACCATCGCAGGCGCTCCTGTGTGTGATGCAGCGTCGAGGGTAACCGCAGCCATGGTCTCCGAGCTGATAGTCCATGCTGCTGCAAACGACGTCGATCTGTTCGTGCAGATGGTTGTTCTCTTGCAAAAGTCCCCATCTGTTGACTCAGGGACCGAGACGTGGCTGCACGATCCGTTACAGCCATGCAGATAAGATGCCTATCATCTCGACTGCTAGTGATACGAGGCCTTTGGCATCCAGTACGGCGTTCCGTATTACCGCCCTGAACCCACCGATTCCATATTCTGCTAACAGTCATTGGATCTCGACCAACGCGCGCAGCAATGTCGCGATAAGATAAACCGACGCCAACCTTGTGTGAATGCTCTGAAAAGCTAATCATTTCCATATCACAGCATCTTCTTCCTGTCGGTTAAATTTCGCGTCTGCAGCACGTCATCTTCCTGGTGAAGCAAATTTAATGGCCACTAGTGTAGATATACTGGACTTATGTTTGGCGTTATGGTATGGGTTGCGGTTTCGTATGCCACCAGAAGCACTTTACAGTTTATCCTACGCACCTTGACTGCAAATTTGTACGCCAGTCTGGTGATTATACCTGTTGTGCTGCCATTCATAAACAGCAACTCAGAGGGTGTTTTCCAACAAGATAACGTTCGCCCACATACCGCTATTGTAACCCACATGCTCTACAGAGTGTCGGCAGGTTGTCTTGTCCTACTCGATCACCAGATCTGTCTCCAGACGAGCACATATGGGACATCGTTGGACGACAACTCCAGCGTCATTCACAATCAGCGTAAACGGTCTCTATGTTGACAGATCAAGTGCAACAGGCATGGGACTCCATCTACAAACTGAGATCCGGCGCCTGTATAAAAAATGCATGCACGTTAGCATTTTCGGGTGCTTTACCGGTTATTAGCGCACCAGCATTTCACATTTGCAATGGTTCACCTCGCGCTTACATTAACCTGCGACATCGCATTGTTAATCACTTAAACATGTTACCTAGGTAAAAGAAATTTCATTACTCTACAGTTGCGTTTCTTCCGTCTTTTCTGTCTCTGTCACTTATAAGGGAAGATATAAATTTTGTTTTCTTCGCTTGAGATTTTCTTTTAAATTTCGGTCCTGTATTCCTGAAAAAGTGTTAAAAACATTTCTTTTCATATTAAAAAAATAGCTTCAGGTGATACAAAATATGTCTGAGTATGTCCTGACAATTTCAGCTTTCTGTGTTGATCAGGAACTGAGAGAATTTACTATCTACAGCTGAGACTTCAAAACATCCATGCTACATTGCTTGGATCACCATAGTTCTCCTCATTTTACGATTATAATTTCCCCTTGGCACCTTTTCTTAGCTTGCCATCCCTATTGTACAATTTTAGCCTGTTTTGTGAATTTGTCAGTCCCTCGGTTTCTAAATTTCTCACCGTCTCAATAGTGTCTCAGTGTACACCTAATACAAGAGATTGCAGCACTGCACGTATAATAATTTTGCTTTGATTGAAAGTGGCAACGGCATCACACACCCTAAGTGTGAAGGTGTCTACGCACACAAACACATTTATGGATAAATGAGTCTAAATGTCGCTGTTCACAGAATCGTTTATACTCTGTGTCCTGCCATTTAAACACTTTCAAAATAGATCAATGTCTGCCAAATCTTGGAAAACTGGCTTTACTGCCCACATAACTGCAATAGGCAGACTGTTTCTATGATTATGTTTTTCAGCGGTTACTAATGTCTTACAGTATTTGCACCAGCTTTCCAGACCTCTCGAAAACACTCCATGTTGAGGTTCATCATTGTTGGACTTTGTGTGAAAATACACTGCCCATGCAGCTTTCGTCATTGCTTCTACGCAGTGAGTATATTGCCTGATTAATAAGCCATAATAAACTTGCAGTTTCATTACTGCTGTCGCTGTAAGCCTATGTTTATAGCGATTGGTTTCCTGTCACTAACTCAAGTTTTCTCTAGTGACGACTTCATTCCTGCATGTGCCCCATCCACTGAATGGCTTTTTATTTCTACGTCAGCTCCATAAGGTTTGGACGATACAACTTCATTATAAACTTTGCAGTCTGCATCACCTAAGAAATCGATCTGTCGTTCACAATAACACAGCTGACAGAGTTGAAAAAGTTAATTCGCTCCTGCCACTCCAATGGCTCCAGCTGTGCCACTGGAATTTGATGTACGATTGTCTAAATGAAGTCGCTTTTTTGTTTCTGGACACCTACAAAATTAGGACATAATAGCTACATCAATCACTTTGCCTGCGTGCCCACTTGTGGCCTTGACGACAGCAGTTTTTGAAATGTTGCGTCGCTTGTGCCAAATGCCATCAAACACTGCACGAAGTTCTCTTTCATTGTCACAGTCTATATTTTCCAACACTGCTTCGTCCACTGCAACTTACACACATTCATTGGCAACATCTTAGACTGCAGATCCTAATACATAAATATAATTGCTAAATTTTGATGGAGGAGAGGCAGATTCATTACCTCACATAACTTATCCCCGGCTGTCATTCCCCTTTCAATGGAGCGTAGGCCATACAACAGTTTAGTATTGAAATATTAAATTTGCTGTAATTGTCAGCTGTAATACAGCGTGAAGGAAAAAAAAATACTTACACTATATTTTCAATATTTACAAATTAACTGTAGCTCTTTAGCTAGTCATGTATGTTTGTTTATTTATAGTTTCATGCTTTCGCTCTTACTTTGTTTGCACAACACCAGGTTCATCAAAACACTGGATAAAATAGAAATATCAATGTTTTAAAACTCTTCACTGCCCTTATTTGTATTGTTACGTTTATTCATTTCATTGTTCAGTTTGTTTTGGAAAGCACATCCTTTGAGTGTGACTGTAGGCATAATGAGGTGAAGAGGGGCTGGTGAAACAAGAGATGGTAAATTGACTTCTTCACCGTTTTTATACTTTTTTCTTCAGAATCGGTGTTTCAACACACTATCGTTTTCGCAACGTATTTATTAATTAGTAAAATCAAGCACTTCCTCACAATAATAATAACACGTTATCACCACAAAACACGTGTGTAAACACAAATATACTGAACAAAAGATAGAAAGGAACGTAGAATCTCATGAATCTTACACAAAAAATATCCTTCGTCATCTTCATATTTCGTACGGACAGTGGAAAATTTGAAAGGACTCACTAGCACAAAACTTCTCCGCTTAAAGATCAGGTTGTGGCGATATTAACGTCTAAAAAATATGTTCTTGTGCAAGATTCAAAAAATAAATTAAAAAAGCGTATAGTGTCGGTATAACCAAGATTTGACCACTATTTTAGACATCAAATTATAGACTTTCAGAACAAAAATAATAATAATAATAAACTCTCTCAAATAGATAAAAATATATTCTACACTGTTGCCAGTTTTTGGCGTTTTTTGTCATCTTCAGTGACGAATTCGGCCTTAGTCGCCGCAGTGGCCTACCAGCAGCCACATTTTTTGTCAAAGACTATACATACCATTTCCCCGCCAGAAAACGGATGTCTTTCCACTCACCCAGTACATGCCCTCATCCGACTTTATAGCACAACGGCCTGCAGTCAGAACTTTTTGTGCAGTGATAAGTGTGCCGCTACAAAGGTGGTCGTTCGATTCACCGGTTTTCCATTGCAAGGATACCACATATGGGAAGCTGTCTGTGAACAAACAGAAAAAAATTTATGGTTTAAATGCCACTTGTTATGCTGTGCTTATGATATGAAAGTCATCTCCCTGTGTTGCATTCTGCACTATTGGAGTGGTTAGGTATTTCGTCAAAGAGTGAAACCGGTTCTGGTGATGTAAGATGGTATTTCTGCCAGCAGCTCAGTAAGATTTGTGGGAACATACATTAAGTGCTTGTTTACGTGATGGGAAAGGGCCTTCCACTTCTGGAAGCTCCAGATCAATCCGCAAAGGCCCCCCATTCTCCGTTTGCAGCGGTGGTTACGGAATAGTGAGTCTGCTGATGTGTTGGAGGTTTTATCGAGAGCTCGCCGAAGGTGAAGGCCAGGAATTTTGACGGTGGTTGGGATGGTTGGCTGGGAGGTACAGACAGCAACTATGGTGGTATTAATTGACTGCTCGCTCCTTGATCTGAGCGGTACTTGTAATGGGCATATTTTCAGAGCTTCTTTTAGCACCAAACAATACTACACCAAAATGTACAATAAATTTTTAACTACTCAGTGACTTTAATTTTTTTAAATTTACCTCTAGTCTCAATGTAAATGAGAAGGCTCTGTAATACAGTATGTTTTAGGAATTTCTTATATCACTGCGTAAATAGAATTGTGTGTAACTTCTGTGTATTCTTACACTTTGGTGCACCAGAGGAAAATTGCGGCATGATCAGTGTAGTTAGTGAAGAAGTAGAAAGTGAATTAAGCCACTCAGGAATGTTAAGTTGCGCTAAAGGAAATTTCTGACAGTTTATAGAAAAATATATTTTATCCTACTGGAAGAAGAAGTTTTCCGAATAGCAACGAGTGCGAGGTGAGATGTGATGAAAAGAATTCCAAGTATTGAAGTGAAGGATTCCTGGTCGGGCTTCGGAAATGTTCAAGAGAATGGGCACAGGCGCCGAGTTAATTAGTGAAAAATCGATTAATGGTAGATGAATCGAGAACTGCGACGCAGAAAATTTTTCAAGAGGCAGCATGGAGGGAAAGCCATGCTACTAAAGTTTACGATACATCGAGAATCATAGAAGCAGTAACAATCTCGCCAAGAAGACGCAAGTACATCATAGCTTTTCTTTCATAGTATTCCGAATAATTTCTTCTGTCTTATTTTAAATAAGAAAAGATACAGTGAATTTCGCCCGTTGTATCGTCTATGTGATGAGCAGAGACTGACTTGCCATTTAAATGTATAACTACGCAGTCGTCCGTTGTTGAGAGTGCAAAACGCTCTCTGCTATATTTACTGTCCTCATTCTTTCAAATCCAACATTTTGCTCTTTATCAGTATAAAAAATAATTTACAGTATGTGTTCTACAAAATGATTACGCATCTGAGATGCAACGGAAATTTATTTTGTATTTTTGTTAACAATTTTTTTCATTGTCGAGGTAGCACCCATCATCTTGTCTTGGTTCAGCGATCGGCAGAAACAGCTTGACGCACCAACACAACATCCAACTCAGCAACGTCGACACCGTGTGAGATAAGTGAATATTCCAGCGATTTACACAGAGGTGAGCTTCGTTTCGGGAATACATGAAGACAGAATCATAACAGGCTGTCACGTAGGAACGTAAATGAGAATAAAAACAGGAAAATCAAATTACTTAACTAAAGCTACAAACATGCTGCTTAAACGGAGTGGGGAAACGTTACTACTTATGTATTAAACACCGTATGTTCTTTTCAGTTACTGCAACTAATAATATTGTAATTATTTACGTGGTTTTAGGTTCACTAAATATGTTTGGGAGTCACTTTATATAGTACGATAGTAAAGTCGTTTTGAAGCTTCACAGTTTCACATATATCAATACTTTAACAAACCATGTTTATTACTAATCTCAGTCAGAATATGTTAAAGGGAATAAACACTCAAGTGATTCTGATGTATACAGGGTGAGTCACTAACTATTGGAACCAAGAATAACTCCGAAAGTACTATAGGAGCGGGAAAGTTTCTGGGTCAAAAGTTGCATGGGACAACGGGGGCCATAATATGACGTTAGTTTTTTGTTGCTAGGTGCGGTTGCGTCAGAAATACGAAGGTCAACTTTTTTTTTTTAAATTTGGATTCTATAGTATGGTACTTATTTCTTGAATTTCCTGATAGCGGCTATCTAAACGAACCCAATGATGCGTGACAGTAAGGTCTTTGAGGGTCAACGAAGGTCACAAAGGTGGCACGAACGTCCATTTACAGAAAGTGTTCGAATTGATGACCATTGGAATCAATGCAGTGCTGCAATCTTCTTATCATGGATTGAGTGGTATTCCTTATCACACCGGCACTTAATCCAAACACATGCTCTGACAATTCTCTCTCGCATATCTTCAGGTGTAGTTGGAACGTCTTTATAAACAATGTTCTTACGAATCCCCACAATCCAACCGATTTGGGAATCGTCTCTGCAACTCATTTCTAGCCATCAGAGAAAAATGTGCCGGACACCCATCGTGTTGATACCACAGTATTTTCGTTGTTCCAATAACAGACCTAGTGTTTCTCCCAGGAATGTAATGTACTTCCTATCATTACGATTTCCTTCGATGAAACGGGGATCTATAATTCTGTCCTCCAGAATTTCACACCATACATTCACAAATCACGGTTTTTGGTGTGCAATTTGCCGCAACCAACATGGATTTTTTGTTGCCCAGTAATACATGTTATGCAACTTAACATTTCCATTTATTGTGAATCAAATCAAATTAATAATTGTGTCATCCCTCTGAATCTGCAATTGAGCCCATCGGCAGAATTCAATGCGACGCACACTATCTATACCAGTTAATTCTTGGTGGAGACTGGTACAGTAAGGACGATATTTATGGCGGTGCAGAACACGAACAACACTACTCTGGCTCATGCTGAATACCCTTGCGATTTGACGCGAACACAAGGATCTCGAACCATTGTGGCAAGAGTACCAATTTCAGTTTCCTCGTTAGTAACTTTCCTTTGCCGGATATGTTTCCGATGCGTTGGAGATCCAGTTGTTCTCAATTTATCGTACACATATTTACACATATTTCAAATAGGTACCCCACTCATACCATTATAGTCGGTGGTGACTTTAATCTACCCTCGATATGCTGGAAAATTATACGTTTAAAGCCGGCGGTAGGCATAAAACATCATCTGAAATTGTACCGAATAGTTTCTTAGAAAATTATTTTCAACAATGAGTTCAAGAGCCCAGTCGAAGCGTAAATGGCTACGAAAGCATACTTGGCCTCTCAGCAACAAATAATCCTGGAAAAATAGTATCGTGACGAATACAGGGATTAGCGACAAAAAGGCAGTAGCTGCTAGGCTATATACCGTAACTCCTACAACCATCAAAAAGAAACGCGAAGTATATCTATTTAATAAAGCTGATAAAAATGATCTTAACGCCTTTTTAAGAGACAGTCTGCACTCCTTCCGATCTGATCATGTAAGCGTAGAAAAGTTGTGGATTGATTTCAAAGAGATAGCATCGACAGCAATTGAAAGATTTATGCCACATGAATTAATAAGTGATAGCACTGATCCCTCATGGTACACAAAACGGATCAGATCGCTGTTGCAGAAGCAGCGAAAAATGCATGCCAAATTTAAAAGAATGCAAAATACCCAAGACTGGCAAAGTTGTGCGGAAGTTCGAAATATAGCGCGTACTTCAATGCGAGATTCTTTCAATAATTTCCACAATGAAACTCTGTCTCGAAATCTGGCAGAAAACCCAAAGAGATTCTGGTCATACATAAACCACAGCAGTGGCAAGGCGCAATCAGTACCTACACTGCGTGATAACAACGTTGAAGGCATTGATGACAGTGCCACTAAAGCAGAGATATTAAACACGATATTCCGCAGCCCCTTCACCAAAGAAGACGAAGTAAATATTCCTGAAGTCCAATGAAAAACACCAGCCAAGATGAGAAACATAGAAATAGATATCCTCGGGGTCGCAAAGCAGTTTAAATCACTTAATTAAAGCAAGGCTTCCGATCCAGATTGTGTACCAGTCAGGTTCCTCTCAGAGAAGCTGATACGATAGCTCCATATTTAGCAATTATATACAACCGCTAGCTCACAGAAAGATCCATACCTAAAGACTGGATAATTGCTCAAGTCACACCAATACCCAAAAAGAGAGGAGTAATCCGTTGAATTACAGGCCCGTATCACTAACGTCAATTTTCAGTAGGGTTTTGGAACACATAGTGTATTCGAACATTATGAGGTACCTGGAAGAAAATGATTTATTGACACGTAGTCAGCACGGATTCAGAAAATATCGTTCTTGCGAAACTTTATACTCAGGAAGTAATGAGTGCTATCAACAGGGGATGTCGAATTGATTCCATAATTTTAGATTTCCGAAAGGATTTCGACACCGTTCCTCGCAAGCGTCTTATAACCAAACGGCATGCCTACGGAATATCGCCTCGGTTGTGTGACTGGATTCGTGATTTCCTGTCAGAAAGGTCACAGTTCGTAGTAATAGACGAAAAGTCATCGAATAAAAAGAGAAATAATATCCAGCGTTCCCCAAGGAAGTGTTATAGGCCCCCTATTTTTCCTGATCTATATTAACGACATAGGAGACAATCTCAGTAGCCATCTTAGATTGTTTGCAGATGATGCTGTCATTTACCGTCTTGTAGAGTCATCAGATGACCAAAACGAATTGCAAAATGATTTAGGTAAGATATCTGTGTGGTGCGAAAAGTGGCAATTGACCCTGAATGAAGAAAAGTGTAAAGTTATTCACATGAGTACTAAAAGAAAACGGTTAAATTTCGATTACGCGATAAGTCACACAAATCTGAAGGCTATAAATCCAACTAAATACTTAGGAATTACGATTACATATAGCCTAAATTGGAGCGAACACATGGATAATGTTGTGGGTAGAGCCAACCAAAGACTGCGATTCATTGGCAGAACACTTACAAGGTGCAACAGGTCTGCTAAAGAGATTGCTTACACCACGCTTGTCCGCCCTATTATGAAGTATTGCTGTGCGGTGTCGGACCCGAATCAGATGGGACTGACGGATGACGTCGAAAAAGTACAAAGAAGAGCAGCTCGCTTTGTATTATCGCGAAGTGCCACAGACATGATACGTGAATTGGAGTGGCAATCATTAAAAAAAGGCGTTTTTCGTTGCGATGGGATCTTCTCATGAAATTTCACCAGTTTTCTCCGCCGACTGCGAAAACATTCTGTTAGCACCCCGCTACATAGGGAGAAATGATCATCACGACAAAATAAGAGAAATCAAGGCTCGCACAGAAAAATTTAAGTGCTCGTTTTCCCGCGCACCGTTCGAGAGTGGAACGGTAGAGAGGCAGCTTGAAGGTGGTTCATTGAACCCTCTGCCAGGCACTTTATTGTGAATAGCAGAGTAATCACGTAGACGTAGATGTAGATGTGGATGTAAATGTACGACGTGTAGGATGAATACGTTGAGGATACCTTTCAACGTATATGTTTCTAGCTCTCACTGAATTACATTGGCATTCTCCGCAAATGATAAGCATATAGACTAGTTCTTCGAATAAATACATCACTCACATTCGCTTGATTCGACGACACTAGTCTTACCGTTCCTATTAGTGTTGTATTGCAAAACCGTCGAATGGTGTTTACATGTCAATGGCACGTTAAATGGATAAGCCGTATTCAGCGAGTATTTACTATTTGCGCGATATACGAGAGAGAAATGTCAGAGGGTGTGCACCGATAAGTGTCGAAGTGACAAGGAATACCATTCAATCCATGATATGAAAATTGAACAGTAGGGGCAAAAGACTGCATTCTTGTCTTAGACTCTTTCTAATCCGAGCACTTCGTTCTTGATCTTTTGCTTTTTTTCTCTCTTGGTCCTTGTAGATATTGTATGTTACTCGTCTTCACTTATAACTTGCTCCTATTTTTTACAGAATATTGATCAGCATGCATCAGTTTAGTTTGTCGAATGGTTTGTCCACGTCAATAAATCCTATGAATTTCTCTCGATTTTCCTTTCTTTTCGCTAGTATCATCAAGCGCACCCTTAGAGGTGCCTCTCTGCTGCCTTTACCTTTATTAAAGGCAAATTGATCGTTATCTACCAGTTCCTCAAGTTTATTTTCCATTCTTATGTATATTACTTTTGTCAGGAACTTGGATGCAAGAGCTGTTAAGTCGATCGTGAGAGCTGCCCGTTTGGCCGAGCGGTTCTAGGCGCTTCAGTCAGGAACTACGTTCCTGCTACGGTCGCAGGTTGGAATCCTGCCTCGGGCATGGACGTTTGTGATGTCCTTAGGTTAGTTAGGTTTAAGTAGTTTCTAAGTCTAGGGGACTGATGACCTCAGATGTTAAGTCCCATATTCCTTAGAGCCGTTTAAACCACCGATCGTGCGGTAGTTCTTACACTTATCTTCTCTGGCTGTCTTCGGAAATGAGTTGATGATATCCTTGCGAAAGCCTCGTAGATTCTACGAAAGAACTTGAATAATCGTCTGGTTGCCAGTTTCCCCCAATGATTTTAGAAATTCTGATGGAATGTTATCTATTCCTCCTGTCTTATTTCATCTCAAGTCTTTCAAAGCTCTTTTTGACTCTAAAACAAATTTTCCATCTCTTTCTTGTCGACTATAATTTCTTCTTCTATCACGTACCAGACAATACCTCTCACCACAGACGCATTCAGTGTACTCTTCTCTCGTATCCGCTCTCTCCTCTGCCTTTAACAGTGGTATTCCCATTGAGCTCTTAATGTGTCTATCCTTGCTTTTAATTTAACCGAAGGTTGTTCTAATTTATCTGTATGCTGAGTATGTCCATCAGACGATCATTTCATTTTACATTTCTTTACATTTTTCCTGCAGTCTCGGATTCCCTGTTCTTTCTATTTATTTCATGCCTGAATGATTTATACTGCTGTATTCCTGCCTTTCCTTGATTTTTTAAATTCCTCCTTTCGTAGATCAACGAATTCCTTCTGCTACCCAAGATTTCTTCGCATATGCCTTCCTAGTACCTATGTTTTTCTTTCCAAAATCAGTGATTGCCATTTTTAGAGATGTCCACTCCTCTTCAACTGAACTGCCTACTGTGCTATTCCTTATCGCAGTATCCACATCTTTATAGAACTTCAAACTTTTCTCGTCTTTCCTCAGTACTTTAGTATCCCTCTTCTTTGCACACTGATTCACCGTACGATTCTCTTAAAGTTCGACCTACTCTTCCTCATTATTAAATTGTGATTTGAGTCTATATATGCTACTTGGCACACCTTACAGTCAGGTATCTGATTTCGAAATCTCTGTCTGAATCTTCCAGCATCTCCAGGCGTTTTCCGAATAGATCCCCTCCCCTTCTGATTTTTGAACTGTGTATTTGCTATTACGAGCTAAAATTCCTTGCAAAACTCAGTTTTTCTCCTCTCTCAATACTGCAACGAAGCCCAAATTCTCCCATAACTCTTTCTTCTAGTCCTTCGCCTTCAACCGTTTGTCAATAACCCATGATTATTAGGCTGTCGTCTCCCTTTACATACTTAATTACCTGATCTACACCCTCCTATACTTCCGCTTTCTCTTCATCTTCTGCTTCAGACGATGGCACGTATGCCTGAAGAATTGTTGGCGACGTTGGTTTGCTGTGGAATCTAATGAGGACAGCTCTATCACTGAACTATTCACAGTAACTTTCCCTCTGCCTTATGTTCCTATCCCCAACAAATTCTAATCCTGGTATAGCTTTTTTTGCTGGCGTAGATATTACCCTACATGCGTCTGACCAGAAATTCTTATTTTCTTACCAGTTCACTTCACAGACCACCACTACATCTAGCTCGAGCCTTAACATTTCCCTTTTCATGTTTTATAGCTTCCCTACCTCGTCAATCCTTCTGACAATCGACGCCTCGACTAGCAGAGTTTTATTCGTAATTGTTTATTCCACCTTTTTCTCACGGTCGACTCCCTATTGACAGTCCCTTCAGGGAGATCTTAATGAGGCAATAATCCGGTGGCTTTTGCCAAAGGATAGAGCAACATGACACTTTTTCAATTGCAGGGCACATGCTGTAGGAATACCTGTTATTTGTCTTTAATGCAGTTGCGTTCTGCATCCTCATGTCGTTGATCATTACTGATTCTTCCGACTTTTAGGGGCAGATTCACACCCCAAGGGCAAGAGAATGCCCGTAATCTCTGTTCACTCCTCCATCCTCTCTGACAGGGCCGTTGGCAGAACTAGGATCACGTCTTTTGGAACTGAGCGACCGCTACGGTCGCAGGTTCGAATCCTGCCTCGGGTATGGATGTGTTTGATGTCCGTAGGTTAGTTAGGTTTAATCAGTTCTAAGTTCTAGGCGAATGATGACCTCAGAAGTTAAGTGGCATAGTGATCAGAGCCATTTGAGCCACTTTGAACCATCACGTCTTTTGTTGGAAGTCCTCGACAGTCACTCCTGATAAGCTTTATTCAAAATATAAGCAATGGCTAGGTTCGGCATTGAGATGTAGGATATTTTATTTACTATTCGGAGACACTACCCATAGACCGCTTTTCTTTCTCTAATTTTTGCATTATTTCTTTGTTTTCTTTTTTTCAATACTTGCAACTCTTAATTATATTTTGCTTGCAGAAATTGTCTTACGGTTTCTTCCAGATTCCGGAAGTAACTCGTCGTGGTAGAATATGAACTTCATCATGAAATACCTAGAATTAAGATTTTCATATAAATGAATAAAGTAAAGTAAAGTAAGTATTTTTAAATGTTTAAGAGTGTTCACAAAAAAAAATTCGGAGGCCTTACTTTTGAGCAAGCCTTCATTAAAAAACTAAGAGACATACTATACGTTATGTAAATTTACTCTGGAAGACAACAGCAAAGAAAAGTCCTTTTACAAATTTCTAATAGTCACTCCATGTGAAGAAAGGTTTAAAACACCTTGGAAAAGAAACCACAGGGCAAAGACTCTTTATGAGAAATGTTGGGACTTTTCCTCAAAGAAAGTAATAGGACTCTTCTTAAAGAGTAAGGAAAAAACCGAAAATAAGAACTTCAGTCTATGTTAAGGAGCGAAATTTCCCAAAACGTGCTGACAAATTCTTCTGTTTTAACGTGTTTTGCGGCCTTACAGAAATGCTAGTCCGGTCGTATTATATTTTGTACTAGCACTGCTGAAGGCACCGTGTGAGTAATGTGCGCCAGTTTCTTACAAAACCACGACCACGTTTTCTTTTGCTCGGCACACACGAAACGAGAGTTGCTTGTAGATTCACTTAGTCCAATACGGATCTGGTGCTATTCCGATTTGAAATACTTTCTCGCGAGTCTCCATTTTGTCTTTGATAACGTCATAACATTGCGACCTGACCTTGATGGGCAGAAAATATTGATGTATATTAGTCAATACATGGGCCCATTTCGTTCTATCATGGACGATTTGTCTTGGATAGAGGGTACACAAGAGATTACAGCTCAGTCTGCCTTCCCGATCGGATAGGAGCAACTGCTGAATCACATACATGCAGTGAAGACAGTTTGATTGCTTGGATCAGCGGCAAACGCTGTCACAGGGCATCTACGAGAGGTGCGTGTTCTGGGACTCGATAGAATGCTCACAGTAGGACATTGAAGAGACTCAGGGAACTGAATAACAATATTTATTTGCATTCAGACTAAACATTACGCTGAAGGCTATTTTTAAGCATTAGAAAAAGCAAAGGTTTCCACTAGTTAGACAACAAAAGTCATTGTCTTAGTTCGTGGGGTGAGAGCTAATAGAGGTAGCAATCACTAGCAGCATTGTAAAGTACGAATCTTGAGAGCAGCACTCCAAGCGAGGAAAACGGATTTGCTGGAACTTACACAAGGCTGGCGACGAGCGATAAGGAGTTGGAGCCTCAACGGTCTGACTGAGGACTCCTCTTAATATAAAAAAAAAACAACCATGAGTTTTTAAAGGATTGTAGCCGCGATTATTTCTCCCTTTCTATAGGGTGGTCCATTGATAGTGACGGGCCAAATATCTCACGAAATAAGCATAAAACGAAAAAACTACAAAGAACGAAACTCCTCTAGCTTGAAGGGGGAAACCAGATGGCGCTATGGTTGGCCCGCTAGATGGCGCTGCCATAGGTGGAACGGATATTAACTGCGTTTTTTTAAATAGGAGCCCCCATTTTTTATTACATATTCGTGTAGTACGTAAAGAAATACGAACGTTTTAGTTGGACCACTTTTTTCGCTTTGTGATAGATGGCGCTGTAATTGTCACAACCTTATAAGTACGTGGTATCACGTAATATTCCACCAGTGCGGACGGTATTTGCTTCGTGATACATTACCCGTGTTAAAATGGACCGTACACCAATTGCGGAAAAGGTCGATATCGTGTTGATGTATGGCTATTGTGATCAAAATGCCCAATGGGCGTGTGCATTGTAAGCTGCTCGGTATCCTGGACGACACCATCCAAGGGTCCCGACCGTAACTACCCGTTCGCCGGATAGTTACGTAGTTTAAGTAAACAGGAAGTGTTCAGCCACATGTTAAACGTCAACCACGACCTGCAACAAATGATGATGCCCAAGCAGGTGTTGTAGCTGCTGTCGCGGCTAATCGGCGCATCAGTAACAGACAAATTGCGCGAGAATCGTGAATCTCAAAAACGTCGGTGTTGAGAATGCTACATCAACATCGATTGCACCCGTACCATATTTCTATGCACCAGGAATTGCATAGCGACGACTTTGAACGTCGTGTACAGTTCTGCCACTGGGCACAAGAGAAATTATTGGACGATGACAAATTTTTTGCACGCGTTCTATTTAGCGACGAAGCGTCATTCACCAACAGCAGTAACATAAACCGGCATAATATGCACTATTGGGCAACGGAAAGTCCACGATGACTGCGACAAGTGGAACATCAGCGACCTCGGCAGGTTAATGTATGGTGCGGCATTATGGGAAAATAGCTCAAATGGCTCTGAGCACTATGGGACTTAACATCTATATCATCAGTCCCCTAGAACTTAGAACTACTTAAACCTAACTAACCTAAGGACAGCACACAACACCCAGTCATCACGAGGCAGAGAAAATCCCTGACCCCGCGGGGAATCGAACCCGGGAACCCGGGCGTGGGAAGCGAGAACGCTACCGCACGACCACGAGCTGCGGACGCATTATGGGAGGATGGAAAATTGGCCCCCATTTTATCGATGGCAATCTCAATGGTGCAATGTATGCTGACTTCTTACGTGATGCTCTATCTATGTTACTACATGACGTTTCACTGAATGGCAGAATGGCGATGTACTTCCAACATGATGGATGTCCGGCACATAGTTCGCGTGCGGTTGAAGCGGTATTGAAGAGCATATTTCATGACAGGTGGATTGGTCGTCGAAGCACCATACCATGGCCCGCACGTTCACCGGATCTGACGTCCCCAGATTTCTTTCTGTGGGGAAAGTTGAAGGATATTTGCTATCGTGATCCACCGACAACGCCTGACAACATGCGTCAGCGCACTGTCAATGCATGTGCAAACATTACGGAAGGCGAACTACTCGCTGCTGAGAGGTATGTCGTTACACGTATTGCCAAATGCATTGAGGTTGACGGACATCATTTTGAGGATTTATTGCATTAATGTGGTATTTACAGGTAATCACGCTGTAACAACATGCGTTCTCAGATATGATAAGTTCACTAAGGTACATGTATCACATTGGAACAACCGAAATAAAATGTTCAAACGTGCCTACGTTCTGTATTTTATTTTAAAAACCTACCTGTTACCAACAGTTCGTCTAAAATTGTGAGCTGTATGTTTGTGACTATTACAGCGCCATCTATCACAAAGCGAAAAAAGTGGTCCAACTAAAACATTCATATTTCTTTACGTACTACACGAATATGTAATAAAAATGGGGGTTTCTATTTAAAAAAACGCAGTTGATATCCGTTTGACCTATGGCAGCGCCATCTAGCGGGCCAACCATAGCGCCATCTGGTTTCCCCCTTCAAGCTAGACAAGTTTCGTTCTTTGCAGTTTTTTCGTTTGACGCTTATTTCGTGAGATACACTCCTGGAAATGGAAAAAAGAACACATTGACTCCAGTGTGTCAGACCCACCATACTTGCTCCGGACACTGCGAGAGGGCTGTACAAGCAATGATTACACGCACGGCACAGCGGACACACCAGGAACCGCGGTGTTGGCCGTCGAATGGCGCTAGCTGCGCAGCATTTGTGCACCGCCGCCGTCAGTGTCAGCCAGTTTGCCGTGGCATACGGAGCTCCATCGCAGTCTTTAACACTGGTAGCATGCCGCGACAGCGTGGACGTGAATTGTATGTGCAGTTGACGGACTTTGAGCAAGGGCGTATAGTGGGCATGCGGGAGGCCGGGTGGACGTAACGCCGAATTGCTCAACACGTGGGGCGTGAGGTCTCCACAGTACATCGATGTTGTCGCCAGTGGTCGGCGGAAGGTGCACGTGCCCGTCGACCTGGGACCGGACCGCAGCGACGCACGGATGCACGCCAAGACCGTAGGATCCTACGCAGTGCCGTAGGGGACCGCACCTCCACTTCCCAGCAAATTAGGAACACTGTTGCTCCTGGGGTATCGGCGAGGACCATTCGCAACCGTCTCCATGAAGCTGGGCTACGGTCCCGCACACCGTTAGGCCGTCTTCCGCTCACGCCCCAACATCGTGCAGCCCGCCTCCAGTGGTGTCGCGACAGGCGTGAATGGAGGGACGAATGGAGACGTGTCGTCTTCAGCGATGAGAGTCGCTTCTGCCTTGGTGCCAATGATGGTCGTATGCGTGTTTGGCGCCGTGCAGGTGAGCGCCACAATCAGGACTGCATACGACCGAGGCACACAGGGCCAACACCCGGCATCATGGTGTGGGGAGCGATCTCCTACACTGGCCGTACACCACTGGTGATCGTCGAGGGGACACTGAATAGTGCACAGTACATCCAAACCGTCATCGAACCCATCGTTCTACCATTCCTAGACTGGCAAGGGAACTTGCTGTTCCAACAGGACAATGCACGTCCGCATGTATCCCGTGCCACCCAACGTGCTCTAGAAGGTGTAAGTCAACTACCCTGGCCAGCAAGATCTCCGGATCTGTCCCCCATTGAGCATGTTTGGGACTGGATGAAGCGTCGTCTCACGCGGTCTGCACGTCCAGCACGAACGCTGGTCCAGCTGAGGCGCCAGGTGGAAATGGCATGGCAAGCCGTTCCACAGGACTACATCCAGCATCTCTACGATCGTCTCCATGGGAGAATAGCAGCCTGCATTGCTGCGAAAGGTGGATATACACTGTACTAGTGCCGACATTGTGCATGCTCTGTTGCCTGTGTCTATGTGCCTGTGGTTCTGTCAGTGTGATCATGTGATGTATCTGACCCCAGGAATGTGTCAATAAAGTTTCCCCTTCCTGGGACAATGAATTCACGGTGTTCTTATTTCAATTTCCAGGAGTGTATTTGGCCCGGTCACGATCGATGGACCACCCTGTATAGTGGACCCTCCAATCCACTGGCTCTTTACAGGCATCGGCCAATGTGACGTGGGGGCCTGGACTTCCCTGGCACCTCTGTCCAAACATGAGCAGGTCCTGTCCCTCCTCCTACTCTGTGAGTAGGGATTTTTCTGGCTTATGCATTCACAACCAGTTTGGTAGCAACAGCGTTCAACTGAAAGCTAAATGTCACTGCTTTCCCTATTATGGGTAACTAAAACATTGTTCTACATCACTTGGCCTCGCAATGAGACGTCTAGTAAATGAGAACTGCTGAAGCAGCTGTTTTACCCATTTTCCGTCTCACTCTAAGCTGCGTAAACGCACTTGACGTTGCAGTTTTCTGGGGCAAGTATCAGGCTTTCTGTCTATGCTAACACGCGCCTGTTTATAGCCTCACCATCTTCTACTATGACGCCTTACAACAGCTTCTAGGCGGTGAATGGAGTTATCAGTTATTCCTCCGATGTGAAACTTCTCGCCCCGCTACAGTTTCCCAGAACGTTTGAAATCCGCTGGGCCCTTTCATTACTGTTTATCTCTGGTAACCTAGATGGTAGCACTTTACCTGCTCTTTGCACTGTCCCTCTGATTTACCATCTTGGAATGCCAACTCTGGCTACTATCAGCCTTAAGCTTAACAATTTACAAGTCAGTACACAGTCAATACGTAACAGATGATTCGAAGACTCTTCTGTATAATACTGCTAATAGGTGAACGTTGTCCTCACCAATACAACAGGCATCAATATCGGATTTTCTGACATAAGGAGAGGGGTCTCTGGACGATAGATACATATTTAGGACGACATTATTGCAGATCTGTAGTGGAGCATCAAAATTTCTGTGACGGAATTTGTTCTCGCTTCAAAGATGTGATACGTCCTTTATGAACATGAACCCATGGATGTCCGCCCCTGGTAGCTGAATGGTCAGTGCTAATGAATGTCATACCTAACGGCCCGGGTTCGATTCCCGGCTGGGTCGGAGATTTTCTCCACTCAGGGATTGGGTGTTGTGTTGTCCTTATCGTCAGAATCATGTCATCCCCATCGACACGCAAGTCGCCGAAGTGGCTTCAACTCGAAAGACTTGCACCAGGCGAACGGTCTACGCGACCGGAGGTCCTAGCCACATGGCATTTCCATTTCCAATCCATGGATTTCGTAGACCGCCTCCTCCGACTGTTGCTGGTACTACTACAGTCTAGAAGGGTATTTTAACCATGTTTACTGACCATATGGTCAATGCCCCGCTAAATAAGATCTGCCCTGCTGTTTTATACGCTCTAGGATAGACGGGACGCTCTCTGTCGTAACTTGGGTCACTTCCTCAGTTCTGCAACCTCATGCCGTTTTAGGGTCAGTTTCCCTCCCCAACGGCAAGAGTGTCCTAATCTCTGCCCGCTCCTCCATCCTCTTTGGCAAAGCCGTTGTCAGAACAAGGGTGACTTTTTATGCCGGAAATTCTCGGCCGCATTGCTGTGATTTTTATTCACAACTGAAGAAATCAGCTGGTTCGAACCCGGCACCCACGATGCTGTAATTAATAGTCAAAGACGTTAGCCTTAGGCCACAGGTCCAGATGTGGGTGGTCTACATTCCCGGTTCTACATCGAAGTAGGAGGTAGGCTAGTACTGAGTAGATTCAGTTGGGAAATCCATTCGCTATCGAATCATTTTTGATTAGATTGAATCAACTTAAAGGGACACGGCATTTGGTTCAAAATTGGTTCAAATGGCTCTGAGCACTACGGGGCTGAGGTCTTCAGTCCCCTAAACTTAGAACTACTTAAACCTAACTAACCTAAGGACAACACACACATCCATGCCCGAGGCAGGATTCGAATCTGCGACCGTAGCAGCAGCGCGGTTTCGGACTGACGCGCCTGGAATCGCTCGGCCGCAAAGGCCGGCACACGTTATTTGGAAGTAGCTCCACTTTGTGTGGGTAGTCCTTAAGTCTAAGGTGTATCACAACAACCTTCATAGTAAAACTTCCTGGCAGATTAAAACTGTGTGCCGGACCTTTGCCTGCCACGGGCAAGTGCTCTACTATCGGAGCTACCCAAGCACGACTCACATCCCGTCCTCACAGCTTTACTTCTGCCAGTATCTCGTCTCCTACCCTCCAAACTTCACAGAAGCTCTCCTGTGAACATATCAGTGCACAATCCGCTGCAGAGTGAAAATCTCATTCTGGAAACATCCCCCCGGCTGTGGCTAAGCCATGTCTCCGCAATATCCTTTGTTCCAGGAGTGCTAGTTCTGCAAGGTTCGCAGGAGAGCTTCTGTAAGGACGGGGCGTTGTCGTGCTTGGGTAGTTCAGATGGTAGAGCACTTGCCCGCGAAAGACAAAGGTCCGGAACACAGTTTTAATCTGCCAGGAAGTTTCATATCAGCGCACACTCCGCTGCAGAGTGGAAATCTCATTCTGGGAACCCTCATAGTCTTCAGTAATTGCAGCAGAACATTTCGGATGAGACTGCAGCAGTTCTAGCAGTCCAGCTTCGACCCACGTTGCAACTTGCTGACCTGGACCCAAAACTACCAAGAGATGAATGGTAGTGAGTTTCAACATATGCTACAATAAGATTAGTACTGTACTTTCTATCCTCTGCTGTGTTTCTTTGTACCCTGGAACTCTTTGCCACTTTTATTTGCCCCACCCTGTAGTTTCCAAAACGCATAGTAAGATAAACAGTAAATCAAAGAGACTTTACGAAAATAAATATCAAGAGGTAATTGTTTGCAGCCTCCTAGACGATAACATTTGCATGCCTCTTCGAGAGTTAGAGTTATATGTAATTAAGAATATTAGATTGTGTTTAACACTCCTCTGCTGCAGAGCACTTTAACTGGTGTCGCTGTATCAAGTCCCTGCTTTCAACGATGGCATGTGCCACGAGATGTAGACACAGGGAATATTCGCCAAAGATGTATATAGCTTTAGTGGTCACAGAACGTCTCTGGGCGCTGCCTCTTGCTACCAGATTGTTATGTGGGTTGTTAGCATCCCGCGGTCATCCATACAGTGCCTCATTTCTTCGTCATCAAGGTAGGACTGCATGTGGTGCGCATGTAGATCCTTGCGTGAAGATTTCTTCGCTGTTAAAGAGGGAGATAGATTCCCCATTTATCAGTTTTTACATTGGACGTTTCCAAGTGGTTAAAGGTAACCAATGTGTGCATGTTGAGGCCATAGTGATTCTTTCGACTAGAAGACGACGCCACTCGGCTGATAACCCGTTAAGATTTCATAGCTGAAATACGCTGAGAAAGTCTGCAATCGCATATAACATTGATATTTACAGTCAGTTTGCCTAATATGACATGAGGTCATTGCAAGAGCGTATTTGTTTTCAAATTATACACTGGGGTAATTTGTTAACATCGTATTTAGGATAGAAATATTGGTATTTGGATAAAATGAAATTGCAAACAAATATCTCTAAATTATGAGATTACATACATATCTTCCTTTGAAAGGGCACGGCCGATTTCCTCCCCAATCCTTCCCTAACCCGAGCTTGCGCTCCGTCTCTAATGACCTCGTTGTCGACGGGACGTTAAACACTAACCACAACCACCACCATACTTATCTTCTTATTGCGCCACGGGGTGGTGGCTGGTCTCTGCTGGCATCCCGACTGACAAATTTCTTGCAATTCGAATAACAGGAAACTTATTTTGTTATAAAGATACAAACACCTTGATCCTCTCACAAAAGAGGACATACTTCTAATGGTGAGCAGCAGCACGTAATTGATAAATAATTCTGACACTTTTGAGCAAATCCTCTATTGTCATTGGCTGGAGGCATCATGACACAACGTTGACATGACAATGATAGCAATGCAATGAAACTCATGTATTTGGAGCAATAATATAATTAATTTGTTATTTATTACAAATACCTACAGTGTAATCCTTTCACTACAGCATACAGATCTCCAGTGATGAAATTCGCGTAATTCGAGTAATAAACTAGTTAATTTATTAATTATGAGAAATACTGACACCCCGGTCCTCTCCCTATGGCTCACACAACAAAACTTACGAATCTTCCACTAATGGAATGACAATAACATTAACTATTGTTCGTAATTAACACCTACACCCTGACCTGAAATAAACCTGATTCTCTCCCTGTGGTGCACAGAACTCGAAATAAGAGGCCTAGGCAACAGCTCTAGTCATAAAGAATGAGAGTGAGAAAATGGGGAGAGGGGGAAGATGGCTCATAGGCTGGATGGTGGTTCCCCAGAGGAAGGGGCGTAGGAGGTGTCCTTGAATCTATCTAGCCCACATGTGTAGCCTGCCACGGTAGTCGTAACCTTATCAGTTCCTTACCTTATCCGCGGCCTTGAGATTAAATAGTTATCTCGACTATCAATTTATTTTTCAATACTCCAGAGACTGACTATCTTTCACGGGTACTTGTGATGGCCACAGACGGGTCTGTCAGCCGACTACCGGACCGAAATACATTTCTGGCCTCACATACTCAAACTATCACACTAGGCATACTTCTGGATGTCGGGGATTGGAGAAGTTCGCATTGTGTCATGTATGTTATTCAGTCATTAGTGTTGGTTTCCAATTGTTGCTCCAGACTACAAAACATCTGGACGAAACAACTGGATAAGACGTGATGTTTTCTTCCTTGGGCTACACTCAATGAACTGTGACATACCCTGCATGTGTACTTACACACACTTGCAAAGGGCTAATTGATTACTCGTAGTGGCTACTATCTTTGGCTTCTCATATATTGCCCAGATATCGTAAGTGACGTTAGTGGCTACAGTTAGGGCGCTAGTGCCATTCTTTGCCATAGAATCAGAAACACGCATCATCTTAATTGACACGGTCCCACTGTTTACATCAACCAAATTCCGTTCCTTTTGCCAAAGGACATCTGACTACTTTTCCTCCCCATTCTGGTTTACTCCAATCGAGAAGCTGTAATGGCGTGGTTACCAAACCACTTTCGATCTCCTGCTCCCACCTTACCGAGACCACAATGTATCATATCCTCTTTTGTTTCTGGATTAGACACGTCTGAATTAGTTTAGGCAGTCCCAAACATTTTAATAAACCTAAATACCTTATTATAAGCAGCATATAACAAGCAGCTGATTAAATACTTCTCACGTTAGTACCCTATAACGCTAGTATCGAACATCCCGAACTGGAGCTACTTCCAAATGAATGTGTTTTGACAAAATAATACCGACACTCTACACTCTGGCCCTCAATGTTTACCTAATCTTCGCTTATGCATTCTACCTAGTCGTAAACGTCTCAGAATACGTTATTTTATACTAGTACACCAACAGCACGATTTTTGTAACTGATTTTCACATTAAATAGTTAAAATTGTAGAAAGACAGATAATAGTTTCCATGAGATCCTACTTGTCAAACACAGTCTCATGCAGTAATTGCTTTACTAACGGTGGTGTATTGTAGGTGGAGTCTAAAATGTGTTTCTAGAACTTTTCTAACAATATTTCATTTAGAGGCAATATGTGCATTTTCTACAAAGAGCTGTTGTATTCCGTTAGAACACCCAAATCATTCGTTCCACTTCGTACCGAGAGTGTATTTGTTTATTTGAAAAATGCTAATCCATGGAGGTAAAAGTGTTAAACATTTAAGCCACGACGACCAGCCAGTGCTGATAGGCTGTCAGATACGGTTGCCAGGCGGCGCTGGCGAATCAGCAGTGACGGGCGTAACCTTCCACAGAGCGGCGATATCTACGGCTGTCTGCCTCCAATGCGCATAAATTCTCCTCCACAACAGTGAACTGCACATGAGTCGAAAGCAGTAAATTGCCAACCAGTGACACTGCCAGAGAGAAAAACTTAAAAGATAGTTAAAATTATGATAAATGGCTTAAAAAGAGACAAGCGCCGAACCATAATATTAGTTGTTAATCTAAGTAATGTGTGCTACCTGCGTTGGGCATAGAGTCCTTTTATCCTCTATCAGAGAACTTCTCGTGATTTCATCTGTAGCAGCATCAATATGTGATGCATGTCTATTGCTTTGAGTTTATAGAATCATTCCATTTCACACTGTATCCAAATACTTTACGATTCCCGATACATAACTTTTGCAGCTCGTATGTCTTGAGGGAGAAAAACGCAGCATTCAGAATCCAAATGAAGAGTATCTTACAAGACATACTCCACGAAAACCAAACGCATCGAAGTAAGAGGACTTAGCGCATTATAAGCATATTTTTCACCCTATATTACTATATGGAGAACTAGTGGTTTAGTAGCCGAATGAGGGCCTACCAGACCACACCACAGTAGAATCTTATAACTCGGAACATTTTGTAAATATTGCTTGGTAATTTGAATAATATATACCTTTCAGGGGTGCTAGTTCTGCAACGTTTTCAGGAGAGCCTCTGTAAAGTTTGGAAGGCAGGAGAGGTACTGGCAGAAGTAAAGCTGTGAGGACGGGGCCTGAGTCGTGCTTCGGTAGCTCATCTGGTAGAGCACTTGTCCGCGAAAGGCAAAGGTCCCGAGTTCGCGTCTCGGTCCGGCACACAGTTTTAATCTGCCAGGAAGTTTCATACCAGCGCACACTCCGCTGCAGAGTGAAAATCTCATTCTGGAAACATCCCCCAGGCTGTGGCTAAGCCATGTCTCCACAATAGTTTTTCTTTCAGGAGTGCTAGTTCTGCAAGGTTCGCTGGAGAGCTTCTGTAAAGTTTGGAATGTAGGAGACGAGGGACTGGCAGAAGTAAAGCTGTGAGGACGGGTCGTGAGTCGTGCTTGGGTAGCTCAGATGGTAGAGCACATGCTCGCGAAAAGCAAAGGTCCCGAATTCGAGTCTCGGTCCGGCACACAGTTTTAATCTGCCAGGAAGTTTCATATCAGCGCACACTCCGCTGCAAAGTGAAAATCTCATTCTGGAATATTTATCACAGCTCATATATTGCCCGTCTTAATGATGTCATACTGTAATGTATTATAAATACTGCTAGTTAATTGAAACAATACATAGGACACCTTATGTATAATTCTTGTAGCACAAGTTTTAACGATCTCTCTGTGTTTTATAGCTATAAAGTGCGTTGGGAATAAAAAGACCGCTTCTTCACACACACAGAACTAGCGGGAATACGACAGTTTCGTCTTGTAAACGTCTCTAAGATGCACCATCATTCCACCATTGGAGCATATTTTTTAAGTCATTTATCACAATTGTATCCATTTTCATCGGCTATTCATTCGGGTAGTGTCAGTGGCGGAAAATTTACTGCTTTCGACACACATGCAATTTCCGGTTCCGAAGAGAGTTAACGTGCATTGTAGAGAGACGGCCGGAGATGTGGTCAGTGCGAATGCCATTCATAACACACAGCTACTGCGTCAAAGGTTAGACCAGTCGCTGCGGACTCGTCAGGGCCAACTAACAACGTTATCAGGATACCTGCGAGTATTTGTCGTCATCCTATGCAATTAATGTTTAACATTTATACTGTCATCTATTACTCTATTTTAAATAAACAAATACATTCCTGCTACGAAGACTGATAGACGTTAAAAGTAAAAAAGAATTCTATTGGAATATTATAGCTTCCTATAGATGATACACATATTATCCGTAATCGCGGTACTATTAAAAGAAAAGCTGTTGAACTATATTTTTGCCTCAGTCTACAACACACCATGTATTGTAAAGTTATTACTGCATATGACAAAGCTGTGTTGGTTAGGTGGAGATCTAATGCAAACTATTATATGACTATCTACAACTTTAATTATGTGACGAGTAATCAAAAATGGTTCAAATGGCTCTGAGCACTATGGGACTTAACTTCTGAGGTCATCAGTCCCCTAGAACTTAGAACTACTTAAAGACGTCACACACATCCATGCCCGAGGCAGGATTCGAACCTGCGACCGTAGAGGTCGCGCGGTTCCAGACTGTGGCGCCTAGAATCGCTCGACCACTCCGGCCGGCGACGAGTAATCGATTACACTAACTACCAAACAGCTATGCTCACCGTTCTGTTCTAGACTATATGTTGATGGAATTCTAAGTTGTGCATATTGATGAGTGTCTATTCATCATAAGCAAATCACATTTCAGAGTCAGTAAGGAATGCATATGCACTGAAACAATATGTTTTAATGGAACGTTAGTTATTGGCACGGGGAAGTGAATGACTGTCCGTTCACCTATGTGGAAATTGGTTCGTTAGCTAAGTTACGGGGGTCAGACACTTGCTACAGAACCAAGACTGTGTAAAATGATGATATTAGGAAACATGTTTATTATTTACAGTCAAGCTTCCACAACTATGGCTGGCAAAAGAACCACTTTCCCATAGGCTTCTGACAGGGTTAAGACTGTGGAAGAACTAAGCTATAGTCATCGTCCCAATGCTAGTAAATCTGAGAATGGAATGAACAGTTACACATCTCTGTGACAAAACAAAGGCCTGATTGTTCTGCTGGCAAAGATAAATAACAAGTATGATCTTCTTGGCATCTAAAGGAACCACTCTGTTGAGCACTCTTAAGTCATTACTTCTTAAATCATATGTATCTTCTTCACAATTTGTCTGTCGGGAAGTAATACAAGCTTATAGGTTGGTCATGTAATCTTGACCTCTTCCTACCACGGCTATTAAAAAGATTGGAACACGTATTCACACCATAGATAAAGAAACCCGTGTGACGTGATTGGCTCTGGTATGAAACGTGGGATGGTTGGGAAGGAGGGGACGCTTGTTTCATATTCGTCCAGAAAGAAAGGGAAGAGTTCAAGGGAATGATTGGCGATTAACTGTTAGCAACGCTTGTCATCAAAGCCGTCCACACATTTCCGCTGGTGAACACATACGCGTCAGTGCTTTAGGACTGGCTTACAGTTATTAATGTGGATGTGAATGCTACATTCTGTGGCAGTGCCTCTTCTGACATCAATCAGGTCGGTCGCACTTGGTACGAAGAGCATTATCCATATATTTCATCTTCGTATGTTTATTTAAATGAAATGTAGTTCTTTAAAATTTGCTGGGGGGATGGAGGATGCGGTGTTGGTATGGTCGCATCAGTAGTGGCAGTGGCAGCGCTAAGTGCAGCCTACCCTACAGGGATTTCGCATGTCCCTGGTCATCTCTTTGGGTGTGTTATTTTGTAGCACTGTGCTATTTCCTATACGTGCCATAATTACGCGTGTCTTTAGCTCACAGTTTGGAAGTCGGTAACTGCACTGCCTACCGAATTTTGCTATGACGTCACAGACCAGTGTCATACTCGTACATTTCGCTAATAATTACTGAGATTTTTCCGAATATGCCGGGTCGTCATTGTTTCTAACAAAAGGAGAACAAACTCGTTTGAAAACATACAGTATGACGTCGTCCGCTGTAGGGATGAATGTCTTAGCAAGACTCGAAGATATCTCACTCCGTTGTTTTTCCTAGTGTTGCATGCAGGTTAACCTTACTTGGGTGATGGACGCGACAGCTCACCTAGAAGAGTGGATAGAATAGCATTTAGATAAAGATCTAAGAACTTGCACGAATCAAATTCAGAAACAATGTCATAGTTTTTAATGCATGTGTTTGATTCTTCCACCATAATGGAACAAATTTTTCACAGGTTTCTGTAATACATTGAGATGTCATTAACTTAGCTTTGCACTGCATTCTTCTAGTACCATAGTACCTTACACCATAACTTACTTTTATACTTACAGCGATTGCGCACAATACGCCGTGACGTCTTTGCAAGAGCATATTTAACATTTAACTTCGTATTTAGGGTGGAGGTGTTGGTATTTGGAAAAAAAATGGTCTCTGTTGGCGGCCCAATAGACAAAATTCGTGTAATTGATATAATAATAAAATTAAAATGTTAGCTATAACAAATACCCACAGCCTTACCCTCTAACAATATGGCACATACTTCAAATAGCGAACAAATGTTTCAAATGGCTCTGAGCACTATGGGACTTAACTTCCGAGGTCGTAAGTCCCCTAGAACTTAGAACTACTTTAACCTAACTAACCTAAGGACAGCACACACATCCACGCCCGAGGCAGGATTCCAACCTGCGACCGTAGCGCCTAGAACCGCTCGGCCACCCCGGCCGGCCAAATAGCGAACAACAGTGCATGATAAGCAATTCTTATATTTTAAAGGAAATGCAGCACTGTAATTGACTGAAAGCATCATGTGGCGGTACTGACGTCACGCAACGTGGCACGATGATGAAGTGACGGCCAGAGCAGTGGTACAATACTTGCGTAACTGGAATAATATTATAGTTAATTCATTAACAATCTATAACAATTGTTGTCTCGCTTTCACCTACAGTCTCCAATGACGAAATTAGAGTAATTCGAATAATAATATAATTAATTTAATATTCAAACCAAAGACCCAACTCCTGGTCTCCTTCCTATGGTTCACGTAACAAAACTGACGAAACTTGTATATCTGGATTAACAATAAAATTAATTTATTAACATTATTATTTATAAGAAGTAGCTAAATCCTGACCGCAAACAAATCTGGTCCACTCCCTATGGCATACAATGAAGAGACTTACGGAATTACTCTAATTGTAAAGGACGAGGAGGGGGAGGGGATCTGTAATCTTATTGGTCTAAGGGGGATGGAGAGGGAGGGGGTCTGCGGACTGTACGGTGGTCCCCTACGTGAGCGGAGAAGGGAATCACTTTAAACATAACCAGCCCAACTGCGTAACACGACTCCAGAAGTCGTCATCTTATCAGTTATTTATTTACTCAGTGAGCCTTCCACTTCAGAGCCTCCTCAAACTGATACGCCCATCGTGATGCTGTACGCAGAACCAGCACCGCTCGCCTTTGGTTGCACCAGTGCCGGCGCACCTCTCCCTGCTGCCGAGTCCAGGGAAGGCGGGACAGTGATCGCCGTGCTGGCTGCCCGTGGTGTTTCAGACATCACTGCACTGTCTGTACAGACACTTGCTTTGCTGCAAACAAGCCCATTTCCTCTTTCTTGGCAGGTGACACTGCGTTGCGATCTAGCATGGCCCAGTGAACTGCGTGTCTGTCCTTTCAGCGCTAGACGTATGGCCCGTTGAGATCCTGCATGACTTTGAGTATGCACCCCGCGCCCCTATCCCCCACCTCTGGCTGAACTCATCGATTCCATGATCGCATGGCAGTCTTGGGATCCAGACCTTCGTGAGCAGCAATATGGCGGACAGATAAACTGCAGTTAGAATACACCACAATACTGCTGATGTCGTATTGCCACATGCGGCAGGTGACGTTTCTCCTTCTTACACGAATCATAAGATGACCTTCTCACAAACAGCCCTCACACAAACGTGTTTTCTGAGTCTGAAACTCACTGCATAATCTTTCCTTGCACTCTCTCTGACCAAAATTATTTGGACATCTCTCACTCTTGATACGGAGTGTGTCTACCTTCCACTGTTTCTATATTTACATCTACGTCTAAACTCTGCAATCCACCATGAGGTGCATGGCAGAGGGTACGTCCCATTGTATCAACAACTACAATTTCCTTCCGTTCCATTTGAAACGTCCCCTTTCAACAACTATACAGGACTGTGCTTAACCTGACACACAATATTTTTAGCGCAACGCAATCTGACTTTCAAAATTCCCTACAAAAGAATGGCCCTGACTAACATTAAACTATACCTTTCACAAATCACTTACCTCACAAAAATCTTCGCTGCTCAAGCTACTGCAATACAGCGAGCGCCACTACTGCCAGCTAAATAAAAGATTCAAACTATGGAAGGCACTAACTACTGATAGGGATAGTTAGCAAATGAAAGATATTAAGAGAGGACAAACAATGTATTTACCTTGATATCATCATATATAAATATAGCAGTTCATGACAAATTTCAAAACTCCGCCATCTCTCTCCCCACATCCACCACTGCTGGCGGCTCACCTCCAACTGCGCAACGCTACGCGCTGTTCACAGCCAGCTGCCTAACACTACAATGGCGAGTATTACAACAATGCAAAGCAGCCACAGACTGCACACAGCACAGCCAGTGATTTTCATACAGAGGTGGCGTTACCAATAAAAAAACCTAAACAGCCTACTTACACATTCCCGTATGGAGGGTGGGAATAATGATTGTTTGTATGTCTCTGTGCGTACAGTAGTTACTCGAATCTTAACCCCACGATACCTATGTGAGCAATACGCATGGTATTTTAGTATATTCATAGAATCATCGTTTAAAGTCGGTTCTTCACATGTACCAGTCCTCTCCCAACTGATCCCTACTATATCTATATCCGGTACACAATGCTGTAAAATGTTTTCATATCCTTCCGCATTTAACGTTTCCTTAAACTCAAAAAGTAACGAAAGCCAAACCGCGGAAACATCCCTCATACCCAAAGCGTGTGACTAACATATTATGATATATTTAGTGCTGCGAGACATCAGGTGTTCAAACGTTTCAAGCACGGAAGGGCGCACATGCCATGCGATCATTAAGTCCCGGAACCTTGATTATTATTCGTTAAAAATAACGTCGGGATTCCATATTCTCAATTCAGGTAAGTTAAAAAACACAGCATTAACGGATAAACAATGCATACACGAATTCTCTGTCGTAAATCTTAAATTTATTTTATCTGCCTTTTTCTCCAGCGCCCTAACTGTCTGTTTTAGCTGGTGTATTCGGACTGTTATGCCGAAAGACCAGCTAAAAAAGAATAGTCGTGCATGAATAGGAAACAGTGGACAGGGCTCCTGCTGTGAAGTTTATACTATTGACAGCAATTGCAAATATTGTTGTACTAAACTCGTTGCATCGAGAGATACCGTTCTCTTGTTCAGAACTATTAGACAAGATACGACAGACTCGAAAATAACTTGGGAAATAAAACACCGTAACTATACGGGTGAAAATCCCAAAATTCCCCATCATGGAGCTGTTCTTGGGAATCATACTTCCATACCGGTAGCCTTCGCAAGTCTGAAGAAGATTCATATTAGTTGATGCCTGTATTGGGAAGCCTGTGTGTATAGCCATGCCCAGGAGGGTCAAATTATCGATACATATCTCCTGAACTCACACTGAAAGCGACTAAGAAGCTGTCTAGTTCTTACGATTTAGGCAGAAGTTGACAATACGTTCCAAGCTCATTCCCAAATTACTGGTGAGGGCAGCACTACGGTTGTTACGCAGGCATTACCGGCGTTCTGAAGGTTGAAGAGGTGAATTAAAATGGTACTTTTGCAAGAGCCTAGAAACTTTCTAGACGTTCGGATCAAACAAGGGCGAAGAGGTTTCCTTGCTGCTACCTGTGTGGTGTCGTAATTTTCTATCATGAACCCAACCGCGGCAACGCGATAATGCCGAATCCAGGAGAAGGGGCGGTTATATGCTTCGTCAATGGTGTAAAGGAATTCTCCATTCCCTCGGAGTCACTTCTATGGCGGCGGAAAGTTGGCTCTTGACAGGTGATGGAGGCTACTTTGGCGAAATCCCTCGCCAGTATCTAGGTTATGTTCTTTGGGTTGTATTGAGGCTTCCATTTCTCATTGCAACTGTAACATGGATCCCCCCTCCGCTCCCTGAGAAACGAAGCAGCTAGAGAATTTCACAGCCATTTAGCTATTTTATACTTCATAGTGAGTAATCTATTTCGTTATGTATAGGTCCTGTATATTCCTTTTATTGAGTGTATAGCGCTGTGTCTGCCCCAGACACGGTTGTGCCAAGAACAATACTAGCGCACCTCGGAGGAGACAACAAGCGACTCCAGTGCAGCACATTCACCACAAATGGCTTCTCCATTACACTCTAGAATCGTGTTCCGAAACTCCCGGGGTTTAAAACAGGGCATAGGATTAAATATTAATGACCTCACTTTGAAATGAATGCTCCTGTCGTGATGTGCTCTGAGAGAACAGTGCTATTAAATGTGAGGATAAAGGTATCCGTTTTTTATAGTTCGGCATCTACACACTTCACCGTCTTTTGCATGTCAATCGAACCGTCTTGACCCTACTAATTATTCTTCTGGAAAATCTATAAAATCTCTGCATGGAACCTTTTCCTTAGTTTAAGGTGTTGTACAACTCTGCCTCTATCGGATGTTCCCCTCGGTATTTAGCTTCCTTGAGTTTTGTTGCTTGTTGGGAAGTAAATGCACCAACCATTAGTACTACATTTTTCAACCGTTTTGCCAATTTGAAGTTTCCAGCAAAGCTGTCTAGGTCTTCTTGCATGTAGAAAGGTGTAGCATTCTGTAAGTCGCCTTCTTTCCTATTCATTATTGAAACCTCATTCTGCCTAGTACTGTAGCTCCATTGATGGACTGCATGCTGACACCCACCAGTGGTTCACCCATTCCTCTTGACGTTGACCGAGTAAAGTTCTGTGGTTCCATCACGGCCACACGAGTAGCTATGCAACTGCGGGTCCACCTTGACTGACACTTGCTGGGCTTGTAAGCCTAATAGAACTGGAACGCAGCAGTTGCTCCTGTGGCTGCCCTATAAAGGCTATTTTGTCCCCCTCCCACCAACACCAGTGAGTAGCACACGTTGAGGATGAGTTTTCTTCGTAGGAGTTTATACCAGCTTAATGATTCAGGTGGTTAAGCCAAGAAGCCTGATCCCTGTGACATGACATTCCACCGCCGCTTCGCAAGATGGTCGCTGAAGCGCGCCAAGACCTTACAGTAACGGAGGTCCGGTGGTATTCATCCGTCCGCAGCTCAGGGAACCCAAGTTTGCAAAACTCATACCCATCCAACGACGACTGAGGAGACTCATGCTCATGCTCATGCTCATGTGGCTTATCAAATATAGGGAGTATTACCCCCTTACACTGTGTAAGTAGGCTATTTAGTTTCTTACACTGGTAACGCCACCGCCACGTAGCGCTCTGTATGAAAATCACTGGCTGTGCTGCGTGCAGTCTGTGGCTGGTTTGCATTGTTGTTGGCTATTGTAGTGTTGGGCAGTTAGCTGCTAACAGCGCGTAGCGTTGCGCAGTTGGAGGTGAGCCGCCAGCAGTGGTGGATGTGAGGAGAGAGATGGCAGAATTCTGAGAGCGGACGATCTGGACGTGTGTCCATCTGAGAGAGTAAATTTGTATTATTGGATGTCATGAACTGCTATATATATTATGACTTTTGAACACTGTTAAGGTAAATTCATTGTTTGTTCTCTATTAAAATCTTTCATTTGTTAACTGTGACTATCAGTAGTTAGTGCCTTCAGTAGTTTGAATCTTTTATTTAGCTGGCAGTAGTGGCGCTCGCTGTATTGCAGTAGTTCGAGTAACGGAGATTTTTGTGAAGTAAGTGATTTGTGAAACGTATAGGTTAATTTAGTCAGGGCCATTCTCTTGTAGGGATTATTGAAAATCAGATAGCGTTGCGCTAAAAAATATTGTGTGTCAGTTTAAGCACAGTCATGTATAATTGTTCAAAGGGGACGTTTCAAGTGGCTTTATCTGGTAGGTTCGCTCAGGGGCCAAACAGCGAAATTAATGACTTGTGGGTTAGGAGCAGGAGGAATTTTCTTCAGGAGAACAGAACTTGGAATTTTTTGGTACCGTAAATAACAGCCAGTGTCTCCTTTCCTATATGGGTTCACCTCCTCAAATGACCGTTGATTCCAGACTCAACTTACGTAAACCTCAAAGAAAAAGTCAGATCTAATCAGAATAAATCAACCCCGATCAGATGATGAAATGTGAATCAGTACCGGCCATTGCCAATACTGAACCACTTAGATTACAATTTGCTATATCAAACTGCTTGCTCAATTGAATGCGGAGCCACGGTGGAAAGAACGCGGACTCCGCGGGAGTGTAAGATGCTTGGTGAGGGCCTTAAACTGCAGGGAGTGCTTCCCAACAGCGCTATTCGCAGAACAACCGCCAGGAAGGACTGTGTCTCTAAAGGGAGCGCCCTGGCACTGACCGAACCAAGCCAAACAATACATATTATATTTCCAAGATTTGCAGGACAACAGAGACTATTTTACGGATGAGTCCCGGAAAAACTACCGTTGCGGAGGGAACCAGCGCATAGTCAAAACAACCGTCTGAAATGTTGGTAAAGGAGGGGAGACCAGCGTCTTGTGAAGATAATTTCTTCCTGGTCAGCCCTCTCAAGAGTTATTATGCCGGCCGCGGTGGCCGAGCGGTTCTAGGCGCTTCAGTCCGGAACTGCGCGACTGCTACGGTCGCAGGTTCGAATCTTGCCTCGGACATGGATGTGTGTGATGTCCTTAGGTTAGTTAGGTTTAAGTAGTTCTAAGTTCTAGGGGACTGATGAACTCAGATGTTAAGTCCCATAGTGCTCAGAGCCATTTAGTTATTATGCGGCCAATCACAAACTATGTGACGCCGAAAAAGGCAGAGCACAAAAGCACTCTGCTGAAAGTTACTTGACGCGCAGGCTTCTCCACGAGCAGACTTCACTTCGAGACTTTTCCAGTCTCATTCGGGACAGAGGCTCTCAGTCGACTCCGTTGTACCAAGACGCAGAAAGAGTGGAATTGTTGGTACAGAGCCTACGACTGATTTTGCTGTAAGGTCAGCCGCCGCTTGCAGATTATGCGTATGATGAGACCCATCCATAACAGCGAAGTGGACTATGGGGAACAACGAATCATTTGTAGCGACATTCAGCAATTTCAGGCATCATTCTGAAGAGTTGTTTGCAGTTAGAGATTCAACATGTTTGCAACTCCGGCAGTAGATGTACATGCATATTCTTCTGTAGTACTTACTTTCTATATACGATAAGTTTCAGTAAACACAGTATGACTACCACGAATGTAATTATTTTGTCCAAATGTAAGTTGTAATGTTTTTTAAAAAAAGGAATAGTAAACTTTACGATTATGTTCAATGAATGTCTGATCTCTGGAATGAGTACTGAACTGGAATTGTCGTGTTGCGCGTTGTCAGCGCAATTTGTGTGCTTACTCTGTGTTATTGTTAGCAAAACTGTATACAAATTGATTGGGCAATGCAACTCCCTATACCAATAAAGAAATACAGTCAATGCAAAATACATTGAGCCCCTTAGGCACTGAATCCTCTGGCCCTGTTGAAAACTGATAACTTTGCTCCCTGCACGCATAACAAAAGTTGTTTTGCCTCTTGAGGAGCAGCGGTGGAACGTGATATATTCTGGTCTCTCACAAAAAATATAAATATGGTAGGTACAGGCTCAGCGATGTGCAGTGCTAGGTGTAATACTTTGAAATTCACGTTAAATCGTTTTGGCCGATAAATGAAAACATTTATGAAAATCCAGCTCCTTTAAAAAAATATATGATCTGGAAAGAGTGGCGGTATGATTATGGTGAATTACTTACACTAAGCTTTTTAGCAAAATTACATTGCAAGTTAACAAAAACATCTGAAGATTCAATTTCCATTACTCGCAATTGATTCACAAGAATGAGATTTAAACAGCAAGTATTATCTAACTTCATTAATCCAACGACGCACCTACATTAATCTAACACTTGGTAGATTCACACAGCACACCCCAAAGACTAACTACTCCATCGTCTTTCCCTCACAGACAGCTACCTACAACTGTGCGCCCAACGCTCTATTACTCCAACACTATAATAATCTCAGACCAGAGACCTTTGGATCTCCGGTCGCGCACAGTCAGCCATCCGCATTATCGAGCATATCAGACACATTCACTGTTTATAGTGTACTAGTTCTATTTAATTTATTAATATTCTTATCTTATTCTGGTGCCACATACAAGTGTGCCCCGAAGTATACTCCTTTCAACGTTAACTTGAATGACTTTCCAGATCTCCAACCTGAGAAGCCAAGGCATTAGCCTATTCATTTTTATGTTTATTCCATTTGAGTATTGTGAATTTAAATGTTTACATGTGTTGTACGCTAAGTTAATAGAGACCCTCCTCGCATTTCGTATTCAGCTGAATTCTTTTATCGTTATTTTGGTGGGTGATGATTTACTTATGTCAGATACACAGTATTAGTTTAAGATATTTAATTAAAGATTAGAATTGAAGTATTCTACCCAAACAATTTCAAGACAGCTGTAAGCTTACAATGTACACTGCCGTTAATGTATTAGAAGCATATCAGATCGGTTCAGCAATGCCATTGGGCAATTATATCAGAGAACAGTATCTGTACCATCCTCTTCATGAGTGGCGACGAAGATAGGATACTTTCGTGTCAGAGCCTGATACAATCTAGTTAAACCAGAGCTTCAGACCTCGTATCAATTGGAAAACAAAATAGACGCTTAGTAGATGACCAGAAACGCAACAGACAGTGAAAGTTACGGCTGTAGGTAAAATGAGCTCTAGCCAGAATTTAAAAAAAAAAAGAAAAAAAAAAAACAAGTAATGTAGGCTTCTGTGGCGACACACGAACTACCATTTCAGCCACTGGGCCGGGTATTTATTTCCCGTAGCGTACCAACGGCCATAGCAAATGACACGTTTGCCGCTTCCTTTTCAGCAGTGGACTGCCAAAGCACTCATACTGGAAGGTATATACTCAGGCTAAATTAATTGAAGTTTTGTAAGAAAATATTATATTGAACCAGAGACGGTCAAAGGTAGTATCCATTGAGCAGTAGAGTCGCCGCTCAACAGCGATTGCTGATTCAGGGTGTTATGGGTAATGTGTTAGAGTAACTTTAAATTGAGAGATATATGAAGCACATTCAAGTGAAAAGACGTGTTGTATCTGATGTGTGCTGCATGTATACTTACTCGCTACGGGCATCAATGACTTTTTATTTGCAAAGTACTATGATGTTTGCTAACTGTAAAGTCGGAAATAAGGTAAAGAAAGTTGTTTTGTTACTAATGCAATGCGCGTATTCATAAGTGATGATTGAGACAATGTATAGCACTCACATCGAGTGATTTTGTAAAGCTAAATGTTAATGTATAATCAATTTATTGAGTGTGTTAATTGTGAACATTATTAATTCTCATAGAGTCAAAATAAAAGTTTTAAAGTCATGCCATATTGTTACTTACCCCAAGTCAATACCAGTTCTATCAGATCCATGTCATGTTTGATTAACTGTTTTGTCTTAGTCATATTCGATTTAATTAAAATTTATTCTAAGAAACAGCTTTGCACAATAGCTGTTTGCTAACTACACACTTTAAAGTACTAACAGAGCACAATGTGAAGAGTGTTACCATTGCGCAGATAAAGGTAAGAAATTTTGTTGTTTCAGGGGCAGTGTTCATTAAGCACAGGGACCATTATTTTTAAATTGATCAAGTTTTGTTCTATTACTATGGCCAGTTTCAAATCAATAGTGTTGCATCAGTTTCAGTTTTTTTGTTACGTAAATGCATGTATTTTTAGTTTGGTTTAAAGTTATTGACAGTTCTACACTCTCGCAGCTAAATTAAATTGACATCTAGCAGAAAATTTCAGTACAGGACAAAGCGCATAAGCGACGAGATAAAACACGTTCACAGGCCATTCCCTTCCTACAGTTGTGTTTGAGACTGCTGTCAGTTACGTAACATCAATCATATTTCAGACCTAACATATTTCAATATCAGCTACACGAATACTATTGTCATCAACGTCTGAGTTGCTCTCCAATCGCATAATGCTGCAGTGATGGCATCTTTCAGGTGTAAAATGATACATCGAAAGCATACACATGACAAAGGAAGTCCTTCTATCGCTAATTCATAAGAGAATTGAAATAGTTCTAAAATTTAACTAAGAAAAAGTCCACTAACTTTTATGTAAATTGTAGTTCTGTCAATCTTGGTGGGTTGCAGAGAATGTGGACATCTCTTCAATAATCATTATATACCTTTCAACATGTTTAAATAATTGTGATGTTGGTAATTATCACTTGAGGTCCGTCTGTAATGTTTTGTTGATAATTATCACTTTAGGTCCGTCTAACAAAACGATTTTTTCGTCTCATATTCGTTTCGCCTTTATTCGTTGGAAAGCATCGCAAGTGGTCTGAAATATACAGAATGGTCAGAAATAGTCTGATAAGTTTGTAAAGGTATTGGAGACTAGACTGTGCAGAGAAGTAACTGTTAATTAACATTGAACTTGGCCAATGAGGCCGTTGGGAGCGTAAATTCGAGTGGCCCGCCAGTTACTATTAGTGTCAGTTTTTCTTACAGCCTAGATGATAGCGCTCAAGACTGCTCAACCTTCGGCTTGGATTCTATTCTTACTACCTTCCCACGTCCAATTTTTGTATCACTCTCTTGTCTAGTTTTAGGAAACCAAATGGAAAAGATGTTTGGCGACACCGTCTGTGGCTGGCCGCTGGAGTTTACGAATGCAAAAGACTGATTGGGTAGCTTCTCTGCTAATTAACTCAAAAATGGCTCAAAATATCGACGTTTCCTCTGAACAGTTATTTCTGGACACAGTCCACCCTCCAAAATCGTTACAAGCTTTCAGACTGTTTGTTACCATCTGTATACATATTTCTGTTTATAATATTTTGTTGTAGCCTACATTATGGACTTGGCGTATTGGGGTTCTAAACAGTTTGTCACTTTCTGATTTTCTATGACTTTGCAGTAATAGTTTAAATTTCTACTTCCAAATTTCGCAGATGCTGCTCTACATTAGTACTTGTACTTATTTCAGATCTGGTTTTCTGATTACTGCCGTTCAAAATTTCGTTTTCACAACACTAGGAAATGAACACTCATTTAGTTCATGTTATGTTGAGGATGCTGTAGCCAATTGCCCATCTGTTGAACACTATTGTCAACTATCGAACGTATGTGATAGCGGCGATTGTGTGTGTGTGTGTGTGTGTGTGTGTGTGTGTGTGTGTGTGTGTGTGTGTGTGTGTGTGCGCGCTTGTGTCAACTGGTATTTGATTTGATTTAGATTGGTTTGTTGACCATACGTATACTGTTTTCTTTTATCTCATCATTTCTTTCATTATGTTTATAAGAGCGTTTGTGTTGATACGCGACTGGTAGTTTATCAAATGGTTCAAATGGCTCTGAGCACTATGGGACTTAACATCTGTGGTCATCAGTCCTTCAGAACTTAGAACTACTTAAACCTAACTAACCTAGGGACATCACACACATCCATGCCCGAGGCAGGATTCGAACCTGCGACCGTAGCAGTCCCGCGGTTCCGAACTGCAGCGCTAGAACCGCACGACCACCGCGGCCGGCGGTAGTTTATCATCTGTCTCTCTCCTTTAATGGCTTTCTGGATGTGGTAATTTTCCCTCAGTGGGATAAGGCATTTTTTGTGGTTGTTAATCTGGATGATTCTGATTTCTTACTCAAAGTTGGTATGATGATGGTTATGGAGCATTAAACGCCCTGAGGATGTGGAATGGTTTGTTTGCTACTTCCAGCACCTAATGTGTTCTTTCTGACGTGTTTTAAAATTCCTAAGTGTTATTTGTGGGTATACTGCATCGCAGCTTTGATAGCCAAACCTGTATATCCTGATCCAAAGACTCTGTGCAAAGGGGATAATGATGTTATTTTATCTAAGAGAAAATGTGAGACTGTGAACTACAGCAGAGCTGTAGCCCGTATAACTAAAAGAGATTGTGTACTGACATTCATGTTTGAGAAGGTGGACAGTGATTTGATCAACTATTGCTAACAAGCAATTACTGTGAGGGCCAAAGCACGAGCTAAATCCTAGGGGATAATGATGTTATTTTATCTAAGAGAAAATGTGAGACTGTGAACCGCAGCAGAGCTGTAGCCCGTATAACTAAAAGAGATTGTGTACTGACATTCATGTTTGAGAAGGTGGACAGTGATTTGATCAACTATTGCTAACAAGCAATTACTGTGAGGGCCAAAGCACGAGCTAAATCCTAGAGTGACATACTAATAAAGATTGGTCATGTTAATCAACTAAATATTAACGTTGTCGTTCATTGTGCTTGCGAACAGTTTGTTGGCTAAATAACCTGAACAAATCCCACCTTCCTTACCTCAGCAGAAGTGTTTGATTCCTTTATGTCATCATATTAATGTATGGAGCAAATGGAAAGACGTGCAGTTTCTTATAACTTCCAACGTCTGAATTGAGGATCAATCATCATCTTAGCATCTTACTGTTTCAATGAGAACATATGCTGCAATGCGAATCTAGCGACTGTCATCTGTAGCAGGTGAGGGAAGTGACCACACTTCTCAGAACAGCCATTTTCGAACAAATCAATCAGTGTTTACATCCTTACTCAACAATACAAACCAGAATTCATACAGAGATACACAACCATAGAAACATTGAGCTAGAGACAATAACTCAAAATAATTGTAACAAAAAATAAATGTACTCGTATTCTATTTTGCATTCAAACACTAAATCTCAATCGCAGTTGAAGGTAGTCAGTAGCATTTAAGTATAGACAGCAGAAGATGTTGTGTTATAGTTAATCAATTTACATTAAGACTTTTCAACTGCGTTAAGAAATTTTGAGAATTTAAAGATTATAGATTTACTACAAATAAATTCGCTCTAACTTCGCTGATGAACAGCAATTCCGTCAGTACCGACAAGGCATGTAATCTTTTACAAATTTTATAGAAGAAAGCTTACTCTAACTTCACTGATGTACAGCAATTCTGTCTGTATCGAGATGTAACTTAGCTGGCTGAATAGTTGTATAAATATCATTGTGAATTTACTTTCGCATCTGTTTAGTGTATGTTATTGTGAATGAATTTTCTATCTGTTTTGCGCAATTGTGATATGTGTATGTGTATGGAGTTAGGTCATCTGTTGTCTGGAAGGGCAGAAGTGAGTCTTAACCATGCAATGTTTGGGGAAGACGGTTTCTACTAGTGATCTATTCTGACGAAACAGTAGCAAGCTTGGAGATATTCTTAGTGTTGGTAATTGACAGTGTCTGTTATCTGTCCATTAGCCACACCTGCATACATGTTTTGGTGATGGAACAGTTACAAACTTTTTGCAAGGATGGCCCGGTGTTTCGCAGGGTAAATTATAGCCATTTCAGTAACAGGATTAAACGTTTCACATTCCGAGGGATGGTGCACATATACGTCCAATTGATCCCTCTATTGTGTGACTGAAAGGTCATTGTTACACCTAGTTGAATCAAGAGATGGCAAATGAACTGGACATGTTAATACGTGTGATAGTACACCTTTTCGATCTCAAAGTCCACAAACCTAGATGCAAGGCAATTCAAATAGGACAGAGTAACCTTTTTCGGGGAGATGTGTTATACATAGTGTTCCAAATTAAATTAAATGCAGTATGCAGCTCCCTGTATACTCTGACAAGTGAATAAACTGCAGTATAACATTTACAGTGCTGACGTGACTATATGGACACGTTTAGAAACCCAGTGAATTACGACGGGCGTTCAGTAAGTAATACAACAATTTTATTTTCTCTGCAAAAGTTGAAAAACTTCGGAACTTTTTGTGGGAGAGCTCCTAAAGTTTCGATAGGTTGTACCGTTATACTCGGCCTTCAAATGGCGTCTGTAACGTAGATGCTTTCCAAGCAGAGAGCTGTCATTGACTTGTAGTGGAAAACCAGAGCATCGCAGACATTCATAGGCACTTGCAGAATGTCTACGGAAATTTGTCAGTATACAAAAGCACTGTGAGTCGCTGGACGATGGTTCTGTTATCATTGCAGCAAGGTCATGCAAACCTGTCTGCCAACTGGGTTCCTCGTCACTTAAAGAGCAACGAAGGACCATCCATGCCAAACTGCTTGGCGTTAGGAGGCCGTTCTGAGACTTATTGTCGAACATAGTCTCAGACGATGAAACATGGTTCATCATTTCGAACCGGAAACAAAACGGCAATTGATGGTTGGGCGCCACAACACCTTTCCTCCGAAGAAAAAGTTCAAAGCCGCATCCTCATTCGATAAAATCATGGCAACGATGTTCTGGGACTTATTCTGTTGGACCTGCTCCGTCATGACGCAATGACTTACTCAGAAGTGTGTTGTGCTATCCTCAGGGAATTGGAGAAACGACTTCAGCGTGTTCGTCGCTACAAAAATGCAGATGAACTTCTCCTTCTCGATGACAACACAGTGCCTCACACGAGTCTGTACACTCAAGAAGAGGAGCTCAAAAACCTCATTGGACTGTTCTTCCTCATACATCCTACAGCCGGGATGTTGAACCTTCCGATATCCATTTGACTGGCCTACACGATGGAGTTATGGTACCCTTTGCGACAACGGCATGGAAAGCTTTCAACATATCTTACTGTCCATAATGGACTGTACAACAACACTCCAGAATCAACAAACGAGCACTGTGGTGACTATTTAATTTTCCTAGTGAGTTATTCGACGCCGCCTCTGATACAGTGGGCTTGTGTAACACGATGTGATCATAGCACAGGATGACTATCAAATTATCCACATGTGTGTAATGGACAGTCGGCCGCTGTGGTCGAGCGGTTCTAGGCGCTTCAGTCCGGAACCACGCGGCTACTACGGTCGCAGGTTAGAATCCTGCCTCGGGCGTGGATGTGTGTGATGTCTTTAGGCTAGTTAGGTTTAAGAAGTTCTAAGTGTAGAGGATTGATGACCTCAGATGTTAAGTCCCATAGTGTGTAAGGTGTCAGGCAAATCCAACACCTTCCATGAAAACCCTGACATGATAAGCAAATCCAGTAGTATGTCACATAGCTCCGAATAAATCGTGACATTAAATTAACCAAAGTAATACGAGTAACGAGTGAGCAAATGGAATACCACAGACTAACACAAGAATGCCTAAATGCATGTCATACCTTCCCACCGTGAGACAGACGCAGTTCCGAGGGTAGAAACGAGAACAGAAGCCGAGAGCAGAACCGTGTTAAGCGAGAAGGCCCTACGATAAGGGACGGACACCCACGTTGCCAGCTAACCGCTAGGACCACCCCAGACGCAAGTTTAGGCGTGAGACTTTTTCGCGTCTCTGTTACGTCAGGACAACCACCTAGCCCATGTTAAAAGCTACAGCCCTCCAGAAGAACAGTATAGATCTTACGATAACGCTAAAAGGACCACACCAGCTGCAAGTTTTAGCGTGAGACTTTTTCGCGTCTCTGTTACGTTGCAAACTTTAAAAACATTGCCCCACCACGAAAAGTATAACGTTTCTCATTTGATTGACAGAATTTTTGTAGGTGGAGCTTAAGGTTAACATTGAGACCCTGATTGGTCAGATGAAAAAACAGCCAGATAGTTTTTTTTAAACCAACTTCGGTAAATTGTAGTAAGGAGAAGTTAGGACAGAGTTGCTTCCGAGACGGCGAGGTGAGCAGAGCTGTGCTGCCCGCCGACCCCTGACGAACACCGACAAGGTAATGAACGCACGCGATGCCGCATAACAGCGCATAAAGCTTCCCTCAGAACTGTAGAAGTCTCATCTGTTACACCCCCTTTTTGCGTAATACTAGTGTCGATCGTCAATTAAAGCTCATGGTTTTTACATTTGCCACTTGAAGTAAAAATCTGAAACGCGATGATTTTTCTGTTATATAGTTGCCACATCAGCCACTGTAATTTACGACAAGTTAGGTAAGTAATTAAAGATAATTGAGGGTCACTGTAGACCATTTTGATAGTTTTCTCTCTTGTGAAACTTAATTTAAACCTAGATTATAGATGTGATATGGCATAGGTCATCCTTCGATCCATTGTAGAACTTGGAAACCCACTCAGGGAATATTCGTTCACATTTTTGTTGAACGCAGTTGGTTTTTATCATCCTGTATTAAAACATTTCCTTTTATCAATAGTGCAATTTATAAACAATGTTTTGTGAGTAGAATAAA